>NW_024503013.1:684572-1369144 GCF_017590055.1 Onychostruthus taczanowskii
AGCTTACAATGATAGATTTAACTGAATACAGTGATAGACTTGCACGGCAATCCATGCAGAGAAAACATCCTACGCATTTATGTCTGGCCATTTACAGAAAATAAAATCACCTTTCTTTTTCTCCTCTTTTTTTTGGAATATATGTGTCTGTGAGTGTATATGTACATGTATTTTTATACATATGATACCTGTCTGTGCATATATACAACATTTGATCATGGTGATTAAGTGTGATAAAATGATAGAAGTTGCTGCAGTGCATAATGAGCATATAAATGTTGTGTCCACAGCAAAGTCCTTATTTTCTGTGTCCTTATTTCATTAGGGTTCATGCTTGTGGTTTCCCTCAAGGGATCACACAGTGTATATTGGTACTTCAACATTTCATTATTTACTTTATCAGGACGCTCACTTGCCTTGTCTCTTTAGGGATCTTAGTTCGCCTCATCATAAAACACTTTAAAATTGAGCTGCTGCATGTATATATTGACGTGCCTGTATAAATACACCACCTGGGGAAGGCAATACTTAACTCCTACAGACTGCCTCTGAGCCTTGGCCTGAATAGCAAGGGAACATCTGGGTGGATGCTGAAGTCTCAGCACCCCTTTAGTGCCAGGCTGCCCACTTTGCTTCCCAGTGATGTGAGTAGAGCCAAAACATCTCCTAGAACTGTCAACAGGTAAAGCTAGTAAGAAGTGTCATGACTCTGGAAGACTCTAATGGCTTAAGAGCTGACCTTTATGTCTTACATGAAAGTTTATACTTTGGAGTGCAGCAGCCAGAGCACATTTATGTGCTTCTCTCTCTTCAGAGCCAAAAGGAAGCACCCACAGAGTCACTGGCACTGTTCCCAGTGATCACGATAGAGTTGTCTGAGTCAAGGCTTTTATTGTACGGCTCTCATTTACCACAGTCCCTAGTGTATCTCAGCTTTCTTCTCCCTTCTGTTCCCTTGTCCAAAGAAGAATATCCTACCTGTGGAAGATTTGAAAAGATAAATATAAGACTAGTGCTTCCCCAAGATTAAAAAACTGGTGCTTACCACCAGTATACTCTGTCATATTCCCATATACTCTTTGAACCCTGGATTTATTGCCACACAGAGTATGGAGAGTGAAACATAAGTGTAATTATGGTCTGCTTGTGCAGGGTCTGTGCTAGGTTTGATGTTATAACCCCGCATCCATTTCCTCTATGAAAGGTAGAAAATTAAACTTCAGACTATCTCAGTGATCATGTACAGAGGTACTGCGAGGTTGCTCAGGGAGATTTGGAAAAAATCCAGCATGGAAATGAATCCTAGTTACTTCACTGTTTGCAGTCACAGGTAGGTGAGGTGCCTTCCATACAAAGCTTGTAACTGCCTCTAAGACTTTATTATTAGAAAGACACTTAGAAGCATCAGGGGAGGCACTTGGCAATTTTTGTAGATATTCATTCCATACTAAGCAAGAGTCAGCTTAATTGTGAGAAGTCTTTGAAGACTGATGGGAGTTTTTGGTGAAAGGTGTATGCTGGTAGGGTAGTTACTGGGAAACAAGAAAAGGAGTTTCAAGAGACTTGAGGGGACATCATGCCATATTCACACAAAATAAGAACATTAAAAAAATCCCCAACAAAACAAACCCCACAGACTTTTAAGGAAGGTGGGTTTTGGCATGATTTGGTGGGTATCTGCTTTTCAGCTATCTCAAGAGGGGCTTGTGGCCCTACTTAGTTAAATCCACAATGACATTGTGAGTGAAAACCTCATGCTAGTGTGGTTTCCCTGCAGAGGTTCAGCATCTATGCAAAAGGTGTCTCATGGGGACTGCTTTGTGGAGGTTCATTTCCCATTAGTGAAATAGGTCTAGGATGTTAAAACCATTCTTGTTTCTAGATGTGCTACCAGACAGTCTTGTGTATGTTCAAAAAGTGAAAATGGATCTCCTGTCCTTTCTGAAGCAAACAAAAGAAATGCTCCTGAGGTTCTCAATGTCGGCAGGTGATCTGAACAAAACTTTGGCCTCCAGGCAACCCCCTTGATTTTTTTTTTGCTGCAGTCATTGAAACTTCTGCCCAGGGCAGAAGCAGCAGTTTGAGGTGTTTTTACATGCTCTGGATAAGAAGGATGAAAGGTGATGAGTCTCCTGCTCAGCCTCTCTAGAGAAGATAAGCTAGAGTACACCTAAAAGCATACTTAAAAACTGAAATGCTTTACTTCTGGGCAATTTAAAGCAGTAATACTGATCCAAAACAAGTCTTTTTTTTTTTTTTTTTTTTTTTTACAGTGCTTACTGTGGAGTACCTTGGTGCCTGGTACACAAAACCAGTATTATGTAGAGAAAAAACTTTCATTTTATCGACCTGAGAAAAGACCTGAAAATGGGTCCAGATAAAACTTCAGGTATCAGTGTGTCCATTCTGCATGTCACAGTGAAATGTAAAGTGTCTTCTTTGCAAAACAGAAACATTTTGCTATAATATTGATGAAGTATATACTGCCCTTACCAGTAAGAGGAAATTACCTGGAAATTTCACTCAGAGAAACAAAGGGACAAAGTTGCCTCTCTGAGAGCATCTTGTAATCTGAGAGCCGGCTGTTCCCTGTCTGCCATCCCTGCAGTGCCTCCCAGCTGATGCTGTGCCTGGACAGGAGCAGTGGGCATTGCTCCAGGCTCACCAGTGTCACATCCAGCGCTTTTGCTGCTTCTGATGCACATCTCTAAAACAGGTTCTACAGTTTCTTTCATGCCCTCATACGTGAAGCAAGAAAATATCAGGAGCTTCTTTTTTTTCATTAAATGTGTTTTCTCCCCATTGTGGTGTTGGCAATGAAGCTGTTGGGATAAAATGACCATGGGAGTGGAGCTGGGCATGTTGGGAGCACTGCAGCAGCCCAGCATCCTGCAGTGAACTTCTTCTTTACTAAGCTCCTTGGAGAAAACAGCTGGACAGTGTTCACAGATCTGTAGTGCTTAAAACCAGACGAAAATCAGATAATTTGATCTCATCCATTTTGTATCTCTGTCTATTCTATATTACTTTTATACATCTTTACTAAATGAGCCTTCTGTAACTAAACCATAGTATATATTTGCCATGAAATATTTCTCCCTCAACAGTTTGTAGCTCTCATTTGCAGATGTCTGAGATTATTCCAGGAATTAATCATCTGTTTAAAAAAAAAAAAAAAAAAAGAGTATCAAGCTGATTGCTAATTTTATTTTTCCTGGCTTCAGTTTCCAATCATTAGATGTTGCTCCACCTTATTTTGTTAGATTAAAGAGCCCTTTGCTTCCCAGTAGTATTTCCCCATGAACCTTACATGGATTTTTCTAATCAAGTTGCCTCTTCATCTTCTTTTTAATAAGCTTAGCAGATTGAAATCTTAAACTCCCTTACCATAAATCATTGTCTCTGTTCCTCAGACTGTTTTTGGAGGCTTTTTTCATTCATCTTCTCCTGTTTTTTTTAACATGCTTTCTAAAATAGACTCCAGAGTCATGTGTGGTATGTCTGAGAAAGGAAACATGGACAGGTTAAATGATGCTCCTGTGCTGCCTTTGTGCATCACACTCCTCTTTCCTGCTGTGCTCGTGTTCAGGGGCAGCGTGGCTTATTAAGCCATTTAAGAGGTACTCTTTCTCTCCTTTTTGACTGCTCCTCTGGATTAATGTTTGGATAGAGAGATAAAGTCAGAGTCCAGGGTAATGTTACTTTTTTCATAGGGTTTCTCTTTTGCTGTGGGCCAAGAGAAACAAGTAAGAAGGACAGAGTGGGGGAGTGAGTGGGAAAATGACTCTTTTTAACAGTAAAATATACATACTCTGATTTCAGTACAATCTATATAACTGGAAAGGGAAAGACGTTTTCTAGGTGGAGTATCCCAATACTTCCTTGTCTGCGCTGGCCAACCATCCTGGGCCAGCACTGCTTGGGATGCAGGATTACTGCTCTCCAGGGCAGCCTTGCCCAGCAGCCAGGCTCCCCTGCAGAGCTGCCTCTGCTTCCCTCCACCTCCCTCACTACTGCTACAAAACACCTGAAGCAGATTGGCACAGATTTTGCAGAAGGGCTCCCAAAGCAATGTCTTGTACTGTAGGGACTACAAAAGATGGAGATCTTTGTGTAGAGGAAGAGGACCCCGTAGAGAAATCCCTTGCCAGGACTTTCATCAGAATCCTTTTTGAGCATCCTTTGCCTTTTTTCTCCATCTTTCTTTCTGCTTCATCCTTGCTGCACTTATGATCTTATTTCTAAAATAACCAGGAGCAAGCCCTTCTTTTTAAAATAGCTTCCCAGTCCTGCAGGCAGAGGACACATGGGTCGGACTTTGATCTCTTTATTAATCTACTAAAGAGGATGTGTGAAAAATCTGGGTTACTCTGGGCATTAGCCAGAACCTTTGAGAAAAAAGATGCCCCCATTGAAACAGATTATTATTGAGAATTAATAGCATTCATCCTTGGTGAGGATTTCTGCTGATGCCATTCCCACATGTGGTTTGGTTGGGAAGGCTGTGGAGGGCACAAGGCATGCAAGGGTTTTGAAATTCCAGAAGTGCTCAAAATAAGGCAGAAGTTGTCATTTGTTGTAGGGAAAATCAGATCCAGGCTTAAAAAATACATAGAGAGAGGCCATAATAATGAAGGTAGTTCCCAGTATTTAATTCATGGTTAGAAATGCTGTACCCACAACTGCTTTAAAAAAAAGAAAAAAAGAAGGCATAGTCAGTAGACTGAAATTATACCATCAACTGTTGTTCTTCTGAATTACATTAAGAATGTATTCCCACAGTAGAACTTCCTGCAAGATTTTTTTAAAGTTTGAGGTATCTGAATTTTACATGGCATCTGCCACAGCCACAAAATTGCACTTTTTGTTTGTATTTCTTGTCCATGTGGCTGACAAGTTGAGCCTGTGCATATCCAGGGAATAGCACAAAGTTCACTCAGTGCATAGACATTGTATTTTGTTGTGCTTGTGAGACCAAAGGGTAAGGTGGATCTACCACCACTAAAGGGATGCCAGTAGCAGCCCAGATTCCTAAAAGTTGAACAATATGGCTCAAGCTATGCAGGATGGCAGCAAATCCCTTTTGTCAGAGCAGCATCATGATTTCCCCCGTTTTCTCAAGCTCTTGGAGCAAGTAGGGAATGGAACGTGGCAGCAGTTTAGTCTTCAGTGGGGCTTCATGACTCCTCAGCCTGGTTTTATTGCTGAGTTTTATTGCATTGTCTGGCAGTGATGGAGTGAGTTAAGCTTCGACAGAGGTTATTCATAAATGAATTTCTTTCCTGTATTTGTGCTTTTGAAGGCAGTTTGTTCCAGAGTTGTCCATTCTGTAATTTTTGTTCATCTATATAATATTTTTTTTTCCCCAAGCAAAAGATATTAAAGCAAGATGAATATGGATATTTCTTAAAATAAGTAAAGGGATATGATGGAAGACACAAAAATGGTAATAAAGCCTAGTCAGGTAAAAATGTTGGCACATCTTATTTCATTTAATTCATAAGTGGAAGAAGATAGAGAATTTATTTGACTAAGCCTCTGGTTCAGTGTCGTGATGATATGTTTGGAAAATTGCTCTGAAATTGATGTGTAAGTGACCTTGAAGATGTCGTATTTAAGTGATAGCTCATTCTGATGTGAAGTTGTAAGCCTCCCCCTTGGCCTCAAATAAAGCAGGCAAAGGAACTCAGCTTTGAATTTAAGTAATTTCAAGGTAAAGAGGGAAGAAACTCTCCTCAAAACTCAAAATATAAATAGCCTGGAAGGTCAAGCACCTAATCTGAGAAGTCCTGCTGTTTCAGTGCTATTAAAATGCTGCTTCACTGGGAAGTTTACCCTTGTGGCAGTAGTCCCCCAGTCCTGGTGTTGGCCTTGAGACACCTGGGGAGATGTGATATGACTCCAGAGAAAACTCAGTCCTTATGGTGGGTGGCACTGCCAGTTCAGTATGCAGCATTGACCCTTGGAATCACATTGCTATATCTATATATATATATATGTGTGTGTGTGTGTGTACATATATATATATACACCAATGCCTTAATAAATATCAGTGTGTTCATATATGGTTATTAAAAAAATAAAATACATTTTAAAATAATTATTTTTGTTTGAGAGGGCAGTGGCTAGACCTGAACTTGACTATTGCTTTTGGTTTGTTGAACTTCCCCTCTACCTGTAGTAAATTAGGTTACTTTGATGTTTTCCAGCCCGAGGCAGGGCTGGCCAGGATTCCTGCTCAGGCAGGACACCCTTCCCAGCCTGGTGTTGAGGTCCTGCCAATTTAAGCTGTGCTGATGGGCTGTACCTGATTTAATAGCCCTGACAGAACACAACTGCAGCTGCACTTTGTGTTTAAGTCACATGAGTATCCCTTCCTCACTTTGGCTGGACCAACAGCTCAGAGGTCAGAAGAATCACAGAATCATTAAGGTTGGAAAAGACATCAGCTCCAGCCGTTAAAATTTGGGAGTTTCCATATGCACCTGAGCTGGATTTCAATCCAGCTGACTGTGTTTGATCTAAAGCATTGCCTGTGCTGGTTTCCTCTGTGAGCAGGAGTGGTTTACAGCTCCTCTGTGTGCTGGTGCTCTGCTCATAGCAGCAGCAGTGCTCCCTCCTTTGGGAAGAGCCAACAACTTGAACTTGCCTCTGGAACACATGGTGGCGTGTTGTGTCCAGCCTGAGTTGTAAGCTGTATGTTATTTACCTACTTATCTATTGAATGCAGATATATTGAATTTATTGACACGGTGAATGTCCTTGCCACAATTCTGGCTGGTTGTGATGTTCATGATATTGTGTGTAATATCATGGTAAAAGGTTTGTTTGCAGACTGATTTGGTGGTGTTGGAAATAGCATTGCTGAGATTGACTTTCTAATTCTGTTTTACTGCTCTGGGAACTCAGATGTGATATTCACCACAGAAACTGCACTTTGAGGTAACAGTAAATTTGTACATCAGTAAAAAAGAGAAAACGGAGAAGTTAAGCCCTAGACAGGAATGTAACCTGCCTTTCCTTATCTGATGAGAGCAGTTTATGATATATGTTTTGTATTTCAACCAGACATTAGAATATTAGGAAGTTGTAGGTATGTATATCCTCACAAAGTTAATATTGCTTTTGGACTCATTCCTGGGCATGATCTAATCTCCATTTTAGTCAGCGGAGATTTTTCTTCTTGCTTCAGTAGGAATTGGGTTTGTGTTTTAATATGCAGTAAAGCCTGCAAAATTTGTGCAATAAAATAAAAACAGGAGGGCACACTTTGCGCAGTGGGGGGCCTTAAATGAAGGCCTAGAAATAGCGTTTAATCACCAGAGTAAGGAGGCAGATTTTCAAAGCTGCCGGCTGCGAGCGGTGGGGGGGATGAGCGATAGGTCTCCTTCATGCTTGGGTTGAGTTTGTGGCTGATGTGATACCTCTGCCCACATTCAGAGCTGGCCCTGGTTATTTGTGGCTTGAGAAGACTTTGAAAAGGGGTCAACATAATTTATGATTTATTCCCACTGGCTTCGGTGGCCCCAGTGTGCTGAATCGGTCTGGCATTGGCACTCCAGTTCATGTCTTTCTTATGCTAAAACTGTTTAATCCTTTGCGTCATATTTACAATTTACTCTTTAATAAATAAAATATCTCCCAGAAGATGTATGCACTCTGCTTTCATGCCCACAGAACTGTTCTATGTGAAGGACCTAAATAAAAAAATAAAAAAAATCGGTTAGGTATAATGTTAGTTTTCTTGAAATCATAAATGTTCTTCCTTAATTGGGTGTGAAATTCCTGTCTGCAAATCATGACATGTTGGTTGATTTTACATTCACTGGTTTGATGAATAATGGGTTTGCAAGATTTTTTAAACTCTTCCTGCCTACAATAGCTCTTCACTAAGTGTCCTTCAAAAATCTCATCTTTGCTCAATGCAAGGAATCTGAATTAGTGCTGACATTTGCATTTGCACTCACAAATCTTTCCATGGCTCCCCTGTGTGCCGATGTGTGAGGGAAGGATCCAGACAGATCTTGGGGGTAGGAGCATGGGTAGGTGGATGTAAAGCCTTCATCTTGGTACAGCTGGATGAGGTATGTAAGTTCTTTTTTCCCCCTCTGTATTTTAGACAGAAAAAAAAATTAAAAACTCATTATTCAACTGTTTTCTTCTCAAGCTACTTTTATTTATTACTTCTTTCCCAGCAAGGCAATGTAAACGAGGACCTTTGGCTGACAGCTTGGTGACAACTAAGGTGTTGTGTTTACTTCCAGGAGACTCACAGAGTCTTTGATAAAGGATCATGAATAAATAGTAGCATTTTGGAATCGGTGATTTTTCTCTTTCTTCCTTTGAGGGATGTAACAGCCCTGAGTGCTTCACTGTTAGTCGGCATTCCTGACGGCCTCATTTTGTCATTTTAATTTGGGGACAAACCAGCTTCTGCTTTGTAGCTGGTTTGCACTGAGTCCCTTTGTTTGGAATCTGGAGGAGGGAGAGGCAGATAGGGGCTCTGGAAATGTTTTATTCTAGGATTTCATGGCAGAAGCTGACATGGCCCTTGGACATATGGAGGGAGTTTGCTGGTATCCTGGGGTCTGGAGTCAGGAAGGTGCATGTGGTACCCTTAGTGCTGCAGTCACCCTGAAGGTTATAGATTTTTATAATGACTTTAACCCCTAAACCTTGCATTTGCACTAGCAAGGAACTGGCTTTGGGTGGGAATGGGCATATTGCACTCTGGTAGCTGGGAGTGTCTGGGAGTGTGTCACTTCCATCCTGTGCTGCAGCTTGTGATGAGGCCACGTTCTGCCTTTGCTGCCTCCCGCTCCTCCTGTCCGCCTCTACAGCTGCTCCTGGGCCAGGCTCTGGAAATAAGTGGGCCATTCACCTTACCTAACTTTTCCTGATTTCCCAGTCTGAAATGTACATGTGTGCAATTAGCTCATACTCCTGAAAAGGGTTGAGGAAAATAAGCAACATCTTTTGTCACTGAGACTCTTCTCAGTGGATAGCTGATGTCCCCCTACAAAACTACTGCAGTATTTTGAAAAGGAGACAACTAAGTGTTTTTATGTGGCGTTTCTGTGTGATAGTTTTTGGAAGAGTTGCAGATACATCATAGTCAGTCTTCTTTCCCCATATTTCTTGTTCATTGTTTACTGAGTGTATTCCTACTTCTACTGGCAACTTTTATAACATGGGCTACTGAGTCACTCAGCAAAATCACGTTCTACATTACTTTCTGCAGCTAAGCTAATAACTTGGGTAGAAGAATAGTTCTGTTGTCTTGTCTCAGTACCAAGGTGCCAGATGATGGGAGATTCTGGCCTGTCCCTGACAAGCAGTTGCTCCTGCTGGATGTCCTCCTTGCTGAATATTTGCACTCTCCTTTTTCTGCCGTTGACTTCCAGCCATCAGACCTCAGTTTGCTTTTCTCAGCTAGATTAAAGAGCTTTGTTACTCTCTTTTGACTTTTCCATGCACAGCTTCTTAAAGACCACCAAGTTGTCTTTTAATCTTGACTTGAAAAAACTGAACAGAATTGAACTCCTTTCAATGTTTGTGCTATTGAGAGTATTCATGAAGGATGATCTGACTTTTAGGAGGAACGTATGTGTGTAGCAGATATCCATGGTGATGGGCACCTATGTAAACAGCCAGGCTGACAACTCCAGTAAACATTCTCTTAAAGAGCTGTGGCAGGTCCATCCATCACACTACCTATATACACAGTACTGTCAAATATGTAAAGTAAACAAACAGGGGGCAAAAAAGAGGTGATGAAAGAAATAATGCTTTACTCTAACCCCTTTTTGTTTTAAGAGCCTCTCAGGTTTCTCATCATGATAGTAAATACGTGACTTTCAGATATTTTTTGGATGGACCACATCATTTGAAGTGGTCTGGTGACAGATGTACGGCAAATCAGTGGGAGAGGAAAGAGGGAAATCCAATTTGCCAATTCTTCATCCACTTTCATAATTTCCTTTTTTTTTTTTTTTACTCTTCGTCCTCCATAATGCTATGTCTCGTTTTGTCCAATTGCAGGAGCCATACAGAAAACATTATCCCATTATTTTCTCAGGGAAAGAGGGAAAACAAGCCTTAAAGAGAAACAAGCACACAACCTTTGCATTGCTGGCACATTGCCGAGCCCAAGGGCTGCACTTAATTTACATTTAAATGTGCTGAGTATTTTATTCAGCAACTAATGCACTCTGTTGTTATTTTTCACTTACAGTGTTTGTAATGCACATGGTGGTTGGCAAATTGCATGGGACATATGTACTTGGAGGAGTGCAGTGACACTGCTTTTTGGATTGTTGGCTGGCTATATTTCTGCTTTTTGGCTTGATGGCTGGCTTGATTTCTGAGGCTGCCTTGGGCCTCAGGTAGTGCTGGCTCCAGGGATACTGCAAAATCCAGCCGAGGGCGACATAAAGAGCTGGCTCGCAGATGTGTGGTTGGATTTCAGCTGTCTCATGTAAAAACACTGTAGTGCCTCCATGGTGTAGCATCCCAGTGGATGGGAACATCTGTTTTATCTGTATTGTTCAGAAATGTGTCTGCAAAATCTTGGAACTTTTTGGTTTTTAATCCTGTTGAAATTTTCATGATTTCTACAGGTATTTTTTCTTGATTTTTTAGTTTAGGCATCATGGCGTTGTTCATATTTCTCTTTTAATTGGCAAGCAGCTGCAAAGAGTGCACCACAAAAACCCATCCAAGAAAAGCCCTTAGAGCTACTCCCAAAGGCCTCTCCTTCTTTCCGTTCCTATAATAGCAGGAGCTATTACCTGTTAATATCTATGAGCTTTGAAGTAAGTTATGTGTTTTCTGAATTTGTGATTTTATGCGAGGATATTCCCCTCCTTTCTCTCCGCTAGAGTGAGAGCCTATCTGTGGACTGCCCAGGGAATAATTTGCAGCTCCTGATCTCAGCTCTGTCAGCCTCTTTGCATTCATGCCATGGTGATGAAGAAGCAGTGTTGATGACCAAATATCATCATTACTCATAAGGGTTAACACCTCATGTGAAGCTGGCATTTGACATCCCTCTGGAAGGATGTCATCCACACCTGTGTGGAGTGATCCACTAAATATTTGGGCAGCTTGTGTATTCTTGTGGGTACTACCTTTATATCCATATGTGGGTGTACAGCAAGGAGGCATTTTGTACAGAATGTTGAAGAGCATGGTAGAAGGTATTCCCAGGATGATGAAAGGATTTCCATGTGGAAAACCTGAAAGTGCACAATAGTCTTCTTATTTATCAAACTGTTGTGTGGTGTTGACAGGTGAAACGACAAGACTTATTGAGGAAAAGGAATTAATTGTATCTGGGACCTTTTAATAAATCAAAAGTAAAAGTAAGAACCAGTGTAGCATACCTGTTGGCAGTAGCCAATGCTTGTTCAATGATCCTTCCCTTCTCAAATACAGAAATGAAAAGTGACTGTTGCCAGGAGTTATAAAATGAAGGAATGACTCAGAAGATAGATTTATTATCACCTCAGTATCAGTGAAATTCAGCTTCATAAACATAGGTTAATCTGCTAAAACCTTCTGTGCTCTCCCTGGAGGAGAACCCTATTTATTTCAAATTTTGTTTAAAGATGTAAAATAATTATTCTTGTCTTCTGAATAAATCATCATCTCTAGTATCACTAATATTCATCTTTTTTCCCCCTCATTCTTTCCTATGTGGATTTATTTTACTTATTTATTTCTGTGGGTTGTTATGGGCACTTCTCATCCTTGCAGTGTAATTTCTCTTCTGGACTTGCAGGCTTTTTTCATCACAGTTCACCATATATTTCACCTATGTTTCTACAGAAACTCATTACATAGCACAGATTGCTGCCAACAAGAATATTTAGAATACACTCTGCTTTTGTCCTCCATTGCTGCCCTGCTCACCTACAATGGGTGAATAATACATCTGTGTCAGAAGGACATGGATCTGAGGTTACTGCGAAACGACCTAAGCCCATACATGACCAGAATCAGTGCTGCTCCTTTCCCCTTCCTCTATTACATGGCTGATCAAATGTTAGGAGTATACTTGTCCGTTCAAAGCAGCATTAAAAGACATTAAAAAAATATCCAAAGCTTGGAAAAAATAATCGTAGTATTAAAAAAAAAAAAAAAAGTATCTTATAAGAGAAGAGAAGAGCAAATACATGTGGCATCTTTGTGACTGTGTAGTTGGGTTCTGTGCTACCTTGAAAACTTAGTTCTAAGACTTGAAGCTGTCATGGAAACAGTGCAGTCAGATCCTTAAAAAAACCCCAAAGCCAAAAAGACACAGATATCTTTTATTAATGCTGACCTTAGAACAGCTCTGTCCTCAATGATTACCTGATAATTTTGTTCTAAATAGCGTCAAACACATCTGAGACTAAATTCAGTTTTCTTGTGTTCATGTGTTGTATCGCGGCAGTTTCCAGCCGGGCTATGCCCGGTGGACTGCTGTGGCCAGGATAACCCAGTGGAGGCTCAGCACAGTGGCCAAATTCCCAAGCAGTTCCCAGCTGCGGGCAGCCAAGCAAGCGGTAGTGATTTCAGCTCTCAGTGATTATCAGCTCCCTGTGATTTCAGCTCTTGAGCTTGCTTGTGCCGCAGCAGCAGACGCAGGGAGAGAGAGGAGAAGAAGCTGTATAAGGTTCTGCAGGATTCTTTATTAGGTCTTCCACGAAGGTTCTCGGTGACTGCTCTTCTGCCGAACCAGGCAGAATTAGGGGTTTTTATACCCTACAGGGGTTTTGGAAACTGTCCAATAGTAAGGGTCAGGGGAAAGTGACCTATAGGCTTACAGAGAGATAAGCAGGGCCCGAAAGGCGGCAGAGAGGGGCTTCTGAGGCCCAGTCATCGTGACCTGGCACTTCCTAGCTCAGGCTTCTGACCGCCAAGGAGGCCTTGCAGGCCCTGGGCCTGCTACAGTTTTGCCCTGCAGTTTCTCCATCGTTTGCCATCTACTAATGACATGATTTGGTGGTTTGCAAACAGTCCTTTTGAGTATTTCTTAAGCTTGAGATCCACTGCATTACTGTGTCTCTCAAGATTAACAATGCTGTATTAGGAGACGAAAATGTTCTTGACACATGTGTCATAGAAGTGCTGAGGAAGTGCATTTGCTTATTTTGATGCTGGTGTGATTTTGTGTGTGGTACTGGTGTATTTGGTCCTCTGTGCACTCATGGTCGGTGCTTAAGCCAGTGAAGCTTTGGACTATGCCAATACAAGCAAGTCTTAGAGTGGCAGACTTTCTGCTTTATCGTAGAATCACAGAGTGGTTTGGTTTAGAAGGGTCCTGAACGGTCATCTGGTTCCAACCAGACACAAACCAGGTGTTCATGTCAGGAGGAGGATGGATTTCGAAAGCCCTTCAGGTAGAAATGAGGTGGGTGGAAGTCCCTCATGCCAGGACAGTTCAGGCACAGGGCTGGTAATTCAATCCCTCTCTGTGGCTCCGAGCCAGAATCACACCAGAGTCAAAATAAGAAAATGCACTTCCTCACCACTTCTATGACATGTATATTGAGAACATTTCCATCTCCTTATACACAGACAGACTTTCTCTTTTGTTTCTTAGGACCAGGTGGCAAACCAACTGATGTTTTCTTACACCAGTAGGTGAAGTGGCCAAGCCTTTCCTTCCTCTGGGATAAAAAAGGATAGAAATATATTTGTTATATTCATTGTCTAAGGGCTGCTGTTTGAGCTTCTGATTGATTGTTATCCAGGATTTTGGCATTGTGCAATGAGTGAGCTCAATTTTAAATTTACTGTCTATTTTCTGAACTTGGATGGATTAATTTTAAATTGCCTCCTAGGTTTTCTTCTTTAGCAAGGGCACAGGCAGGAACTAGGAAAGAAAAGCCTTTTTTTTTTTTTTTTTGCGCAATTCATTGTCAGTGATTGCATCTGCCGCTTCTCTTTCCCCGCTAGCTGATGTGAGAGTGAGGGGCGGCAGTTTTCCCCCTGGAGCTCCTTGAATCCCAGTTGTCAGTTGTTTCGGCGCAGTATAAAACACAGGCAGCGCACAGGGGTCCCAGGGAAACTTTATTTGATGGTGTTTCTTCCCCTCTTTCTTCCTGGGCCCCGACTAAGGGGCCGACAAAGACTTATATCTCAGGGGAAAGGCAGGGGCAGACCCAACTTCCAACAAATCAGGAGAGTTGGGAGTAAAAACCCAGGCGGGGAATAACAGGAGCGAACCAATAAACTTCCAAGGAAGAAAAACAGTTTTTAGGAAATGGGTAAAATTTGGAGAAATAGAAACTAGAAACTAGCTGACGACATTTCTGGGGAAAGGGTGGAGACAAAAGGAAAAACCAGCACCAGGAAAAGCACTAAATCACAAATCAAACCATAGACCCACTGATACAACAAAAGGCACGATACAACAGCATCCCTCCCTACCAAGGTTTATACAAGTTTGCATCACAAGGCAGAAAATGATGGTTTTTCTTCTGTTACTCTGTCAGCTGCAGTTCTAGCAAATAAATGACTGTGGCATTAGGGCATTTATGAACAGCCATCCTTTTACCTTCCCTCCCTCTCAGTTTCTTGGGACAAAGGATTGAGATGTTGAGCTGAGTTCACAAAACAATTCATGATCTCAGGCTTCTGTTTTCATGTGTTGGACAACTTGAATTTTTCTGCGGGTGGAGCCTTTGTCATATGCTGGACACATTTCTGTCGCACAGCCAAATGAAAATAGATGTGATGTCTTATTGATGCTATTTGTGACATCCTCTGCTTGCTGTTTTTCTGCAGGAGTTATCTACACAGCAGATGTTCTTGACCGGGAGACGACCAAATCCTACTGGTTGACGGTGTATGCCACTGATCATGGGGTTGTCCCCCTCTACACTACCATTGAAGTCTACATTGAAGTGGAGGACGTGAATGACAATGCCCCTCTCACCTCTGAGCCTATCTATTACCCAGTTGTCATGGAAAACTCCCCAAAGGATGTATCTGTCATTCAGATCCAAGCCCAGGACCCTGACTCCAGCACTAATGAAAAACTGACTTACCGGATTACAAGTGGAAATCCCCAGAACTTCTTTGTAATCAATCCCAAAACAGGTAACAAAACCCTGTTGCCTCAGGGCAGTGGGAAAATGCAATTTACATATTTATTGGCTTTCACCCCTTCAGGGTGCACTGGTTTGCTTTCCAAACCTCTGTTTTCTGGTGGCTTTTGTGACTGCAACATCTTGTAGTGTCTGAAGCATTCTGCTTTGCATCGGTGTGCGAACGCACTGGCAGATGATGTGCTGCAGACGTGCTGCTGCAGCAGTCACTCTGACCTGGGTCACTGAATCGCTGCTGGCTTCTTCCCTGTGTCTACAGGGGTCAGACTTTGCTGCACTGAGTCGGCAGTGCGGTGCTAGGAAGCAGATTCAAGCTGTTGCAGGTTACAGAGCAATTTCATTCTTTACTGGCCGGTGTAGCACCACTGGAGTGAGTGACATGATGTCTGGCCAGCACATGTAATAAGGCTCCACGTTGAAGTAGGTGGATTTAATTCTACAGCTTTCTTTACACAAAAAGACAGTTTACGTGACCTACACATCTCTCTGGCCTTTAAAAAGAATCTGTGTGTTTCCATTGATTTACAGCTGCTGGGGCTGTAGCCTGTGGGTGCAGCGTGGCAGAAATGGTGATTGTTTTAAGTTAAAATCCTATTGTTAGCTGGCAGTGGAGCATGGCACCCATGCAGAGCAGCTCTGCACGTGTCTGTTACCCCAGGTGCCTTTGCTGAATGAGGCTGATAAAGAAATTGCCCCAGGAGATGTAGCCTGAGATCTTGGATGTGTGGGCACCTGCTGGGTGCCTACCTGTGCTTGGCAGCTGGTGTTTCTCACTCCAGCATGTACTCAGCTTTTCTCACTCATTGGGCTTCTGGGGACCCTTCAGCATAAACTGGAGCTGGAGAGTTGAGGGTATCTTTCAGAGCAATATCCTATTCTTTATGAATGCAGTTCAGAGAATTCACACAGTGCTGCTGCTTGTTTTCATGGTCCTAGTTTTGTTCTGGAGTTTTGATTTTTTCCAAAGTTTATTTATATCTTCTGCTAAATTTCTAAACAGCTAAAAAGCTAGAAGGAATATATACATGAGAAGGAGCATTTTTAATTTTGTGTATGGAAATAATGTTCACTAAATAGGTTTTCAACATTTGGTTGGGCAATCCTATTGCAATGTGTGGCATAAGAAGGGGTCAGGATCTTCTCAGGCATAAGCCCAGGTGAAGAATTATGGAGAATGTATAATCACTGTGTTCAATCTGCTGAGCCCTAAGGCGCATATCTCACTTATTTTTAACACTTGGAATGGCCAAAGATGCTCTTCCATCTGCATCCCTTCTCCCCCTCCCCACCCCATAAATCCCATCTGGGCAAAGTAGCAGAGTTAGGACTCACAGTGTTTAATGCTTGTGCTTCCCTTCCATCAGCTCCTCCTGCAGAGCAATCTGCTCAGCACAGCCCTGCTTATCTGCAAGGGTGAGCCTGTGACAGGGATTGGAGCCGGGCACGTGGCAGCCCTGCAGTACCCTAGCTTGGTAGCACACCCTGTGGGTTGGCTCTTTGTCCCTCTGGAGAGCAAGCAGGACACTCTTCTCTAACAGTGAGATCCTATTCTCACAGTTAACACTGACAGTGGTTAATCTTCATTTGCACTATGGAAATTGCTGTCTGAGAGCTTAAAGGCTTCAGGATAAGTAACTTTGCTGCTTGGGCAAAGGGCCCCCCTTTGCTGCGTCCCAAAGGGCCCCCCCTTACACTCAGTGAGCATCCTTGCTAGTGACTGGCTGTGATTTGTTATAGGGAGGATAAATCACCCCTTTTCTGTCCCATTCAGTGCCAAACACAGAGCAGTGAGAACTGGGCAAGGTGGCCTCTTGGAGTTTGTTTTGAAAACGATGAGGCTGACAGAGAGTGTATGTGCAGAGATCTCTTTTCCTAAAGGGGAGCGCCAGGCCTTGACATCAGAAGGCTTTCTCCTGATGGGATGCTGATGTCCGAGAAATAAAAGCATAATAGATTTTCCTAGAGAGTGCCCCTGGGGGTCTCTGGCAAGGCTCCTTTCAGCCATCTCCCTGCAGTGCACTAGTTTTCTCTCAGACAGTAATTTACACTCCAGTTGTTTTGTACAGGAGACTTCTGCACGCACAGAAGAGGTTCATAGCCTGCCAGCCCCGTACCCTTGCTGGGATTCAGCACAGCAGTAACTCACATAGCACACTGCACAGCAGCCCTAAATGCGACAGCATGCTGTATAATCAAGATGAAAAGGTTTAATGTGAACCCAAATACGCTGCGATTGCTGTATACGTGGGCTGAATGAGCATGCATCTGGTGTCGGGGGAGAACAGTCATTTGAGAAAGGGGATCTTTTATTTTCTGTGTCACTTTGGAAGTTTTAACACTGCCAGCAAACTGGCATCTCACTCCTGTGAGTAATCCACTGCTGAGAGTCAACACGAAGGCAGCATCCTGCATTTTTTACATCTTTTGATGGGAAGCGACAGAAGAGATGGGGAGTTTGCTGGAGCATAGGGATGTTCTCAGTTGTCTTTGGAGATCAGCAGTGACCATGTTTCCCTTCCTCTGGAGCTCACTTTCAGCTGCCTAGTAGCTCATACAGGTCAGGCAGGTTTCTGGTGACACATGGACCACTACATGTCTGATCAAGTGGGGACACAGGGAGTCCGGGTTTTGTTCCTGGTTCTAATTCAGGATCATAACTGCAGCCAATTCTTGCACTCATGATTGATTATATGGATAGCAGAAGCAACATTATTACTCTTTGTATTCTGTATCTGTAGATAGAAGAAACCTCTTAATAGACAAGTTGTCACTTCCTACATTTTTATAGACTGGCACAGCTCGTGCAGGCTATTTTAGGCAGCCCAACTGCAAATGATGTCACGTGCATTTGGATCTGTTTGAAGGCAGGCTTCAGACCTTTCAGGATTATTACCTGCGTTGTGCTCTGTGGATTTTAGAGAGATGTAGAGTTGCTCCAGCAGGAATGAAGAGCTGCTAAAAAGCCACTGATTTGGGCACTGAAGTCACCCTGGGCATGCTCTCACTGGGGACTGATTCTGCTGTGGGGGCACAAGTACAAGGTGATAAGGGCCCTCCTCTTTGGGCTTGGTGTTTATATGGGTGCTCCAGGGAAGACGACGGGAGCATGAGCAGCCCGCCCATGTGTGTCAGGAATGGAAAGGCAGTGTGGGCAACCTCCCATGAAGGCCTTTTCTTTTCCTCACCTTGATATTTTTTTTGAAATACAGCCAAGCATCAGTTTGCGCCTTGGTACGCACTTCTATCTCATGAGCTGATATTCATAGGTACAAGTCCTAAGTGAATAGTGAAGCACATGAGCACGTGTGAAACCATAAATCATTTACACAGGAGGACAAGGCAGCCTTGTTCTGCTAACTGGTGGACGCTGCAGCCTAAGTGCAGCAGATCCAAGAGAGCAAGATGGGATTTTCCTTTATAGTGGGCGAGAGGAATATATTGCAAAAGCACAGTTTTGCAAGGGGAGTAGGAAACATGTTTTTTCATAAAGTTGGGGTGACTCTAGGGGTTACATGACTACAGGGAAAGACATTCCCCTGGGCATTTGTTTCCCAGCTGTGTATACACACAGAAGCAAGGGAGGCATTCCTGGAGTTCAGTATCTTCAGCAGCTGCGAGTCAGTCTAAACCCTGATGTGGCTGCTGGGAGAGCCAGGCCTTTCCCTCATAGCTTGACTTTTGTGCTTTGGAGGGCTTGGGGTTGCTTTGGCAGAGCACAGGGTCACAGGGCTGCGCTCCTTTGTGGGTGGTGTGAGATGGGGACGACGGCAGAGCTGCTGCCAGAGCAGCTGGGCTGACCAGCCCCCAGGAGTGCCACATTCAGCCCTCTTGGGTGAGAGTCACGTGGATGAAGGTAAATAAAACAAAAGATGGAGTTAATAAAAAAATTGATCAGAGCTGTAAATTCTTACTCATATTTCATGTATATGGGTGTTAATTTCACAGCACAGGGGTAATTTACTGCGTTGATTTATTATGTTTCTGTGCTCTGGAAAAAACAAATTTTAATTCAAGCCATTGCATTACTTTGTTTAGTGTTAACATATTTCGAACAAACCCAGTAAGCTTCTCTTCAGTCTAATGTAGATTACTTAAGAGATTCTTTACCTAACACGTCAACAGACCAGATTTCACTCTTGTGCACATTCTTATTAATTAATTTACTCTAAAATTTTGCTTGTGTGTCTGGAAAATCTGCTTACACCTTGCTTTGCCTTTTGCTGGCACCATTTAAACAGAGGCAGACCTCTGGTACCCCTGAAATAGTATTTGCTGCAGTGGTTGAGGCAGGACTCACATGTGGGTTTAGAAATAGTGCATGTAGGTCAGTACAGCTTTGCAGAGCAGTAACGCTCTGCCTCTGGAAGCTGTCTCTGAACTGTCACATCTGCACCTAGATTTGGAAAGACTCTGGATATTTTCACACTGAAGTAGTATTAATATTTATATAAGCTAATACGGGCTTAGTGAGTGTCAGAATTTAATTGGTACGAATGCTGCTCTTCTCAGTAGGCTGGGCTTTGCTTTCTTTTGCACTTGCAAAGCCAGCTGGCATAGAATCCTGCTGGGTCTGAAAGCCACGCTTGCTCTGCCATACTAAAATAGTGCTTCACCCTCCTGTCATGCATCCTGATTTTTATAGCCACTTTTCTTTGCCTTGTCCCAAGAAACCCCCACGTGTCTTTGGTCTCACAGACTGAGACAAATCCAGTGGTTTGCTGCTGTTCCACATCCTTATGGCTGCCAGCAGTACAGATGCTGGGTACCCACTGCCTCTTTTCAGCCCAGAAATCATGGAATCATGGAATGGTTTGGATTGGAAGGGACATTAGTCCTTCTAAGACCTTCTAGTTCCAACACCCCTGCCACGGGCAGGCAAATCTTCCACTAGACCAGTTGCTCAGAAGCCCGTGCAGCCTGGCCATGAACATTTCCAGGAATGGAGCAGGGATTGTCCTTCTATCACACCTAAATATTATAGCTGCTGTTAGAGCAGACCTTGAGGAGGGGGCTGCTCTGTGCAGCTCTGGAGGGTTTCCCTGTGGTCACCAAAGATTTCTAGGTTTCTCACCCTGTTCTTATGGTCAAGGGAAACTCACCTTTCCTGACCGCTCCATCCGGTGCTAAACTCTTAGTAAACTTCTTCTGAAATAAGATCTTCCATATCTTGTAAATGAAGGCTATTAGCTTTTTTTTGTTTTTTAAGTCAAACTGCAGTCCTTCTCCAGGGTGTGTTTTAGGTGCTGTTGTGGTCTAATTGGAAAATGTATTTTGAATTTTGATGGCATTGCAGGTTAGTTCCCTCCCACTGGGTGCTCCTCCTGAAGGGTGTCTCCCTCATGTGTGTTGACGATGGAGCTGTTTTTGGCAACTTGTGTGTGTGATGAAAATCAGCTCTGCAGATCATGTCACAGCATGAATAACTCAATGCTATTCAGCCTCTAAGTGTCCTTGCCCTGTCAAAGAGCAGAGAGGACCTTGCAGGGGCAAAAGACATTGATTGTGGTCACCAGTCAGTGGTGAGGAATTGGTCTCCCTTTCCTTCCATGCTCTTGAATGCTGTTTGTACAAATGCTGAGTTCACCAACAGTTGCAGAGTCCAGCCTGATATATCCATTGCTGATGTGTGACCATAACTAATACAGAATTTTATAATATAATTCCCCTACCACATTAGCTGGCTTCCATCCTCTGTAATTTATGTTGTATCAACACATGCTAAATGATCTACTTTCTTTGCTTTCACTTCTCTGTTATTTAAAAGTGTGGCTCTTAATGACTTCTTTGTAATGCACTCACTGTTAAAAATTGAGCTTTGGAGTGTTTTAAAAGCTTTAATTTCTGCTTTGGCATGCTTATTCTTTACTAGACACCATATATCCAGTGATTTGAGCCCAGGGTTAACAGCTGAAAAATCAAAGGACTGTGGATGTTGGAGTTGTGTGCTTAATCTCAGTGAGACCTATAAGTGTGCTAGGCACTGTACAGTATATTGGGCAAAGGTCCTGCATTAAGGAGTTTGTCATAATAACAATAATAATAGTAATAATTAAGAAAAAAGGGGAGATAAAAAATAGTAGGGAGAAGGATGTAAATCAAGTCCATCTGCTTGCCAGGGCACATTTATTTCCCAGAGGATATTTTCAATTAGATTGTGAGCTGCAGCATAGCAGGGACAAACTCTTCTTTTGACTTTGAGTCACCTCATCTCATGGTTTTTCTTTGGTTTTTTGTTTTTTTTTTTTTTTGTTTTGGTTTTTGTTAGGTTTTTTTGTTTTGGTTTGTTTTTTTTGTAAGTGGAAGTATTTTCTTGCCTTATGTGATTGTCTTGTAAATTAATTCACAGTAGACAGTTTGGGGATATAATATGCTCTGGAAATGCAAGTTATTGATTTTTCAGGCATCTTGGCATTAACAGACGTGCATTCACAGTCATGTATTCATAAGCATACAAACCCCCCCCCCCCCAAAAAAAAAAAAAAAAAAAAAAAAGAGAGAAGCATCAATTCCGGTAGGATGAAGAGAAATATAAAAAGAATTTTAGACTAAGCAAGTATTGTCTAATGGCCAGACCACTAATTCCACTGAAAATGACAAAATTTGGGCTCAGCCAGCAGGTCTCTTCCCTCCTCCTTTCCTCCCTGGCAGCGATTTCCTTCTCAGTCTGTATCTGTTATCTGTGGAGAGGATAAAGGTGTGAGCTGTGTCACCACAGTTGCAGCTACGGTAATGCTGCTATTAATAAAATAATAAATCCAGTTTTATCATTTCTCTTGAACAGACCTGATTTCTGCTAGCAGTGGGTTTTTATTCATGAAGCACTGAATATGGTTGAGATTGCTGGATGTTTCTGGTATCAAGTGCCTCTTTTCAAATGGCATTTAAAGATACAATATTTCTTATAAATGCTATTTCTTTGTAATCAGCAGATTTATACTTGGCTTATAGAAATTTTAACCTTTCATTAGATGTCCATGATGACTTCTTTAGCCCTCTTTCACAGTAAGAAGTTTAAGGAGTATTCCCATTGCCTTAACTGGACAATTGTGTCCTCACTTACTCAGTGCAGCACTAGTTTTTAATCTGAACTCGCTGTTTGCTTCGGTAGAGACTTATGTCTGAAGGGCATAACATGGCAAGGCCCAGTGGGACAGAGTTTTTTTCTGATGGAAGAAGTTGCTGCCCAATAACCAGACAGCTCCCTTTTTTCCTGTCCCAGCAACATTTCTGGAACAGCAACAATTTTGCCACTGATCTCATAAATCTACGTTGTTGTGCATTACATCAATCATTTGTTATTGTTACAAACATCAGCAGAGCATATCTTCTGCCTATTCAGAAGTAACTTCACCTATCAGCTTAGCTGTGAAACTCATTTTTCTACCTTGTCTGTCAGTTCAGTTTCTCTATTGGTAAATTTCCAGAAGTCATGGCTAGGCAGAACTGTTTAAGAAATCACCTTTTTAATAGGCTGTGCTATTCCTGCACTAATTTTTAAGTAGGGCTGTTCCATTCACTTCCAGGTAGAATGTTATTGTTTAGATTGTTAGAATTATTATCAATGGCAGAAGCACAGTTTAGCTTACTGGGTGAAATTGTAGCACAAGTACTGAGTAACAGCCCTGTTAAATGTGTGCACAATACATATGTTATGGAAACTTGTCGTATCCTCCCATACATTATTATGATAACATCAGCAAATGTCCCTGCGTTACAGTAATTGCTTGTGGTCCAAGTCTGAACTCTGGCAGGAGGAATTAGGTTGGTGAGTTAGGGATGCTGAGGCATGGAGCCTGTGAGCGTGGCATTTGTGCAGGAACAGGGGTCTGGAGAGGGAGCTGCCACGGAGGAAAATAAAGCTATGGTGTTAGCCCAGGGGAGGTGAAAGCTTGGGATGGGGGTAGTTGAGGGGGTTCTTTTTTCCTTTTTATTTCCTACTTCTTTTTAATCAATCAAGTAACTTGTGTTTATCTTTTGCTCAACAGTCGAAGTTAGTGCTGGTATCTGTGATGTTGGACACTGCAAATCCCAAGCAGACAATATTAAACCAGCTTTTTCCCCTTTTGCTCAGGTGCAGTGCATACAATCATACTGTCTTCTTAGATCAGGCACTTTCATGGCTTGAGTAGTGTTTCACCTTTTGTGAGAAATTCCTAAAATCTCTTAGTGGACTGGAAGTTAGAGGCAAGGAATGTAGTTCTGGTTTACTCTTAGTTAACATGTGATCCTTGGTACAAACGGTGATATTTCCTGTTTGGAGAATTAGATTGACCTATGCTACATGTGGGTATTAAAAAAATAACAAAGCTCGGAAATGGGAATAAAAAGAGGAGGCAACTGGGAAGGCAGGTGTGTTTGCATAAGCCATAACGATCTCAGTAATCACCAACTATTAATTCCTCTTTGTCTTCCATCACACAGGAGATTGTGTCAGCACCTCTTATACCCCCAAAGTCTCATGACCTCACAGTTCAGCTAAAGTAGTCTGTTCGAAAATTAAGCTTAACAGTGGATTATGTTATTTTTCCCTTTTTTTTCTGACTCTGTTTCCATCAGAGTTATGCTGTTATAACCAAAGATAATTATTTTCTGTGAAATTACTCTCTCCTCCTTTCCCCTTCCCCTTATGTTAATGAGAGTGTTTTTCGTTTGCTGGGAAGACTGACACAACTTCTTTGAAATTAGTAGTCTTGTTGCCAGTTGAGTATGTGACCTTATCTGTGTAATTGTACAGATCGTGCTGCCATATGTCTACATGCACAGAGCTTAATTTAACCAGAGACATACATGTGTAAAAATAAAGCAGTATCTGGGGGTTAAATATCAGAAGAGCCCCCTAATCACAGCTTTCGCATTACACACCGCTTGCTACTGTGCTTGAAGAGTTCTGAAGTTAATTCTTTAAAAAACACTCTTTACATGGGACCATGCTCTTGTAACCTTGTTTTTTTTATGTTGATTGTCATGTGGATTCTACTTCCTTGTGTGTTGTTCCTACTTGGTTTCTCCGCCTGTGGTAGCAAAGTCCTTCATGCTGCTTGGTAATGGTAGAAGAGGACCAGTTTTAATTTTTTGCAAGCAAGGAACTGATGCAAAGGAAGCAGCTACCTCATCTGATGCCAGCAATAAAAATTTGGTCTCAATTTGCCTTCAAAGGCAACGGCCACATGTAGTGCAAAGCCTTATGGCATGGGTCCAGCCCATCCTACTCTGCTAAATGCAAGGCAACCCTGGCACCAGTGTTTTCTACCATGTGTACAGAACTCATCTGGGCATGTTGGAGCCCTGGTAGAATCTGTTTCCTATCCTGTTCCCAGCTAGCCCACCATTTCCCATCCCTGCTTTTCAGTCCTTCCTTGCCTTTCTTTCTCTCTTGCCCAAAAGCAAGCCCGGGTTGCCCACAGGAGAGAAAGAATTAGAGTTTGCACAGGCACAAGGAGTCTCAGACGGCTCTGTTGGAAGCTGGGCATATAAGGGCAGAGCTGACTCTTGTCTTTTGGGTGGAAGAAGGAACCCCCTTCTCCATCAGCCTAATACAGGCACAAGCCTAAGCATTCATACTGGTGCTGTCATGGAGCAAGGAAGCAAACCCAGAGCACTCAAGTCTCCCACTACCCCCAATAATCATGTTCTTACTTTGTCAGTACTACATTTGCTTGTACTTTCTGTGCAGGAATGTTTCCTCATTGCTTCCTGGGTATATAAGTCAATGTCATGACATGCTGTGGGTTTGTTGCCTTCTAAGAGAAATTCAATGTTTGTGTCAGATGAGTTGCGTGCAAGGAATCTGTGCTGCAGTGATCTATTTATATGGTAATTAGCAAGTAGCTTTGCAGCTCTTAAAGGGATTTGATTTGAAAACTAAGTATTATTTCCTGAATTTTAACTTACCAACAGTGTATGAACAGCAGTGCACATGCACTTTTTTTTTTAATGTAGCCACAATACCCAAAAGATAAATGTAAGTCTGCTCTGCACGAGAATATTTTGGCTATAATTAATTTTGCTCCATTCACCATATGCTTGTATTTTCTGACCTTCATTTTATTCACAGACTCTTGTAATAAAATGTGCAGTATTAAAACAAAAGTTGCTTAAAGAAGCACAAGTGCTTGTGGTGCTACATCTTCAGCTGAATTATGTGGTTTATGCCACCTGAGAATTTGACCATTGTATCCTTATGAAGCTGTTATTATTATGGAAAGGTGCTCTCATTGCTCAAAGATATTGAAGGATTTTTGTTAATAGAAGAATGAGATGATTTTTTAAAAATCTTTGAAGAAATGCTGTAAGCCCACTGAGATCCTTTAGGAGAGGCAAATAGGGATGAAGAGTCTTCTCTTTGTCCTTATTATTCTGTGTCTGAGGCAGTTCTTGAGACACGACCTGGGAATGCACTGCAAATGACACAAGGAATAATTGCTGCCAAATTTAATTTATTGAATAGGTGTGAATTAGATTAATTAAACACAGAATAAACACACACAAGATTACCCAAAGTAGCTTCATGGATGGAAAGATGTTAGACTGTATTAAAAGCTTAGATATACATGATGCTGAGATATTTTTCATGTGAGTCTGTAATTTCTTAGGGGATTTCTCTCGTGTTTTTTATTTCTTTCTTCTAACACTTAATGTAATCCAAACTGATTAAGGGAATGCTATGCATTAGAGGGAAGAAAAATAAGGCAAACACATGCTTAAGAATTAACTTGAGTAGTCTATTGGGTGAGCTGAAGCTTTGACTCAATAATACGCCCGTGCCCTGCATTTGTATGTGTGAAAACCCCTTGGCTTGGTTGGATTCACTTGCAGAGAACAGATTTCTTTAAGAAGGATGCACAGCTCAGCATCAGAGAAGCAAATTGGCAGGATTTGGATACAGTCCTTGTTTGGTCAGCTGCATGGGGGGGCTTCATGCCCCACTCCCAAGCTTAGCTCTAATCTGTTGGTACATCTCTACTTCTGCAGCCTGATGTTGAGCAGGGAGGATCTCAAGGACTTTTTATTGTCTTCATCCTGCAGGAGGAGGTTTCCTCTCCACCACCAAAACTTCTGTCTCTACTTTCTGCTTGTAGTCATTGTGCAAAATGGCTGAGATTTTACAAACACCCTGCAAAGCATTAGTCTAATCTCTTTATTGCCTTATTAACAACAGAAGTGCAGCACTGAAAACGTAATTAAGATTTAATGGGAAGACAAAAATTTCAGAGAAGGGAAGCTTCCTATGTAGAGAGACATTATTTTTGCTTGTAAACAAACATGAGGAAAGGAGATGAAGAAAGTAATACATGTTTTGTTGAAGGGACTGTATAAAAGACAGTTGCATGACATAGAAAATGTTGCATGTCCAAAACTATTTCACCCATCTATGTGTATGGACTTGGCTTTTGTAATCATGAATGTCCACCCCCACCTCTAACAGCTCCTAAACAACCCAGAATCATATACTTAAGATACCTTAATTTCTGCACATTGAATCCTGCAAGAAAAGTAACAAGGTTTGTGGGAGTGCAGGTGGGTTTGGTTTTGTGTTTTTGTTTCTGGTTTGTTGTTGGTTTTTTTTTTTGTTTTTTTTTTTTGGCAAAAGTTTTTGTTAATTTTCTTTATGCTTTTATTTAAATCATTTAATAATTAAAAATAATTCATAGCTAAGAACTCAGTCAGGAAAAGCAAAACCTGTGCTGCCTTTTGATAAGCTGAAACGGTGACTTATTTTTTTAAATATTTATTTGCAATCTTGTGGCACCTTCGTAGCTGCAGCCGCGAGGCAGCACCCTGCCACGCTTGGCAGGATAAGTGGAGTAAAAGATGGTTTCTACACCGAAAAAGCTCGCTGTTTAGGGGGAGCCTGAGACAACAGATGGGGAAAAGCAGATGGAGATGCATCAGAAAAACCAAGGCGGTATTGATCAGCGCTAAGTTTGTGCTGGGCACTCTCGGTGTGCGGAGGAGTGGAGAGCAGGCTTTTAGAAAACGGAGCACGGGGCAGTTTGGACACGGGCTGGCAAGGAGCCCCTGTGTGCCATGGGCTTCGCCCTGGGCTGCAGCTCCCAGCCTCTTGCAGGGAGGGGCTGTGAGGGATTGGCTCCAAATAGGATACAGGATATATATATGTTCTGCATCTGTATCTATGGAAAGATTTCCCTCCCTCTCTCTGGGGTGTGTATATATAGATACAATTTTAAATTCTTTTTCTTCCAAAATTTAACACAAATTGCAAAGGATTGGTTCTGGTGGGCTTCAGTTTTGCCTTTCTTTCTTTCTTTCTTTCTTTCTTTCTTTCTTTCTTTCTTTCTTTCTTTCTTTCTTTCTTTCTTTCTTTCTTTCTCTCTTTCTCTCTTTCTCTCTTTCTCTCTTTCTCTCTTTCTCTCTCTCTCTCTTTCTCTTGTTTTTCTTATATTTGTTTTTTTTTTTTTATTAAAGGAATTTTCAGCAAAAAAACATTCAAAGTGAATTTTGTTTTCTCTTTATTGGAATGTCTGTAAGTTTGGAGGTCTTTTTGCCCTGTTCTCTTTCTCTGTTTTCATGAGAAAAGAAAGATAGAGGCAGTCTTACAACAGAAGGGTTAAACTGCCCTTTGAGTGGAGCATGAGGGCATAGTCTCCTGGAAAGGCTGAAGTTTTCAAACATGTCCAGCTGTGCTACTGAAAGGTGAAATTCCTTTATAGTCTGAAAAAGCTGCCTCACCATAGTTAAAAAAAAATACCTAATGGAGCATCCCCATCCCTTCCTCCTGCACTGGAGATCCGGGGGTTTTGATGTGGGGATTTATAGAGGCATTTGTTGTCTACAGCCAGAGTAGGATTCAGGAAGCTCTCTGAATACTTGATTTCTTGTTGGTATAATAATGTTCATGTAGGCAGATGTACCAGAGTTAAAATCCTACCTTTTCTTCACCTGTCTACCTGTGTGGGCAGAGGGACTCAATGTTAAATGACAGAGTCAGACATTTAGAGCAAGATTTTCATCTCTTTTTAAGCATGACTGGATCCTGTGTCAGTCCATCTGCTTAAAAGGATCACATCACTGGGGTTCTCAGGTGCATTTTTTTAAACCTACAATTTGCACTGCCATACCATGGGGAGCTGAAGAATTTCAGTGTGTAATTTATCAAGAAAAATTGAAGAGGTTGTGGCTTCGTAGTTGGTGTGTGCTTGCATGGAGACAGAATTTCTGACGAAGGTTTTCTTTCATCTGACAGATAAAAGTCATAAAAGACAGTGAAGTTAGAGAAATTCAGACTAAAAAGAGTCCTATTTTTCTGGCTCAGGATAGTTGTAGCTGTAAAGGTGCTATTCCAAGGTTATGGTCCGGACTCAGAGGCCAAGTGACAAAATTCCGTGACCATTATTATGCAGGACCCCAAACCAGATGATCTGATCTTGCCTAAAAACATATTAATGCATAATGAACACAGTTTAAGCCAAAAATTAACCATAGCAATAGAGGGGCTTTATGGCACATCTCTGTTTTGTACAAAAATCTAGGAGGAGAGACCACATCTCTTCTGGGAATGGATAATATATATTCAAATACAGTGTTGTCCCATGTTTTTCTCCTCTGGGCTACTTGAATAGCATTATTGCTGTGAAATGCTATAAATAAATCAACAAAAAAAAATTTATGTATATATATTTCTATATTGATTGTAACAGGATAAAAATAAGAAAACATTAGCACCAACTTGCCTCACATAAGAAACATGATTTTCTTACTCTCTCACAGCTTACAACATTGCAGACCATATTCCTTTTAAAACGCTGTCTCACTGATAGTAAGGTGTAATGGGGCTTTTCAGACTTTTGTTACAAATTTTTGGATTAAAAAGTTTCCTATCTGTTACAAAACATCAGTAAGCACATTCAGCGAGGTGTGGGGTAGGAGTGACATGTTCCATTTCTGGGGGATGTAATATTTTATCGTCTTGCAGCCTTCTTGCAATTTGGTATGCTGAGAGAAATTAATTTGACTGTTTACAATATTCAATTTTCAATAATTATTCAAGCATATAGAGCAACAGGCATTTACAGTATGTAATATACAGATGGATTAGAAATTGTGCATGTAATTATAAATTGCACTCAAAATGTAAACGTGCATTTGAATATTCAGTTACCTTTAAAATGAGAAAAGGTATAGATAAAACTGTGAGTGTCTTAGAAATTATTTCTGGAGTCCATTAAGTGCCCTTCATAAGTGAGTCTTTGTCAAAAATATTCATTGAATTCCAATTGCAGGTTGCATGTAGTTATTTTTCCTAAGACTGAATTGTTCAGGTTTGGTAGTTTTCCCATGCTTTTGTGGTTTCAGAATCACTGCAGGATCACTTTTCCCAGCCTCCAAAGAGAGACATTCCCCCTACATCACTGTGTCCATGGTGTTGTTGGTTGTGTGAAACTCAGGGTGCTGACTCTGCCTGGCACCCAGTCCTCAGCCCTGCCTTCGATAGAGGTCCACTTGAGTCCTGGCACTTGAGAAATTGTTTTGTTAGGACAAGATAAATCTTTCCCAGAGATTGTGGAGCTGTCAGGATGTGGAAGTACTCTAAATGAATAACAGTCTGATCTTATTACTTTAGAGTTTATCCTTTCCCCACCTTGAATTGTGTTGCAATCTTTCATTCGGTCAAAACTGATTTGTAGGATAGATGACACAGCAACCCCCGGTGAAATCACCAAAAATACCTGGAAATTATTTTTAGATTTAACTTTTGAGAATCCATTTTAGATGCCTGTACAAATACATTCCTCCCTGATTTTAGTGTAGTCTCCTCACATGGCTCCTGGATTGAATGCTTTGGTGCTGTGCATGTGGCACATGCAGCAGGCTGTCTCCATCAGAGCTGGTGTAGAAGAACCCCAACTTCATTTCCTCTTTTAATTTATAATTTAAAAAAACAACAAAAACAAAAACAAAAAAAAAAAAAAAAAAAACAAAAAAAAAAAAAAAAAAAAAACCCCCACTTTTGTCTCACAAATACTTTGGAAAAAATGGGCTATAAATGTAACACCTTCAAGGAAAGAGGTTCATCCTGCTTTCAGTGAAGTCAGTGGGATTCTTGCCATTGCTGCAGATGGGTGTGGGATTCAACCCTTAGTGATTGTCTGAGTGTGAAATGAGAAAGTATATTTAGCCAGGTTCATTTGAAATTATTAGAGACAAATTCTCATCTAAGGTAAGAGTTGGAGCTGATTTCTGTGGCCTTTCAGCATATTGACCATAAATCATGTCACGAGTATTAAATACTCCCTTCCCCCCCCATATGTACCTCCTCCATTTAAAGGGATTATAATTTAACATAGAAAAAATATTTGAAATCTCTGCCACTGGAGTGGCAGTTTACTGGATCCAGTTTACTGGATTTCAGTAATTACTTTGACTTTAGGAAAAAATAAGTAGTTTAAGATAGTTATTTTCCCTTTTTTTTTTTGCTATATTGTATTACTAATTTTCATGCTATTGTTTTGTTCACTATAGTAATGTAATTAATTCTATGTAGTTATTTGTTGACGAATGTGATTTTTTTTTTATTAGACCTTCCAGCATAGTGCATGGGAGCTCCTTTCTTTTTCCTGCTTGTGATATTTTCTGCTTTAGAGATGGAAGCAGAGTTTTTGTGGAGGTTTTGCAGTGTTACAGAACAGTGAACAAACAGATTCATAGGTTTTAGGTCAGAGGGGTATTATATCATCTGCTCTGACCCTTTCATGGTAGACATGGTAGAAAATCACCTAATTACTCCTTCGCTGAGGTATCTGACTGGTGTTTGACTAAAGCTTGTATTCCAGGAAGATACCGATTTAAAGGCTACAATACTTTTTTTTTTTTTCCTCCTGATGCTTATCTCATGTATGGTTTGAAATGACTTGTTTATTTTCCATTGAATTTGTCTGCCTCTTCTCTCCACTGTTAGATTTCATTGTACTTTTCTCTGCTGGAATAAAAACCCCTTTACTCCCTAGTAATTTCTCCTTGTGCAGGTACTTCTATGCATTAATCCAATTATTAATTCATTAACGATAGTATAGTTTTTGATGCAGAGAGGAAAAGAAGCACTGATTTAATTGGTGCCATATTATCGTTAGCTTACATGTAGAAAAATGCAGGCTGTTCTGCCTCCATAAAGCCATTTGTGGTCACAGTCTAAACGTGACTTTCAGAGTCCTCCCTGCTGAAGTCTGAAACATAGGAAAAACCAGGGTCAGGTGCAGAGGCGGGTATGAAGTAGCTCTGAGGACCTTCTCAACATGAGCAGCAGCAGCTGCCAATGAAGCAAAGTAGGTGTGCCAGCTTATTGTTCACAAAAATTATTGCTCGTGGCTGATAGATAAATTATTGCCACTTTAAGCTGATAGACGCTTAATTTCTTTCTGTTGCAGTTAAGAAGTGATTGCATGTGGATTACCATTTGTCATTCACCATGGCTATCCCCCCTTCTTCAAGGACAAATTATCCCACTGTTTTTATGGCTAGAGATGGAAGGTTCTTGGCTTGGGCGCAATTACCCCCTTTAATGCTTCCTTTGCAGTCAAAAGGTGGAAAATCTGGTATTGTCTCCAAATATGTAGGAGGCATCTTTGGGGTAAGGAATCTAGAAGATGTAAGCTTTCTAAACATCATAGTACATATTTAAAGAAAAAAAAATAAATAAATGTAGACCCAAGGTCTGCTATTTCCAGAATGTACAGCGGATGCTCTTAGAAACTCCAGTCTGCTTCTGTTGTGCTCCCACTTATCACAGATTCCTGCACACTGTGAGCCCAACCAGTGTGGGTTTATCTGCTGCAGATGATGAGCAGTGTTGTATAGAGCACAGGAGAGGAGAGGTCCAGTGTGAGCCATCACCTGAGCACTGCAATCACATTTGCTCACCGAAGTGGCAGGCACTGGTGTCCCTGCTGTCCCTTGGTGCTCTCCCATCCAGTTCATGGCTTCTGTCCATGAACAGGATGCTACTGGCTTCCTTACCCACTGGCAAGACTTTACTAATGCCACAGGAGCCAACAGATCATAGGTAGTTGTCTTTTTGGAAAACAAGCTATCATGGGTGAGGGGTTGGCTTTAGTTGGATGAAGGAAAGTGGGGGAAGAGTCACAAGTTAGAACTTTGCTCCTCTGAATTCCAGTTACAAAACGGAATCACAAGATGCTGCAGTGTTTGCTCTAACAGGCTGGCAGTTAACTCACTTGTGTGTTAACGCTTCCTTGTTAACCTGAAATGTGGGGTCATTAAGTCCTGGATTCTCTCCTTAGCTCTGCCATAAGGCTTGTGCGCGATCTGGAAGTATCTCTTGGAGCAGCTTCCCCTGCACAGAGGTCGGGACTTTTCCCCATCCAGCTGCCTTCACACCAGCAGTGCGAGGCTGATGCCCCCACATGGACATAAAGCCTGACCCAGCCCCCAGAAGGAGCTGCAGCCCCTAATAGAATGGGAGTATCAGAAGCACAAAAAGAAAATACATTTTTGTTGTTTTCATTTGCCTTCTGGTTTAGGGCAGACTGAACAGATTTCAAACTTCAGATCCACAAATACAGCTTTTTTCTGGGGATTGTTTTCATTTTGTTTCTTGTAAATGAAAGCTGAGTCTCTTGTAATTACCAAGAGTCTCAAGACTTTAGCTAAATACAGAGCATCGGGAAAGCAATGACAAATCCCTGACAGGACCCATAACTGGCAGTGAAGTATGTGGTGACACTTGTGCGCTCGGTCCTCACAATGAAATTCTGTGTGTGAAAGCACGACTTTATGACTGTGAGCAGCAGCAATAACGATCCCCTTCTTCCTCACAGTGCTCTTGTGTGAGTTATTTCATTACTGCCTGTAATGTGCTTTGAGACCTTGAAGAGCAGGGTGATATTATGATGGTAGTTTAATAATAGTGTTTAGAAGGATGTAGTACGTTGCGGCACTGGCTTTCATGGAAACACAATCTGCATTCAGTGGAAATGTTCTCCATCACCAAAGTCAACTCCCAGAGTCAAAGTCATACTTGGCATTGCTGCTGCTCCATCTTCAGTAACTTTGGGGGAACTCAAAGTGCAGCATGGTCATCTTCCAGTGCCCAGCTCTGTGAAAGGACAACTTGTTCTCACCCATCCTCTGTTCTCACTGAGATCTTTCCATGTAGAGCTCTCTGGTTTGGGACAAGAGGATTTGCCTCAGGACACCTGTCCTTCTCCTCTGGTTTCCAACATTGCCTGGTTTTATATTGCTCCATGCCAAGAGGCTGCTGTGAAACTATTTGGATTATCCCTGCACCTGCCTCCAGACAGAGATTTTTGTGATTGCTTTCTCAGGTTTCACTGACTTTACTCTTAGGTGGCAATCACCTCTTGCAGCTTGGTCTGCTGGCTTTTGAGGAGGAAGCAATACCTTCTATCACAGGCTTCAACATCAGAAAGAGCTGTTGTGGTTTGAGACAACCTGTTTTTAGAGGGAACATGGGGATTTCATTGCCTCCCCAGGGCCCACACCCACAGGACAGGTTTCCTGCTACTGGTACCTCTGAGGAAGCTCCTGCTCTCTATGGGGATGTGACATCTGGGTGCCGTGCCAGCTCCCAAGCTTTCCCCCGCCTGTGCTGCTGCCAGTCTGCCCAAGGACCTGAGCTCGTTCCCAGTCACAGAGGGTTTTGCAGATGTTGCAGTATTGCTCAGTATCTGGAGAAAAGGAGATTTCAAAACATCCTTATTCCATCCAGTTATGTGACCTTTTATGTATTTTGTCACTTTCAAGGCTATTGTGCTCTTTTGCCTATTATCCCCTTTTTTTTTCTTAACAAAGGCAGATGTAAGGTAATCGAAAAATGCCATTTACCACTTAAATTGGTGCCTGAATTACTGTAATGTCTGTACTATAGCATTTTGCAGTTTGTTCTATATTCAGATTTTTACATTAATCTTTTATGCCACAGCATTTAAATACCTTTCAAAAATGCATTAACCAATCCATTTAACATTTCCAATAAGATACAGACTTGTTCTATATGAAAAATACTAATATACTGTTCAATTTTCAAGTTGCTTTAAAGCATATATAAACCAGAAACTTAAAAAACCTCTTCAGAATGCCTCTTAATGAAAGCACAGAGAGGGCAGATCTTCCCATTCTGACTTCAATTGGAGGGTGTAAGTGAGTCTTTGAAGGTTCTAGAAAAAGAACTTAGCTGTTTGGAAACTCACTGCCAGTATGGGAAGTAGGATCTGTGGCTCCAGACTAGAAGAAGATAAAAAGGAGGGAGAGATTTTTGGGGGTAGGAGTTGCCAAAACTGCATCTCTATTGCCCTTCCTCCATCTGTCTCCCATCTCCCACCACTTCTGGGTGTCACAGGACAAGTAGCCTGAGAAATCTCTTTGCCCTTCCTTCGTTTTCCCCTCTAGACCAATTTGGCAACACTTTCAGAAAAGAGAGAGGAAAAGAGAGGTGTGAAATTGTATTTATTTTATGGCATCTGGCTTGTTTTCATTTTTTGCTTGTCCTGAGTCTGGAACAATTCGTCTTGGTCCACATTTAGGACTGTTTTAGTATAAATGATGTAAAGAGAAAAGCTGGTCTCTGCCACCAAAGTCATGCAGGTTTCTTCCTTATTTGGTCACAGAAGATGAGAAATGGCAAGGAGCTTTCAAATTTGGCTTTTTAGATTGATTCCTGCCCAGATGTGTCATGTGAGACAGATAAATGCAGTTTAATGATAAATTCCAAAGGGAAAGGAAGAATTAGGAGGGATGTGTCTGAAAATACAACATCTTTGCCAGGCAGCTACATGCTAGAATATAATTTCTGACTGATTATCATCTAGTAACAATTAAACATCTTTAACCTTTTCAACCTCCTGTGATTTGGTGCATTAATGAAAAATGTAAAATGGAGCATCCATCTTTGTGAAGAGGTTACAGAGAAGAAAAATGGTTGTGAGACTTACCAAGGTTTCATTTAAATAGCAAATCTGGTTATTACTTAAATTGTGTATCAGAACACAGTGAGACCGTATTCAGAGAAAGAATTTTCTTCTGACACTACATAATGATAAGACTTGAAAACTGAGAGGAGCACAGTGACAGGAATTGGTGGGGGTTTTAGTTGGCCTTTTATTTTTTTTTTCCTTTTCCTGTGTTAATATTAATAAAGATTTAAAGTACTATTTTAATCACAACTTTTAACTTTTATCATAATAGTCTAGATATCTAGAGCTGTATTTTTTACAAGTAAACAGTTTTGTATTTGAAAGGACATCAAAAACTTCCAGCTCAGTTTCACCATTCAGGACTGATTTGCCTTGTTCTCAGATTGAAAAAAAAGCAACTGTTGCCATGTGGGCTGGAAAGTGATCTGTAATGACTAATCAACTGCAAACATACACCACTTGGGTATTGAATCAGATAAAATTGCCAGGCATTTTTTAAATCAGGGTGTCAGTATTTTTTTCTCCCCAGATGCTCTGTGCTCTAGCAAGTGCTCGCTATTCAGCAGGCATTAAAGAGGAACACTTAGCCATTTCTAAGAACAGATTGATTAGTTTAATCTCTTTCTTTGAAGGTGAACAAAAAGCACTGTACATTTTGTATATCACAATGATCTCCTGAAATGAGGCTGTGTGGTTTTCCTGAATCTGCTTGGTCTGCCTCTGCTGTAGCTGTTGGTGTATAAATAGGCTGTGAGCTTCTCCAGGGGTCTGTGCTGCTCACAGTCTTCTAGATCATGTTGGCCTCAGCCTTCATCTGAATTCCCTGAGGTCTCCACAGCAGGGACTTGTCTAACAAGGGAGAATCTCTGTACCAGCCCAAGGAGGCACACTACATAAAGCTTCAGACCTGCTTGGCACTTGTCTTGCATCTCAGCCTGAGCTTTGTCAGACATCTCACAGTAATTTTCTAGCAACAAAACAAATAGCTTCATGTTATATTTGCCATCTTCACTTCTGGGCAGTAGCCACATGATTTCATTAATGCACCTTCTGCCATTCTCACATGAAGTGTGTGTCACAATTTTAAACCATAGCCTGCTAAAGCTCACCCAGGTAGCACTTAGCTGCTACTATGAGAGACACTGCAGAGCCTGGATAAATTCAGCTCTGGAGGCATCAGGTATAGGCTGAAAGCCAAACACTGCACAAACTACTGTTCCTCAGGCTCCTGAAACCACAGTTCGGCATTTTCAGAGATGTCACATAGGAAATGCCTCAGCTTTGGCTGAGTGCACAGGCATGGAGGGAAGGCCCCAGAGGATGGGGCGTGGGTGGGAAGAATTGGTGATGGTAAAGGCTCTCTATGGGAGATGAGGGGAAGCTTTTTATCTTCCAAACCATCCACAAACAGCATGGCAGCACACACCAGCACTGTGAACTGGCAGTGGACATAGTGTAAGAGGCTCAGTTCACCCCCATTGTGGTGCAGAAGGAAGTTAGAGGTGGAAAAGGGCCTGAAAAGTGGGATTGGGAACATCTGCTAAACTTCATGTTGTGAGGTCCAGGAGACTGTAATCAGAAATCAAAGGGAGAAGACAGCTTATCTGCCCACCCTATTTCTTTTTATGCTTATATTTGTTTATAAATCGTATTCTGATCAGAACAACCTCCAGGTTTCTGAATTCTCCATGTTGGCTGTGCTGGTAACAGTGGAGCAGTGTCCTTTGTGGTTTTCACCTGCTCTGCCTTGGCATGCTGAGAACAATCCTTTCATTCTATTAAAGCCTAAAATGACTTCCTAGGTCTGGAAACCCAGCATCATACTCCTCTTGATCAGAATTACTTCTGGGGCTATAAAGAACAAAGTGAACAGCTTCAGAGCATGCTGGGTAACTTCCTTCAGTGCCACAGTAACCTGTTAGGAGGTGGAATAATGATGAACACTACAGCTTTGCATAGTACTTTTGAACAAGATGTAAAGAGACAGTGAACCACAGGAAAGGGAACTCTGTGAGTTATTGGTCATTTTTTATGCTGCCAAGTAGCTTTGTACAAAACATACACAGTTTGAGCTTTCTTCTGAACAGCCCCTGGATATAATTGGTGAAGACGTCTCTCAAGGCAGGTTTGACGAAAGGGCAAACTTCTCGTTTTCCCAGCATTGACACTGACCAAAATGTCCTGAAGTGCCTGATAAATGTCTCAGCAACAAGGTGAAGGAGGAGGTTCACAGCACAGGCTGCAGCTGCGTCTGTCAGTGTGGTGCCTTGCCACACACGTACACACCACAAGCAGCATGCCTATTTTGTTTTCCTCCACTATAAGTGTGTTTTAGAGTTTTTTTTTATGCTAAGACATCTGGACGTGAAGATCCTTGCAGTTGTAGTAGCAGTCATAAAAAGTAGGTGGTCCGTTCTTCGTTGCAAAAGAAAATAGCATGTGTGTGTGGACGGGGTTGGAGGTGCCCAAGCATTTCCCCTCTTTTATTTCAAATAACAGAAGGAGACCTCAATTTCTATGACCTTTCAGTTGAAAACAATTTATTTATGGACAGTCGTTTAACACCCAGTGTAAACTTTAGGGTTCTTTAACAAACCAGTTTTTTTAGCCTTCTGTAACAAAATCTGAATGAGAGAAAATGAGGCATTTCGTTGTTAAAAGGCATTGATTTTGTGAAAAGTCAGCTATATCAGAGACTCATAGAATTGTTTAACTTGGAAAAGACCTTTAAGATCATCAGACCCAACTGCTAGCACTCAAAAAGATCATTGTGTCACAATATATCCAGTGCTTTTCCCAATTGCTGCCTTATTCCAGTGTATGCTGTAGCTCTGTGGGCATCTGGGTTTGGAGGGCACACTTTCTAGGTCATCACTTTTACACAGCCAGCTAAATGTGTTCTGAAGTGCTGGGACTCTGGATACAGATGAGATTCAATGCAGAAAATACAGCATGCATGAAAGGAGTGTCATATATTAAAAATATTTGATGTACTGTTATAAAAAAAATATATATTTGCAAGCATAAGATGAAAGGTTAGAGGTTACTTGTTCTACACTAAAGGTGGTGTTGATAATCTGGAGCCAAAATGTCACTAGAGAGCCAGTTTTAGCCCTTCTCATTATACTTTGTGAGAAACAGCTTTGTAAAATTCATTGTTCAGTGAGACCTCACTATAGAGGATTATTTCTATATGGATGAAGAGACAGCATACTCTGAATTCACCGCCACACACACTGAAAAGGCATAGCACACCTTTTCTTATTTGTTATTTTAATCCCTATTCTTACATTTGTCTAGGTTTTCTATTTCTACTTTTACTAATTGTTATGAGGCAACGGCTGAAGAAACACTTTATAGTGCAGTTATTGAGCTGTTCAAGGAGAGGCACATCTTCAACATAAAAGGAATGTCTAAATCTAAGAGAGAGTTTGCCTGAGGCTTCCAAAATATTACTCAGATGCCAGCACATAGAAAATACCAGCAACTCCTGGTGAGACGTGTGCATTGGATCAGAGTACAAATGTGCATTATTCTCAGGTTTGCATGAAGATAAAGGCGAGGAGGATGCAGTAAAAACAGTCAAGTGAAGGCAGCAGTGTCTGTTGCTGCAGATAAGTTTTTTTGAAAGGGAGTGCAGAGGGCTGGATGCAAGAAGCTGGGTTGCATGGGTGACATTTCTAGTGCAGGAGGCACCATGAGGAAAGTAGGGCATTTTGAGCATATGAAAGAGAGAGGTGTGCTGAACTTCATTAGGAATTCCAGTCACTTCTTCAGTACAAGACAAGATAGACAATGTATTTTGCTGTTTAATCACTTTACTTGTTCCCTATACAATCCACACAAAGGTTAAGCATCTTTATTTTTTCTTTAAATGAAAGTGGGTATCAGTGCAAGACAGAGACATCGCTGAGACTCTATTTTAACAAGGTAGCTACATGGTGGAATTATTTTAGATTTGTTTTGGGTTCTGATTTAAGGGAAATCTTTTCACCTACAGCATCTTTTTCTGTGCTAATGTTATTGGACTGTTTGAACCAAAATTTACTTACGCATTTACTCACAAGGGCAGTCAACCAGAATTGGCTTTTACAGCTTTTCCCACTGTTGTGCATGGTACCTGTTGTACAAGCCTCAGTGTCATAAAGTTTTTAATTTTTTTTTTAAAGAAGACTACTCCTCCAACCCAAAATATATTTATCAACTGCAAAAGTTAGGATGGACAGAGAGAAGTTCTTTGAATTAAGTGTTATGCATCTGCTGGAAGACAGGACCTCAAGGTCTCAGTTTTTACTTTGATTTCAGTCCTGGTTTCCTGAGTTAATTTTCATCTTATTAGCTGGTGCAATGCTGTGTTTTGGATTTAGTATAATAGTGTTGATTACACGTTGATGTTTAAGTTCCTGCTGGGTACTGCTTACCCTAAGTCGAGGACTTGCAGAGACCCATGCTCTGCCAGGGAGGAGGTGCACAAGAGCTGGGAAGGAGTACGGCCAGGAGAGCTGCCCGAACTGGCTATGCCACAGATAATCATGCTTAGTTTACAGACTGGGGGGAGTTGGCCCCAGTAGGTGCTGAGCACTGCCTGGGGACAGGCTGGTGAGCGATTGTAATGGCCATCACTTGCTTCTCTGGCATGTGAGAGCAACTCGAGGGCAATTTCCTATTGCTTGTTACTTCGAAGAAGAGATTGAACCACATCTGGCTATAACCTCCTTCGAGGGACTGAAGAGGACAGTAAGGTCCCTCCTCAGCCTCCTTTTCTCCTGGAAGAGAAACATCCCCATCTCCCTCAGCAGCTCTTCATCTGACTTGTGCTCCACACCCTACCCCAGCTCTGTTGCCCTTCCCTCTGCTCCAGCAGCTCCATGTCTTTCTTGTATTGAGGTGCCCAGAACTGAATTGAGCACACATTCAAGATGTTGCCTCACCAGATATATGTATTTTTATATATATCTGTGTGTGTGTGTGATCCTTATTGTACATATTGTTTTTGTAAGGTAAAAACAAAAATTGGAAAGTGCTTGGGAAAAAAAATGGGAGTAACGTGTGCTTTGGCAGATTTCTGTCTCATGTAGTATTTTATTTTGTGTTTAGAATCTATAGATACGTCATTCTAAATGTGTGCAAGAAGCCCTCCATATTGTCAATACCATATATTATAAATACAATTTTCTACTCCATTAATAATGCAGTGTTCTGTAGAAAGTGCAGATATAAAAGAACATTGCTAAGTATAGTTAATAACTGAAGATAAGTGTAACTTGAATATTTTCCTTTATTAAAACTCAGAATAGGCATCCTGAGAGCGGCTTTTGAATTAGCAGAACCAAAAAACCTTATGTTTTATTTGACCACATTTTGAGCTGAAAATTAACAAGGTGATGACATTAAAATCCTGAAAGCAGCAGCAGTGTTCCAGCATCCTACCATGTCCCTTGTGGTTTATGGTTTGCAACCCACACGGAGATGTAGATCCAACACAATTTAAAAAGTCAAGTAGTCCCACTCCAAAATGAGAGGTGGCAGTTATCACAGCCTTTCAGAATGTGTATAATTATGATATTCTGCTGTTATAATTATGAAATGTGTTCCTGAGCATGTGTTGCTTTCTCCAATGAGCCCTTGCCCCATGGGATCATGTTTAAAAGCCCCAGAGACTCCTTCTGATTGCTTTGCTTCTGCACATACTTAATTTATAGGTTAGTAGGCAGAGAACTATATGAAATCTTTATTTTGAGGTGATGCTCTACAAGTGTGCTTTATTTTGTGTAGTTGGGTTTTTTTGCAGCACAGTTCCAAACTTGGAGGAGAATTCATCTTTCATGAAACATGGGGTTGTTAAATCCTGTTGTTATGGTGTTGTTGTTTTCCTCACATCAGTCATTTTTCTCTGCAGAAGCTGAAGATAAAGTGTAGTTTGTATCTTCTCTCACAAATGGCTGTAGAGCTGTTTTGAATCCTCCCCCATTGCATAATGCAGTTAAAAGCTTATGCATATATGTGGGGGGGGGAAGTACTTGAAATTCCCAACATTAAACTAATGTGTCAAAAAAAATGGGTGCTTTTTTTTTCATAGTAAAGTAGTTAATTCTTTTGCTAGTAGTAATTATGCCACATTTGTTCAGTAGCACGTATTAAGCAAGCCTGTGTAACCTCTGTGCCCCTTCACACGTTTCACTGCTTGTATTTGCTGAGTGCTCAGAGCAGGGGCATAAAATACTAAGTTGAGCCCAAATGGTAAATATTCAAACTGAAGCATGGTGCATCATTAATTAAAATTAATGGCATTTGCATTTTAAATGGCTGCATTTGCGTGTTGGTGCTGTCGGGCCATTAGGAGGATGTTTTCTGTCTCAGCACAGCTCTTTGTTGCGTGGTGGAGCAGGCTGGGAGGGTCCCCTGGGCTGCATCTTGCCCTGTATTGGTGAGGCATTTGTTCCTGACTGAGGCTGTCTTTGCACAAAGATACACTGAGTGCAAGCAAGAATAAACTTTTGCAAGTAATGTCCTTTAAACACGGTGTCACTCTGGTGTTCAGCGTGATCCCAATCTATTTATAATCCATGAAAATGATATAGTGATATTCAATATTGTATGGATTCAGCCAGCTTTTTGTAAGATGAGTAGTAAATTTATGTGATGTTCTTTAACATCCCTCTTTCCAAATGCCTAAGAGCCAGTATCTTATCTATGCCTTATGTAGAAGCACAATTACAAAAGGACAAGTGTTTCTGGAATAATGAATCTGTTTGTACATTGATCTCACTGCCAGTTTCTTCTTACTGTCTCCTAGAGCAGTCCAGTGATATTTGTATGGCAGCAGACTCTTTGAAATAGTGATTTGTCTATGAATTTATTAGAAAACCAAACTAGTTCATCCATCCCAAAACTACCAAAACCTGTGATGAGCCACTTGCTCAGCCATTGGGAAGTTCACAAATCTGTAGTTTTCACATAGTGACTAGAAATCAGCAGTTCAGTTCTCTGACTAGCATTTCATTAATTTAAGAAATTAGCTAGTATTATATTTTTCCTATACTTAATCTGTCATTTCATAGTAAGTAAAACCTAATTTTAAATATATTATTTATGAACTTTGTAATTGAATTCTAGTTAACCTCCCAGGGCAATTTGGTGCTGGAATAAAATACAAAACAAAGTAATAAAAGTGATCTTGAACAAGAAAATTACAAATGTACTATAGGAAAGCACAGAACTTCTTTAAAGTGTGTGCAGATTTAATGTACTTTCCTGGTTAAAAACAGGTTTCCAATTTAGTGTTTAGTTACAATTCAGTGTGTTTTAATGATTACCAACCATTGGACTGAATCTTACTTTAGAAAAATAACTAAAAAGTGCAGCTGCAAAGCAGGATTAGAATTGATTAATTAAATTAATGTTTCCTGCTTGCTGATTTAAATCATGATTAGAAGAGATGATTTAAGTCTCTTTTATTTATATCATATTGTGCAGTGTGAAGACTTGCAATCGAAGTCCAGAGATGTTATTTCCTATTCCAGAATCACAGAACTGCCTCTAGTAAACCACAATTGAGTTTTGCAGTCCCCATCTTCACTAGATGAGGAATTTTTTTCTTCTCTCTCTGCTTAAACAAAGTACATTGATATCACAAATTGCCTAATTATTGTTTCCATTGGCCTCTTTATGCTGCCTACATACTGTTGGGTTTGGGGTTTTTTTTTTTTTGTTTTTTTTTTTTTTTTTTTTTTTTTCTTTTTTTTTGGTCTGAAATTTCTCTTTGTTTTACTTGTCCTTGCCCACTGCCACGACACCCTCTTCAACAACTCTTGCCAGCCCTTGGAGCAGGACAATATGGATAGATGTTAATACTGGAACTGCTGTGCTTAAGGAATTGCTCTTATCAACTGTGATTGAGGAATGGCTCTCATCAGCAGACCCTGGTGGTGGACATCAGATGCTCTTGACTGATGACAACACAAAAATCACCGCGGGGTAGTTTAAAGCTTGCATGATTTCCTTTGCATTGGCAGCAGAGTAGGAGCATGCACACAGTTCCTCATGATAAATCTGTGAAGTGCAGTAATTTTGATTGCACGGACCTTGCCTATGGCTGGCTGTTTGTGTATCTGGAGGTTAAGCATGGCTTAGAATGTGTGGTGTGACTTTGTGTGATAAGACTTCTGTGTCAACTTCTCAGTTTCATTTAAGCGAATAGTCTTGTGCAGCTGGAGAGCAGCTGTAGTCACGGCAGGCAGAAGGCATGAAGGCTTCCACTGTAACCTGCAGGTTAATCTCCGTCACACCATTACAGAAAATACAAGAGATCATAATGAAATCTTCAGGTTTTTTGAATGTCACCTGCCTAAAGCCTGAAGGAATAAATATGAGAAACTCTCTAACTGATTTTAAAGAGGGAGAAAATGTGCAGATTATGTTCACTCAAACATCCAAGGTTATTTTTTTCCTTTTTGAAACATTCATAATTCTTCTGATAAGTAAATTTGATTATGTGTAATGCAAAAGGGAATGTAAAATGCAGTGTCCTCTTTTCTTTGTACTTCTGTTTCAAAGAGCAGAAATGGCACTCGTGGGGTTAAGAATGTTCAGAACATCCTCTAATCACATATTATAATTATGTGAGGCAGTTTCGTAGAATGGTTGGAGTTTGATCCTAGAAGTCTTTCAGTGGGATCCTGCCCTAGTGAGTAATAAATGGAGTCTTCTCAAAGACAGGGGATTTTTAAAGGAAAATGGAAGCAAATCCAAAGACTTGGAGCTCAAAGAACAAATATTATGTTGTTATTGTCCCTAAATTAACCAAGTGACTGACGTATGCTTTAAAGGATTTTTACGTTAGGATCAGAAGGGATTGTGTCATTCTCCTTCAGCTCAAGAACTTGTGTATCCTCTCATACATCCCTAATGTACTAGAGTTTCTCATGACCTTGTTCAGAAATTCTAGTGACGTGAAGTAAAACTGTTTCAAAAAAAGAAAAAAGGTATTTTTTGTTACTATCACTGTTACATTTGATAAAATAAAAATTACAAGGCATACCAGGTTTTAGGCTTAGAACGGAAAATAATTCCATTCTTCTGATATAAAGTTGAAACCACTATTTTCCTCCATGGAGACAAGTCTTCCATCTCTAGGTGCCTTGCATCTCCATAGGAAACATGCAGCACTGGGCATTGTTGGAAGTATAATACCAGATTATCCTCAGTCAACCACTCATTTCTTTTAAATAACTGTGTTACTGTCTAAAAATTATGTGAGGAAGATAATGTCCAGCAAAGCAGGTAAACTAAGAAGAAAAACTAATGAAGGCTTTCATTGTATGGATTACTTAAATTTAAAATGTGCATACTTTGGAATGCAGGGCTCATTCATTATAAATTATACACACCCTCCTGGCTTTTGGCTGTGGATATTTAGAAGTCCTTGTGGCTCACTCCCAACAGAGATCACAAAAGCATCAGTTTGTAAAATAGGAACCAATTGCATAGAAGGATTAGGGGGTGTTTTGGTCCTGCATTACTGTTGGAAGTATTAGCCTTACATCATGGACTTTTCCATGCTAGCTCAGTTGCTTTCATAATAGATCTATCAGAGTAGCTGTCACTTTTCTGTGGCAGTGGCTAATGTTTGACATTCCAGAAAGTGGACAGGAATGTATGTGTTCACCCAGCTCTTTCATCAAGCATTGTTTTTTTTTATTTATGCCTGATCTCATTGTGTTTCCATTTTGATTATTGATTGCAGTTCAAGCAAGAGAAAGAAAGCTGCAGAAACCCAGAGCCAGATGAAGTTTGATTTGCCTTTTAGTGGAGGAGCTTGGATGTCTGTAATAGTACCAGTGGCAGAAATTGAGTTGTTCTGGCCTTAACACATCAAGTTGCTTCTGCTCATTACTTATCTGTTGCATGTGCTAGGAGCTCTTGAAATGTGAAGAGTAGAAATGAATGCTCCTGTGAGTAGGGATTCTGATTTGTATATTATTTTTAAGTGCTGTAGAATACTTCAAGATGAAAGATGATACATGAATAGCCACATGAGATTGAATGTTAACCTTAAGCATTAAACCAAAAATACCTTGATTTCCTGGAACCACAAATCTTGGCAGAATCACCTCAGTGTTTATCCTTGCCTTTTATGTAGATGACAGACTACCCATTTTATTGAGTTTTATTCTCTCAGAATGAGATCTTAATGACTGAGACCCACTCTGATATACATAGCCATTACATTCCATTACCACTTTCTGTAACAGTGGAAATTTGCCAAATCACTTCAGACAGAATTTTGTCTTGCATGATGTGCTGCTTACTAATTGCCTGCAGCCTTCAGTGCTGTAGTAGCCATCCATCAGGGGAATGCCTCTTTGGCAGTGCACATCCCATTGAGTGACACTGATGTTCTGATCATCACTACAGGCTCCCTTCTTCTGAAGGACATGCTTGAAGGTGTCAGGACTACAGGTAGTTTCCAAGCTTTCTGGATTCCTCTGCCATAAATGGATTTTTCACTTTTAACTTTGTTAAATTATTGATAGATTTCCTAAAGGAAGCTCAAGAAAATGTCCCTTGGGAGTCATTTACCTGTTTAGGAAAACTTACTTTCTAGAGTGTCTAGGAAATTGTCAGCCTTGCCATACTTCAGTGTGATGCATTACAGGCAATTTTGGTGAAAACAAATATATAAAAGGACCCCAGCATGCTGGTCCATGACCACTTAGACATATCTCTTCCAGTCTCCAGCAAAGTTCCTTGGTGAATGTTGTATTTCTGAGTCATTGTCTCTGAGACCTTGAAAGTTTTGATGTGTTTTTTTTTTAAGTAGAGAAAATAACCCCATTTGCATGTCTGTGACTTACCCCTTTTAGCCTTGCTATTTCAGACTGTCAGTATGTGATTTTGAAGCTGCTGGGTTTTTACTGGGGCTGGTTTAGGTCATCTTCAACAAGATTAATTTTCTAATAGTTTGCTTCAAAGGGCAGAGATAGCCATCAGTGTGTCCTCTCATTTGATACTTTCTGGAAAAGGGCACATTCATTTCCATCATTTGCTCAAAGTGGTCTCCAACAGTAAAGCTCCTGTTAGAATATTATTTATGGAACTCAGAAGTATTTCAAAGTCCAACCTGATTAACTAAAGTGGCTCTTCTCTGTAATCCATTATACTCTATGCTGATGTTTGATAGATGGATGGTTATTGTCCTGTTTGTATTTAAGGCAGTTATTTCTCCTGTTATAAATTTGCTGTCAGAGTTATTTCCAGCTTCTGAAAAGCTAGCCTAACCTTTTTAGAAAAACTGAGTGTTTTGAAATATTAAAATACAAAATGTATTCTATGTTCATGAAAATAATAAGAAAAAAACAATTGATACGAAGATTAACACTTCTGGTTTTATTTAAAAGGTAGGTGTGATACTTGTGGACATGGTTTAGTGATGGACTTGGCAGTGCTGGGTTAATGGTTGAACTTGATGATCTTAGAGGTCCTAAGTGATTTGACTTTTCTAAATACAGCCAAAATCTTCCCTAATCACTGATGGTACAGTAGCAGTTGTGTGGCACTGGCTGTCCTTACTGTAGTTTTAGTAGCAGTAAAGTACTGAAAGTAGAGTAGTACTATAGGTGGTTGCTTCTGTCCTCTCAGAGACATATTTGCTTTAAGGAGTAGTGGGAATCAGACGTGTCCTTGAAATTCATTTTGTTTGCACCCCACTTCTGAGCTGGATATTGTTTTTCAGATCTTTCTTCAACAATGATAAATGCTTTATTTTTGAGGTAGTCGTTTGACTTTCCTCTGAAGAGAAAATACTGTTACCCATTTAGCCCAGAGGAGACACAATTTTAGGGACTGGTGGCAATATTTAGAAAAATACATACAGTACACAACAAAAGAACAGAATGCTTGGTATCAATTCCCTGTATGGCATGAGTTTTCTTTGCCATCTCTACAAGCTGGGGACATGTTTATAAAGCACAGTTTCTTTTCTGAAGTAGAAAAAATAGATGTCTTAGAAATTTTCTTCTTCTCTCCTCCTGAGACCACCTCAGGATTGTTATATACCTTATCCTCCCAAAACCATATGCCTGAGTCTGTGAAGCTGCCAGATTCATATTTTCTTTTGCTGCCTAACAGTTTAGTCTCCTTTCTTTTTGTTTTATCCCTCAGAGTCCCAAGTATCCGAGCACAGCAGTGCAGCAAAGTTGACTGTGTTCTTGTCCAGCACAGCTCTTACAGTGTCTTCATGGGGGCTCCTTGCAAACCACAGCACCTGCATGAACTGGAGAAAGGCTTGTGCAGCCACTGCCTCCTGTCTAAGGAAACCCAACGTACACTGCTGCTGTGGTTAACACAGTGTTCCTTGTCTTTCTATTAGTCGCTTCATTTAGAAATAGTAACCAGAGAAGTGTTCTTCCAGCCATGGTGGGCCATCGCAAGGAACTTTGGTGTCTACACTTGCTAAAAAGTCCTTCAGGTCTCATATTTCTAAAGCAGTGATGAATTCAGTTTTGAAAGTCTGTTAATTTTAATTTGAAAGGCTAGTTACCTCATCGATAGTAGAGCCTTATAGTAGAGACTCTTTAGGAAAACTGTAATGCTGCTTAAAGATTAGTACACCTTTTGGCCTCAAATGTGCAAGACTACCAAATTGAAATGGATATGGGGTTTGTATTAGCATTTCTGAAAATCAAGCCATTTACCTAAATGCCAAGATAAAGCTTGAAATATCTGGATTTTATCCAGGCATCCCAATTAAAAGAGGCTAATATAGTCATGCTTGTGGAAGCAGACATTCACAGAAGACTCGTGTATACCTACATATCTGCTCACCTTCTAAAGAACTTGGAAAGCCTTGGAATTACAGACTCTGATTTTTGCCTTTCTGGAGGACTGGTGGTTAACTGCACCATTCTGTTGTCTTCCTAAAATTGAAATGCATCTATTTCAGTTTGCAGTGACAAATCTGATAATAAAATTGTAATTGCAAAAGGAGTTTGTTGGAGCAGCAATTAGCAGTGGAACAACTGCTTCATTAATGTACAGATGCAGGGTAATGGTTTCTGAATCAAATGGGACTTGGTGAACTCTCTGGTGAAGAGGTTCCCCCCTGACACTATTGGACATTTTCCTTTCTGTGTGCATTGTTTTCTGTTGCTTATAAGCTTTGCTTGCTTTAACACGACATTATCCAAATGTCTCTGATAGCCTTCTCAACATTATCCAAGCTTTTTCTGTTTAAAGTCAGAAGCAATTACATAGCTCATATTCAGCTGATTTACTGTGTCAAATTCAGTCACCTGCTCTGATGTCTGAATTCAAGAGTGATTAAAAATTCAAGTAGTTTGTTGAGTGAGGCTGCTGATCCACAGGTTTATGCTGAGGGCTGTATCAAGCCAGAGCGCTGAAAGCTTCCCTCAGGTGCTGCACCCACTGGTTGTCCTGGGCTGTGCAGGTAACTGTTGTCTGGCACTCCAAAACTATAGGTCTGGGTCATCACTTTCCAAATCTGATGCCGTTACAGGTACCACCACTGTAGATATCACGACAATTTCTGTTGAAACTCCTTCACAAGCCAAAAACCTAAGTGGTTGTCGCAGAGTCTTTGACATTTCTCCTTTTCATAGGAAAAACTCCTCTTGGGCAGATGTTTAGGGTTGGAGGTTTATTTATTTTTATGAAAAAATTGTGGGGAAATCTGCAGTTGCACTGCAGACTCTTCTATCAGTTGACACCAGACTACAAGGTTGAGTTTTCAACAGTTGTGAGTAGCCTGTAAATGGCCATTGGAAGGACTGAAATGTCAGCTTTCCAGCACTGCTGAAATTAGCCCACCTTCTAGGGACCTGCTCTGGGAAGGCTGGGTCAGTCTTGCCTCATGTAAAGAAGTTTCCTCTGTAGCAGATATTTGATATTTCTTGAATGCATAAACATCTGCATGGTTTTTGAGTTTCTCCTTTCTAGCTGATATATCATTTACTCCTCTGGTTTTTTCCACTGTTGAAATCTCTTTCCCAGATGTGTGGCAACACTGACGTCACTGGTTCCTTGGTGTGATTAGGGTTACAATACATGCTTGTATTGTCTGAAGGCAGTAATACCAGTAGAGATTCATACTGAAAACCATTGAAATAAGAACATGATCATTTGGCAGCCTGTTTACCATAGCATCGTTGTTATTGTAAGGTGTTGTCATCTTACAGTGACCAGCAGACAGCCTTCTGAACAGGGCAGAGTATTTATTTGAAAATTGATGATTCCTTCCTGGGAGAGGTTTCTCTTTTGTAGTCCATTACTGTGCTCAACTAAAGGGATAGTGAGTAGAAGTCTCAGAAAAGCCTAAAGTCTACATTTTCAAAGGTGTTACTTGGTGCTTAATGGTGCAGTGTTAGGCACTGGATGCCAACCTATGCACTGAAGTTTACACGTTAAATTCTGGTACTCCTGGATCTAGCTGGGAGCTGCTAAATAGCAAAACAGTGCCACAGGCATGTAGCATCACTGTAGCACATCACAGTGTTAATGATACACTTCTGGGCACTGTCACATCTCATCTCTGCTTTCAGAGTGCCTGTTCAGTCCAGTCCAGCTCAGGAGACTGTGACAGTAGGGTCACAAAAGGGTAACACCAACAATGGCTGGCAATATGGATGTAGAGGTATCACCTAAAATGTATATGGTGCAGGACTGCATTTTGATTTATGTGACATTACTTCTTGGACAATAACAGAGCACATCAAGGTGATGATGACATTATTGATATTTCTATGAATAGAGGTTTATTTTCATGTTTATAATAGTCTTAGGACTAGAAACTTCAGTACTTGTTCCTCATTTAGCACCATTTTGCAGTTAGCAGTGAGAGCTAAGTCTCCCACCAGTCTCCCACCTTTTATTAGTTGTGAAATCTGATCAACCTTCTATTCCTAGCAGTGTGTAGAGCGGGGCCATGCTCACACTTGCAATTCCACTGTAATAACATCCATGAGGCAGAACTGCTTGCTGCAATTCCTTTGGATGTGACATGCCAGCTTAATAAAAGGTAGCAATTTCAGACACATGGTGATAATAGCTTTTGCTTGTGGGCTCTGAGGAGCCATTAAGTGGTGAGGTTTTGGTCTTTTCTTACAGCAAGAAACAAATGTGTCTTAAAAATAACTCCAACATCAAATATTGGTGAAGTGCAAAGGCAGCTTTCAGCAGATTTCAGAATGCGGGCTGCTGACAGCTACAGCTTTTCAATACCACAAAGATACTTTAAATGCAATGTCATAGGTAGATCTCAAGGGCAGGAGTGAGCTCCTTGACACACACTGCCCTGGTAAGAGTAGGAAAGCAGTTGTGTTAGAAAATGGGTTGTCAGAAGAGCAGTGTCAGTGTGTTAGGGCTTCGTTTGGTGCTCGGTGGGGCTGTGGGTTTGGGCAGTTCACCAGAACATATGAGAGACGATGCTGCAAACCTACCCTGCTTTGGCAGGACTATGAAGGAGACACCAGGGCCATATCCCCTGTCACAAAGCCAGAGGTGTTGTTTTATTTTTCCTCGGAGGCGGCTATCATACAGTGGTTTCTTTGCTGTAAAAGCATTGCTGGTGACAACCTCCCTGTGCTGCTCGTTAGCACTCCAACCAGCAGCCACCCTCTGTACCTCCACAGCAGCCAGAAGACCTTGCCACCAGTGCTGCACAGGGATAAATTACACAGGTTGTCCTGCAGATAAAATATATGCCTTCCTGGCTTATTGTCATTGATGCTCAGTGCAGGGGTTCCCTGACAACAGCTTTGAAAAGGTTCAAGAGTATTAACTGGGGGTGAGGGATGAGCAGTGCTGCATGAATCACTTACGGTGATTTGCATCCTACCCTCAATTCCCAGCTTTCTCTACTGATACACCAAACAGAAAGTGTCTTCTGGAGCTCCTGTAGCTGCTGCTGTGTAATGTCTGCAGGCTTTTCTCTAACTACACCTCTCAACACAATTCATCAGTGGCAAAAGGAGACATTAAGTCACGTGGTAACCATCTTCAACACTTCCCTATGCCTGGGCTCACCACCAAAAATGACACCACAGGCTACTGAAATCAGCACAGTAAAAATTTGCCTCCATTGCCCTGTCAGTGTGAGCCTTTGCAAAGGCTCAACCAGCAGCACTGGGAGCCAGTCTGTTCCTTTGAAATCTAGCAGCCAAGTGCCCTGGGACACTGCTGTCTCCCTGGTATTCTTTGAAGTCACCAGTGATGCCATGAGTCCCTGTGGAGAGCACCATGCTGCCTTGCACTCCCGGAGTACCACCGGAGGCATCTCCCCTAGGCTCTGCTGTAGGGTGTCCGGCTGTGCATGGACACCTCCTGTTCCCACTCTTGCAGAGCTCCTGGAGCTATTTCAGCCGTTGTCAACGGGAGAACAGATATTAGTAAGAACCTGTGAGCATTCATTGCCTGGCCACACACCGACAGCACAAAGAAACACCATCTGACCAGGCGGTGCCTGTGGAGAAGTGTGAAATTCCTCTTCGTCAGGAGCCCAATCTGTTCCCGAGACAATTATCAGCTTTTCGTACTCCCTTTGGTCTTGGCTCCTCACAAGTGGATGGGCAGATCCCAAAGCACATACACGCGTGATAGCTTGATCCCTTGGAGCTGACCTTCCATCTCAGCGAGGGGAGGTTTGCCCCAGCACTGCTTGGGCTATGGAGATCAGGAATCCTCCATCACAGCAGATGACCTCTACCAGAAGGGAGGTGAATTTTAAAAAGGCTGGGCTTTCAATCTAAATTGTGGTTAATAGACAAAACATCTGAAACTACTTTAGACTGTCAGGGTGGACTCATTCTGCTCCATGGCATGGGAAGGCCATTTGACTTTGCACTTGTTGTGAACTGGGCAGCGTGTGGCAGCTCTCTGTTCCTCTCATTATGTTGCATGTCTGCCAAAGGCATTTCTCACTCCTCCTTTGGTGGCAACTGGTGCATTAGCTAAATTCGCTTCTTCCAGCAGATGGTGATGCTGCTGCCCCGTCTGTAAGCGTGCTCTGCCTCAACAGCTCCTATCACTCCTGCTCTTCTCTTCTACTTGATATTCAAGCTGGGGGTTTCCAAGGGATCTTCTTACATCAATTTTTATGTGACACCTTTTCATTGGACTTGTGATCAAAAGAAAATGTCAGGCTCATTTTCTCAGCAAGTGTCATGGTAATGAGAGATATCTGGGCTAAACTTTAGGGGAAACGTTTTAACCATAAGGACAGCTAAGCTGTCCATTTCAGTGATGAAATGTGAAGTGCCATGAAACATCCTCAGGAGCACTTCAGTAGTTAGAGAATATTTGGAGTAGTAAGAGTGGTAAAGAGAATTTATTTTGGGAAAGGATTAGATATTGCTGATCTGTCTTTGGGGCCCTGAGATGGACTGCTTAAAGTTGTTCTGGTCCTGTCTTCATATTCTCTTATTAAATTTGTTAATTAATGGGTTGTTCTGAACATACTGTGCACACTGGATGTGTGTGTCTGAGCAGTGAAATGTGTAATGTAAAGGAGGTCATTGTAAGGTGTGTTTTAAGAGGCAGTGAAGAATTTTGCAAATGTGAGATCAGGGAGGGCTGTCTGTCTATCTGTCCACCTATCCACCCACCCACCCACCTATCTATCCATCTATCTATCTGTCTATTCCTCTCTCCAGGCTCAGTAGACTAAGCATGCAAATTGAACCTCAAACTCATACAGATGCAAAGCTTTTTACTCTGCCTGATGCTTGGGAAGAGGATTTCAGTGAGGATTTTTTAGGATGACTGAGACAATACCTGACCTAAGCTGTGTCATAAGTGGTGTGCTTTTACATCTGCTGGGATGATGAATATCTGAATCTGTGAATTTTCAAAGACAAGAGTAACTGGAATGGAGAGTTTTTTAAGGTGGTATTAATAGACCTTGAGAAAGACACTAGAGATTTCCAAAGAGAAATGGCCATTTTTATTAGTAAAGGAGCTCCTGGGAAGACTTAGTGAGAATCCAGCCTTGTCAGTGTCTCTAAAGCCTGTTGAGAGAAAACAGCCTTGCTACTAACTTGCTTGCTGCCAGGCACTGGAATCTCCTGTATTTCTAGCAGGCCCAGCAAATAGGGCATCTTTAATTTTTTTGGTCGTAAAAAGTGCGTCCAGACATTCTGAAATGCAGCATATAAATTAATAACTCCTACACAGCTAGCAAGCCTTTCATTGTTAAATTGTAAGAATAGATATCAATAAATAACAAATATTCCCAATGCGTAGAACATTTGTATGCCACTGAGTATCATGCAGCTGATTCTGTGTAAGTATTAAGTTTGCTGGTTCTATTCTTGATAGAAGTGAATACTCAAGTGCATTATTAAATTTGCTTTTATTCCTTGGAAACCCTCTCCGATTTTATAATCAGTGATGTTTCTATGCTTGTGTTGAAGTGCCCATGGCTAGAATTTACAAACAATATTTGAAAGTGACACTGGCAGCTTTGTTCAGATGTGTGAATTTTTAATACTATTTATTGCTACTATATTTTTGTTTGCTGTTTTTGCATAAATATATAGTTGAATTATATAAATAAAACTGTATATCTGTGTAGTATGGTCTTTTCCTCCCCAGTACTAATGGTCAGGACTGGAAAATCGCTGATTTAAGTAAAATAACTTTTTACAATCCCTACAATGAAATCTTCTTATCATACTTCTGTAAGGATGTGTGTTCTGCAGCACAGATAGTTTACTGAAATGTTGACTTACATTTACATGAGTATGCTTTACTCAAAAAGTGGGTGGTTTCAGCATTACTATAAAACTGAAGTGAGGTGGCCAGTCCCAGATGACAAGTTTCTTGTCCTCAGTGGCTGTCTTGCATTACTGAAGGTGGCACAAGCCATATGAGAGGCCTGAGTGAGAGTAAAACCCTTGGACTGGTCTCAAGAAATCCCTGCTGGGGTCCCTGTTGCCCCAGGATGTTCATGGCTTGGGGGCCTGCACATCACGTAATGTTTTGCTGCAGTCTTGACCCCCTTTGCAGTGATCCTGGGCCAGTTTGGTTGCCTTCTGTAGACACTGTGGCTGGAAGTTGTTATGGGCTGCCTGCATTAGACTGAGTTCAGCTGCTTGGGCAGTTTTCCACCTGGTTGTCTGGTCTGCAAGCCTCAGTTTCCATCCAGGTCCTGCTGGGACCACAAGCTTTCATCGCTGCCAGTCTCCAGATGTTGACTGTTTTCATCTGCCCTTGGTCTTAGTTTGGATATGAAATTAATTTGGGCTCAAGGGAAGGTTTGATGCCCCATTTTGATACAGCTCACAAGCAGTTAAGGGTGACAAGTTTGTTATGACAGCATTCACAGCTCTGAGTTCCAACTACAATGGAATGAGGCATGTGACAAGGTAAATCAGGTCAGTGGTTTGAAGGCACTGACAGATTGCAGTATTCAAGTCATTATATCCAGGCTGTATGTCCACATCAGTAGCAGTGAGAATGATCAAATCTGCATTTCATGTGATTGTGCCGTGTGGTAAGGTTGTGCTCTTGGCAGATGTTTGTGGACTTTAGGTATTAGGAGTTGGATTAATTTTGCTTTATCACATTAAAGTTTTGGTTTATATTTTCTTGATCTACATGAACATTCTGATTCCTCCTGGGAATTTTATTTAACAGGAATCTGCAATTCTAGCTGTGACTGAACACAAATTGTGAGACCTCTTAAGTTTTATAATTCACTGACATTTCCTAAAAACTGCTCTTAGTTGGAAACAGTTTCCAAATTACCAAATTTTGTACCCAACAGCTTCCCAAGCATCTGTTTTCAGAACAGCTATGTTGCTGCTGCGCCTGTTGCAGAATTAATGTCACCTAGTTTTTGAAATGTAGTAGTAGTGGTATTTATGTTTGAGCTTGTTCCCCAGGATTCCCTAAATGCTTACTGAAAACAAACAAGACCCAAGTGAGTCATCTGTGGGAGAATATTCCTCACTGACTACAAACTTACGTGGGGCTGCTAAGCAAGCTGTAGAGATCTGCACTCTGTACGTTCCTGCTTTTGGTTTGAGGGCTTCTGCCCTCTGTCTCTCGTGAGCCATCAGATGCAAACCTTGTCCTTGCAGTCCAGCATCTCATTTGAGCTCCCTTTCTCTTCTTCTTAAACATCTTGGCTGTTCAGCTTTAATATTCTCTAAGGGACAGCTTTCTTTTTTCTGCTTATCCTGAGCCCTTTCTTTCTGCCTCTGTCATTTCCAGCATCTTCTCCCATTGTCACATTTGTCATTTAATTTGGAGCTATAACACTGAAAGAAACTCGTATTGTGTTTGCTGTATGGGAGATAAGGCTCCTCTGAACAAATACTCTTTGTAGGCCTAGTCAGCAGCAAATATTCTGCTACTTTTTGCTCAGATGTCTGTGATTCTTTGTTCCCAGTGCAGTACTTGGGATTGCACGGTCACAAGCACACAGTTTACGAAGACACGTGAGGATGAAACCACAGGAGAGGGTATTGTCGAAGTCACAATAAGCAGTTTCTTATTGCTAACCTTATTGGTTAGGAAAATAGAAGAATAACTGTTCCCTCTGAAAATGTAGTTCATCAGCAGAATTCTTCGGTGTGCTTTTCACAGTTTCCTCAGAGCTGTCAGTGGCTTTTTATAAGTGAACTGCAAATAGTCTATAGTATTAAATATTTAATCACAGTTAGGTATAGCATATTCATCAGTCTGTAGAGTGAGCTTGTCAAAAGGCTCCTTGTTTTTTGTCTTCAAGTCAAGTCACATATTTTTAATACAAATCTATTGTGTCTGTTATGTGGACTTAAATTGCTGCTTTGCTTGCAGAACTAGAAAAAGAAGAAACTAAAGCTGTTAGGGCTTAAATACATCCAGCAAGGATGTAGGATGAGGAGTTGTGTCCACATAATAAATGTTTAGTATGAAATTCAAGAATGTAAAAGCATTTGTATGGCTTCTAAGTCATGTTCACTGATCATGGTAAGCTTTATTCCACCTTTGGTACTTTATTCCTTGTGAAAAAGGTGGCTTTATTTCCCATTAGAAGCACCCTTAGTGAATCTCATGCCATTTAGGCATTTAAAAGTTTTTACTGTTCATTTTTTCAGGCATTGAACAATCAGAATTAGAAGTAATGTGAGATAAGTGAGCCTGTGCTACTTGTGGCCTTAAGGTATGGACCTTGATAGGAAACCAGCTAATGAGAATATCCACAGTTGTACTAGGTAGGATAAGGAGAAAAATACCCAAGAATTATAAACCCTCATGCTTTAGAGCCAGCCCTTAATTGGGAGGGAGGCATGGAGAAACTTCCACAGTGCACAGGGTAAGTATTTTGACGTCTTCTTGTAACTTCTTCAGAAACATCTGGTACTCATCCCTGTTAAAGTGAAGGTGGTGAAATTAAGAATTGCTCAAGGCACCAGTCAGATACCATAAATTTAAAGATGAAAATGACGATTGCACATTATTTGGCAGCTATATGGAGCATTAGTTTTATATGTGGATATGAGTTTTCTTAATTAGTCAGTGGAGGAACGACTTCCCTTCCTTGGGGAAAAAATTTGTGAAAAATAGATGGTATAGGACTGGCATCAGAAAATCAGATACATGCTTGAACCAACAGATGTAATAGTGATCAGGATATAAATAAAATAAGAAGTGGGATGCACAAAGAATTAAGCTGTAATGAAACCAGCTGTACCATATACTGTTAAACAACCCTAGTGGTTTAGGATTTCAGCTCACCATTATGTCTGCATAGATCATGACTTTGGTATTGCTTCATAATTGTCTGCGGGACCTGCCACGTCATGAGATAAGCTGGAACATATTTTAAAATATTTTTTACCTTGAAGCATTTAGAAGCAATTTGTCCAGTCTCTGAAAGTTAGATGCTTTCTATCCAACCCTTGACATGGTTATCTTCATAAAAGCAGAGCTAGTGTTTTGCTAGTGTTTCGCTCAGCCACACCTGTGCTGCTCATTTCTGTTACTGTTTGTAGATCAGGGGCAAGCTGATGCTTTTCTTCACTTTAGATAAACCTGTAGTGAGCTGATAACAGCAGCGTGGGTTTTACTTGGTGATTAAAGCATTGGTTAAATGGGTGCACTTTACCAGCCTGAATAAATCCTTCAGCAGAGTATCTCTGTAATAATGCTAGTAATCACGTATCAGGGCAAGAGGTGGCCTAGAACAAGCCTGCAGAGGATTGAACTGTTGTTACGTTGCCCTCTGAACAACATGAAACAGCAGGGGAAATGAAAGACTTGATTTTACCTTGTGATAGATGATTGTGGCTACAGCTGGGGGCTGACCATCCGGTCCTCTGCTGCACAGCCTAATAATGAATTGAGAAGCCACTCATTGACCTCATCTCAAATGAAATTTGTCCCATAATCACAACGACTTCTTTTTACCTTAATCTATTTTTTAAAGGAAATCTTATAACCTTTTGACTTCAGGAGGAAAAGGAAAATGGTCTATTAATTGGGAAAGTTTTCCCTTAAGTGTTCTTTGCTGGCAACCCTCAGAAGCCTCTTTTGATTGCTGATAAAAAGTACTCATCTTTGCTTGATGATAGTAGTTATGATGAGAGTGAGATTGATGCGACACTAAAAATTAAGAGCATTAGAAGGGTCAGCACTGAAAATTGCATTAAGATTTTTCATTTAACTAGCATCCCTTTGGGTGTGACTCTTGTAAGTAACATAAATGACATAACAGACTTTCAGTTTAGGTATTTTGGGTAGGGTAAGGCCTAGATTCACAGCTTAGCTGCTTTTCAGAGCAGCACTGAGCTGATTGGTTTGGTCCCTTTTTTCTTTAAAAGCAGATTTTGCCTCTGCTTTGTCCTGTGTCATCTCTTCTGAGAAGAAGATGTGATATTGGCAACACAAATTATAGTGAAATATTTTTAAGCAATGGAAAAAATATTATTCCTTATAGTCCACTTAAATAAAATATATTAACTCTGGGTTTTGTGGGATCACTTTCACAGACATTTTATGCACTTCATCTATGGCTGTTCATAGCAGCATACAGATCTGCCAGCAATTCACTTGGTCTGATTTACTTTAAATTCCGTGAATCAACCTTGTGATAGTTTCCACAGTTGCACTCATGTGTAATAAAAGTGTTCTGTAAATCACTGTATGTGTATATATGCCTGTGCATATTTTTACATATAGAATTCCAAATGTGTTCATACAAGTTATGGGCAACCAAAAGAACACATACAATACAAGAATGCAAATCTCAGATTTTTTTAAATTTTAATTAATGTCTTTTCAGTGTAATCAAGTGCAACAACAGCTGCTTATCATTAGACCAATTAAAACAAGAATCTAGATCACCAAATTTCTGTAAAGGGTCATTAGCAGTACAGTGAAGTTGTGTTCCCAAGTATCTGTCCAATTTTACATTTCCATTCTCTAATTAGTAGGTTGAGCTGTCAGCAGCACATACTTTTTGCAAGAGGAGTAGGATGTTGATGATGAGGATTTCCTTCTCCTGAGTTTTTAGTTCACTCAAAATTATTTTGTCTCCATAGTTCAATATCACAGTAGTTCACAGGTTGTCTTTCCTGTTGGTTCGTGAGATTACTTGAATCACACTTACTTACTTCTGCCAGTCTTCTGTACAAATCATAATTTCTCTTTTGGAGCAGGAAAAGAATCTGCAATTGCATGAAGCTAAACAGAACTGAAGTAAGTAAAGGTAAATTAGGCAATGAAGCAACTAAAACAACTTCAAAACCAAAAGGCAGCGAACAAGCAAATAAACACAGGCAAATTTTACTTTACAGCTGGTCAAATGAGGCAGTGGGCATTTTATGGTAGGGCCAGCTGCAAGGATTTCTTGACTTTTGTAGGTGCAGCAAACACCAAGCTAAAACCTGTGTAAGACCAGACGAAGTCTTACAGGGTTTGGAGTCATATATAGCTCATGCAGTTAATTATTGTTGTAAAACATGAGATGTGGTACAAGCACCAGCACTTACCAACAGGGCTCTGGCTGGGCCATGGGGATCCTGTGTGTGGTAGTCTGAACCCTACCATTCCCAAGATTGCAGGAAGATGAGTTTGGGAAGAACCAATTCGCAACAAAAACTTTTGCAAGAAGGAGATGACAGTATTACCACTGTGAAGAATGATTTCTTGATGCATAAAGAAATCCTCCCTAAGGGAGAGCCAGGTTCAGTTCTCTCCTGTGCCTGCAAGATCTTCATGCTTCCAGGAAGCATCCTGGCCACCAAGCTGTGTGCCACGTTAGTCCATGGCTCTGGCTGTGCCAAATGCAGACAGAGGCTCCTCCAGCAGCGTCACACACAGGGTTTCATTACTGACCAAACCTCCCTCAGCCAATGGTGCTGGGTGTGCAGCAGCTTTCCCACTGGCAGCAGGGCCTTGGTTGCTGAGGCTGCATCATGTTTATTCGAGGATTTGGATTTGAACAGCTCACACCCCTCTCTTCCCTCAGGGCGTAAAGAAGCCTGAACAGACTGCAATATGTGTTATGGGGGTCTTGATGGAAATGAAGGCACGGTGAAACACAAATGTTCAAAGAAATGTCCTTCCCTGGCTCCAAAAGTGACTGGCAATGAAGCAGGAAGGGTAATAGAAAGGATTATGGCCCCTTTCCATGGATATATTGACATACATTCTGTGGTATTTTAACAGATTGAAAGCTCCTGAAGCTGGAGTGCAGACAACATGCTCTGAGTAGCAGGCTACCCTTGGTTTTATGCTGTCGTGCTTGGAGCACTTTCAAATACAAAGGTCTATTGTCTTAAAGTTGTTGCACACAGATTACTATATAATCTAATAAAATACAGATGTTCATTTGAGATGGCACTGTCATGAAAGAGTAGGACTGCTAGGAACCTAAATTCTTTGGCAGCCCCTGGTTCTGTCTTAGACAATTCTCGATTGAAAGTCTTTTCACATTATACTTTCATGCTTGAAGCACACAGTGTTACTTCACTGTTCTGGGCTTCACTGCATAGTGCCAGGCATTTTTAGTGGAAAATGTTTGGAGAGGCTTGTGTAGCACTAGTCCTCTTTTTGTCTTTTGGCTTCAACTCAAGGGACACCTCCTGCTTCCTCGGGAGAGCTGGTCTTCAAGAGAGACAGTCTGTGGGTAGGGAACGAGCACAGGCAGCCTCATCCTTCCAGTTAATGTTCCATGTCCAATACTGAAATGGGGGTGCTTGTTGATAGGGTGTGGATGGTCATAAAATAGTCTAAAACCAGCATATAGCTGGAGGATAGAAATAAAACTGCTCTCACACTGGTGGTAGCAGATGCCATCAGGCTTGTAACAGTTGGAAAGGAGTATGGGCCGAGTGAAGAGGAACATTAGAGATGCTCCCCTTCTGACCAGAGCTGTGTAATCGATCTGCTGTATTACAGCTTGGTTTGATGAGAGATTTCACTGAAACAGAGCTGATTTCTGCCTGCCAAAGCTCTGACCTTAACACTAATTTTGAATTCTTGGAGAAATTTGGACTAAGTAGGCAAATGGTAGATTGATGTATGAATGGAAAATCCTGGAGAGTTGGCAGAGTTGCTTAACGTGAAGTATCCTGTGTTGAGGTGTCAAGGACCCCTTGGTCAGGCAGAAACAAAAAAGTGGGATACGTTGTGCGTAGGAAGCAGGGACTGAACCAAAGCATTTGCATTAGTACTAAAGCGTATGTGGTGCCCTGGCTCCTGCAGCAAAACTCTATTCCCTTTAAATTTGCAATAAATCCCATTTTTTGTTTCCAGTTTGTTAAGAAGCACCCATGCTCTGAACCACTGGAAAGCCAGCACTGGTAGTTTTGGATTAGCAGCATGCTCCATTTGAGGCACAACTTGGCTTCTCTGTCTCCTCTTGAGCTTGAAGTCCTGTGGAAACTCTATTGAGCTTATCACTCTGTCATTTCTCTGAAGCAAATCTACTTGGCAAATGAAGCAAGAGTCTTTATAATAACTGTGTCATCATCTCTTCTCTGAAGAGATCTCTTGGAGAAAATGTTTGTGAATGTACCATTGTCTGGAATGCAAACCCCATTTTTTCCTTAAGAACTACAGGAGCCAGTGGGGCATGCACTAAGTTTATCCCCTAGTGTTGACAGAAGGAAAAGGATTTAGTGTTCATTTTTCCTGTTTAAGATCAGTTTGAGATTCTGCTTACATTTGATCAATTTATTAGGCTAGGGTGGCAAATACTTTGATGTTGGGGGGAGTATTGCAAACTGCACCTTGCTGCATTCCTGTGTTTGAATGATTTAGGCACTGTAACAAGAGAGAGTCTTTAAATACCTGGAAAAGCTGCTGACTTGGCTCTGTGCCAGCACCAAGAGCACATGCTGAGAGTTTGGCCAGGGGCCTCTTCCCAGATTGCAGGCTTAAATACATTTCCAGTCCAGAAAAGGCCATAAGCCAATAAACATCATCTGGGAACTTGCTTCTTAGAGGAGATTTCCTCAAAAAAGATTAGGTACTGGGAAGATCCACAACTAAGGGATGTGGTTCTCATCATTTAAATCATACTTAGCAATATCTAAAGATTCTTTTAAATTGAAGTTTGGAAAACAGAATTTTCTCTGTCTTTACATCTCTAAAGTTTTCTTTTACCTTTCCATTCTCAAGTATTCTGAGAGTGACATATAGGCTCCTACAGGGAACTGTGGAGATTAACGGATAGGATTTTGGAAGTGAACTGAAAGGAATGCTTGGGTATTTTTCTCCTTTTTCTGGCTGCTCCTCTGCCATGGTTAGCTAATACCATCCAAAAAGTTTAAAAAACACAAGAGGATCAAGGATGCAGCAAGTGCATGAAACATGATTATGCATACTGTGGTCATCAGGGAAAAAATAATCTTGTGTTGTTGGGGCTTCAGAAGTTACTTTTTTCCTAATTGTCCTCCATTCATAATTCATTTTTAGACACATGGATTCTCTGACCACAGCTAAGCTCAGCTTGAGCAGAGTGAGGCATTAAAATGACCCACTGTCCTTCAGTCACCTACTTTTTATCAGACTCTCAGGAACATGGATAGAGAATTCTCTCTTCCTGTCAAATGAGGGTTTAAATCAGCTAAGACAGAAAAAAAAACCAACCCACATTATTGGGAAAGAATGACAGGCACACATAATGTATTCACTTAACTTTCAGTTCTGTAGGAGCAGGGTCTCTCTGAGGCTAAGGCATGTCAGCAGGTGCAGCTTCTGATGGGCAAAGCTGCATTTCACAGTGCAGGAAGCCTCTTTAAGATGTACATATTTAGGAACTCCCTACCTGCCTGCATTCTTTGCAAGTCATGAAGCTTTTATGCTGGGTAACTTAGTTCACCACCACTGCATCAGGAGAGTCTGATTGCCTGGCTTTGATCAAGGGGAAGAAGGGTGGCTTCCCAAGCATGACCAGCTACACGTGGCATTAGAAGGTCGAGTACCACTGCTTAAGGTTCACACAGGAGCCATTTGGCATCCAGCAGAGATTGCAGGAGAGAGGTGTAATGAGCCATATGGGTAGTAAGAACTTTTTGGGTGAGCTGCTATGTGGCTAAGGGTTTATGCCAGCCCACATTAAGGCACATATCACAAAGCAGTTTGAGAAGGCATTTAAGCATACTCCTAAAGCTAAGCATGTTCTTGAAAACTAAGAAGACAAAACCATATGCACAGTGCGTTTCCCTGAATAAAAGCTTGAAAAAAAATACTGAAAACCAATGGCTGCAAAGGTTTAAATATAATCACCAACTTCAAGTTTAACAGAGCTGCAGAAAAGACACATATTGTAATTTTCATTATCCGTGTTGTGTTTCCCTCTTGTTAGAAATTCATCCAAAGTCCAGAAGAGGCATGATTTTGATTGGAAAATTGCAGGAAAGGCATCTCAGACCACAGCATTTTCAGTGACTCAGTGAATTCAGAGTCACCTGCCACTCATGGGTCTGAGTTCTGTTTGTTTGACCCACTTTCCCACACCTGCACTGTGTTATATTCTGCAGCACACGTTCCAAACCCATGACCAAGGCAATTTGCTGCCACAGCTGTGGCTCTCAAGTCATGGTGCTGTGATCGCAAATCCCCCTGTCATCCAGAAAAACTGTCAAGCTGGCAAAATGCTGCAGCATCACTACTAATATCAGATCAAATTTGATATTTCAACCTCCACTGAAAAAATGGACTGTCAACTCAATTATTGTTTGGAGCAAAACACAGCAGTACAGTTGGCTGCAAGCCATGCCATTATTGGGACAATTGAGTTGTATGCTGGGGAACAAAATGTAGTTATCCTTAAGAGTGCTGTCTGTGTGCACACTGCACTGCAGACCTCCACGCACCCAGCACTCAAGTGCCAAGACTGTTTTCCTTAGAGTATCTGTCTGTCATGTGTCTATCCAGATGCTTCAAAGACCCCATGCAAAGGGGCATGAAAGGTACTGCATAATTCCTGCTCTTCTCAACTGCTGTTTTTTCAGAGAGCATTCCCAGCCTGCCTGTGTCCTGTGGATGAGTTCCTTTCTGTTCTTTTCGTCTCCACTTTCAAATTTGTTTGTTTTCATCTACGGAACCACAGAAAAGCTTACATTGAAAGGGAACCTGAAAGTCCTCTAGCTCAACTTGTTCAAGAAACTGGACCACTTTAGGTCAGCAATCAGATGTGATTTCTTTCCATCAGGTATCAAGGGGCTTCTGTAAATAAGGATGTCTTCATCTTCTCCTGACTTACTCAAACATTCCTTTGGTCACTATCATGGTTCTCCTGAACCTAGCATGATGAGAGGTTTATGAGTCCATGTCCACAGACTCCTCTGTCTGTGGGAATTGTGCTGTCCATTTATTGTCCACTTTTTGGTCAAAAAAGAGCATGTGAAGAGCTGGTCCTAATTTTCCTAGTGGAGTTATCCTCTGCTTCTGTAGCAGAGCACTGAGCTGCATGCAGTAACTTGGGGAGGGCACCAACTTGTACTGAAATCCTAGGCCAGAGCATAGTTTCAGAGTGCCAGTTGTCTGAGACCAGCATGGCTTTGCAGCCTTGCACTGTGAATATGGCTGCTCCATACCGGTAGGCTTCTCCCCACATTTCTTTCTCCATCAGAACTGATGGATTTGGAGGTGTCACTTCATTCCACAGAACTCTGGTCACAAATGATGTACCTGCAATTGCACCACTAAAGTTTCATGATGATCCAGAAGCATTAACTACATAAACCCCATCTTTCCAAATCTAGTTAGAAACTCTTCCTACTTTCTACTCCATTAACATTCCCCCTATGATGCTGATAACTCCTGCAGATTTGAGCACCTCTCGCAGAAGCCATGGGAATCTCCTGAAAGAAAGGTTCCTGAGCCTTTGAGCCTGTCTGCCACCAGCTCACCCTTCCTAGTGTTCTGGCTCTGGAGACATCCTTTGCCTTAAAATGACTCTTTTGGCTGTGGGCCCTCCTTCCACTTAAGATTTGACTCCATAGGCACATCACACCACCAAGGATGTATTGGCTTCACATTGTAAGCCCTCCCTCACTTGGTTTTTGTGTTCCATCACTGTAGCACAAGATGAGTTTTCTGATTTGCTGGGCACATTGTCTGACTCATCCTCCTCCTGGGATGAATAGTCATCACTCCATCAGTGTAACAGGTGGCTATCTCTGGAGGCATGCAGGAAGGCATGAAGAAGTCCAGCTTTACAGATTGTCATGGAGGGATTCGAGAAGCTTACATGTGAACTCAGGGATGCACACATTTTCACCAGTCAGCCCTCATCCAGTTAGTCCCATCCTCTCATGGGAGAACAAGGACAAGAACAGGCAGTCTGCCACTCATGATTCACACAAGCAAAGTCTGGCAAGCCCTTTACAAGGCTGTGGACCTCTTTCTCACTACTTTTCTTTCAGTGGTTCCTATGGCCAAAAGAAGCATGAGACTATAGTTTAGCATTGTAAAGATAAGGATTAAACTAGAAGAATGGGGGGAAAAGGGCAGGAGAATTTTAAAAAAACCTCACAAACCACAAAACAACCGCAACACGGGATTGTGTTGATTTTGTGTTGAATTGCAATGCCAAGATACCAGGAAACTTGGTTGGTTTTTTGAGATAATAGCTCCTGCAGAGGCAGGACATGTGCAATTGGGAAGTCATGACAGTCTGGAAGGAATATTGTTTGTTATATCTGCAGAAGAAGATTTGGAGTAGCATTCACCTCCCTTGCTCTTAGGCATTTGCAGTCTACCTATCTTTGTCACTCCAGGATTACAGGTTGTAATATAGGAAATTTCAGATACAGATCAGAAGAGACTTTTTCACTCTGAGGATGCTCAGATGGTGGAACAGGTGCCCAGAGAGATTGTGGAGTTTTTGTATTTGGAGATACTCAAAATTCAGCCAGTCCTGGAGCCACCTGATCTTTTCCTCCTGATTTGTGCAGTGAAATGCTCTATATGCCATTCACATGTCCCTTCCTATAATTCATAACCTGAACTATACTAAATTTCTATGACCCTATAATCATTACAAAAAAAATAGAGCATTCCAAGATAGGGCCTGTCTGTTTAACAGATGTATCATCTAGGGAAAGATTAAGGTCTGCCAGAGGTGTTTTTTTGTCTTAATTGAAGATTAGGAAATCAGCAACTAAGCATGTATTTATCTCACCATGGCAGAAAATGTTATGCCCATAAACAGTCTCTGTTGCTACCTTAAAACACAGAGAAATTGTCTACTGAAGTCAGAGACTGATACTGCTTTCTGAGTAGTGGCTGGTTTTTCCATTTACTCTTTTTTTTTTTTTTTTTTTAATAAATTCTGTGATATTTCTTTGGATTTTTATCAGTTAAGATTTTTTTTTCCGGGCTCCAAAATATTCAAATTGCAAACAGCTCTGTTGTCATGGAAATCATTACAGAATTAGGCCACAAAGAGTGACAGTGACTCAGTAGCCAGGTGATACAGGCACTCATCTGGGAAAAGAGGAATCTATTTTTCTGTCCCTGCTCCCATGAACATACAATTATTTCTTTGCCAATGAAACAGATGCACTAGGAGGGGATATCCCAGAAAACTCCTGCCAGGTAACTGCAGTATTTCGTCTGGCCTGGATTCAGACTCTTGTCCTTACCGAGCAGCAAGAGAAGGGAAGAGTTGAATTTTGATTTTGCATATGTTAGCAGAAGGAATTAATCTCTGAATGAGGAGATGGGAGAGGCAAGATGACCACACTTGCCTGTCCTTGCCTGGGTGCGTAGGCAGTCTGTAAGCACACTTACCATCACTGCTGCAGCTAAATGAGCTGATAGACAAGCGGGTGACTAATTTTAGTTGTACAAAACTCAGCCAGGCATGAAACAGTTTGCTCCTCACACGACAGATGTGGGCTTAGGAATGCAGGCATTGATGGGAATTTGTCTGAGTGGAAATGGAGCAGGAGTATTGGGAATCTCTTTGTATTCGCATAGGAGCCTGTGTTTATCTGCTCAGTTCAATGCTTCACTGTTTGGTGTTGCAAAAAGAAATAGTTTAATAAAAATTGACCCTGGTTCGCACAAAGGCTTGCATTGAACATCAAGAAGCAGTCCCGTGGTGAATGTGACAAAATGGACTTTCTGAGGTCCCTTCCAGCCTGAATTTCCTGCTGTGGTCCTATGTCAGAAATACCTGGCATAGTGGCAGGGGGGTTAAAAATGGTTAAACCCTTGCTCACAGAGGAGTCCAATTTAAGTGGGGTTTTTTTTTTCACTCAGTTGGCATGGGAAAGAAGGTAATGTTTGCAGAAGTTCATCTCGAGAAATCACTGTTACTACTATCAGGAAGCCAATTCAGATTGCAACAGCATTTACTCTGATTTTAGTACTGATTTTGATACTCTACTAATTTTACTAAGCATTAAAATAAAATAAAAATACTTCATCAGGAAAATAGAAATTTACATGAAAACTTCAAACAGTTAATATGTCCTCCCTTACATGCCAGAATTGTGATGGGGTTTTTTATTCTTTTAGTATCAGCTTTTAACTCTGTACTTTCTTTCTTACAAGAAGGAAATGGCAGTGCAGTTCTGTAACCTATAATCATTTGTTGGGGATGGGGGTGGGAGAAGATTAGCTCATAACATGGTAATCTCATCTGCTATCTATTTTTGGACAGATTTTGATTAATTCCCTATTAAGCAAATTCAGTGGTGTGCGTTATTATAGTGTCATGCTTTTCTGTAGCATGCTACCTGTGTCATGTGATGAGCTGTCCTGAGGGCAAGAAACCAATAAAAATGACATTCTTGCTTATTATTTGCACCACTACCCTTTGATAGCCCATCATCAGCCTATGTGTTGCCTAAGTTCAAAGTTAATTAGAATGACTGCCACTTCATGTCGTATGAAAGATGATTACTGCATGTACAGGAGAGTTATGCACCTCCTTATATGTGTCTGTCAGCAGCTCTGCCAGTTGTGCCCCATTCTTTGTTTTTAATCATTGCTGTCGGTAGGAATATGGGACGCGCACCGACCATGAAGGTACCAGGTTTAAATGGTTGGGAAATCAGCAACCTTTTCACTCCAAATGTGACGTTTCTCAGGAAGGCTTTAACTCCACTAACCAAAAAACTCTTCTTTGTACAAAATCATCCTTATAAAAATTATTTTAAGCTCTTCCATTTTATTTATGTCAATCACTGGAAGAAGATTTGTGAAAAGATAGTAAGGAACAATCCTTAAAATACGTGGTTATGAATTGAAAGATAAAAAACTTAATTGCAGTTTAGACTTCAGATTTATTTGAAAAGGGGATAATGATAGTAATTACCCAGTTTGAGTTTTGTAGAAGGCTAATTAGATCCCAAAAGCATTTGTATGCACAAGGCAAACCATAAATACAAAAGACCATCTGGTCCTTATCAGCTTACAACACTAACACTGTCTGTAATTATTTTTTCTATATTGTTTTGATGTTGACATTTTATGATGCAATACATCTAGCCATGGTTAGGGAATAACCTGTAAATGCTTTTTTGGTTGCTGATGGATTTGCGGTTTTCTCCTGCGTTTGAAGACATGGTCTGACTCTACGAGTGCAGTGAAGCAATCTGGAGTTCAATTGTTTACACTGCAAATGGGTCACTGTTTTAAACTGAGTTTGATTCTGAGATTTTAATCTAAATTGTTCCATCTGCTTTTTCCAGCATTCTGGGGGTTCAAAATTAATTTGTGAATATGATGATAAGGCTTTATTAGGCTGTGAAGAAGTAGTTCCACAGCAATATCGGGCTAATTCCGATGCTCTTGTTCCAGGTTTAGAGCTTGCCGTCCAGAGCTGCCTATGCTTTAGCTCCAACATGAAGTCCATGTGTGGCCTTGTAAAAGTCCCTTGTCACCACTGTGAAGTTACATGTTTAGTCCCTTCTGTGCTGTAGGGGCTCTCCACACCTCCATGCAATGAGCCCAGGCAGGCAGGATGTCCCAGCAGGACCTCTCTCGGGCTGCAGACAGGTGCTGCGCTGCAGGAGTGACCACAGATCCCATGGAAAGCGTTATTCAGGCCCTACAAAACACAGGGAGGCAGGACTGGCTCCAAGCCTTAGGGAGGTGTTGAATGTGATTCAGTCTGAGTGATTTACCAGAGATACAGAGAGAGACGCTGCCAGCTGCTTTCTGTGGCATCTTGAGGGTTCTCTGAGCTTTTCTCTGAGAGGAAAATTCTTGTGTGGAATTTTAATCAATTCCTTATTTATGAAAATTGTCACTGATTTGATGCCTTCTGACAGCTCTCCTCAGTCAAACAAGGACTAAGTAGTCAATCCTGCAGGTGCTGCTCAGGGGCCCATGCAGGCTTCAAGGACCTGCCTGTGCAAATCCAAGTGCAAATCAGACACTTATCATGAAGTTTAGGATCTGTTTCACTGAAATTAGAAGTGTTTTAATCCAGTCCTAGTTCTATTCATTCCAGAAACCTCCTAATCAGTTCAACACCTAAATGCTCTCTGGGGCCCTGCATCAGTCCAAATCCTAAAATCTGACAAGAATTATGTGTTTAAAGTAACAAATTGTCCTGAAATTGAATCTTGTGTAAAAAATTACTTGATGCCAGGTGCCTTTACTTCTCTTTATTTAAGGGATTTTCTTTCCAAATATTATTCTGTTACTTGCAAAGTTTGGAATCTAACATCTCTGGTGCTTCAGAGTCTCTTTCCTTATAATTGCATAATCTCATTTAACAGTGCACAGAATCTCTAACCAGACTGGGGCCTCTGTGAGCTTTCTGTTTTGAAAGGACAGAGTAGGAAAGGCACAGCTGTGCAAGCAGTGTGAGCAGGACTGTTATAGACACGTGCCACGTTACTTCCCATGGTTTTTCCACACTTACATGGTCTTTAGTCTCGGAAAGCCTGGCCTGTGTGGATACTGTGAATGTCACTTTGCCTATGCAAGGCTTCACCCATCGGCCCCATCATACCCCGGTGCAATTCTGGTGTCCAGACTCAGACACCTTGTGTACCATCAGCCTCTCAGCTCCATACTGAGGTGGATGAGCCTTCCCTGGCCGTAGCATCAGGTTCTGTCTGTCCTCACAACCTCCATCCCATCACCATCCCAGGCAGGAGAACCCTGTTTTAGCCTGGGTCGAAGGAGCCTTTATGTGACCACAGTATGAAAGCTGAGTTTGGGTAAAGATGATAACAATCTGTATCTGCATAAGAGCTCTTTTGTATTTAAGTAGCATAACATGACTAGAAAATTAGTGTGTTTGGAAGAAGTCTTAGGTGGGTGTATTGTTTATTTCTTTTCTTTAACTGCTTTGAAACACAGTGGTGGCAGGTTTTGTATAGTAGCTACAAGCTATCTCTTGTTTCTCTTTTTTACGGGGACCATGTTAAAGTAGAGTGTGTTCCTTAAGTAAATGCCACTGAACGTCCTCAAATTTCATGTCTAATCTCATGGTTTCATGTGAGAAGCATCTAGTTTCTATCTGCTGCAAAACCAGGACCCAGATCTTCCAGACATTGAAGCCCATTCACACCACTTTTGTGTCACCATGTTTTTGTAAAGGACGAGTAGAAAACAGAGTGCTCCTGGAGCTCACCCAGTGTCTGTAGGTAGAGGCTGCAGCTGGGGAAAATAACAATTTTATAGCACAGAAGCATGAGAATTCTCAAACCTAGACTTCATTCAGCCCTGTCACCTCCTGTGGCATCCAAAAGGTTAAGGTGTACAGCAGGAGCCACAAAGGGTGAGTTTGCTTTCTAATATAGATTGTCAGGAAAATCATAACACTGTTTTACTACTAAAATTGCTTTTGAGATTTCTGTGGAATCGTCTTGTTTGAGTGTTATAACTGTTTGTGAGAAATTGCTTGGCATTAGCCTTGGGAGTAGAGTTGTGCATGGACCGATGGACCTGTGGTGTGTGCAGGTGAACACAGTGCGTGCAGCATGCCTGAGGCTGGGCTGGGGCAGGGAAGGAGCATTCACACTCTGTGAAAAAACTTCTTTTTGCTGTCCCCTTCCTCCTCCTGTGGTCATTCCAGCTCTCCCAGCTGGCATCCGAGCATCCAGCATCTGCTTCTGTCTTAATATAATCCCCCAGATCTGTGTGCTCTTCTTCCAGGTGACAGAAGATGTGGTTTAGTTTTGGTTTTTTGCATGTGAAATTAAACCCTGGGATGGGATTTGCTTAACTGAATGTGGACCTCTAAAAAGTCAGTGTTTCTGAAGCTAGGTTCCAAGGCTGTGAAAGGAGACACTTGGGTGGTTATTCTGGTGAAACATCATTATTATATGCTTAGGCAACAGGAAATCTACTTCAGCTAACTGGTCACAAGGGGCTAGATCCAGAAAACATCGGTTGCCTATAATGAGACTTAGAATTTAAAGACATAAATCTAACATTGCTGTCCCAAAGCCATAATTACTTGCACACAACCCTGATGTCTCTTCAGGTTTTCAGCTCATTTGTGTTAATAGTGAACACTCACCCTGCCTCAGGGTCCTGGAGTCCACTGTGGTGCACACAGGACTGATCAGCCTGGATTGTAATTCACATATAAACTGAATGAGCTTGAGCCATGAAGGTTTAGGAAAGGAAGGCCTTCTGGATGGGTTGGGCAGCCTGCATCGTGTCATTGCCAGGCTATTTTTGAAGGGTGTAAGAAGGGTGGAGGGGCTCTGTCTTTGATGAAATAATGCAGGAGCTAGGGCACTTACCCAGGAAGCTTAATGTTCCATCATCCCAAAGATTCAAGATGGCATTTCTCCTCTTCCAGGAGGTGAGTGTACTAGGTTAGATGCACTGTAATGATACCTTTAGTACTCTTTCTTTTATGCTGACTCTCAGTGCAAAAAAAGAACTAATGATTTTCTGTAATGGAAGGAGAGAAGTAAAGCACAGCAAGCTTTGCAGAGGGAGCAAGAGAAAATAGGACTTTCTGTTAGAGGGCTGTGAGTATTTACCTGGAAGGGAATGTTGAAACACTCTTCTCTGCTGCTGAGGCCGCCCTAGTGTTTCTTGATGAACCTCAATTGAATTAACACAGCCAACATAAAACTGGAGAATTTCCAAGGTGAGATTCTCCACCAAAGAGCTCCACCAAAGACTGGTGATCCAGTTTAAGCTTTCTCTCAGAGCCAGTAAATGTTAGGTATTTTGTTTTGCTTTGGTGCAGTACCTACAGGGGGAACCAGATAGTTTGTTTTATTGTGGTTCCACACACATGCCTTGAGGTTTGAGTTGGAAGTTCTCTGAGGAGGGGGAATGTAAGGTTTTTGGCCTCACACTCCAGACAGAATCAGGAGCTCAGGACTGGCCACCCCTGCTGGTGTCCCCTGGTACTGAGGCTTTAAACTGCTGTCATGGGTAGATCCACCACCACTGGCCTCAGCTTGCTGTGGCCTCACCTGTCTACAGCTGGGGTTTTTTTCTGAATTCTATAACAAGTGATAAGAAATTAATATAATTGAGACCTGTACTTTTCTGTTTTTTTTTTTTTTTAATCACCTTTATAAATATAATTGAGGGCTTTTACCAGACAGGGCAAAAGTGATCATGGGCTTTTATCAGGCAGTGCAATCTTGTCATCTTGTTACCTCAGAAAAAAAAGCTGAACTAAGGGTACATTATGAGTGAACATCAGTCTGCCTGTGGCAATTGGATGTCAGCAAGAGAAGGGAGGTGGATTTTACATCATGGTTTAGTTACTATAGCTAGAATCCATTAAGTTTCATTACCAATTTTGATTTGATGTGATGATTTGACCCTGGCGGTCAAATCCTGTAAATAAAGCAATGTGAGTTTACCTAAATTTCTGCCTGACAGGAGCACTCAGTTGTAGCATTATGACCTATTATCTAACATTACTGTGAAGCAGTGGTTCAGGAAAAGAATCTCCTTGCAGATACAATTTATTGCATCTTGCTAAACTCTTTGAGTGACTTTCAGACTTAAAGAGAGCCAATTACACTGCTTCTCACAATAGGCATATCCGTTTGCAGAGCCTTTTAATAGTACTTAAGATTCCTTGACTGCATTTGCCTTTTGTCTGTGAAGCTCGCTTTCAATGTCACTTCCACTCTGCTGCTGCGGATAATCTCTGGCATCACACTTTTCCTTTCACTCTTCGTACCCCACTCCCTCTACCTCGATTTTTGTCGCAGAATTTGCCGGCGGCTGAGGGGTGTCAGCTGTGGCTGTAGCTTTGGGAGCCTGAAGCAGTTATAAGAGGAGTCAGGACCATGAAGGCACCTCGCTCCATTGCAGCCCCCCTGCTACAGCCCTTGTTAAAACCTCAGTTCACCTGCCCTGTCGCTGACACCAGTTGTCATCAGTTGGCTGACTTCAGGCTGGCTGACTTTGTGTCTTGCTCTCTCATCGGCTGCTCGATAGCTTGCTGATCTGTTTTGTTTGCAGTGATAGGTTTGAGCATACTGTATTATTTATAAATGTTTGGTAATTTTCTGTGTCAGTGATGTATTCTTTGGGGCTGCTTCAGTCTTTCAAGAACAGGCTTGACGCAGCATCTCTGTCGTGGTGTTACAGCAGCATCCCAACTGGTTGCTCTGTACTTGTCTCCACTTGCTGCAGTTTTGAAAACGTTCTTCAGTGCTGTGCTGAGTGTTTAATTAAAATTTCATGAGGGTGCTTGGTCTAATTCTCATCCAAATTACAATAGCATGAATGGGAAGTGGCCACAGAGGACTCAGCAAAGTTAGGGTGGTGTAAAGTTGTAGAATGAGGGCTTTTGTCTTCACTTTCATTGCCGAATAGTAAATCTTATTGAAGATTTTTCCCTACAAAACCTAACAAATTGAAACTAATGTTTTTGCCTGTTCACTTTTCCAATGTTTTTATTACTAAGCTTACTGTATTTGTATTTAATGCCCCAGGGTCTGGTCTTGATATATGCTCACACCCCCCCCCCCCCCCTTTTTTTTTCTTTTTCTATCCCCCCCCCCCCCTTTACAGTTTTATCAGACTTTTATCTCATGTTTTGGACCTGAATCAATAAAGATGTCTTACAGTGTATTCTTCATTATGAAAGCATTAAGAGATCTTCAGAGTGAGGAAGAGAGAAGTGCCTCCCAACCCTGGTTTTGTCCCCTTTCTTCACAGTTCCCCCCCCCTGCAAGTGCTCAGGACCAGGGTGGATGGGACATTGAGCAATCTGATTCAGTGGAAGGTGTCCCTGTCCAAGGCAGGGAGCTTAGAACTGGATGTTCTTTAAGGCCCCTTCCACCTCAAACTATGATTCTATTGTTCTTTTCAGATCTCAGTGGCCCTTAGCACCAAGCCACCCTTACAGGGATGCAGAAGGGAAGATCTGCACAACAGCCATAACTTAGACTGTTATCAATCTGCCTTTTTGCTTCTCTTCACATTTTCCCTGCTGTCAAGGCAGTTGCAAATATAATTGCAACTTTGAATAGAGATCTAGTGAGCTACTGATTGCTAGCTATGTTGTCTGGCCATAACAGATCCTTCCCTTTCATAGGTGCAAGCATAAATTATTTCCTCCTGAAAATCTGAAAAACAACAACAACAAAAAAAAAAACCTGGTCCATGTAGCTACATGTTATTCACATTTTTACATCCTTATGTGTGTGTATGAGACAGAAGAAAAATATTCTGTGCACAAAGTGAAAAACAATATGTGTGGATATGGAAGCTTGAGGTCAAATTTGTGTAAATCCTTCCTGTTGGTCCATCATGGATGTCATATTTTACTGAATTGCTTCTGTGGTGTCTTAAAAGTGTTGGTAGTTCATTGTACTTGATATATGCCATTCCTATCCTTAATGTAAACTGTATCTTATCCACAGATATGGAAAGTTGTCATCCCTGGGCTGAGGATAGGCTTTATGCAACTTTTCTTGGTGTTCCAGTGGTTTAGTAGAAAAAGAGATGATGGGACACAATATTGTCCACTAAAAACCAGCACTGTCAAAATGACACATTAACCTCCTAATTTTGCTGTTAACATATGAAGATACATTAATGGCATAGGGATTTTTCATAATCTTAATAATCCTGTCTATTAAAGGGACAGCTTAGTATCTTCAAAGGAAGAAGTAGATTTCTGTAATGCTTAATTGTAAGGGTAAAATAAATTGCTATACTCCTCAAATTAACTAAATAAGCAAAAAAAAGCATTAGGAATAAGGAGAAAAAAAAAGATGTCCAAGAATTATCCAGTAAGACCAGATGGATAAGCACGAGTGTAAATCTCAGATAAATTTATGCTAAGAAAATATCTCATTTGCAAAGAGGCACTGAGCTGGATGGTTGTGGAGCTACTGAGAAGAGATATGCTTGATCCCCAAATTTAAATAATGACTTGTAGTTGACAGCAGCTTTGATTGCTCCTTGGAGCTACCCAAGCGAAAGAGAAACTGATGCAGTTGTCAGCCTGATCGCTGACTATCTGGACTCATCATATTCTGACAAGTGTATCAGGTACAGATGTTTGTAAAATTTCCTTCATAGGAGAGTCAGACAGGTCTGTCTTACCCATCAGCTGCCTTACATGTAGAGAGGCCACCATCATCATTGCTTCTTAATTTCCTCCCATCCTTCAAGAGAGAAACCTGATGATATATTTTCCACAAGCCTCAGAGCTCTGTTCTTGCATTCGTTATTTGTATGTGTATACAGATATGTTCATATCTTTCTTGTCTGGATTCTGCTGCTCTTCTACCCAAAGAGGAGCAGTAGTTTTAGCTGTTCGGCTCCACTCTGCCCCATTTTACATGCTCCCCAGGTTGTCTAAACAGCAGCAGCAGCAGCCAAGATTCTCATATTGCCTCAATGTGCATAAAGATACTCAAGAACTTTCAGCTTTTTATCTCCTTGTGGATTTCTTTTTTCCATTGCCAACAGAGGTGGACACTCTTGCCCAGATCTCTCCCAGCAGCATTCCCAAGGACTGGGTGTGAAGAAGTGGCCCAAGCAGTAAGCCTGCCACACTGCAGTAGGTGGCTTCAGCTGTAGGTTGTCCTTCCCTGTGAACCAGAGATCTGTAGCCAGAGATGTAACCACTGATGGCTAAGCATAGAACCACAGAATCATTCAGGTTGGAGAAGACCTCTAAGATCATCAGACAGAAAGCACAAATTTATATTCATTGATGGAAAGGAGGGGCACTGGATATGGTAACATTTGTGCCTGACCTCACTGTCAAAAGAGGAGTTTAGCAGATAGGACTGACTCCTAGGAGTTGTGCCTATTCCAGATATTAACACAAAAGTATTTTCTTTCCTTAATTTAAAGTCATTCATTTAATTCAGACCAATTACGAAAAGAGTTCATTTGGAACTTCATTTACTTCAGTTTAGGGGTACCCAGAATGAAGCAATGATCTGATTTCAGAAGGTGTAGTTTTTCAGTGTTCTAAAAACATTTTTAAGGTACCTTCAGTTACAGCACCTTATTGCATCTGAAAATTAAAAGTAGTTGTTGAAATACTGTTTTTACCCTTATGCTTAAGACCACAATAACTCTAATTGGCCTTAATATCAGTTACTTAAAATTCTTTCAGGTGCAGATTTGTTTGCTTGGAAAGCTGGCTCAGACAGAGACATTGCCAGTATTCCAATGCACTGCTGCTATTCAGGGCTGCAGCCTATTCTGGTTTTTAGCTAAGTTTGACCTAGATGTTTCTGTGGATCTTGCATGGGTGTGGAAGAGAATGGAGCAGCTCAGTAGGTGCAAGCCCTGGTTATTGGTGATCACTCCTTTTAGCCTTTGGCACCGATTTGCAAAGGTAAAAACATCAGCAGCACATCAATTCTTACTCCTATGTTAAGAAACATTATGAGATTTGACAGAATGGATGGAGGTGACTGGTCATTTATCCTTTGCCAAGTAGCTAGTGAGTTGATATAACAGAGCCAAACTCCTAAGTCCACTATACTGTTCACCATATTCTTTCTCAGAGATGTTTTTGGGACAGGAAATATCATTATCACAGATCCAGCATCTACCCAACTTCTGCACATATTAGTAAAATAGGTCTTCAGTATCAAGATGGCCATGTGTGAAACTGTTCCCCTCAGTGCCAGTTTAAAAAATGATGGTGATTTAAATGCTACTTTCAGATCAGGTATTGGCCGTTTGTATAAGCAACAAATAAATGTTTCAGAAAAACATCAAAGAATCATAGAAGGTGCTGAGTCAGATGGGACCCATCCGGATCATTTAGTCCAGCTCCTGGCCCTGTGCAGTATACCCCAAAAAACACACCAAATGCCCGTTTCTCAGTTTTTCCTAGAAATGACACAGATTTTGTCCAGTTTTCTGAGTTGTGTCGGTAAATGAATCTTAAATTCAGTCATTTGGAGAGGATAGGAAGTATACGGTCATATTTTATTTCCATTTAATATAGTTCATATCCTTTGGAAAAATGCCATCACATGCTACATGCACAGATATAGGCACAGTGCAGTGAGGTACAGGATCCAAGCTCCTAAGCTATGTTATTCTAGAATAGGAAATTTCAGTTATTGATATCATGGGCACAGAGGGGAAGTCAGCTGCTAAGTGTTACAACTTAGTTGTAAATTGTTTTATTATCCTGTTGTCTTTGTGATACTTCAACAGTGATCATTGCTGCAAATTGATAGTATTCCTGTGTCCTGGGTTTACAACTGAAAGAGAAGAAGCAGAAGAGAGTTTATGTTGAGGAGCTGGTTAAAGGGAAGGAACTTGGACTTGTTCTTCCTGAAATATTTACTGCCTTTCACAGATTTTTTATGGGCTCCAGGAGAGATTTGAATGAGGTGTTAGGTTGAAAACTGAACTGAGAGGCTGTTCCTTATGTAGGGGAAGATGGTATATAGAAATTAACTGTTTGACGGCTGGACTTTGACTTTTGATGTATTTTTTTTTATGGGAGAGTGCAAATCCCCCTGCTCCTTTTTCAGCTGCTCCAAACACAGGGTGTAGAGTGCAGAGGGTCGCTGCTCACTGTTCCATTCCTGTGCTTGGAGCAGGGGGATGAGGACTCTCTGGGGTTCTCCTCCTGCCTCTGGGCTTCCCAGGGAGCCAGGGCCTAGGGAGCTGTGCCACGATGTGTTACTGTCATGGGCCCATGGTGGGTGACTGCCCTGGGGACGTGGCAGGGAAGAGTGTGGGTAAGTGGGACCCGGGAGTGTGTGTCTGAGCCATGATGCCTGCGGGAGCTGCTCTCCCTGGGGAGGAGGTTGTGTTCAAGTCCTTACTCAGGGCTTGGGTTACAGGCACTATCTGGCCTATAAAAAGCAATTATAACATAGCAACTATTTGCCCCTAGCTACCCTTGTGGGCTTGCAGAGAGAACTCAGCAAATAAATCACTACTCTTCAACATCAGCTTATACCCACCTCATGAACCCATTCCTGAGCTTGGCACTGGTAAAGAAAGAAAACAGCATTCAACCAAAGACTAGAGTTTTGTGTTGCGGTTTTATTTTTACTCTAAGAGTTCAGTTATTTTTACCTACCAAACAACATCACTACCCCTATAACTCCCCGCGTGTTGGCACAGGGGCTCTTCGGTGCCGTGTCTGACAGCTTGCTAATAATGCAGCGTGGTGCGAGCACGTCCTGTGCCAGCAGCGATTACTGCGAGCAGGCGGCAGCACGCTGACAGCCTGGAGAAGCGGAGAGCGCAATCTGAGAGGTGACATCGGAGGGAATTTCCCAATTATTTCTGCTTCGTTAGGCTTCGGGTGACAGGAAGCGCACTCCCGCCCAGAAGGTGCAGGTCACCTCTTTCAGGCTTCTCAAAATGGTCCCTTTATAATTAGAGGATGTAATTTAGTTTTATTATATTTTTTTAAAGATAATAAACTATTGACAGCTGAGGTTGCAGGCTGAATTTAGCCATAATCACAACCACAGATGCTCGTGTTTTCACACAAGTAACTGTACTCATTAAGTCTTCCTGTATAAACAGCTAAAACTCAGGGCTAAATTGCCAAAAAGAAATCAAGACTTCTGAATACCAGCATACTGCTGCCCAGGGCGTCTACTAAATATATGGACTGGGCAACGGGGCAGAGAGGAGTGCAAAGATTGATGAGGACAGCTTTTGTGGTGGTGATGTTGGCACTGAAGGATGGGATTAATCACAGAACATCCTGAATTGCAAAGGACTCACAAAGGATTATCAAATCCAACTCCTGGCCCTGCACAGAACACCCCAAGAGTCACACCATGTGCTCAAGAGCATTGTCCAAACCCTTCATGAGCTGTGTCAGGTTTGGAGCTGTGACCAGTTTCCTGGGGAGCCTGTTCCAGTGCCCAAGCACCCTCTTCGTCCTGACATCCAACCCAAACCTCCCCTGACACAACTTCAGCCCATTCTCTTGGGTCCTGTCATTGTTCACCAGAGAGAAGAGATCGGTGCCTGTCTTTTGCTTCTCCTTGTGGGGAGGTTGTAGACTGCCACAAGGTCTCCCGTCAGTCTCCTCTTATTTAATTAGTGTCTTTTTTTTCAGAATTAGGCTTCTGTGCTAAGCCAGGCATTCAGGCTGATCTGTAGGTACTGGAGAGAGAGGCAGTCCAGATTGCCCAGCAGGCCCTTCTGTGTGTTTTACAGCAGAAATCCGGATTACAGGCTTAGGCAGGGCACCCAGATTTACTTAGCCAAAACCAGTCAAGATGGCTTTCATTCTCTGGGGTGTTTGGAATCATATCAACTGAAATATTAATACTGTTCCTGTGACAGAATGGTGCTGCCATGATGTAGGTCTCATAAAATTACTGAGTGTGATTTTTTTCACCCTTAGATGTTTTATTGCAGAGCTATCAAGCAACTCCACTTAAGGTAGTATATTCTGATGGCTTAATTCCTGTGGAAAGGGCAGTGTGGAGCAAGAATTGAGACACAGTACCCCCTTTCAGACCCTTGTCCAATGCCAACCCTCTGCTTCCTCCTTAAGGATAGGAGGATAGAGAAAAAGTGAGCTGTTGGTGCTCAGAAACTCCTGTCATGGTGGCTGAGTATTGAGAAAAGCAAGAAAATATATGTATCTGCTTGCAGCCCTGAGCACACACTCATTCAAGGGCTTGTTGGGGTCTAACTTGGCTTCTTTGTCCTTCAAGGTTGGACCTGTTTATCAGGGGATAACAGAAACCAAATGTTATTAGCCAAGAAACTACTTCTGCGAGGAGGATTTTCAGTTGGTGACATGCCTCAGAGTTATATAGAATCACAGAATCATAGAATACCCTGAGTTGGAATGGACCCACAAGGGTCACCAAAATCCAGCTCCTGGCCCTGCACAGAACACCCCGAATAATCACACCATGTGCCTGAGAGGATTGTCCAATACATCACTGTATAAAGCAAGAGAGACTGAGTGGTTTTCTTGTGGGTTTTTTTTTTCCCCCATTAAAAAATACAAGTTTGATTTTGGGGGGGGGGTCAAAAATCAACATTTAAAATACTTCTTTGTTCTTTTTGAGAAGCAGTCTAAATGCCTTTACTGCAGCTTCCACTCCTCTGGGATGGACAGCCCACTGAGACAGCTTCCTCTGAGCAGTGGGTTTTGTCTCTTTGAGATTCTGTGAGACCTTGGATTGCACCAAGGCATGAAGAGAGGCTGTTAGACAGCACAGTGGGAACCTCAATTCCAAACGCCTAGTTTTAGAGAAAAAATATTGAAATTAAAAACACTGTAATGAAAAGGTGTGAGTAGGTTTTGGTTGGGTTTTTTTAACAGCAAAAAAACCCTTCACAACTGCTGGAAAGTGAGAAAAGTACTTCCTTTGATGCTCAATTTTGTCAAAACCACTTGGGAAAGGGTCTCTCACTAGTGCTGAGCTGTGTAGGAAGGTATGAATTAGCATGATTCCAGGTAGGGTCTGGAAAACAGCCATATAAGATGAAAATTAAATTAAAATCACTAAAAGTAGGAACGAAAATTGTTCTTTAAAGGATTTGTCTCCATCACTGTGTTGCAGGAGCATGTATGAAACGTAACATTTTCTTTCTATCCTTCAGACTGGGAGAAAAGCACTCTGGATGTGGGCATGGAGTACTAAATGAGAAGTCCTGCGGGTGCTATGGCTAGGAGCCAGATCCACCCAAAGCCATAAATGCTTGTGTGTAGGAAACCGAGTTGAACATGCACTGATGAGCTCTGTGGATCACATGCAGACACCTAAATTCAAGTGTCTTAGTCTCAAGATGCCTCTCATCTGATGTTTCATGTTTAAGTAATTACTAATTTTTCAAACAGATCTGCTGCCTGTAAAAGACATTTCTATTTGTGTTCCCCTCTTCTTCCCCAAGAAAAAAACCTGAAACAACTTCTTCCAGACATTTGAGTTATTTCCAGAAACCTGTTCAATATATGTCAGTTCTGTTCAGCATTTTCCATGTTCATGCCCTATGTATTTCCAACATGACATGCCCTTTGTTTATGCTGGTATTGCATGCCCCACTCGGGCATTTGGGAAAATAGAAGATGATTGGAAGTGGGGGGTCTGTGCGTCTAGTTGGTGTCTGTGCGGCTGCAGTATTTGTAGCCAGTGCTTCAGTCTTTCCTTGCTTGTGCATTTCTATGTGTTTGACCTTGAGGAAACCAGTAAGCCCCTCTGTGCCTCTGTTCCCCAGTGTTTCCTATAGCAACATTGCTCCCTGTCTGCATTGGCAGCCCATTTTTTTATTAAATCTTTTGGTTTTTTTCATGTTAAGGAACTTCTTGTTGTTTCCTGTGAGATTGTGCTAGTATTATTCAGAGAAAAAAAATTAAGTGATGTGTATCCATTATCACTTTGATGGGTTCAGCAGCCTCTTGGCAAACTTGGTTTCAGGGAAAGAGCAATTTGGTTTTCTGTGACTTGAAGTTTAACCTGTGGAGAGTGCATATGGGAGATGGGAGTGGTTTTCTATTCTGGGATTGGTTTTCCTCCCTTTTTCCGGTTGTGTACTGCGCAGGGCGCACTTTCTCCCAGGATGAGTTGACAAATACTCTGTCTAAAGCAATCTTGATGTATATCCAAACCTCTCTCCGAGTGAGGCCAAGCGCTTTGGCAGCTCCTTTTTGCAGAGAGGTTCTCCAGAGCTGACAGCCGAGGCGCTGCTGAATGGGCCAGCACAGGGCTGGTGCTGATTAATGATGCAAACACAGCCCCGAGGAGCAGTGCCTGAGCAAACAGGGGTGATGTCAGCCCTAGCAACAGATGGCAGAGCCCCTTTTCCCGTGCTCCACAGGCTGCTCCAGCACTCTGGGCTGGTGAATAAGGAACAATAAGGGTAGCACAGTGTTAACCGCCACTTCCATCAGCGTTTTTGTGCTGCCTTCGCTCTTTCACAGCAAAATGTCACTGGGTGAATTGATTATTTTTTTGTTTTGTTTTGCTGTCCAGACGCAAGAGAAAAGTGGCCACAAGCAACTTTTAGCTCTTGGGGCTGCCTGCTAAAAAGGGCACAATAAACATCCTTCCCGCAAATGTGAAAAAAGCAATTGAAGGTGGAGCTATTTTATAGAGGCTTCTGATGCTGTTGCAAATTGTTATGGGTCAGTTGCTATTTCTAACAATAACCTCAGCTGCTCGGGGTGGCTGGAAATGCCCGTGTTAATTACCATCAGGGTGAGGTCTTGTCTGTAGACACAAGTTGTATTGCTTTAACTACACTGGTATCATTAAAGCGGTAGAAATACCCCGAAGTGAACACAGTTACAGCGGTATAAATGAGCTTGTTTATCTCATAATCTATGCTAGTATAAAGCACCTTTATACCCATATAATTGCACTCACTGGGGGTTGTGCCAGTGTAAATGTTTTGGTACAAAAATCAATAACTGGCATACTTGGAGACTGTCTGGGTTCTGGCAGGCTTGAAGTGCTGTGCTGCAGCAGCTTCCATACTGAATGCTCAGCTATTTTTGTTTTTAATCTATCATTCTTGTCTTGACCTAGAAATAAAAATTTAATGGAAAGTTGAATTTATGGCAGCAGCAGAAATAGGGGTCGCAGTTGCTATCTTCCCTCCTTGAACTCCAGTGGCTGGTGGATGAAGGAACCATCTGAGCCACGGCACGGAGAGTCCCTTCCGACACAGAGACAGGCAGGGGCCAGCCACTAGACCCTCCCAGAGAAATATCAGTGGTGGGAAAGAGAGTGATGTAGCCTAAAATAGGAGGTGGAGAGCTGCTTCGCAGCTTTCTGGGGCTGCTCTTTCTGGGGCTGATAGCCCCAAATCCAGTAGGACCTGCAGGGGTGAGAGACAATCCCATTTTGCCTCCCTCATCTGCCTCATGGGCATTTTTTCTTAGGCTGTGACTCCCCCCTCCCAAACTGTATGGATCTGCACCATCTGTAAACTGCCTTTATAGTGACTGGAGAGATACCTCTAAACTACATTTTATCTCCTCCTAGATTGAAAATCTAAAAAAAAATCCCATATAAATCATGCTTCAGAGGTGCCTGCTGCTCTGCTTTGACTGTACAAGGATGTTTGTCAGCTGGGTGGGATGCAGGTACAGTGAGTCTTGCCTATCCTGGTTAAGCAGGGTCCTGTTCAGTTCCAAGGCACCTGTGCTGGCCCATGGCTTTGAGAGAGGTTTTGGTGGTGTGGCCGCAGAAACATTACTGACTCTTGGAAAAATCCAGGTACTAAAAATGTGTTTACTCTCACTTCTTTCTCCTCCTTCCTTTAACTGACAAAGCAAAACTAGTTTGGGGCATTGGGTGTCTTAGTGAACTTTAATTAACTGTTTGTTCATTTCACTTTTTAATGAACTCTTGTTCATTATTTTGCCACTTTGCACTGTGGCTACCTTCAATGATTTCTGCCTGCTCATGCAAGCATTTCTTCTGGAAGAGAAAAGGCCGTTGTAGCTCTCTGCACTCCCGGTTTTGGAGCACCATCACCACTCTTTAATCAGCCACCATGATTGCCCAAGTCCTCAGCAGTTCACTCAGCTCTGTCTGTTGCTGTTACCAGACATCATGGCCCTTTTGAAAACAGTGAGGTTTAGTTCCTGGGATTAGATCTCATGGCTGTCCTGACTGATGTAGTTCCATTCCAGCTGCCAACACAGTCTCCAGACCCTGTTCCCAACTCCTGCATGTCTCCATGATTCCCCACACTGTGGCTCTTAGCTCATTGTGCCTCAGTAGATACAGGCTGTTAAGAAGCTACCTGATAGTGATTTAAGATTTTAAAACATCTTAAATGTTTTAAAAACCTAATCCATCTACCTGTTACTTCTGTGTGTTTCAATTTCACCAACCACACATACAGTATTTACAACCTGATCCTTTTGGTTCCTACAGTACCAGTTTTTAGCTTTAGGGCTGTGCTATTGCTGTAAAAACAATACTGCAAGTAAAAAGAATAATTTGGGTGAGTGAGGAGGCCTAATTGATTCATCAAGGGTTATACAGCACAAACACTTGAAAGCATCCTCACAGGATCCTGCTGTGAAATGCCACTTAGCCTTCTTCCACAAGGAGCCCAAGGAGCAAATGCTCTGCATATTTTAAGGAGGTACTGAGTCTTAGCCTTAAAACTCCCAGAAGTAATAGTTTTTCCTTGCATAGATACTCCATGTCAAGTATTTTTGCATTATTTTAACCTACATTTACCCATTTTTTCTCTCAAGGAGTCTCAAAATTGCTCAGATTCTTAAAACATGAACCTGAGAGACTGAAGTGCTTTAAATGTGCTTCTGCTATGCACAGCACCAGTCTTCAACACATAGTTTTACTTTTATAGCTGATTCCTTATCTGTAAAATGGGAGAAGTCTTTTTAACCTGAGAAGGGGCTAACCTCATACCTCACACAAGCTTTTGGTGCTGAATTCATTGACAGGTATAGGCTACAATGTAATCTTTGTGTGGTAGATGTTGTTAAAGAACATGATTTTCAGGTTCTTAGATTTGCCTGGAGTTTATTTTTTTAATATTGTTTTTAAGTGCATGTTCAAACTATCAAGTCACTGAGGAATGAACCTTTATTTCCAACTTCTTAAAACATACTGAAAACTATAGAAAACAGGTAACTCAGTGTTGTTTTGAGTCCCATGTTTGAGGCAGTTTTATTCCCTTCAGTACTGAATAAAAAAAATGTAACTGATCTGTAAATCAACCCTTTGATGCAGTGAAACTGCCAGAAACCAAAACTGATCTGGCTCAAATGATAGACACTTACTCTGGCTGACAACTTATACATTTAATTGGAAGCTACAGCTTTTGAAATGAATTGGACAGGGTGAAATCATCACAGTCTCAGATGTAGACAATGACAGAAGCCAGTATGTTCAGTTCTCTTCACTGAGGCTTGTAACACAGAAAAAGCTGCTGATCTTACTAGATTGCGATTGAAGATATTTGCCCTTCACTGAATAATGAGCTTGCAATCACATTTTGCTGAAACAGGTTCTTTGTACAAATGAAACCTAAATCAGAAGGAAGTTAAATCTCATTTCTTACTCTTCGATCAAAACCTTCATGCTTGAGTGCCTTGCAGAGAGGAACATTAGGCTCACATTTCTGTAATCTTATTTGTTATTCAAGATTTGCTCCTGATAGCTTAAACTACTGGAAAAAAAATTAAAAAATAAATAAATAAACCAAACCCACACCCATACAGCCTTAAAAATGGAAAATCGATTCATTTTCACCACTTTGGAAAGCCTTTCATTATAAAGGGAGAGCAAAGCAAGTAGAAAAGAACTGCATGCATCCAAAGTCACCAAATCTTTTCACTTGTTCCCAGGGCTCGGACAACAATGCCACTATGAAAATAGCACTGAGGAGGAAGAGCATGCTGGGTAATGAGATGCAAATGAGCGCACCAAGCATCCCACTCTGCCTTGGAGCCTTTGTATCCAGTAGCGCAATAACAACCAGCTTTTGAGTCATGATAGGTTAGCACAGAATAGGTTTCACAATGGGTGTGTGTATTATCCTCATGGTTCTCCTCAGCTTGTGGTCAGCAGGGTAGTTAAACATGGCATCCATTTCAGTGAGAAGTTGCCTAGATTAAAACTAGCTGAAATAAGTGTCAGAATTAATTGTAACAAACTCAGTGTGAGATCTTGTGAAGGGAGAAGGCCATTTTATTTTATTTTATTTAACTTGATCTTGGTTCTGAACTTGAACTTGGTTTTTTCTTATTCTCTCATTCTCTCATACTCTGCACCCCCAGGCATAGGTATTCAAGTGCTGTGGCGAAGATTACTCTTGTGGGAAATTGAAGTCCTCACTGTGTCTCTTGGGTTCTTCTTGACTTAAAAGGAACTGAACATGTCTTGTTTTAAACAGGTCTTCCAAAACATTTAGGGCTTAACAGAACTTTGCATTGCAATTTGGCATATTTCTGCTTCTGTAAGTCATTGCTGACTGTCTTTGCCTCATCCTGGATCTCTTTAAGGCCATCATCTGTCCTTTTCTTAGCATGATGTTATAGGTGATGTGCTGGAACCTTGTTGCCCTCCTCCTGTTACCAGATCTCCTGCTGACAGGTCAATGCTGGGACCTTAGCAATGTACGCAGATGTAATCAGCATGTTCCCCAGACATCTCCTTGGATGGCAGCATAGACCATTCCTTTAAACCTGACTGTTGATTCTTTGAGTGCTTTCACGCATACACGTTTCCATTCCTGCTTCATCCATATCCATCATATTTCTAAAAGGGACCTGTGCAAGAGGGAGGCATCTAAGGAGACCTGGATTTACTCAAAGGACTGAGCTGTTTCACAAGGCTGGGGCTTCACAGAGAAAAAGCAGCTACTGTTCCTGTTCTAGTTTTGCTGTGCATTTTTGCTGTTTGCTATGTGCTGAGCCATTGAAGTGGGGGGTCACACCTAACACTGTATTTTAGCCTTTGATAACAGTTTATAAATCTGTGCTCAGAGAAGCAAAAAAAGGACAAATTTTAGAAAATGTTTAGTGCTGTTATCTCTGAACTTTATGATATTGTTAGTTAATAACATCTTACAAGAAGTAATTTTTTTCCTTTTAGGTCACAAGGCACTTTAGAAAGAAACATACCCATTAGCCCATTTTTATGGGAGGGAAAGCTGAAGCACAGAGATGTAAAATGTCCCATGTAAGGTTACAGACCAAGACAGAGGGTGAGCTGGAAATCTAACAGAGGTGTCTCAGTATGCTTTCTCAGGCAGTAGAACACCTTGGGAAAGGCGGCAGATCTTGACAGTGGTGAGTGTGAGTTGCATGTCATGAAAGAGGGCTGTATATCTTTTCTGGGAGGCTTCTATCCACAGCTCTGTGTTCTGCCTCCAAATCAGCAAGATCACCTCACCAATGAATCATTTTCTTTTTAGAGATGAAGATGAGAGTGACTTGACCTGGGGAATCTGCGGGTAGTGCAGGGCACTACTCTCACCATTGTGCTTTACTGAGCTGGAGACAACTGATGGTCATGAGGGATTGGCACCTTTTTTTTAACACATTCTGGGAAAAAGCTGGTGTTTTTCTGTTGGTGAGAATAGTGTTTGGTTGAGGGAAAAATGCAAAATCACTTCTCTTTAAAAGGTAATGGGGGAGTGTGGACTTGGGGGGGAAACTGACAGCTGTGCCCTGCACACCCTCCGCGCCTCCTCTGCTATTGAGAAGGGAACACACCAGGATTTTATCATGCTGTGACCTATGCATATCTTATACAAAAGCACTCATTGGGGACTTTTTTATTATTCTTTTTTCCTTTCTTTTGTTATAATATGCTAGAAAAAGAGATCGAACAAGAAGTCATGATGTATCCAAGGTGCAGTATATTTACGTAGCCCCTTTCCGCTGAAAGTGACACCACCACCACCGCCCTTGCTGCAGATTTGATAGGTCTTCATTCCTGAAAACAGTGAAGTTAATTAGCATGAACTATATCCAGAGTCTAGTTAGGCTTAGTTGTTGCTTTTGCAGAATTATGAGGCCTTTGTGCACAAAAAAATTAAAGAAAATTGTTTAATGATTATGTTTGCCGGTTACTAAGCTAGCCACCAATTAGATGTATTTATAGCTATTTTTGCCTCTAATAATGATATGCTAATTATAGCCCAAATAGAATTCTGTAATTTCTCCCTGAAAATGGAAGCGATGCAGGGAGATGTTAACATCTGTGCTGAGGCATTGTATTAGCAATTAGGTTTTTAGGTAGCACTGCGCTTTTGAAGGGAAGAAAGCAAAAGAAGATATGAGTGCTATTTCTATACTTACGTATTTGTTTGAGCCTAAATAAAGCATTTGAACTTGAAAACCTTCTTATCCTGCAAAGCATGAACTTATCTGTGTAGTGTTTTAGAAGAGCTAAGCCCCTGTGGGACAGTCCCTCAAGGGCATTTGCTCGGTTGTTCCAGAGCATCACAGCCCCAGGAGATGACTCAGGCAACAATGACAGCGCGGAGAAATTGCTCATCAGTTGTGCTGCAGGGGCCAGTGCAGCTTGGGCACGTTGAATATTCATATAAATATTGCAGCTATGGACTGCAGACTGTGTTTGCCATGTTAAGGGTAGGTCCTGAAGGATCATTTCAGTGGGCAGGCATTTTGGGTTGCACTTTGAGTTTCATCCCACCTGAGTTCAAGAGGCACATCACTGTGAAATGCCTGAAGCCATTTGCAGTCCAAAGTGACCAAAATCAGGTGTGGTTTGATATAGCAACTTTTGCAAACCTTATCCTGCTGTCCACAGCAAGTTTGGATTTGGCTTCTTCTTCGCCAAACACAACTCACTGCCATCACTCTTATATCAAGTAAGAATAATGATAATTTCTGCTCCAGAAATGTGAAAGAATTGGCACCTTAAATACAACTCCTGTAGCAAGTAAATACTGAGGGGGATTATAAAATTTGAGATTTAAGCCATGCAGCTGGGAGATAACAAATAAAATGTCAGCAGCAAAGAGCAGGAAGACAGGGTGAAGAAATAAGCCTTGCAGTCACAGAACTATTTGTCTGACCTCTGTCAACCACAAGGCTTTCAAAAGTATTTTGAAGGACAGTATAATTAAAAACATGAAAATAAATAGGAAATGGGATAAAAGTGCTCATGGGTTTACCAGAAGTAAATTGTATCAACCTATCTTGATGTCATGGATAAGATAAATGATGTTCTAGGAAATACTTTGTATGTCATCTACGTGGACTTCAGTAATGCATTTGATACGGTTGCACTGCAGAATTTATGAGGCACGAGGACGTGGAGATTAATTGTTGAATTGATATTGTGTATGGGCCTGGCTGAGGAGGAAATAAAAATTATGAGTCTTGCATAAAGAATTTGCATGCTGAAGGGCATGCGTTAACAGATTATCTCAAGTATTGGCTAGACAAATGATCTTACTTGGTGGTTTCTTCAGTGATGCTGGCTTCAGAAGAGGGTGTTTGCTCTCATCCAGGATTGGAAGACATCAACCACACTGGAAGATTTGGGGGGAAAAAAAAGGAAATGAAGGGGGGAAAAAAAAGCCAAACCCAAAGAAAGGATCTCTAGGAGTTTGAAGAGTAGAAATTCATTAATGGAGTAAACTAAACAGAGTATTTGAGGACTAGTAAGAGATTGCTGCTCCCTGCTAGATGCAGCCACAGGAATCAATAGTTAGGCTGCTTTAATTTGCATGTGTAGACTTTATCTGGAGCACAGTGTTCTCCATCAGGCTTAGGAGGGATGAACTTAGGAGGTTGGAACTGTAATGCAGGAAAGGTAGCAGTAGATTTGTTAGGTGAGAAAGAGCTAATACAGCTTGTTTTGTTTAGTTGACCAAAATGAAGGTGCAAATTATTCATAAATGCAGTCTGGAAACCAGGATATTCAGCAGTCATGAGTGCAAATAACCTTCCAGGAGGAATACACAGAACAGAAAACCTGGCCACTCTGCAAGTGGAGAAGAATATTTAGAAAAGTAGTGGCTTTGCCTGCAGTTTCTTAGGACTGCACTGGCTGAGTTTTAAAGAATGAAAGGGAGTCCCTCTAAGTCCCCTGTTTTACAGGCAGAACAGACTGGCACACCATATTGTCACTTTAAACATATTCTAGGAACAAAAAAAAGCCAGAATCTGCCTTTAAAGGAAAGCATAATCCAAAATCTTCATTGAAGTGAATGTTTGCTGTGCATTTTGTTCAGAGTTTTGATATTTTCAGCAATAAGCTGACGGAACTCTTAACGAGAGACAGAAGGGACAAGGAAAGAAGAACAAAAAGGTTTTGCTTCAGCTTCTCCTTTGGTCTTTTTTTTAGGCATAACCATGCATTAGAAAATGTAACTGTTTTTAAAAAGCAATAATTTTTTATACCTAGCTTGTTTCAAAAAGGTCGTTCCACTTTCATTGTCACCTCAGGAAAAACAATAAAGCAGCAGTCCTCCACGTAATTGCACAGGCTTGCCTGGTGGGTTCTCTTTCTTGTTCAATGAAGTATCATTCATTTAGATCAGAATACAGTCTTTCTAAATTAGAGGTTTACATGTGTAATTATATAAAATGATATGTTTGTTTACATCTCCAAATAAAATGTACGTCGTTTTCTATCATTTATCTTTGAAATTCAATTTTGTTTTGTCGATCCCTAATTTATTGCAGGAGATGAATGTGCTGTTAGAGTGTTTACAATGCCTCTCACTGCCTGTGGATAATAGAATTACCCTGGTTATTGCTATTCATTTCGACATTTCTATGGTCAGGAATGTGCAGTAGTTTTACGTTCCTGAATATATGGTGAAAATCCTGATGCTATTTATTGTGGCTACCCTTTTTTTTTTTTTTTTTTTAATCCATCTAAAGACTTTAATTTACTTTCAAGGAGTAGTGGGACAGCTGACAACTGATGGCTGTATTTCTCAGCAGCTGCCTACTCTCTTCTGTATTCATAAATGCGTGGAGAAGCTGTTTCATACCTTTGTGTGTAATGTTAATAAATATTGTAGATTTCTAGTAAACCCATAAACTCCCATATGAATTTCTGCCAATTCAGCCCTGGGGCTTTGGTGAATGAGCGGTGTGTATAACCAGTCACTGAATTTATGGAACATTTTTGTAAAAATAGTGTTTGTTTTACTTATTCCTTTTGTCTGTTTAACTGGTTGGGTTAAAAGGGCTGTATTTCTAGCAAACAATCCCAGGGCATTCTTTTTCCAAGCAGAGCTTTGAAGGGTAACTATACAGAATGTGTCCTTTGATATCTTCTGGTGGTTTTCTTTCTGTATACTTCTTCCTTACAGTATTTGAGAAAGGCAGACAGGGATGTGCATCTACTTTGGACTGTGACAGGATAGGAGCAGTGTTGCAAGATGGTCAGAGCATCTCACAGGGCACAAGAACTCCGTTGAGAAAGGTGTCTAATTTTATATTCTTGTTTCCATTTCAGATTTTTTCTCTTTGAAAATGAGAATCGTATCTGAAAGAGGAGAAAGTGTCCCTCATTATCTAGGGACTAGAAATCTTTCAGATTAGACCTCAGCTAATCCATCGAGACCATCCATGTGTGTGTGTGTTGTGGGACGTACATGACCCTGTGCTGCCTGGAAGCCCCAGGCAAAGATCCTGACTCCACTGTGAGTGGCAAGGGTGTAAAGCATGTACTGCTATGACTTGGAGCCAGGCAGTATGTTCTGAGCTTCTGTTTAAAGCTGCATAATAACCTGAAGTCCCCTATTACACTTCCAATCTGTCCATCCCGTACTTGTATTTTCTTAATAAGTTTTTTATGAATATGCAGAGCAAGAAAAAAAAATTAATGGACAGTAAAACATGCAGTAAATGTATCCTATTAATCTTTTGCCAGGGAAGGGGATGATGTTGCTTTCTCTCTCAGCTTCCTAGCTCTGTGAAGACATTCAGCCTTCATCTTAAAATAGAGAAATTTATTTAGTGTCTTTTACTTTAGCCTGATTATTACCTGTCCTACACTTTTTTCATATTTCACCTAAACAAAGTTTGAGAATGAAAAATCAATAAAGGAGTTCTTCAGAATTTTATTTAAAAAAAAATAAATGTTCCTTATAGTATTAAATTCGCAGCACTTCCAGAGATAGCAGTAAAATGCTGTTTCTCCATACCAGATTCTGTTATCTTTTAAGCAGTACTTCAGGAAACAGCTCAGGTAAGGTTATCCATGCACAGGTTGAATGAAAATAATTTAATTTCATAAGAAGAAGGCTATTGAACTTTCCTTGGCTTCAGAGCCATATTAGGGAAATTCAATCTCTGTCTGAATATAGCCTGTAGCAAAGTAATTTTTGGTCCCTAACTGCCATAATACTGAAAAATATGTGAATTTCTTCTAAGTCAAGGGTCAGTTTAGTTACTATCACACCTACAGCCATGGGCTTTCTGGATAGAGAATAAGCATCGGAGGAAGCAAACCCAGAGCAGTGCCTCCCTCTGTGTAATACTGTTCAAACTCTCCAGTGCTTCAAGATTTCCTCGGCCATAGGCTTTGCACTTAAGAGCCCTTTGTGAATTTTTCCTCTGTGGCTAAATCCACAGAAGAAATGTGGATTAATTAATTCCAACAAATAATGCATATATATGGAAAGAATGAAACCTTAGAGCTAAATATACCTCTGTAAATATATGCATTTTATGATAACTTTTAATATTCAGCTTTTGGGGTAGATGCAAAATGTCATACACATGCATATACATAGTCTAATATTTGACTGTATATACTGTATATGTGTATGTATTTGCATAGCACTCCTGTCTACTTCAGCACACATAGGCACACAGAGGTTTTATTTCTATGAGCACCCTTTTGTGAAATGAGAGCTAACTGAAGGTAGAGCAAAGATTAAATCCTTCACTTTGATCAAATTCTAAAAACAAAAAAAAACTTCTAAAATTATAAAGCATTAGTAATGTTGTTGAATTTGTAACTATTCCTGATATTATGTCATGTTCAGTGATACAGACACACGTCTGCATTCATCCACACATGTGCCTGGCATTACTCCTGTGACATCAGACCCATCACCAAGCCACTGTTTGCTGATTAGTTGTATTTCTTCATTTGCACTGTAGTAACTGCAGGCTTTACTAATTGCAGTTGCAAAGTATCTCAGGTGGGTTTTGATCTTTCACTGAACTTTGCCCTTCTTTAGCACACCTCCATGTGCTAAAAGCAGAATCCCAAGCTTCAGTGGTAAGTGTTCAAATGTTTCGATCACACATCTCAGCCCGTAGAACTGGTGGTTTGTAAGATGATGTACTGGCTGAAGATTGTATAGGCTGATGTATTGGCTAAATTGTCAGGATTTCTTTGTGTTGGTCCTGTTCTTGCTTCTCTAAGGCTCTCTTGTGTCTCTAAGGCTGCATCTAAGCACTAAGGCAAGTCTGCTTTTTTACCCACCCTACACCTCTGGTTTCCTCATCCACATTATAAAGTGATGAGATGAAGAACATTGCTGTTTCTTCTCTATCTACATGCTGAATTTCCTTTTACAAGGGACTGATTTGGGATGCACTGTGAAGTGTCTTATCCAGTGAGGTTTTGGTAGGATGTTCCCTTGTCAGTGTCAGCTGAGACTTGTGACTGTGTCCTGCAGTATTACAGGACATGTGTAGAGTGAGCATCTTCACCTTCCAGCATTTCCAAACTCTGTAACAGGAGTAGATCATTTGTTAAGATGGGAAAAATACTCCAACAGCAAAAGTAGAAGGTATCATAGAAAAGCAAGTTGTATAAGACCTCCAGGGTATTATATAGCAGGTCATCTCAAAGCTGAAATATTTGGTCAAACAATGTTTTGGAATTTCACAAAACAACTCATTGATGTGGTCTGAGGTACAGATGTGCCAGGATGAAGAGAGAGATGTTTTAACTCACAAAATCAGAGAAAATATGAAATTTTGTGAGGAGAATGATATAACCTTGTTTGTTGGTGGATGGTGTTACTGTAAATCACTTCTCTAGTGAATACAATTTTCCTCTTCACTTCTGTGGATGTTCTTAAAGATCACAGTTATAAATATCTCCTACCCTTAGCAGGACCATGATGTTTCCCTGCAAATTTGAGAGAAACTGTTTGAGAGGTGTGCAACAACTTCAGAAGCTTGGTAGTGGTTTTGATTATTTTTTAATAAATGTGTACTGTATTTCCCAGCTGGCTTTGGAGGGTTGTCCATATGGTGGTGTCCATAAGGGCTACATCACACACTGAAGATAGGAAAAAAAGGAAGGGTCATCTTTTATCACTGTCCCCTTGTGACTTTCTCATAGGCAGGAGCACAGCCTAACATAATTTCCTGGGGTTTATTTTTCTCTGAGAGTTACTTTCTTTAGATAATGCCTTTACACTATAACAGAGTATGACAATTTAATGCAGTTAGATAAGAGCTAACACTGGGATATGGTCTCTTGTGCAAAGTCAAGTTTTTCTCAGTTGCCCCAGTGTCTGAAAAATAAAGTTCTACATCCTGCTAAATATTGCAATTATTATGTATCTGTGGCATGCAGTAGTGAACACAAGAGGGAGGAACACAGTAAGGTTTTCATAAAACCCAGGAAATTAATTTCTTTGAGACTGGACTGGTAAAGCTGTGGGTAGTCTTAGACTTAACTGGCATATTTATTTTTTTTCAGTTTTGATGATTACTCTTCATAAGTTCTTGAAATACAGTTTAGTAACCTGAAAGAACCAGATTCATATCCATACCAATACATTATAATAATTCAATAAATATTAATATCAGGTAACTGAGACCTGATTTTATGTGTAGTTATTTTTGAGCAGTAGTGTTGTACAGTGTGCTCTGTCCCTGACATCAGGAATGTATGTGACAGTGAGCAGCCAGGATGCTGCAGTGAGGCCATCATGGGTGCCAGGTGGGACAGAGAACAGGAGAGGAAACTGAAAGCCTCATAATTGCACACACATAGGAACACTAATTTCTACACATTAATTGCACAGCCTGATGGAACTGCCCAGAATGGGCGTTGTATGCTGCCTTTAAAGCAAAAACAAGCAGTTGTGATGGTTCACAAGCAACGTACTTCACAATCAGGTCTGCAGAAGTGATGGTGATGGTCTGCTACCTGCCCCCTTTAGGATCAGCTGTTAAATCTGAGTGAGAAATCTTCTAAGATCTGCTACATTTAAAACACAGGCAGTTCTGTTGTAGAGACTTGCTGTGTGTTCATATATCTCTTTTGAAAGAAAATTCAGGTCTGAAGGCACTCTAACAATTATTGCAGTCAAAAAGGCTCTACATTAAACAAAGGGAAATAAAAAAATCCTTTGTGATAACAGTAGTTTTGTGAGGAGGAGCAGTAGTAGTAGCAGTAGTAGTTTCAGTTCTATCACTGAAAGGCAAGTACCATTCATTCTAAGACTTCATGATATTCAGTTTCAAGTGTTAGCTCTTGGTCTTCAAAAGGAATGTGAATTTCTCTGCCTGAAGAAAATGGTGAGGACAGAGACCTTCTATTACTTACAGCTAGAGATCTCTTTTTTTAAGAATAAAGTAGGTAGAGTTCACAATGGCACATTAGGAATGAAGGAAGTGGAAGATAATATAAAAATTATCATGTTCTGTGCTGTGATTAGGTTGTGCTCGATAAATATCCATAGTGGCCATGCAGATGATGAATAGGGATATTTCAAATTTGAAATCTTTATCAATTTATTTGGGCTGAACATCTTTCATAATTAGGAATTACTTGCCTGTGTCTTTCAGTTCTTTTAGACATGGGGGGATCTTGTGTGAATGACACCAATTTATCATCTGTGCTGTCATTTCTGTTTAAACTCATGCAGTGAGTAGATAGATGTCTCCCATATGGTGTAACAGTTTTGAACACTTACAACTGCTTGATGCAGGCAATACCAGTTTTGTTTTTTCAGCTTTCTGCCAGCACCACCTTCTTCCATGTAATTGTAATGATCCACTCTTAATTTCTGTGACCTCCCCTTGTGTGTCACTTCTGTGGTCTGATGTATCTTGTAACAAGTCAGAAATCCTGGAAGCAGAGTGCACTTCCCTTTGTTTATTTCATCCCATTACTTCAAGTAATATTTCTCCCCTTCTCAGCAAAATAGGTAAATGGATTCCTCCAAGAAGAAGGTGTTAGCATAGGAGGAGCTGGAGCTGTAGAAGCCTTCTGGGACTTGAAGTCTTGTAGATGTTGGCGATGGGGTTTTTTAAGAATTCAGTGTCATCATGGATTTAGATGTGTTTAGATGCTTGGCTGGCCTGATTAATTCAACAAGTAGAGTAGTTAATCCAGGAAGAATTTATTTTCTTGTTTCCCTTGGTAATCTTAAAGATCACAAATTCTTGAGAACAACTTGGCCCACTGGCATTGTCTCCAAAATCAGCTTTATATCTATGAAAAGTTGGTGTATCAAAAAACAAGCACATAATGCATTTTCTTATCCAAAGAAATGTTTTGTATGAGGGAAGACTCAAATCTGCCCTTTAAATCTCTAGTAAGAACAAAATAAAAAACTAAGCTATGTTCCTAGAAGGTATGCATCACTGTTCTTAAGGGAACTTTGGAAGTGTTTCCTTTTCTTTCTACGATATAAATCTAACAGTTTAATCATTCATGGAAGTTTAATCATTCGTGGAATAAAAAAGACATCTTGATCATCTTCATGTAAAAAGGTACTTTATTTTAAAAATGGAACAAATGGATGAAATTGTACAACAAAACCTTTAATACATTAGAATTATTATATATGGAAATCATTATGTATACAAGTAGTTATTACAGAAATAACCTTCTTCTTTGTCAAGTATTCTTGGTGTGGAAGTAATCAGCATACTACCTATCCCATTGTTTGAGAACTCTGAAATCTCTAATGAGGTTTTTTTACAGAAGAATTTCAGTCATATGCAAATGATTCATTGAAACTCTTAATCATATGACAAATAGTGATTCTTTAGTGAGTTTTTTTCATTCACTGTAATAAATGTAGCATGTTAACTGTAGACACACAGTTAACTGTTTCTCAGCTACTTTTCTCACAGCATTTTTTTTTAAAGATTCATTGCTGGTCAGAAAGTGATAATGGTTGGACTGAGAAATAAAATGCTTGACAGATGTCAAGAGATTTGTGTCTGGTATAGCTTCAAATAGATTTTTTCCCTTTGAGAGTTTTAAAAATTAATTTGTATTCAGGTTGATAAAGATATTTATTTTTCAATGGCTATTGGCAATCAAATTTCTTCCTTTTTTCACAGGTTTGATTACCACAACATCAAGAAAACTGGATCGGGAACAGCAAGCAGAACATTTTTTAGAGGTAAGTTTAAGTGGAAAATGCATGTTATGATGTTAGCTGATTTTTGTAGTTTAAAATCACTTCTTATTGTTCCAGGAGAGTGGTATTCTCCTATCTCTTCATTTATAAGAGACTCACACAAAGCTGGGAATTGCCTGATTATACAAAAGAAATAAAACATTTTGCAGTTCGCAAGCGCAGGAAAAAAATTGAACAAAAATTGAACACTTGTTTTCCACCTCTTATCTTCTTCAGTTAAGTCTTTTATTGTAGCTCTTAAATTCTATTTGTGACAGAAATTTCGAATATCCAGAGCAAAATATTTTCTTAAAAATACGTGGAATAACCCCAGACATGCCAAAACTTTTAGTCTCTCAGGTTAAACTGGTTTAAATTTTGCATCTTGGATCTAATGTGCAACCTGATAATTTGGATGAAAGCAGACTTTGAACTTTTTTACATTCACGGCACTGTTTTGGGTTTTTGGGGTTTTTTAGCTTTTGCTTATTGGGACTGTTAACAACAATTTTCAGATTAAAAATTGCCTTCTGAAAAGAGTATTTAAACCATTCCCTTGGCCCTTGTGATGAATGTTTCTCTTTATAAGGAGCTCACATGTTGGTAATGGAATGAGGTACTTGTAAACTACTGGTTTTGTCACATGTGTTTTCTTTCACACTGCTGTACACTATACTGTGGTTTTTTTTTTTTCCTTTGGATAAAAGGTCCTTGACTTGATTCTTTTGTCTATTTGTGAAGTAAGGAATTCTTGATTCCTCTTGGTACAAGTAAAAAAACCATATTGTCCCACATAGTCAATCACTCCTACTAGGAAATGCTCTTCAAATCCATACAAGCTACAAAACATCTGGACACAACAGTTCCCAGTGCAATCACTGTCTGACAGCAAAATGTAGTAAAATATATATTAACATAGTCATTAGGTTTTTTTATTTGCTAGAAATCCCAAATTATTTTGGTTAGTGCAGAACACAGGAGAGTAGGGTTGATTATTGCTATACAAGTTTGGGTTGGGGTTTTTTCTTGATAATTCACTGTAGATTCTTACACATTCCATGTCATAAATAAATTGAGGGAAATACAAGGATTTTTCCCTTTTTAGGATTTAAGCTCTAAAGTTAGTAAAATAATCATGTATTCCTATAACTTCAAGCTTTCCAGTTTATACTGTCAGAGAAGATCACAAATGGAATGAAAGGGGCATTGATTTTGAAATGTGTCTATTGATGAGAATCTTGGGTCTCTGAGTCTCCTTTGATCTGCAGAGAAGGACCAGGTAATCCTGGTGGACATCAGGTTAGCACAAAATGAACACAGGAGGTTCCATCTGAATATGAGGAAAAAGCCTCTTTTCTGTGAGGGTGACAGAGCACTAGAACAGTTTGGACAGAGAGGTTGTGGAGTCTTTCCCCCTGGAGATACTCAAAACCAGCCTGAGTGCGATCCTGCACAGCCAGCTGTAGATGAAGCTGCTTTAGCAGGGCTTGGACTAGATGAGCTCCACAGGTCCTTTCCAACATCATTCATTCTGTGATTCTGTGTTTGCCTCAGTGATCTCAGCGAAACTTACAGAAATTTCGCTGTAGTCATCAATATAAGTTAATCTGTTCTTTCCCGTGAATTGTATCTTGCTTGAAAAAATAACAATCTGCAAGATTTTGGGGGCTGGAGATGCAGTGGAGGGAAATTTGTGTCTTACACTGCTCCAAGGCTTGTGGATGGGGAGTGAAGTGGAGGGCAGGCTACGGAGAGGAGAAGCACGGGAGCAGGGTGTCCTGCAGAAGTGTGGATATGACCACACTGTAAAGCCCCCCTGGAAACAGTGGGTGTGAAAGGGAATTGGACTCTGGTGGAGACACAGCCCCGGTGGTCAAATTGCCCCGTTGAGCTGCTGCTGAAGCGTTGCCCGTCGCTGCCTCCTGGGAGGCGCGTTCCGGCTGCACATCCGCACATAGGCTGGGATCCAGAGCCAGGCTGGCCAAGCTGTGCTTGTTCTTGTGGCAAACTGAGAAACGGTTTCTGAAATGCCTGTCTGTCTGTGTGTAATTAACCCCCTGGGGAGGCCTTAATTGCCAGGACAGCCGTGGTTTCCCAGTAGTACAGTGTTTCTCTTCTGGCTTCATTTCATATCCTTCTTCCAGGAGCCAGTCTGGTGTAAAGGAGCGCAAACTTGGCTCCCTTTGAGAAGCTGTGATTAGTACTTGACCTAGCATCCCTTGCTCCCCTTTGCTCAGTGTCTGTGTGAGCCACTGACAGACCTTTCCTAGATACAACTTTTTAATTACTTTTAATAAACCTGTCTTTGACAGAGATGCTATACCCTGTAAGTACCTGCCAGTATTTATTTAGCAAATTTCATTGTTATCAGTATTTCCACCTCTTTCACTGAAGCTGTTAGGAAAATGAAGTGATACAAGATAGCAGATGTTTGTCACTGTGGTTGTGTGTAGTGCCAGTGCTAGTCTCCCGACCACCACTTGTGATGGCATAGAGTTGTTCTTCTGGAGTTGTCTGTCCCTGTCTGTACCAGAGGAAACACGAATTATCAGGAAGGACTGGATGTGTATTTTTAAGACTTCCATGCTTAGGAAAGATGAATCTAAGTGACTTCCCTTCTAAGTTGCATGAGAATTCTGTTGCAAAGTAAGCACTGAGGTCAAGGTCAGATGTGCATTTCTTCTTCATTCCTCCTTTAATTGTCTTTAGATGTATGGACCTGTGTCTACATGGATTTTTTAAATGGTACCTCAGGCTGCTGTCACAGGACTTACACTTACCAAATGTATGTATGTTCCAAAGGGAGTGAGGAACCTGTCTAGACCCTGAGCCAAAAGGTGCATGAAGAAGTCAGAAATCGACTCCCCTTTATAATCATTGGGATTTTCTGTTTGCTTCAGTGATATTTTTTAGGTATTGTTTGTTTTTTTGTTTTGGCATTTTGGAACAAGGGGGTAAAAAAATAATTGCTTCTCCCAGGTTTTTCATTGATTGTGGCGTTGTCAATACTTTCTTTTTAAGCTCCCAAGTTGAGGGCTTAATTTTTTTCTGACACATTTATAATTTTACTTCCGGGTCAGACCATGACAATAATGCCTTGCAAAGCTGCAACTTGTATTCAGTGCTTGTTATCAGAAGAATTTTACTGCTGAGGTTTAAATTGGATGTCACTGGATTTTATACAGGTTGGTCTCTTGCTTTAGTGAATTCTTATTAATGGACTGGTTCTGCCTGAAATGGGAGGAAAATGACCACTTGATTACATTACTTTCTCACATGAAGCAAGACAAAAGCATTTGTTCTGTTTCACAGACTTTCTCAAATATTTCATCGTTCGGATGAAGTATTTAAATAACAGTCTGAAGGAGGAAAGGTAATCCTGAGAGCTACCTGCTTGCTTTGCAAGTGAATGAGAATAGTGATGTATTTCCAAGTGGGGTGCAAGTTTCAGATTATTTGGCTTTATTCTGCTTCAATAATGGAATACATCATCCTCTTCTTTCCTTCTTTTACTTCCTCCTTCTTCAGGACATGTGTTGTCTTCTAATAATTTCTACATTAACACTTCACATTCTCTTCTCGTATTATGCTAATTTACTAAAAAGACGAAGCTAGAGGTGGAGAATGTTAGTGGAGTTTGAGCTATGGAAAAAAAACCTTCACAAAAATAGTCTGTCAGGTTTTTTTTCTGCCCTCAGTTTTTGCAGATGCCTCCTAACGCTGGTTGACGGTTTTACAAACTCTAGTGATTTTGCTGTGATTTTATTGAAACAGCTGCAGGAGTGGTAGAGGTCCTATAATAAGCATAAAATTTAAACCATTTCATGCAGGGTCTGCACCCTTGTGTGGTGTCAGCTGATTCTGAGATTTCCTGAACATGAATAGTTCCTAGTCTGCTTTCCAGTGTACATGGGCAACTTGATGGGAGAGGATTGTTGAATCTAGGTTACAGTTCATTAACTTGCACATTCAGCCCAGAAATGGATCTGAGCATGTTTTCTCGCCCTGAGCAGTTTCTAAACACTCTGTTGCAGAGCCTTTGTTACTCATGCTTCCAACACAGAAAGCCTCTGCAAAATGCACCCACCGCTGAGCAGTTCAGCTTGTTGGGAATTGCTGTGTCAAGACCTGTGTTTAGCAAAAGAATGAGCCAGAAGAGTTGCAGGCTTCAGTGTGCAATTCTAGCAACAGTCTTTGAAACTTCATGATTGAAGGGGTGAATTGTCTGTAGTGAGAGGTGACCTCTCCATCCTCTTGATAATGATATATAATAAGTTGGTGCTTTTAAAGTGCTGAGGCTCTTTAGTCTTTCCCTGATGAGCACATGTGGTGTGGGCTCTTCAGACATTTAGCCAGTTTTGAAAATTATATCCAAAACACTAAAATGGCTATTTAAATTTGCCACTGCAGATTCATTTAGAAAATATCTTTTAACATTTATCACAGTAAAAAACCTGTCTATTCAAAGTGTCTCTAAAGAATAAAAGTAGCTGTTAATAAGCATGGTCAGAACTTTAAATCTCTTCAGAAGTGACAAAGCAACTGAAAGCAATAGGTTTAAAAATAGTGTTACAGCAGCCTTAGCCTTTCAAGGTCCAAGTCATGTACCCTAATTGAAGAGGAGGAGAAGTGGGAGCAGAGTATTGGCTTACTGCAGCTAATTTTTAGCCCTCTTAGTGCTATCAGAATGGTAACAGTGGCTCTCAAGTGCCCTGCTTTTGTCACAAATCAGTATACACAAGCTTCATCAATCTTCCTGCTGCGAAGCTCGAGCACAGCACTGAGAAGGATGGCAGTAACAGTGCAAGGGGTCGTAATGAAGACAAATTGCTAAATCTGATGTGAGTGTCAAAATGCATGGGCTGAATGAAACACACTGGTTTCTATTTACTGTAGGTACACTAAGGGTACAATAAACTGTGTTACATGGCATGTATTTGTATGCAGTAATTAGAGGGAAACATGATAATCTGCTGTAATTGGAGCCTTCTAAAAAGAATTCAAATTTCCACTCATTTAATGGGGAGTTGTAAATGTGAGGGGAATGTTGATAGAGGGATTATAATTTTATTCCACTTGGAATTTGGTCCAGAATATCATCAGGGAAGTTGCTGCCATGAAGTTTATGGCCACAGTTTGCAGGGGAGGAGGAGTTTAAGAACTCGCTAAGTGGCATTTAAAAAATAGCACTACCTCTCAGTTCTCCCACAAACACCACACGGGTGGCTCAGCATTGGACCAGTCTGTGTTCTCCACCAGCCTCCTCTTTTCCTGCAGCATCTCCCACACAAGAACTTCACAAATTTAGCTTTGTTTTGTTGTTGAGCCTGCTCACTTGGGCTGCAGCCTTTGCTAGTGGGGATGCCTGAAGTCAGTGGTCCTTTGTGAGAAACTGCAACATTTTCTGAAGAATATAGGCAGCTGTGCGGCAATATGCTCATGTATATTTTTACAGGAGAATTACAAAAGCTGAAGTTCATTGGGTTTATGTAGCTGAATAGTGCTCTACAGCACACTGATTGCTTAAATCCTGGATTACAAGTCTGTGTAAGCATTTGTTTCATGGTTCTTTAGCATTGCCCACATTTGGCAGAGAAAGCTGCATTTTTTCTCAGTGACATGCTGGTGATGGTGTAAAAATGAGGCAGTGTGTCTGAACATTTTGTCTGAGGTTTAAATGGGTCCAAAGGCACATGCCTTTCCCTTTTTAACACCGAAGGTTATCAGAAAATGTAAGGGAAGTTTAAAAAATAGGTAAACAGCCTCTTCTTTCCAGCTTGAGTTCGAAAAGTATTACTGGTTGTGCTTGCTAGAAATAAGAGAACTATTTTAATTATTTTTGAGACACCTAAAAGTATTTCTAGTTGAACAGTTTGTTTATAGAGGCAGCTTTCTAAAAGGACAATGGAAGATGTATCAATGTCATCTTCAAATGGTGACACTGAACTTTAATGTCAACTTCAAAGTAAAGGGGGAAAAGAAAAAGAAAAAAGGAAAGGAAGGAAAAAAAAGAGAAAGAGGGTGGGGTGGAAAGAAAGGGAAGAAAACAAACAGTTCTAAAGAAAATCAAAAACATGTTCATCTCATATTACCTCTCCATGGGGTTGTCAGCAGAGGGGAAATCCACCTGGCCAGTGTGCTGTTAGATCTAGCAGAGACACGAGGTCTGGGCTTAGGAGGGCAAACTGAGCTCGCTCACCCCATCCATGATGCAGGTTTCCTTCCTGCACCCTGTGTTCTTCTGCTGCTCTTCTCAGAAACAGCCAACAACTTTCCAAGGGCAGGGGGTGACTGGAGGTTAAAACCATCCTTCAGAGGCAGATTTACATATGACATTGCACACTGTTTCTCGTGTATTTGGGCAGAAAGTCTTACACAGCAAAATGAGGGGAAAGTCCTGGTGTGATCCATCTGTCTGCAGCGACAAGTGGTCTCCTCAGCTAGACTGTTGTCTCTAACTTATGTGATCTGGTAAGATGAAGAATTATCAATTGCATCACTGAAAATATTACTAATTCCGTTGTTAAGTGAGTGGTCTCTGTGCAAGAGATATGAACAGAAATTTTAAACAGCAAAAGAATTAAGGCATCATGTTTTTACAGATTACTCTCTTTTATTATTACAAATTTCAATAGCTCCCAAATGTCCTATTATTTTATATAATGTCCTGAGAAGTAACACAAGTAACAGAGCCTAAGCCTTGGGAAAACTTAATTTAATAACACTTTCTTCATGCACGTGGAATATTAATTCTGCTTTCTTATTAAATAAGAAAAAATATCTCCTTATAAACTTATAATAATAGAGCAAATTAAGCTTGGATTGGGAAAAAAAAAAAGAATTGTGTGTTTAAAGTCCTTAGTATTCCATGTTAAATTCAGATAGCCATTGGAAAATATGCCCACAATTCTGTTGACACAATATATATACCAAAGGGAAAGGGCAAGATTGGGTCTGTGTATGTCAAATAGTTGCAGTGACCCTCAGCTCATTTTGTTTGTTCAATGAAATACCAATAGCCTTGAGAGACTGGGTGTGCAAAGAATGTCTGTGACATTTCCATAAAATTTGTAGACTTTTAAGTCAAGCTATTGCTGAGGATGCTTTTTTGCCTTATGCTAATGTCTGATTTCAGTCTTTATTTTTTTAGATAATAATAATCACATTCTTTTAACTGTCTCATTATTAGTTTTGCACGTGCTAACACCAGGATGATGTCAAGGACAGATACCCTACTGACAGTTCAATCAGTGCATCATTTATATCAGAGTACCTGATTCTGGCCTCTCTTGGAGAGTGCTTAAGCCATCCAGCTAATCTGATACTGTGTGGGAGTTCTTACCTGGTAGGAATTTAGTCCAGCATTAAAAATCACTTGCTTGTTTGGTTAATCTATTTTATTGATCCCAAATACCAATACTAATGAAGAAAAGCATTCCTCTTTTCTATCTTTAATGAGCTTCCGAAGTAAAAATCTTCATAACTCAATATGCAATACTGTGGGGTTTTGTTGTGAATGCTTGATGATTACAGGAATGAGCCAGAGCTTACAGACCTTCTATAGGTGTAATGTAAGCTTGTGTTCATATATTTGGTATTAAAATAAGAAAGCACAGTTCATATATTATTTATTCCCTCCTCAGCTCCTAGAAAACATTTGATTTTCCCAGTTCATTGACATATGGTGAGAGATGTACCATCTACAGTGGAATACTTCCCAAATATATTTTTTTACTAAATCATGTTTCATTGGACAGCGAGTCTGCTAGAAATGGGCAGGGAACAAGTGGTGTTATGATCCAGGATAAAAAACTAATTAATTACCTATTTAGATGAAAATCTGGCCCAATATCGAGATAGGGATGATTTTGCAGGTACTCATTCAGGTTCATGTTTTGAAGAGCATGGCAAGATCAGAGTCATCCAGGGCTGAGGCTTTGGTTCATACCAAAAGTGCCATGGTGTCTCATTAGAAAAATCACATTTCTGATTGTCTAGAGTTTTGCTTTAGTCAAAGAATGATTTGCATATATCTGGCATTTGCAGAGAGAGGGAGGTTGTTCTGCAGATTTCATGAATCACTGACCTGAACCGTTGGGTCATGAAATGAAGAAATGAATATCCGCAAAGCGCAGCTCTGTTGGCTTTTTCATGCTGGGCATCAAATGCCTCTTTCAGGATTTTCCTTGTAGACCCCCAGCATTCCAGCAGCAGATCTTGGCTCTAAGCACCTCAGCATGGAAGCAGGGAAGGAGATATTCAGCTTATAGACTTTGCGTGCTACCTTATCAGGCATTTTCCAAATCTTTCAAAGGCATAACAGAAAAGATGGAATTGTGCCAGGAAGGAAATTCAGCCTGCAGTCAGCCACCCTGCAAGGTTCTGAGCATCTCCTGGGAGCCTAGGGGTGTATCAGCACTTCCTTGACCCTCTGGACATAATTAAAATCACACTGGACTCAGCATCATGGTGTACTTCAAGAAAGTTACCCATGATTAACTAGCATTATATTAAGATGTGTGATGTCACTGTGGAGAGGGGAAAGTATTATCCTGGGGGCTAGTTCAATTCTTTTGCTTATTCTGAGTGGTGTGCTTAGTCTGGCTTCAGTAGCAATGATTTTCCTAATCTTATCCCTAATAATCCGAGGATAAAAGAATTAGACATTGGTGCCCATGGCTGCATTTCCTCAGGTGTGTTGGAAATGGATGAGTGAATACATGAGAGAAAACCAATTTAAAACATATTCAATACCTCTCTCTTCTCTTTGCAGAACTATGAGATAGCAGAGCATTAGATCAATGCAAATAGGTGGAAAAGTATTATTAAAACATCAAGTTTTATTGCATGCTTCGAAAATTAGGTCTGCACCCATGTGTTAAATGCTGTTGAAACAGAGAGGGATGTATTAGTGGTCTTCCTTCTTGTTTTATAAATCATTCCTCATGCTAAGCTTGTGCAGGCAAATTCTGTGGTTAATCTATATCAAGCTTTTCTTTTCAGTCGGGATTTAGAAGTTTAGTCTAATGTTGCTTTCTCATTGAGGGATTAGCTCATAGATTAGCTCAGGGCTAACAGGTTTTTTCTTCATTGTAGGTTTCTTAAGATATGTAGTTCCCTTTTTTATGGGCTGAAGCCCACCTGCCATGCCCAAATTGGTCTCATATATTCTTTCAGGGTGTCTCCCTTGCCAGGCTCTGTGCTTGGTGAAACAAAGACTCATTGTGCAGGGTGCACTGCTTTGCTAAATCTTCACATTTTTATATGAATGTACCAATGTTTTAATCTTCTGCAGAAGCCACAGGAAATCTTTCACATGATTCAAATCTATTTTAGATATACAGAGCCTTTGTGTTATGTGAATTGTCTGCTTTAGTGCAATATCATGCATTTTGCAGCATGGGTAATACCCATCAGCTGCCAGACTGTTAATTTATGTCTGTAATGCTTGAGCACACAAACATGCATGCACATACACACATTTTGCGCAGTCTCATTTTCCTGCCTTCTCAGCTAAGACCAAACTGAGAGTCGAATTTAGGGCAGGGGAGCATCTTCTTCCTCACTTAGGAATGCATTGCATCTGTACTAAAATCCTTCTGGGCACAGGAAATCCTAGTATGCCATTTAATTAATCCATCATTTAGAAAAATGCCCTTAAACAAGATTTGCATCCATTTGTTCTCTCTCCCAGAGTGATCTGTTCTCAGCTATTCCAAATTCAGGCTTGTTATTGTTTAAAAAAAAGCTGATTTTGGAATTTTTTTACATCAACTTCACTTGCCACCACCATTTGTCTGCACCAAATCCAACCAACCACCCTGCAATACCGTGTGCAGGGATCCCAGCACTAACTCACCAATTCTGTTGTCTGGAGTGGCCTTTGGGTTGATTTGACACATGCGTGTTTTGTCAGTGCTCTGTCCTCTGAATTTTAAATTTTTTCTGTCTTTCCCTTCTTAGTGCTTTTCTTTCTCAGGGGTTTATCATTGTCATACATTACAAACTCAGCATTCCACAGAACTGACCCTACCACTCCATGCACTTGATGAAAACCATTTCCCAGTGCACAGTGAATGCACAACATTTTCTTTTGAGCCTCACCACATCTCACAGTCTTCTCACTGTAGCCTGTAATGTCCTTCAATATAATATATTTTCCCTCTTTTTCTGATCTTTCAGATCTTTCCCACATCACCACACTATCCCTCCACCATATAATCCTTAAACATTCATATTGATCAAGAAGGATGTACTGGACAGGATTGGAAAATGTCAAGCAAAATCATGGTGGTTTGAAAAAATTGTGCCATTTGGGGTTTTCTTTTTTCATTTTAAAAGTAATTTGTTATGGCAAAAGTGCATCATTATGTGAAATGTGCTGAAATAAGATTGGAGTTCTGAACATAATTTGTAGCATGACACAAATTAAGGTATTTACAAGATACCTAGAGATAATAAAACCTCTAATCGGGTTGCGAATCAGTTTACTAAGCATAATTGACGCTTTTTTCTCCCTAACTATGTTATCACAGAACATAAGAATCCTAATGTTTTTCTTATCTGACTTCAGTTTGATAACAATCAGAGACCAAACAGTTATTTTGCTTTTTATGAAGACATGATTTAAACAGAAAAGTACAAAGGCCCTGAAGCATCAAGTGCAAAGAAATCGGCCCTCAAAACCAGTAATTTTCTTTTCACAGTCTAACAAATTTCAGTTGTCAAGAAACAGATTAATCTCATCATTCTCAAATGTAACATTGCTGTTTGCTAATTTCTCATGATACAGAGACATTGAAAATGTTATCATAGCAGTCCTAAAGTACATTTTATGGTTTGGCAAAAAATAATACTTTCTTTGGCAAGGAATGTTCTAAATAATCAAAAGCAAGGATTAACATGAGCACTTGAGAGCAAAAATGTCAGAATCAAAGTAATGAGTTATTTTTTCTCACATTTCCTGGGAAAGTAAAAAATGCAAATATTGCTAATAGCAGTCTGTCAATTTGTGGCTTTGACCTTTCTGAGATCCAGCATGTTATCTTTAATCCAGATACCAGTCAATAAGTTAATATTTTCTTCCACAACCTCAAATATATCTTGTTTTCCCATTGTGTTTTATTGTCTTCCACTATCCTTCCAGATAGTTAGTAAGGTGTCGTATAAACTAAAGCAAGTGTTTTTAACACTCAGATTTTAAAGACTTCATTGGGAAAAAAAAAACCCAAAACCTGGGAGAATATAAAAACATGGTTTTTTACATTGCGCCTCTTTTTTAAAACCCCAACACTTGACTACAGTTTAAAAAACACTTAGAAAATTTCCACAAAATCATAAATTTTAGACCACACATTTTAGCTAAGCAGAGCTTTATTATCTGGTACACATGCCAAAATGGCATGATATCTGATGACTGAGAGGGACAGAAGGCAGTGAGGGCTGTCTGTTAGCTTGGTCTCAGTAGACCATAATTTGTAGCAGAAGGAATCAAAATATTAACTGACATGTGAGGTTAATTTGCATTTACTCCTTATCCTCCTCACCAAAACCCTGTTGTTCAAATGGACCTGCCCAAACTCTCTCTGTGTAGCTTTGGACATATGTTTGTGGGATTGAATTGAATACTAAAGCCTGTTCTGTCTTTCCCACTGGCATTTACCAAGTATGTGTACAGTTAAGGATCTTTCACTATTTTTGTTGCAGCACACTAAATACTGCCTGAGTACAGTCTTCTCTGCAGCACCTCAGATGGGAATGACATTTAAAAAGTAAAATAATACTTTCTTTGAATGCCTTCTCTTCAGCCATTCAATCCTCATAATATCCGACTCTCAGTGTGAAAGTATCAGTTGAAAGCTGTGGCTTTTTTAATAAAAAGAAGTCTGAAGTGTACAGAAGATATGTTATTTCTGCAGCCCTGGGAGGGTGCCTTGATGATGGATCACAGTGATGATGGGATGCCCAACTTCCAGCAAGCTGCTCAGGTCCCAAAAGAATTCCTTGCTGCTGCAGCACAGTGCTCAGCATGAGGCAGTCATTTATCCAGCTTCCTGACAAAGCACATTACCCAGCTCAGGGCTGTGGGCTGTTTTTCAGCTCATTCAGTTCTTGCAGAGTTAATTTGGTGTCCCCTTCCCTCTCCTCTAAGCTATAGCTAAGAGCTACCTCATGACTTCCTAACTTGAGACACATCCCTGGTTTCTTTGGAGTACAATAAGCTCCACTAGCCCTTGAATGCCTAAAAGGTAGTAGCTGAATAAATTACACATTTGTGCTCTATTTTCTAGAGGTTATTGGGAGCGCATTCACCAGACTTACCTACCAAAACAGGAACTGCACTTGAACTTGACTTGATTGACAAACTGCCTCACTAAGCCTGTAAATCAGTTTAACATGTTTTGTCATATGAGTAATCTGTGGATTAGATCTGCTCCTAATACTCCATTTCTAAAACTGGATGCACTTTTGGAGAACAAGTTTGTTTATATTTTGTAGGGGATTTCTCAGAGGGAGCAGTGGCAGCATCTCTAGGTAGTGTCAACCAGGGCTCCACATCAAGAGCGAACATGTGCAATAGTGACCATGGGGATCAGTGCCTGGGGCTGGCATATCTGATTTGTCTGTGCCAAGGGATCACACTTCCTGCACTGGTCCTGACAGGATGTACTTGTGCTGTTCACCACCTCCCATAAATCAGGAGCTTTCTCACAGCTATTTCCAACAGAGTACCCTGCCCCTTCAACACCTCCTGAGACATTCTCAAAAGCAAAGCAGCTCCTGATACTTTACTTTTTCAATCTCTTCCGCTAAAAGCCAGCAAAGCAACTCATTAGAGGTTCCTTCTTTCTGCTTCCTCCTTTTGCTCCCTTCACCTAGTGAGGGCTAATTGGAGACCCATAAAATGAATCCAGGGAAATTCACCAGCTTCTCCCATATATCAGCCCTGCACTCCCAAATTGGGCATATTGTCTCATGCAGTGTTTTATTGTCCCCAAACCACATTATCAAGGAAGCAATCTCACAAAGGTTAATAGCACTACTTGGTTGTCTCTCCATCTGACATTCCTGCTCATGACTCTAAATCCAATCGTTTCACCATTCACTTCAGATGCCTCTGCTGCCGTTAATTGGGTGCTGCTTCCCACTGACTTCACACCCGGTTCTATAAATTGTAACTACTAGTTAGCTGATTGTCCCGGCTCTTAACTTTCATTTCACAACTGGGAAAAGTATGTGTGGGTTGATATACCTGTCTTTTCAACCCCACTCTTTGACATTTGCAGTCCAATTATCGGTCATCTTGGCCATCTGTTCGGTCCAACTGTCCTCCCGTTGGTATGCTGTGTGTCAACACCTACTCCATACACTGCCCTAATGGGAAAATAAACAGTAAATTATGAGCCTGTATAAATCCAATAAAGAGTGACTTTGACTCTGTAAACCATGGAAGTGAAACTGAGGTGTTTTATGTAGTTGCTGGTATCCCAGGCTGGAATTGCTACTCTGTATTTTTAGTGTCACAGCTTACTGGAGTCAGGCAAGATATCTGTCTATTGAGTGCCGTGGTGCCCATGCAGTACGAAAATGAACCTTGAGGGCTATGCATACTAAGATTTCTGTATTACATTCTTGAATCAACCGTTGTCATCAGTAGAAAGCGGTAAATTTATATTAATCATTCTTGATTAAATACTTCCTTTCCGCAGAAAAAAAGTATACTTCCTAAGTTCTACTCACATTTTACATTTTATTGACCCTTTGCACAGCAGTGAATGCCATCCTGTGGCTACAAAACTCAAATGCATGTTAAAGACTAATTCTGCAGAAGAATCAAAGTGCTAAGAATATTTTAAAAGTTGTGATCTTTGAAAATTCGTCCCACACTGCAGGAGTAGAATACCATCTTATTATTATTATTCCAACACATAAAGATCCCTTTCCAGGACTCCAGGCACTATGAAATTAATTAATTATAATAATATTAATTGATTAATTAATATTAATAACCTGAACATTTTAATGTGTTCCAAGTGTTACTCTGGGAAATTAAGGTTTTGGGACAGGATTTTTTCTTTTCAACACATTTGGGATATTAAAACTTGGGGACAGCTTTTCCTGTTGTATCGTTACCCCCAAATGACTTTGTTCCCATACACACACCTAGTTATTTATGTTGGCAGTATGGTCTTGACACATTCTGAAAATTTTTCATATACATCGCTGTTCACAGGATCACTGGCTATGTGTGTAACAGATTGAACCAACAGGGAAAAAAAGTCGTGCTGAAAAAAATAATTTCATGTGAAATTGCTGTTTCTGTAAAGCAAACAGAAAATCCCACATTAGCCTGGGCGCTGAGTAAGATTGTTGCCAGTCAATTATCAGGCGCACAGTGGTGATGCTGCAGTGGTGCACACCTTCCTTGCCCTTTAGCTGAAGGCTCACAGCTTTCGGGTACTCATACAACTGAAGCCCAGGGCTGGGCAAAAGCTCAATGAAAATTAAAACTACTGAAATTAGGTTGTTGAGCTCTGGCTGCCACCCTGTTCTCACGAAAGTCAACAGGAAAATTCCCATTGATTTCTGAGTCAGAGGGTTTCACAGCTGGCCAGTGCTTCCCTACCAAGAAGGTGTCTGTAATTATTTGGCTGCTTAGACAACATAGGAGTGGTTCATTAGGGTGATATTTGTCTTTACACTAGCTCTGTGTGTCTCCAGTTGTGCAGTATCTGTGTACCCCACCATCCACAGCATGGCTGGGGAGGCTGACACTATTCTCAGGTGTTTGTGGTGATTTTTAGAGATTCACCAGAGCTGAGAAAAGAGCTAAACTGACTTAGTGAAAAAGAGGATTACAGTGAACCTGTCCTTAAAGGTACGCTTGGCTTGCGTCAGTCTTGTCTAGTGAGAAAGAGCAAGGTTTGTACTGTGTCTGGTGAAACACAGAGTCCTGCTGCACCCTTCAGTGAAGGGCATGATAGCTCTCATTCTGTATCACCAGAACATTTACCTGAACTTCAGTTTCACATCTTTGTATTGGACGTAACATCTGAGCCCATTTTCCAGTTTGAGTTTTCCAAGCTGGGAAGACAATGTGGAAAAAGTAAAAAAGGTGATCAGTCCAAGAATATGAGTTTTATTTCCAAATTGGAATCTTCATTTTTTCCCCCGTGCTGATTGATTCTCAACCAGATTGTAAGATTGACCCCATGCCAATATAAATTAGCTAGTAGATATTTACAGGACATATAAAATCAAAGACAAGTAGAGGTTGAGATAATAAGGCTTGTCTGTGTTGCCTGTTAGATGAAAGTGTGATTAAATATGGCCCAGTTAATGCCTTTTATCTATCCAAAATTGATTTGTAACAGAAAGTTGTGAAGTAGGCATCAAGAAGTCAAGTAGAACTTTTTATAACTAAAATCAAAGCGTCTATTGATGTGATTTACTTTAACCTGGTCTGACAAAAACAGGATGATATTGTGATTAAAAAATCTGCCTTGGGAAGAACCCCAACAACGAGGCTTCTTATTCATGCTTATCTCCTTCACCTTATTTTAATTACTTTTCATACTGATTTTCTGAGAATTTTTATAGTATTTTGTAAGATATTTTAGGATGTAATCCTCATCTGACTCCAAAAATTACTTTATTCAAATATGCATGAATAATCGCTATGATATTGTCCTCTAATTTGATTAAAATTTTACTTTGCTCATCCTTGATATCCAAAGAAATTACTGTCAAATAACTTGAATATCACAAAAAAATAATATCTTCTTTTTTTTTTTCCTTTTTTATTAATGAAAACAGTCACTGCAATCTTCCTGGGTGACTATTCACTAAACGCAGATAAATTTCTGAGGCCTAAGCCATACATTTTTTGCTTTTTGCAATTTAAAATATCTCTAAAGGATATTAAAAAATTGGGAAAAGCCTTTATAGCTTAAAAGTCTGATTTATATATTTTATATCCAGCTACAAAATCAATTTTTTATTTATCAGTTTTCTAATGGGTAAGCTTTATTTTTAACATAAAACTGTGGAAGTTTCATTTTTTACTGAGAAAAAACTCAATTGCATTTAAATTTCAGAGGCTACTCATCACTCTGTTAGCTGTAAAACTGTCTTTGAAACTTTCTACCTGTGAGTATGGATGGAGAGCACTCATTTCTTGCATATTGTGGTAAAACAGTGTACGATGAAAATTGGGTATTTTCAGCATTACTGATGGGACACGAAGGCGTTTACGTTAATATTAATGGTTCTGGCTTTGCCTGCTTTGGTATTGATCAAAGGCTTGTTGGTAAGTGATGAGTTCAAAGACAGAGATTTTTTTGGGGAGGGGACTTTGAGGGGTGGACTCTAAGTTTCTGTCTGTAGTAGAATTAATCACTAACATTGTAGTTGTACAATGCATGTTCCTTCAGTGACCAAACATCTTCATGAACTTGCCCCAGCCCGGCTCAGGGAGCTGGCATGCCTCTCCTCCTTTTGCTCTCTCATTGCCACTGCCCACTGCTGTCTGCCTTTTGGGGGGATTTGTTTTCTTTTGGCAGTTCATTTTAAACCCTGGTTATTTCAAGCCCTGTTCGTAGCACAGATGCACAAACAGTTTATTGGTGGGTGGAGGTGGCTGCAAGTGGATGATAGGGGAAGAACGTCTGGAGGAGGAGCTGGAGATGGGGCTGGATGCATCTTAATCTGATTTTCGGCCAGAGACAAGGTGGTGTCATCCCCTGTTAGCACAGCCAAGTGTTGCTGAGGGAAAAAAAAAAGAAACTGCCATTCTTTTGGAAAGCCCTGGTTCTGCTTTATATAGAAGCATAGAATTTGAAGTGTTCCTATAAAGTAAGTAAATAGTATATGCAGTATATGCAGTGTTCCTATAAAGCAGATAAATCTAAAGAACTACAGTGTGTATCTTTCATCTCATTGCTGACCAAATAAACATTTTACCTCCTCAGGAACAGCAATATTGTTTTGAAACTGACCATCACAGAGCCTCACCTGAGGATATTTCATCCAACATCAGAGGGCAGTGGATGTCAGCATGACAAAAATTGCTTAGAAGTAGGTTTTTATATTATAGTTTAGGACACAAGACGATTTTTCCCTTTGAAGACTGAAAGTCTCAGTTGAAGTTATTGCTTTGTTGTAACAGAAGCTTCTGCCGCAATATTTTTAAGGGTGTACAGAGCAAGCTCTTTCACACTATGCCTTTTCCTAGAGGACCTTCAGCAGCTTGTACCACATTAGCATGAGGCAGTGCTGCTGACTTAGTCCCAGACAGATGGAGGGCTATTGCCCCAGACCTGCTCTGCATCCAAGAGTTTCTGCTGAAGGAGCTGGGAGTTAATTCCTTGTCAGTTGTGATATCTGGGGACCTGTGCTACGAACTGGCACGGCTGCACACCCAAACAAGGATGTAAAGTAAATGCTGTCGATTAGTTAACTCCATGGTGACTAGTACTATAACTTGATTAAATTTTGGCAATAAATCAGCACATATTTTTTGAGCAGGGCATGTCTGTTGATAGTTAAAGCATAATATAAATTATTAAGAGTAGAAAAATATCTTGGAAGCATGGATACCATATTCTGTCTTTATTAATAGCCAGAATGTTTTTCTTATATGATTACACATATTGACTGGTCTAGTATGAAAAAATGGAAGTTTGGAGATGTGTAACAATCTGCATTTTGGGGAAACTGAAGAAGGTGTTTGGTTCCTCCTTATCGTGAAGATGAGAATCAAGTAACTTTTGTGGATAGAAAATGAAGAGTAATTGAATCTTTGAGAAAATAGCAGTGTGGTGAGCTTACAAGTTGATGCACACTCTTTTGAAACACAAAAAGAGAGCTACCGTATTTCCTGAGTGCTAAGATAAGATTTTTTGAGAAGGGCATTATCTGTAGAGGAAGATCTGATAGAGGGGAACTTATCAATATTTAATCACAGGTGTTTCTTTTCACAAAAAAAGCAAAATCCACAAATGGCTGAAGTAGATATTGAGGTATGAATCAGATTAAAATTGACATAGAGAGTACAACTAACATTAAACTGCATGCATATCTTGATTTGCAAACTTTATGTTATTTAAATCCTGTTGAAGTGAAATATTCTCACATTTGACTATTCATTTTCTGTTCACAAAACTCTCAGATTTTAATCTTCACTTTCAGCAGGAGCTAAACACCTTCTTCAAAGTTTACTGTGAAGATCAATAGGCAACTTTTATCTTCGTTCTCATTTAAGGGCTATGATGGTAGTTATACTTCTGTTTAGTGATAGGTTGTTTCTAAAGAGGTTTCATATGCCTTAAAAATAATTTTTAAGCAATTGCATATCATACTTTATCTTGTTCGTAAGGTGCCAGTCTGAAGGTGGGTAAATATCCTTTGCCAGGCACTATCAGGGGACAGTTTGGAGTAAATTCTTCTGCTTTTCAAGTCTTTCTTCATTATATATTTAGCAAGACTCATGTAGCTTCATGAGCAAAGAGAGGAAGCTCATAATGTACTCAAAAGACCTTTACAATTGTTATTTGGAGGCTGAAGTTAATGTTCTTACATTGATCATCTCAAATTTTCCAATCTTCTTTTCGCAAACTTTGCAAACTCCTCAACATGGGATATGGGCTATGATACATGCAGTTTCGAGGTTCTGTTATCACCTAGAAGGTCAGAAAAAGTCCTGCTTGAGCAATGCTTTTCCTTACCAGAGGATTTCTGCTGAATCTTATGTGACTGTATGCTACAGTTAGACAGTAGAGGTAAAGCTTTTCTGTATTCAATTCCACTGGTGGAAGTAAGAGGCACTTCTGGATTTCTTGACTGCCTTAGAGTCACTTCTGGACAAAGTTTAATCTACATTTCATCAAATGCAAATTATATGAGCTTGACATTCCTAAGGATTATAGTTTTCTTTTTACTCAGGGAAAGGAAGGAGAAGGTGTTTTCTGAGGCTGCCTGAAGGAGTTTCCTTTAACATGTGACAGGCTGCTCTGTTTGCTGGGAATCTAATGGAGTAATGGTTGGTTCTGCACTTAGCATCTATTGATTGAAGAACACTGTAAATAAAGTCTGATGCACAAAGGTCATCAGTATCTCCAAACTCTAATGAACTTTAAAAGCAGTGCTGGTGGAAAACTGCTATTTTTCTTTTAGAGGGTCACTGTCAAGAGCTATGCAGATTCTTCCTTTTATTGCTACTAAATCTGAAATATAAGTCTTTAGTTTCTTTACAGAGACTTGTTTACTGTTTCTGTTTCCAAAAACCTTGTAGAATAAAATGTGACACAGGATAAATGTAATAGAAGTAGTAGTAGTGGTTTTGGACTTTTAAATCATGCATTCTTATACTGCATTCTGCCAGATCCTTTGGTTACCATCTACTGGTCTCAGCATTCTGAGTCTGACAAAAGATTTGAAGCCTCTAAGGCTTTCTTCAGTGCACTCTTCTAATATTTAGGTTTGCAAATACTACAGGGAGCATTCAACTCCAAATGAAAAAGCCTGCCTTCCTTCCTTTCTTCCTGTCTTTTGGCAATACAGCACTGAAATTACCTGATGTCATCGTTAATTCTCAAATGGTTTAACAGACCATTATGCGTCGTTTTCTAGCTTGAGTGTGGCTGGAAGCCATTGACATTCCTAATCAAACACCTAGACTGTTTATGTCAGTAATAACCTCTATTTAAAATGTACTCTAAATTATTTATTCTCATACCTGGCAGAGTGAATGTATTTTTTTTTTATTTTTTTTTTTTACAAACAAAGAATTCCCAGATTATCGCATTGTAAAGGAAATAAGGAAAGATGGATCGTATTGATATGATTGGAACTCTTTTGGACAAGAAGTATGATTTGTCTTTTGGGACAGCACCACATCCTATTGGAATAAGAGAAATAAGCACTTACCCATTTCTTTCTCACAGTTGCTAGATAAAGGATTGGAAAGATAAGGTATCTAGTTCGCTACAACTAACTGAGTATTCATTCTGAAGAAAAAAGAAAAAATAAGTACATTAATTTTTCTCTCGTATTCTGTATGTCTTTGAGCTACACTGCCTTCACTTTGTAGCAATAATCTGACATGTAGTTCAGTAACAGCATGCATTTCAGAAAAATATTTCCTTGTAAGAATTGAGCCACGAGTTTAGTCTCTCTCTGAAGTTGGCAGAGATAGTAATTCAGTGCATTTGACTTTAAAGTTGTATTCATCCCTCGATGAGCTCCTTTACAATCTTTCACTTCTCCTACTCGGGCTGAGTTCCAGAGATTTACAATAGGCATTGCAGCTCGTTTACACGTTGGCAGAAGAAACAAACCCATTAGTCACTAACAGCAGGGGTATGCCTTAACTCTCCCCGCTCCCTTTGATCATTTTTCTGCCTTCAGTAGCTCAACCAGATTCTCTTTTCTAAGGTTTTCTGAAGCAAAATTAGCATTTCTTGTTGGGGGAAGGGAGAGACTTTTACCTGAAAACCTCGTTGTGCACACTACTTTGATGAGGCACAAGCATCTCAGCTCACTTTATTTTGCATTAAGCAGTTATCACACTAAAAAAATAAACAAGGAAATATGGAATCTTCAGCTTTTTGCAATGCTAATGACGGTGATGTGACAGTTCCTCATAATTTATATATTGGGTAGGTTAAGTACTTCTTCCTGCCACTGAATGATATGGAAGAAGATACTTGTTCTTCTCAAGGCTTGATGACTCACATTAAACACCTGCTAATTGTCTTGTACTTGTTGAAGTAACATCCCTGCTAGCTACTCTCTCCAGCTGAGTTAATAATTACCTTGGAAGTCATGAGTTTTTGTTAATGAGATTCAATACAGTATTCTTAATTCAGGAGGGTGGTCCTCACAGTTGTATCTGTATTCTGAAAGATTCAAGAACTACACCTTCTCCAATAAGTGTCACAGTCTGACTCATAGGAGGAGTGACTATCTCAAGGCAAAATTCCTTTTGTGATCATTGCTGAGGTCTGCTAGGCTGCATTAGGCTGGATTATGAGGCCATACTTCCACAGTAGATGTTTCCTCCATGCCTTCTCCATAGTCAGAAAAAGAAGAAATTCTCACATCTGACATTCCAGCTGTGGGATGTTAACAGTCACTGTCAGTCTTTATTTTCACTGAGAAGGTCCACTTCTATGGAAATCCCTTTGTAGTTGTTCTGTTGACATGAACATAAACATGAATATCTCTCAGTCCTGTAGGGAAGGGAGTGTTAATGTCTATAGACATTAACATGCTGAAGTAGATCCTGCAGAAGTGGAAATTGTTTTGCTTGGAGAGAAAGTTCTGTTATTATACTGAATTTGTCATATGTTGCAGAAGGAGATATTCTAATGAATTTTTCTCAAAAAATGCATATCTGATAGAAGTAGAGGGAATTTGAGGAGGCCTTGTCCTAGTCCATCCTGCTAAAGGAAACATTGTAAGGGAGGTGTGACTTTAAGGGAGGTGTTACTTTAGCAAAGAAATTCCCAGGTAACCAGTATCTGTATGTGTATTGACAGACATATTTTGGTTAAGTCATAAGCATTAAAGCCAATGGATAGATACAGATTCCTGGAGGAAAATGCTCATTTTGTGGAGAAAACTGTAGTGGAACTGATTTTGAGAAAACAGCAGAGATGCTTAGGATTTCACCATGAAAATATATAATAGTTTATATTATTTTTGTTGTCTGTTGCATTCAGGCCCTATTAAATATGTAATCACATTCCTTATAAGACATTCCACCCTCACTGAATGGACCAACCCTTTGTCTGATTAGTCAGGGAGTCCAAATTCAGCTGCTTTCATGGCTGTATCCCAGCTTTGGGAGGTTGTTTAGGTTTTAGTCTCTGTTTAGGCTGTCCTGACACAGTATGAGCAGCAATATCTGACCAGTGCAGCAGAGGGGACAGGCACTGTCCTGGTCCATCTCAGCTGCATAAGGTCAAGCAGCAGCTTGTCTGCAGCAGTTGGATCTGGACACCAGACTCATCACACAGGCAGAAGAAGGTGTTCACCACATGCTGACCAAGCAGCTGTTCCTCATCTCCTCTGGGAAAGCCATGATTTTGTCCTTACCCTTTTCCCATACTGATTACTGTGAGTCACCTCTTGTTGGATTTTCAATGGCACATCGTGACAAGGGTGTATTGAGACAGTCTGTCTCAGACTGACAGATGAATGACAGATGTCATTCAGATGTTATTCATCTGCATTACCTTTTGTCTCTGTGTTCTTTTTCCTACCATGCTACCTGTAGGTTTATAAACAAAAGAACCTCACTGGTCCTGAATTACAGCTTCTCTCCTGCAAGCTCTCCTGTGCCTTGCACATCTGCCTTTTGCATTTCCAGAGATACGAGCTGTGAATTAGCTTTGTCCTATGAACATCCTAACCTCCCTCCCCTCCCTGGTTACTTTTTACTGTACTTTCCAGCTGTTTAAGGGTTTAGCTAAGAACTGTGGTAATGTTTAGATTGAAATTGCCTTGGTTAGAGGCGCCCCTGTGTGCTGGTGTGATACCGTGTCATGATGGAAATGGTACTTGCAGAGTGATGTGCTGAAGGACTCTCTTCTTCTCCCTGTTTTTGTCTGGGAACAATTCTGAACTGGCAGCAGTTTCTTGGTTTGTTTTAATGTCTTGTTAACTCATGGTGGGTTTTTTTCTGTATGAAGAGGAAATTTTTGCAGCTCTTTTACCTTGTTTATGGCTGGAAAAGGGCTCAGCCAGGGTGCAGATTTACAGTTGGGGAAATAATTACATCACTGGTGTGAGGGAGGCTTAATTAATTTACATGCTTGCAAAGAGAGAGCTCCTGTGTCTGGCACTCAGAGCTTTTTGAGTGCAGCTGCATCCTGAAATTTTGAAAAGTTTTGAGTGTCTCACAAAGAAAAAAGGCTTAGCTGGTACCTAACACTTCCCTCTCCAGGGATGTAAAGTTTTAGCCCAAGTAGAATTTACTAAATTCAGGCCATTGTTCGTTATTTTTTATTAATTAATTGTCATTTTGTATTATTGCCATTACTCTTTCCTGTTAGCTGTCAGCAAATATTTTCAGTGCAACATTTCTGTTATCAAATAGATTCCCCCCAAGTTTGGGCTTACAAAACAAACAAATGCAAGCAAATATTTGCTGCCATAACACCATGCTAGTCAGGATTTCAGCAGTAAAGTGACAAACTGTGAGAATGTACTGGTAAGACAGAAGGATGCTTCACTTCTTTTTTGACTTAGGGTAGGGTTTTTTCATCATAGTTGCTTGACTGTTTATACCACTGTGGTTTTCATAGATTTATTGACATAGTTGGTTGTAAACCCTTTATCTCACTCACACACCTTTTTTGTTGATTACCGCTAGCACGTTGAAGAAAATGCCTTTAAGGAAAAAAAAAAAAAAAAAAAAAAAGTTGTATTTGTTCAGAGAACAAGAGTTTCCAGAATCTCGCTAGTATTTTTAATGCAAAAACATTACTCCCTAAAAAAGCATTTTGTTGATATTTTTTGAGTTTGGGTTAGTGTGTCTCTGATTGTTTCCATGCAATACAGCCTGTACTGCCTGTCGTCAATGGTCATTTTATCTCTGGAGGAACGCAAAAATCAAGTTTTCCTTTGTTAACTTGTGGTCTTGCCTAGAGCTTGGCCAGTTGCAACAGAGTAGAGCAGAAATAGAGGGGATCATCAGTGAAGTGGAGAGGCTGAGGTCCCTGGGGGCGTGGCTCTCACTGTGTGGAAAGGCAGATTCACAGCTGTGTGTACAGCCTTTCAGCACTAGAAATGCTGTTTTGGAAAGTGTTGGTAGTGGGAACTGGATGGCTCAGCACACTGGTAATGGTGTGGGTCTTCTTCCCACACCCCTGTGCTGGTGACTGGCAGATGTCACGTTGCAGGATGGGTCTGATCCCCATCCAGCACTCTGCAAACAGCTGTGCCCATCACAGCAGTGGTGATCCCAACAATTGCTAATTGCCAAAGTGACTCAGCACTCGGGAAACTCTACTCCAGTCTTGGGAGAAAGAGGCCTGAGACTGGTATGTGTTGTAGGGAGGATGGGTTCCATTCTCCAAGTGGGTTCTGGGCTGTTTTGGGGAATTTACATTGCCACTGTATGTTGCCATGCTCCTCACTTTTCTGTAAATGAGCTGTTTCAGTCCCTGAGGCTGTCAGTCTGCTCCCTTCCACTGCATCAGTTTCAAAACACATAGTTAAATACAGGAAAGGGACAATGTCTTTTACCTTTCTCATAGAAAACACGGTTTTTCTGCTGATCTCAGTGTTAAACTGGGGTTACTCTAAATTTAGACTTTACACAAAGATGGGAAAATGCCAAGGGGTATTATTCCCAGAAAATTTTGCTTTGCCTGACAACTGGACATCAGGACTATAGTATTTGCAATGGAACAGAGGAACTTTTAAGGAAAAATAAAACATCAAAAAGTTACCAGCAAACCAATCGATGTGCAGTGATCAGTATGAGCAGAGAAGGATATGTAATATCTTGGCTCACTATCATCAGAAATTGCTACTGTGGGATTTGGGATGTTACCATATGTAGCTGAAAATGAAATTTGAACTTCTTTCATGCAAACAAAAATAACTTTCTGCCTTATTTCTTTCTCATTAATACTGCAATCGAAATATTGAGGGAGAAGTTTGAAACATATTGATTTCATTTTGAAGGCATATTACTAAATCTCTTGAGGGTTTGTTGATCTTGAATCATTTCATTTTCATAGTGTTTCAGATTGAAAATTATTAGTAATTCTGTTTAAGTTGCAACTAAATTACTAATTAACTTTCATCTCAAAGATTTTATTTCTTACATATTTCTGGCAGCACAGTGCACTCTCTATACAATGCAGCAGAAATTTTTTGTTACCTGCCTCTCTGTGCTCCTTATAATCTTATAAAGCAGGTTTGGAATTAATGAGCTGTCACATCTTGGGTAATGAATGAAAAGAGCTGACAGAAATCCTTTTGTTGATTAAGAATTTCCAAATAATTAATGGGGAAAAAATGACAGAGGTTCTTTTAGGGTTTAAGAAGAAATGCATCTTTCAAATTCTTTCCATGGCAGAAGAAACTTTAAAATATGTATGCCAGAAATGAAGGGATCCCTGATTAATCAGTTTATTCCAGTTCTCTCTTCTGAGATAAACTTGCAGAATTTGAGATAAAAGGATTTAATGTTTTGAGAAATAGCTTCCTAGTCTGCAGGTTCCTTATTCCACGTTCATCTCAGAAGTAAAAAATCTGGATTCCTGGATTTGCCATTTTGGACAAATTGAGTTAAGCACTGAGCATGTTTATAGTAATTATGTATTGTGTACACAGACAATGTTGTAAACTTCAGGTTAGCTTTGGGGAAGGCAAGGCATTTCCTTATGTTTTATGTTTTTCTCCAATTTCTGGAGTTCCGCTGTGGCTGTTGAGAATAACTGGCACTGCTGTTTTTCAGGTAACCGTCTCAGATGGGGGCACATCCCCCAAGCAATCCTCCGTTTGGGTGGTGGTGCAGGTTCTGGATGAGAATGACAACAAACCGCAGTTTCCAGAGAAAGTCTATCAGATCAAGCTGCCGGAGAGGGACCGTAAGAAAAGAGGGGAGCCCATCTACAGAGCTTTTGCTTTTGACAAAGACGAAGGCCCTAATGCAGAGATCTCGTACAGCATTGTGGATGGGAATGATGATGGGAAGTTTTTCATTGATCCCAAAACAGGGATGGTTTCTTCCAGAAAGCAGTTCACAGCAGGGAGTTATGACATCTTAACGGTAAGCACTCTTTCCTTGACACACAAACTCATGATTTGACTGACTTCTGTTTTCCTTTTTTTTAAGAAATAGGCCCTCCTGTATAAAGAGGACTATATAACTGTGTTCATGCCCTGTATGTAAGACCTAAATTAAGAAATTTCGCATTCATACACAAAACTAGTGCCAAAAAAACTGAGTGTGAGAGATCATTCATGCTATTGCAGGTCATGAAATATTCTTAGAGTGTGAAGTCAGCCTGTAAATTGTTAGCATGAGCCATTCCCTTGAATATGCAGAAATGAAGACCAAGTACTTGTCTGCTCCCAAAGTTGTATCATGTTGGCCTGGGCAGATAGAGCTACAAATGGGTACTTAATTTTGGTGTGGACACAATTGTTTGCCCTTACAGAGAGCACCTACTGTCCCAGTTAGGTGGCTGCATCTAAGAGAGGAGGAGTACTGTGAACTCTGTTTTGTGGAAGCAATTTCAGTTAAAAGAAAACTGAGTCAAAATTCTTCTTTCAGAACTCTAACCGTACAGTGAAAATGAAGGAAGGGGGAATAAAATATGATTGAGTTGATATAAAGCCATATAAGACTGGAATGTGCACTCTTCATGTGCAGGTATAAGCCAACAAGTTGTAGTTGAGGAGCTGAAATAAAAATGTCAGAGGTCCATGGTCTGACATCTGGAAGTGATGTATCTTACTGTGGGTTACCTTCATAATGTTGGAAAATTAATAAATAACAAAACGTTGAGAAATACCTAGGAATCAGTAGAGCAGCCTTTGAGTGAGTGAGTGCTTTTACCTCTGGCGAACTCAAAGTCATGTTTGAGATCTGAGCCTTCTTGTAATGCAACAACTGAAGATTTTCTAACTAGAAACTGCTCATCACACCCTCAGTATCTTTTCACAAAGGACCTGCCTGCTTGGAATGGAGAGTGATGAATGTTAGTATCAAACACACTTAACACATTTCCAGAGGAAGAAGTAGGGCATGATATCTCAGAAAAATAAAGTATTTCCCATTTTTAAAAGATATTTTAATGGCATATTTATACCAGTGGACCTATATAGCCAGAAACATTACCTTTTTAAAAAGAAAGGTTAACATTTTGTTGACATTAATGTTATCCACCAAAGCACCCATTATGTAACCTGTATTCAGAATTTTCTTAAGCTCAGTGTTTGTTGCTGCTCATCTTGTCTTTGCTATGCTAAATCCATAAAGCATGTCACACAAAGTTCAAGCCTATCCATCTTTCTAGAAGACTTTATAATAAAAAGAAATAGCACCAAGCAAAGCAATTTTTAATGAACTTGACAGAGAGGAGAAAGAAAACATGACAATATTTCGAATTATATTTTTTATGGAGAATGAGGAAAATGACCTGAAACTTATTTAATTCAATTAAAGATCCTGAGGAAGGCAATATAGGGAATACTTATCTGCAACACAGATGCCACTTGAAAGCAGTCAAACATGCTCTGGGTGAGCATGTTTTGCAAATGCATGGTGTTACAAAGGGTCATTACAAAGCTTCCAGCTTTGCTGCAAGAGGGAGCTGGGTGCAAGATAAAATCAGAGCAAAGCTGGTTCTGGAGAGGAGGATCTGTGTGGGGAGTGTTCGAATTGCATCTGCAGGCGGCCTCACACCAGCATTTCTTAAACAAAACATTTCAGTTTAAAATCACCTTTTTCAGTGAAAAGTCAAAGCATTATGCAAAAGAAAATAAATTAGTGAGAATTGAGAAGTAAGGAATTGTCTTTTTTTTTTTTGGTGGGATTTTACATAAAAGGTTACAAAGGCCATTTTCCAAGCAGTCATCGCACTACACTAGCATTAGTTCTGAACTGCCAAGCTGGGATGCTCAGCCTCTTTTCTTTGTGCCTGCCAGATAAAAGCAGTGGACAATGGCCGGCCCCAAAAATCTTCCACTGCCCGTCTCCATATTGAGTGGATAAAAAAGCCTGCGCCCTCGCCCGTGCCCCTGACTTTCGACGAGCCCTTTTACAACTTCACCGTCATGGAGAGCGATAAAGTGACCGAGATTGTCGGGGTGGTCTCTGTGCAGCCCTCTAACATCCCCCTCTGGTTCGATATCGTCGGTAAGTTGGGAGCCAGCGGTGCCAGGAGGACGCCCCAGAAGCAAAGCACTTGGCTGTGCGGTTTTGAGAGCAAGAAAACTAACCATGAATTGTCTCCCCACCTCCCTCCCCACCCCCCCCAGTAGTAATAATAATAATAATAATAATCCTGCTTTTGTTATGACTCTTTAGCTAAGCTTTAAAAAGAGCACTGTATGGCTGAATTGATTTTTTTTTTGTACTATGTTATTTACTGCAATCTTAATGTTGTCTGTCATTTGAATTCTATTGTCATACTTTGCTAATCTCATTTCTAAATGTATTTATGGTACTTAGACTTGCTGTCCCTCATTTCTCTCTTTCTTCACCTTTTTTTCTGCATTCTGTTCTTTTTTTTCTGCTTCCGACTGCCCTGCTTCAAGGTGGCAAGCATGCTCGAGAGATGTTCTATATTCTACAGACAGCTTGTGGGCAGAACTGTTCAACAGAAGGTACCCTTAGTGCAAACACATTTGCTAAAATACAACTATCCAGGCTGCCTTTTATTTTTTGCAAGTTTTTTTGAGACAATTTATATTACATCTTTCATAAGTGCCTGTGACAGGATGCGATGCGACACATGGATGTGCTGCATTTCTTTCTATGACAGCTTTAACCGTATTTGTGTCCAATTATTATCATTTTATTCACGGATTTTCCACAGTTTATCACAAATAATTAATTCAAACTTTTCACAGTCCAGTGCCATCCATTTAACTGTGAAACAGAATGGGATGCCTCAACATATGGGTTACAAATGGAGACACCAAAAGTTTGTCTTGAATGCAAGCTGAAACAGAGAAATGTGTTTTGATGTGAGATTTCAACCACAAAATTGCCTTACATAAAATTGCTTATAAAAATAGGGCTGGAAAAGCATCCTTAGTAAAAAGGAGGAGAAACCATAGAAGTCTTAAAATTGCAGGGAAATGCCATTAGCAGCCAAAATGACAGGGAGCAAAGGGTCTCACTTGGTTGAAGTAGAGAAATGGGAGTCATTGTTCCTAAGCATTTCTTTCCCACTTCTGCTGCTGATTCAGTTAATGTCATTTAAAATAACTCATTTAACATCTCAAAAGTGAGAATTTCCCCTGGAAAATTATTGTGCTTCTTAATATTTGCAGATGCTTGTATGTAGTGTTTGCATACCTTTGGATGCAAAACAGTTCGTCTGCACAAAGTGTAATTATTTAAATGAAGGGTTATAAAGCAAATGCTATATGAAAGATTAGAGAAACAAAAAGCCTTTGCCATGGACTTAGCAGAAAGTGTGAATCAGCAGTCTTTATTTACAGGGATTGAGCCTGGCTCCCATTTCAGTATAGTTATTTGCAGATGGATTTAGCCAACAGGAAGGACAGGGACCACAGGAGAAAGGGTCTGTCAGAGTGGTTTTCATCCACCTTTCATTGCCAATTTGTGCAGATGAAAGACAGAAGCAGCACCGCTTCCTCTCTGAATTTGTACCACAGTTTCTGACGTGCCAATCTTATTAAAATTAAACCCAAACCTGCTACCATGTTCTGGGGTTCCTGCTAGTCCCTGGGGGAGGACAGCATATGTTTTCTACAGTTTTCCTGCCATTTCCTTGGTTGCTTCAGTATGCTACATGCAGTTTATAAGCTAATGATTACATTTCTATTCCCTTCTTCACTGAACCTTTCCTCCCAAGACAAATCCATCTTTTTTGATGTTATTGACAGTTTTTTCGTATTTGAACTTTTTGCTGGACTTGTTCTGGTCATTTTCATGGCAGCTTGACCAACTCTCATTAAAATGCTGCCCTGAGGGGAAGCCCTTGCTCTTCCACTATATTCTTTTTCATTAAGAGCCACTTTCAATCAAGCAATGCCTTATACTGATATTTGATTTTCTGCCTACCAAACACAGATGATAGGGAGAACATTAGTAATTTTTAACCTCTGTCATTTAGCGTGGCCTTTATGCCTAAACTAGTTCAAATGTTTTAGAAAATTTTCCCTATTTAAACAATTCTAATGGTTTCCCTACAGGCTGTAGCTTCTGAAGCTGCAAGATGCTGCATCATTGCAGAGGTCAGTGAGACAGAGCTTTCCTAGATTTAATGAGAAATCGGTGATCCTGACCTTCCAGTTTGGTTCTGTTACCATTTGAATGTTTTCATTAAATATTGCTGCTGTTACACATAATTACATTCCCAACAGCACCAATTTCTGCAACATGAATAGCCAACAATCCTGGGCATGCAGAAGACCTTGTTGTTCCAGACATTCAGTATGGAAGGAACAAAGACAAAACCCATCCTGAGGGTTTTACAGACAGAACACTGTGTATTTAGATAACTATTGCTGCCTTTAGCCAGTGTCAAACCCCACTTTTTTTCATTGTTCCTTGATATCATCAGCACTGAGGTCTTGTGCTGAAAAGCCCAATGAACAACATGGGGTATTTGTAGAAGTTAATTGTCATATACAGAAAGCTGTGTGTGACTGCTGATGCAAGAGATGGTTGCTGTGCTGCTGTAAAACCAGACCTGATCCTGCTCCATCTGGTATTTTGTGATTCTGAACCTCTGTGCATAGTTCACAGTAATGTCAACAAAACCCCCGAAGGCTTATATAGAGACATGGTTTAATATAGAGTTTGCAGCTTGACCTTTATCTTTATGACCTTTTCAAACTAAATGGGCACTGGAATTCCAGACGATCTCTTTTTTAATGCATAACATCCACTCTCTCCCAGACAAAAAAAAAAAGAGAGGGAGAGCAGATGAAGTTTGGCTATAAAGTGTCCTGTCTGCCTAACTTTGCACCTTAATTTTGTATACTTTAGGTAGCTGTTTAAGTTCTTGAGTTAATCAGCTCCAAGGGAGGAAGATGCCACGGAGGCAGGAAGGTCATTTTCCATTGATAGACTAGAAAGGAACAGAATACTTGGATGATTGTTTGTTTATTTAATTGGGAATAGTTGAGATGTCATACTTGGTTTCTGTTTTCAGACTGCATTCAATACTATTCTCATTTCAGGCACATCCCACAGTGTGAAAGACATAAGCATAAGTTGTATCAGTTGTATTAAATTTATTCAGTTATTAATAAGAAACTAATTTTCAATGGGAACTCCCGCATAAGTCAGAGACCTTTATTTATACCAGGTAAATTGAGCCCTTTCTGTTTTTTCCTTTGTTACTGATGGGAGTGGTGGGATGGCTACTTTAACACTGGAGCTAAGCTGCATGGTGCTAGATTGTGCTTAAGTGGCATGTTGCACAACATCTCTCTGGTTCCCCAAACAGTCCTCCCTCTATCTTTGCTTCCTCCACAAGCCTGTGCCTTTATAACAGCAGCCAAGCTTTGAAACCACATCAGCACTTTTTACCAAGCGTGCTTAAATGCCAATAATTTTAATATCTCTTAATTTTAGTTAATCGTCCATTAAATTCATAGTGCCGCAAGTTTTCATTAAAGTCAAAAATATGTAGCTCTCTAGCCTTCCTTGGATAATCTTTTCTGAGAACTATCTAAAATACCTTCCTGATTTCTTTCTTGCTTTTTATGACCTTGCTTTCAGCTTCTTAGTAGCAAACTCAAGGCTTTGAGTCTCTTTATAGTAGTTTTATCTAAAATTCAGAGTCTGTGTTACTTCCTTCTTAGCATTATATAGTACATAACAGAATAAATATTTCCCTGTCATTTTACTAATATTTATTATGCTATGATTTTAAAAATATGTAGTTGAATTTTTGGTTTTTTGAGACAGTCATTAATTTTATTTCATCTTCTTTGAAAAAAAAAAGAAATTAAAAGTTTGGCTTTGCTTCTTTTTCTGAAAATTCTAGAGGTACTTTAGCCTCACCTCTGAGTTTCAGGGTGAATTAGTTTCCTGTGTTTTGCTCTGATTCTCTTCCCTGAGCAACGTGACAATTGTAGCAATTGGCCCTGTTCACTGCTGTCAGCTTTTTTTGGGACAGACAAGTAAGAATCTTCTCTGCACTGAGAAAATGTGGTTTAGAGGACTGTTCTCTAAATCAGACAATTTCCCATATTTCTTTTCTCCATTTGTCCATAATGGCATGGTAGGCCAAATGAGACTTGTGTGAGGATAGCCGTATATCACGGCTCTGTTAATTCTGAACATAAAGTATTGTGTGCCGTTTGCTACCTGCCAGTGAAAGAAGACTCCTGCTAGGTTTTAGCAGTGTTTTAACTGGGGATGTCCTCCAGAGCTCAGTGTGATCCATCTTTGCATCTAAGACTGAGCAAGTCTGATTCTCTGCAGTCTTCAGATATTTCTGAGGTGGTATTCAATCCCAGCCTTTTTGATCGTCTCCCTGGAAAATATGGAAAAAGGTCCTCATATGAGACTCGTCTGCCTACACATCCTCCAGATTTGCTAACATGTTTTCTTCTCAAAGGAGAAAATTATTTTTCCCAGCAGCATGATCCATCTTAAAGTGTGTATCATCAACTGATAGGAACATGGGAGGCTCTACACCATACCAAAAAGGAACCACATCTAGGAAAAGCCCTTCCAAAAAGTTAACTGCTTGCAGAAAAATGCAATATGAGGAGAATATGCTTGAAAATTAAAAACCCCAACCCTGAAATTAGAAAGGGCCAGAGATGCAGAGCCTATGTCCTGTGGGAATGCAAGATCTGGATTGTGTCTTGCCTTAGGCAAATTTTTCAGCCAACCCCCAGAAATCCCTTTTGATAGGTCAAGTTTTCCTTGGCCTTTCTGTTGCACCTCTCTTGTTAGCCTCACAAGGTTCTGTGGTTTGGGGTTTTTTAGGTATCTTTTTTATAAGGAAAATCAATTCTTTCCAAAGTATACAGGACTTTTGTCAGAAGAAAAATTGTTCATAGTGACTATGAAGCCAAAAAATAAGCTAAGAACAAAGGTAACAGTCCAGGTTCAGACAGAAAATGTAACCAACTCTATACCAAGTACGCAACTTAAGAGTTTGTTGTCTCAGAGGTGTGTCAGTTCAGTTTCCTGAGATCTTTCTTAACTGTACTATACCATCTGTTAAACTGAAAATAAAGACTGTTCTAGAGAGTGGTAGTTAGGGCCAGCTAATAAGATCTTTTGTACCAGCGGCTGTTTCTACAGCTGTACTGAAAGCAGCTGGAATTGGAAAATCATATGTAAACTATAACACACTTTTAGATGACATTAAACATTAATAGTTCTAAAAGTTACTAGTTCTAAAATTTTAATACTTCCAGGGCTTTTGCAAAGGCATTAAGATCAACCTCAAGAAAGTAAGGGTGGAAATCATCTCACTTAACTTCAAGCGTCTGGAGTGTAGACATAACAATCTCCTAGGTAATTTTGGGAATCTTAACAATCAATTAGAGAAAAAGTGGATTAATTTTTTTCTGGATGAATTTTTACCATTCCAACATGATAAGTCTTCTCATCCAAAGACAGCATTTAAAGTAATGTGGATTTTTCATGAAATCTTATTCAAAGTGCTTCAGTCTAATCAGATTATTTTAAGGGAAGTCTTTAAACTGTATTGAAGATGTATCAGCATTACATTTTAGCCTGAAATGATACTATAGACAACAGCTAATCCACATGTCTCTGGAGTTATTCAGTATTAAAATGCTTTCTCAGGACGACCTGTCTAGCCAAATTGTCAGTGCAATCATCTTGCTTTCTTTGTCACTGATTTTCCCAAAGCGCCTGAGGAACTCGCAATGTATTATCTTCATTTGAAATATTTCTTTCCTAATGCAATTGCAAGCACATTAGCAAAGACAGCTTCTACGTATCTTGTATCTGAAAGCAGGGTTTAGTAGACAGTAAAAAGGAAAGCATGTGCCAAATGCTGGAAAGTGGAATAAGTAATGAAAATTCACATTAATAAAACTGAGCAGCTGAATGAAATGGCATCATCCTTAGCCCTCTTTCATCTGAAGATTGTGATCAAAGAAACTATTAAATGGACAATAGTAAAATTGTTAAATCTGGTACTGTGGGAGCTCATGGCACTGCAGACAAGCTCACTTCCAAAAGGTTGGTACAGACAAAGCGTCAGGCTTTTGAAAACAACCTCCAGCATCCCAGAAGCCAACACCTCCTCAGCTGTCACCTCCTAGGGCTCCAGCCATCCAACTTCTACATGACCACCTTTGGATGGAAGTGGTTTCCTGTGGAGTTCCCAGCTGCAATAGTTATAAAGAGAAGACTCCTGTTCTTTTTTACACGCGAATGATGCCTCTCTCTTTGTGCAACCCAGCACCCATCTTTCAAAGATGATTGTGGTGGATGCTTCTAATAGGCCTTGCATAGACTTAACACATCTGTAAGACTCTTAAATGTTTAACTTTTTTATGTAATTCATTAATTCATCAGTGTTTAGTGCAGCTTCAGAAGCATTTATCATGTAAGGACCTGTTTTGAGTGTATACAGAGGCCAAAGAGCAGCACAAACCATTTGCAGGCTGCCTCTAGTACTGCAGTTGAGAGGCGGGACCCAGTATCTCAGGTAGTATTCCCAGAAGTTCATCCATCTGCATGGTTCTTCATCTGACCATGGTCTGTTAAAATGTAGAAGACTGAATCATGAATAATTCAGGGTTTCACTCCAAAATAGATTATAATCACAAATCTCACAGCAGGATGTTTTCTGATCCATCTCTGCCTCAGTGTTTGATGCAATTTCTGCCTTGTTTAATAGAAAACGATTCAATGTAAAATGGACTGCATTGCCTGGTTAGTTACGGGCAGGGGTGGCTGGCAAGCAAGATTAATTTGTTTGTCACTAGACCATTTTGGAAGATGTGAATAAATATAAAAAATTCACATGATGGATTCAGTTCTTCTTTTAGGGGAAGAGTATGCTTCACTTAATGAAAGTGGCTTGAAGAAGTTGGTCTATTCGCCACAGACTATGTGGTGCCCTGAAAACCCAACTCTGAGCCAGCAGAAGGTCATTTAAAACATTTATTGCTTATCCTTCCATGTTACTTCTTGGAAGTTTTAAAGGCAGGATTTTTTGGAAGTGTGTGCCAGTTGATAGCATATAATTTTTGATTGCTCATTAAGATGGTTATTTAGAATCTCAAAGTATAGACTTGCACTTTGTTTTCATGGTTATCAGTATGAAACATTCTCTTTGTGAAGTGCCTACTGTCCCAAGGCTAGTTTCATTTCAGCTGAGATTTCCTTGCATGAATCTCAAGCTCTTTTCTTCAAAGGAGGTTTTCATGGTGCAATTTTTCTCAAGTAAATCAATTTAAAACATTAATTGGGAGAAAGAAACTTTTTCTTCCAGGCTAACTTCAAAAAAAAAAAGAGCACCAAAGATATAATCAGTGTCCAAATACCTTTCTATTGCTTAAATATCAAGGACAGGTTGCAGAATGAGGGTTAGGAGTAAGCAATATCTGTCATAAATGACAACAGATCCAGTGGTGATGTTTTCCTGGAAAACCACGACTTCATCTATTAGACTTTGACCTGTATATATGTACATACATCTGTTCAACATGTGGAAATCTGATGGCACATCTGAAATTACTACAGTTGGATCATTTCAGTGGCCAGAAGTTCACCAATACTGCCTTTCCTCTGCAGCAGTCACTTGCATTATTATTTTTCCTCCTATTTTCTTCTATCCATCTCTGAATGTCTTTCAAGACAAAAATAGATAGAGCAGTGCTTCTTCCACCTTCCTCTTTCTTTGCAATAGCCTGTGCAAGAGGTAGAAGTGAGAGTTCCTTCACTTTAGGAATTTAGGAGCTGTGATATTGCTGTGTTACCTCCTAATCTTCAGCTTCTTTAAATGCCAAAAAATTCTTCTCTCACTAAATGCATGACTGCTTCTGAAAATAATGTCAGTTCCTGTTCAGCAAACCATGCAGATGGGAGAGCATGGAAGACTCTCCTCTTCTCTACTCAGTCCCCCAGCCCTAAAATTTTGAGAGCCATTTTGTGACACTGCCAGCCATTCACATATATCTCTCCTTACATATATATATATTTCACCAGAGCTAAGTCAATAGGATGGATATTTTTCTATCTGTGGACCTCATCTCAAGAGCTTTCAGCAGCTGTCACACAAGTCTCATAACCAGTGGGGTTTGAAAGGCTTTTTGTCACTGTAGAACAGGGTTGGCATTGAATTGCTGTGTTATGAATATACCTTAAGAGTTTGTCTGTCAGCAGTGTTGTGTCCCGCCTCTTCCTGTCCCTAGCCTCCAAAAATTTCAGACTCAACTAATACTAAATTACACTTCATAGATGAGTAAGTAAAAAAAACCAGCTTATCAGCAGGGAGTGTGTGCTGCACTTTTGAAAATAATGAGTGGTTCAAATTTATAAACTGTAGCTGTGGCTGACAAATTTTGTAACCCTTCAATCTGAAATTATATTTAATATTATATTATTTATAGCCTTATTTTACTTATTAATAGGTTTTTCCTTTTCTTTATTTCACTCAGTACTCAGGAGAGTTTTCCACTGCTGCAGCATTCAGTGTGTGACAGGAAAAGGGAATGTTAGTATTAGAACAATACTTTGTGAGAGGTTTTTCTGTATTGAAAAGAATTTAGGTTGTGTATCCTGCCAGGTCTATTTGAATAATTCTTAAAACACTGGCAGGATCTGACCTTTGCTGCCAGTAATTATCAGTGTCCTTGGTATTAACATAACAAATCTTTATTTGCATTTTTTAAATTTATTATAATTGTAATGTTTAAAAACTCAGATGATGGTATTTGCATGCAGAAGTATCAGTGAGAATTTCCTGAAAATGAAATATGTAGAATAAAACCCTCTTGAAATGACTTTTATACAAAAAGATAAATATTCTTGTTCATTATTCAAACCACGAGGGCACACATCTTAGGGGCTTATAGCCATTTGATTCTTTTTGTAGTTTCAGCTATAGTTTACTTAAATGTACTGCAAGATTTTTATTCTTTCTTTTTGGATATCTGCTTTTCAATATACAAACTGTGCTTTGAAATATAAATGGCTTATGAACAAAGGAGTATCACTAGACTTACTGTGTATGCTAAGAGAGGCCATTAAGATGAATGACACTAAACAGATATGCCCACTTTTAGGAATACTTGCAATGGAAGTTTTCAAGAAATGGCTAATGTGATTGTGTTTTTGTGCAACAATTAGGAGGGAATTACGATAGTTCTTTCGACGCATATAAGGGAGTGGGCACGATTGTCATTGCAAAGCCCTTGGATGCAGAGCAGAGGTCAATGTATAATATGACTGTGGAGGTCACCGATGGAACAAACATTGCCACAACTCAGGTAGAATATCACATTCCTTTCTTGGCAAGTTATTAATTTGTTGCTGGAATGTATATGCTGTAAAAGTTATTAATTTTTCCATTCAAGTGAAACCTCATCCTTTGAGACCACCAATAACTAATGGAGGGGATGTTTTTCAGAGCCTTTCCATCTGGCTGTAAAGAATCGGCTGTTGAATGTTTCAAAGCGTTATTTCTCCTTTTGTTCTCTTCCTGCTCACATGAAAGTAATTTGCCTTCCTCCAGCTGAGGGTGTCCCTATCACAGGCAGCAAAGCCTAGATTTTGACAATTGTCTCTCCCATAATGGTCCAAAATACAATAGCGCTTCCATGGTGTTGGGGAATATTGCTATTGATTGTGTTAAATGGAGTTTATACCTCTCATCCTCCAAAGATCCAAATGTGGGACACAAGATCAATTGTTCAGAAAAGAACTTGTTCAGAGGCAAAACTTAAAATTCAAAGAATCCCTCCTTTAGTGTCACTGCCTGTGATTACACTGTCTTCAGTGAAGCAGCCCCGCTGAATCTTTTAAAACCAGGCTTGCTTATCAGGCTCCATGCGTTTAAAGCTGGATCAGATAAATGTGGTGGGGTGGGGCAATGCTGGCTCTGACACATCTTTGTAGAAGACACCCTGAGGCAGAGCCTAGGTATCTGTTCAGTGGGAACCAGTCTGGAATTGGGTCATAGCACAAGGACAGGGACTGTGAGGTCCAGGGGGCACCAGGACGACTTCAAACAGCAAAATTCTTTGATGTGAGGTAGAGTTGCGGGCTGTTTATTACTTACGGCCTGAAATTCTACATCTGACTTACTCCCCAAGTCTAAATGAAAAAATAGGTTTGTGATGTTATTTCCTTCTTCATAATTCAGAAGGAAGGCCTGAACATTTTTTTTTGTTTACATATATGCATGCACATGCAGATGCTTCTATTGTACCTTGCCTTTTTGCTCAAATGCTTTGGATGTAAATCTGTATTCTCAATTAGCCACAACACCAGCTTTCATACGAAATTGTTAAATCATTGAGTGCTCTCTCAATCTGAATTCATGTTTATATATCCTGTTTATAACCCAGTCCTAAAATATCTGATGTTTTCTCCCAGTAATCCACCCTTGGTAAGAAAACATCAGTTGATAGTAAGTTAGGTGGTAGGAAATACAATGTTTTCCCTGTCAGTTTCAGAATTAATTGCATCTCTGCTAAAAACATCCCCTATTTTAAGCTTGATTATATCTGGCCCATGTTCCCGGTTATGCCTTTCTCTGTTCAATTAAGGAACTCTTTAAAAATCACTATTTTCTCCCCAGGAAGGCACTTACAATACTCAAATCACCTCCCAGTCTTCCGGTAGACAAGCAAAGGAGAATGACTGACCTATTTATGTTCCCTTTCCATAAGGCATTTTCTTCAACTCTTGAGTAGTTTTTTTGTTATGCTGTGTTTTTTAATCTTGGCTACACTCTTAGTCCACATTTTAGATGGTGTTGAATGCCTAATGTCACCTTTTTTCTTTCTTGCAAACATTTCAGCCAAAAAAATACTAAAAAGCTTAGGGAATTTCAAACATGCTGGATTAAAGTAATTTCTCTTTTCATGGATATTGCGTTTATTGTTTCTGCTGCTTTTGATTTAATAAATTGACCTATATAACAGTCCTCAAAACCTAGTTGGATGAAACCCCTACATTTTTAATTAAAACATATGGTAAAAACATATTTCAGTAAAGCTGTTGCAATCTAAAAGAAGCCTGAGCATTCTTTTTAACAGTGATGTGACCCATTTAGGAATGTAAGATAGTTTCAGATTGCAAGAGTATAGCATTAATAATCACTGGTGTGTACAGAGCCTTCCCTCCCCCACCTTCTCTCTATGTGGATACTGTTTAATTATTTAGTGGTGGCCAGGGCATCCAAGCGTGTGTTTCTTTTGGTCTTCACTACAGAGATTTCAAAAGTGATTGTTTTATGAAAACTGCCAGAATTATGGCCTTCATATTTATCACTCCATTTTTCAAAACTTTCCTGCTTTATTTTTGGCTGTACTTTGGAGCCTTTGGTTACCTTCCTCATCTTAATTTTCTTTTAGAAAAATAATAAAAAATTATAAAACTAATTGGTTTAATTTCAAAATGTCAAAGAATAGATCATTTACTTATAGCTCTCAGTGGCCTTATTCTGAGTTTTGACAAAACAACATTTTAAATAGTTTGTTCTGTGTACACAGTACCACCTGCATTTTTAACTGTAGCCACAGGAAGTTACGGTAGAAGATGAAGCAGGTGGAAAGCAATTTTGAATGACAATAAAATAATTTAAAGGCCCCCTCAAAGTATGATGGTTTATTATGAAACAGCTGATGATCACCATGTGCAATGGAACACTCTTGCTTCTTTTTCCACCCCAGCTGTTTTCCTTTATCTCGGCCTTTTGTCTATTATACAGTTGGAGGTGGTAAAATACAGCATAAAAATGCCGAAGATTTTTGTTTGGATAACGTGATCCCTGGCATGGACTTGGTGAAATTTCTTCAGCAACGTTCCTGCATGCCTTAAACTCTGATGAACTGTTCACTTCCTTCATGCCTTACTGTGCACATGGTTCATTACTGTACCATGAAAGGAAGGAAATAATTTTGATTTAAAAGTTACATCTGTTGTAATAATGCTTCAGTGTTGTGAAAAGAGGCAAAAGGAACATAAGGAGTACTAACAAAAAAAAAAAAAAAAGTTACAAACTTTCTGTGTAACCAAAAGCCTACTTGTTTCGGGCATAATCAAAGTTTCCAAAAGAAATACAGTCTCCAAAGTGAGAACCAAAGATCCAGGACTTGTTGAGCCAATGTCAGTCACCATGCTGCCCATCTATCCAAGCCTGAGCCATCCAGCAGTTGGGATGGGAAGGAAAGGAGAAGGAAAAATACGAAGAAATTTTGACTTGTTTCACTTATATATTTGAAGTGTGGGTATAAAGCTTCAGTCGCAGTGATTAACTTCTAGAATGGCTAAATCTCCTGACTTAGCCAGGGAAAGCTTTTGCTTTTTCCCTTTCTTTTATCCATCATTGCTTGAGGCCACACATTCATTTATTAAAAGCTGAAGGCATACGTTTGCTCTGAATTCCCACGAAACACAACTCCTGCAGCTGCCAGGCGAGCTATTGGTCTTGCAGAGGGATTGGGGCTTCTGTATCCCATGTGCTGGAGGGAGCTGGGACAGTGACTCTGTGCAGTGACTCTGCTCCCTGCCATGGCCATCACCTCCCTTTGGCCTGCAAAAGGTCTCGTGCCCTTGCTTGAGCAGAGAGAGGTCTCTCCCCACAAGGAATCATTTCAGTGGCATCTAAATGCCTACTCCTGCCACAATTTTGACTCTGAAACATTAGAAATTCTCCTGGTCATGAGTTAGGTTTATCTGAAATCCCTTTTGTTTACTGAACAACTCAGATCTTTTACATGGAGGCACAACAGAGGATTAGAATCACATTTATTTACTTATTTGTAGTGCATACTCTTGAGCTTTATTAAAATACCCACAGAAGCAGAGTATGGGGGGGAATCTTTGAACTATCATTTAAGTTATTATGATGTTTCACTTTAATTGAGAATGTTATCCTAGCAGATAATTATATTTTTGTAAGAACAGCATCTGGATTGATGTTGCTATGAGAAAAAGGTGATTTTACTCCATATTTTCCTGCCTTCTTCTTCTTTCTCATCATTGTAACTGCTATAGAAAAGAAGTGTTAGAGCATGAGGGATGTTGCTTCCAAGCTAGAAGGCAAAAGGCACCTCAGTGTCACTTATTGCAAAACCACCTGACTATTTCCCAGTAGAGTGGGGCACTCAGATGGTAACATGCACTTCCCTCAGAAAAGTTTTTGCAGATCCAGAGATGTTCACTTACAATATCCTCTGCTGAAACTGGCCAGACTGGAAGAACAGACAGAAGTTACTGCCCATTGCCCCGGTCTGTCTCTCCTTGCAGAAGGTTTTAGAATTTATTTTCTTCTTGTGCTGAGGATTGAGTTTTAACTCTGAGTTTCTGTCTCACCTTTCAGAGATCACCTTTCCTTTACAACATTTTCTTAAGGAGAGCTGATCAGTCACCCTGAGTGAGGGTGGTTCTCTTAAATGAATGGTGAAAAGCCTTCTTAGAGAACAGTGGCCAAAACGTAGATAAGACATTAGAGCCTGCTAGAAGCAGTTCTGGGCTGTGGATTCTTCTAGGGCAGAAAAAGAGACATGGGGATTCAATTCAATTTTTCGCTTTTGCTCTGTTGAACATCTCCTCCAAACTGTAACCAATCCTTTTTTTTTTTTTTCATCCAGTAATCTCAGCACTGCCTTGCCTGTGAAACAAAGATTTTTCTTTCAATTTTAACATAACACAAAGAACACAGTAAAGTATAAATAACTAGCCACTGATGTTGATAGGGAAACTGAATTTTTATGTTAAAGTCGGAGTTTGGAGAAAAGAAAAACCTGTCAGGAAGTAGAAAATAAAGCTATGTGGTATAACTGTTGAAAGCAGTATTGAATTAAAATAGGTTTCAAAACCTGTGCAGAAGTGTAATCTGAGTTTAAATAATTCAGGCACTTAATAGGCTGTACTACAACACAGTGCCCAGACCAAGCAATTAGCCAAGCAGATTCTTCCAGCTTCAGATGTCTGTAAAGCAGCTGCTGGCATTTACCCAGTTTTCACTCAAATATGTCTGTGCCTAAACCAAAGGTATTTGTTATGGGCAACATTAAAAACAGCTTTGGAGACACTTCCTGCATTAGATTTTGTCCTGCTTTGATTTGATTGTATTTCTCTAGGCCTTTCACTTACCATTTTGAGTACAAAGTCTTTGCTAATGCTCTGAGTGTTACTTTGCCTAATTTGTAATCTTGGAGGGCCGTGATTCCTTTATTTGAAACTTGTTTTAACTGTGGGAAATAGGAAGTGAGCGGGGAGAAGCAAATCTTTTATAGTGAAGCGCTTGTTCAGACTATAAATTAGGCTCCACACAATGGACACAGAAGGAGGCAAGCCTGCCTTTCTGAAGCCCACAATGCACTGGAAAAGATATGGGCTTTCAAGAACCAGGCAGAGACTGGTCTGCTGCATGCTGGCTTTATGAGCGTGGAAAAAAAGACTTGCAGCTAATGTTTGTCAATGAAAAGTAGTTCAGTCAGTAATCTTGAACAGTCCTCAGCAAAGAGGAATCCCTACTTAGCAGCCAAAAAATAGTAAACATTTCCATTTGTCACCTTTTGGAGATGTGTTGGGAAACTTTTAAAGCCTGGCTTTGATTCTGCACAATGGTTATTGTCACAGCTTAACACCCCGGGCACCTACACAGTAATGAAGGATATTTATGCCACACAGCTTATTCTTGCCATATCTTCCATTTGGGAATAAATATGTAGAAAATATTAAATTACGCAGACATTGGGAGTCTTTCAGTCACTTCAGTAGTGTAACACTTGATTTGAGGTGAAAGATGTGCTACCAGCTGGCTAAAGCATAAGACTTGAAGGACCCTTTTGCTGACCGTTTTGAAGTCAATGGGAAATTTGCCAATAGTACCAAGATTTTATGCCTGATGTTGGCAGCCATGAAATGAATTTGAGAAACTTTCCTCATATTAACAATCTGGTGGCACTCAGTTTACTCAGATTCATGTATGTTTGTAGGATCAGGTTTTCTGTGAGCCTGGTGTTCATGTCAGTGTGACATTTTCCTTCCTTTCTTTTTAAGTAACATCTCATCAGAAGTTATCCTGCTAGAGCAGCAAATCTGCGTAGGAAGAATGGCATTTTAAGATAACCTTATAAAAGGGGTGTGGCTCAAAAATAAAACACCTTCCCCAGTTTTACTACTGCACTTCACCTGGGATTTTGGTAACCTTGTTGCAAGGCAGTTTTCCTGGACAAAATATAGGAAAGTTGCTCCTCAGAAATGTTGGAAGAACTAAGGGACTAATATCTATTCTAAATGGGACTAAAACTCCATTTTCTTTTACCTGGTTTTGTTTAAAGTAACTCCCAAGATAGCTCAATTTTTAAGAACATTAAAAAGTTCCATTTATAGGTTTAACAGAGCTCTGTATAATCAGTATTCCCATATATAACTTTCTTTTGTTGCAAGGAAAATACACCCCCCTGTATTAAAGGAGAGAAATGTTAAAATTACATTTGACTCTCGGGGATTTTGAAGGACAGCTGAGAAAAATTAGAAATACTCTTAACTGCTTAAATAGAAGAAATTGTGACTCAATAATGACTTCTTTATTCATTAGCATTTCTAACCCATCGCCTTCCATCTCCAGATGGAAGTGCAGTTGAAGTGCAAAGTATGTAATAAATAATGTGTATTTCAATGTGGATCACTTGACAAATCATTAAAATACTGGCATCTCTAGGGAGGAAGATGCCTGCCACTTAAACAGGCACTTGATCAGTCTTACAGGAGATGTGAAGTGAAAGAGAGAAAAGAAAAAGAAGGAAAAACAAGGGTTTTTTTGGCAGTGATCAAAGCAATTTTAAGTGCATAGCTCTCTGGAAGTCTGATGACAGTGAATGAGGGCCTCAATTTTTTTATGTTTTTTCCCTCCATGCCTTGCACTCCCCAAGCATGATTATGTCTGTATATGTGTGAGGGCAACAGCTTACACCTTTCTCAGTGGGAAGAAATGCTGCTCTGTGAATCCATGCTGTAATTTCCACAGTCTCATGAATTACCCTTGGTCTCTGCTGCTGATCCACTCCCACCCTGTTCAGTTTGTGCAGTCTAGTAAAGGCAAGAATCAAGGCTTGGATAGTCATAGTGGAAGCCTTGGGATGGGTAAACCCTTATGCCCTCTTCTGCTTTCTCAGTTTGCCAGTGATCCCAAAATGCATTAGATATTATAGGAAGTGAATCACTGCTCTGGGATGATTATATACCATGCAAACAAAATAGCATGTCACTTCTGTAGCAATGCTTTTAGGATGCATTGGTGTGTTTCTGTATTTTTTTTTTTCTTTTCACCTTCCAGAACAGCTTCAGCTTGCACACACCAATTTTAAAAATAAATTCACAGATACAAGCCGGTCCCTCACATGGAAGTTTCCTTGTTCACATTAGCCTGTGCTGCACTAGCATCAGCAGAGTCAAGCACTCTTGGTGTTTTCAATTTATTTGAAAAGTTTTTACTTCTCTTTTGGACTGTCTAAAATGATACATGACAAAGTTTTTGGTCATGAATGAAAAGCAACATAAATTATATGTGTTAATTATCAGTCGTGTTATAGTGGTACCTGTCAAGGACTGACTACTCAAGAAAATTTCTATAAGTATCAAATACTGCTTATCCCCAGCTCCTATTGCTTCTCTGTCTATTCCTTATACTAAAAAAGTGGTTCAGCACTGGCTCATTAGATTAGAGTTCAAGACTTTTAATCTTCTCCTCAGGCTTTCTTTCATATGTTACAATTTGTATCTCCACAAATTTTTAAGACATAGATTTGAATGGGTTTTTTTCCTCAGTCAGATCAGAAACATGTTTGATATATTACAGCAACAATAAAAGTATAAAAAGCTAAGTAACTCTTCATCATTATTATAGCCTAGCAATGTGTATTTCCCCCAATATTTATTGCTGTCTGTCCGAGGCTGAAGCATAACTTAATATAGGCTTCACCCTACTTCACTCTGGCATGCCATAATCTGCTGAAAATGAAATTGTGTGGAATGCAAGTCTTATGCCATTTAACTTGCAGAGCATTTTATTTCAGCTGTCTTTTGAACAGTTCCCAGGCTAGTTCATTACAACTGCTTCTTACAACTGCTCATGTTCCTTCTGGTAATGTATTCTGCAAACCCTCCCACATATCATGGAAATCTAAAGTTTCATTTCTCTCTGAGGCCAACATCTGTTTGTGCAATATTGCAGTAAAAGTGTAGCTGTATTTTTCTTCTGTTAAGAAAGTATGGGTGAACGGGGCTAGATTAAGCAAAACAATAAAATACTTGCTTAAAAGAGAGCCAAGTAACAAAGCAACAAAGAAAATACCATGAGTGATGGGTCAGGTCTCCTAGTTTGACCAAAGAGTCCTGTGTGTGGCCTTTCCCAAGTCATTAGTTGGACTATTTCTTATTTCAAAGCCTTTGAATAAACAAGATTATTCAGTTTTACTTACTGTTAAATTAGACTGTGTGCTCTCACAGGTATATTCTGGAAAAAATACTTTTTGTTTCTAGCACTGAAAAAGAGTCAACTCTTCAGATTTCAGCTTTCAGTATTACACAGTTTGTCAGGGGTTTTGCTGCCACACTACCCCCAGCAATCTATGGCATACAAAGTCTGGAAAGCATGTTTTTCCCAGGGAATGACTTCTCCAATGCAAGACCCACAAAATGTCATCACAGCCACACATGCATAACATAACTTTGAAAGGCAAAGCTTGGAAAATAGTGATTCTTATTATTTATCAGAGTCAGCTTGTGTAATAGGCATCAAGAGCAGCACCCTGGCCTGCTCTCACCGTCTCCAAGTTTCCTTAAGAATTAATGCAGAAGTTTTAAAGACAGATTTGAGGCAAAGAACACAGCATTCATTCACATTTTTAGTGTTCTACCACTCATAAACCACAACAAAAAAGTGACAAATAGGTGTTGGAAAGGAAGGTGAATTAGTTGGCAATAAAGATAGCCATCACTGGCAAAGGAAGAGCAAGTATGTAACAAAAAAATAATCCTTCTGTGTCATCAGTGCCCTGAGATCAGCTGTCCTTGGTGGTACGTATTGATCTGTGTGGGGGGTGCTTGTGTGGTAGTGAGGTTGTGATTCCTGTGCCCACCTCAGGTGGTGTAAGAGCAATCTGAAGTGTCACAGCAACTTGAAGTCTCCACTGCTGGCACAATTTGATGTTGCCAGTAAGCCCCAATGCAATACACTGGGCAGAAAAGACAGGATTCAGCTGAATCTTGATTGTATAAAAAGCAGATTTAAGCCACATGAAAAGGATTCTTTTATAGCTTTATTAGTAGTGAAGTGGAAAGGAAATTACATAATAGTTCCAGAAGTCCCTTGTAACCAAGGCAGTTACAAGGAAGGACAAAATCTTTCCTTATGACCATTGTAGAAATACTTTCCAATCTACAGATACTGAAAATATGGGCTTCTTTCATCAGACTCTGAGTAGGTCTTACAGTTAGGAACATTTTACTTCCAAAGTCAAATTCTTTCTTTTTCTTTTGATCTGAAAAATAAGAATTTAGTATTAAATAATATTTCTCAGTCCCAGCATGCAGCGCATAACATCTTCAGCCATTCAAAGTAAATTGCATTTCTCTAGGTGCTTATTCAGTAGTCTGACTGGACTTCAATAACTTCAGATGTCTTTTTTTTTTATTAACTGTAGGTTCTTATCAAAGTGTTGGATAACAATGATAATTGCCCAGAATTCTCTCAGCCAAGTTACGATGTCACCATCTCAGAGGACATCCTCCCTGATACTGAAATTCTGCAAATTGAAGCTATAGACAGAGACGAAAAGCATAAGCTGAGCTACACTATTCACAGCAGCATCGATACAGTCAGCATGAGGAAGTTCAGAATTGATCCCAACACCGGGGTTCTCTACACAGCTGAGAGATTAGACCACGAAGCTCAAGATAAGCACATCCTTAATGTCATGGTAAGAATGCAGTACTCACTTGGGTCTGGCCGCAGTCGTGGCTGCTTCAGGGACATGCATGGAGTAGGCTTCTCTTGAGTGAAGGACTGTGCAGTAAGTAGCCACTAATTTAAACTTGCCTGTCCTGCTGTGCATTTATTTCACAGTTTTTATTTCAGCTTTTTGGGAAACCTTATTGTGAATCCATTGTATGGAATGTGATATGATTCTCTATCTCAAGGGAGAGCAAGCAGGTAATTATTTAATCTCTTGGCATCTGGTCCTCTCCCTCAAGGTAATTTTCAGACTTTCTGAAGTGAGGCTGAAAGTTATTTGAGAATTTATTCACAGGGAGATAACTGCTTTCTTGCCATGGAGAACACTACAGCCTTTCTGAATACAAGCCTCATTTATAGCTTACTTTTATGGACTTATTTCAGTACATAAACTGTTGATATACAAAATAGCTTTCCTTTATCTATATTTCCAGATCTTTGGGTATGCAGAAAAAAGTTAATTACCAATTTTTGCTTGGTGTGTCTAGACTACAGAACATAAATCTGTCTGTTTTCAAGTGGAGGTTGTATATCACGGACATAATTTTTAAAAGAACAAAAACAAAACAAACTGTGTTAGTTTAAAAATTGGAGACCACTATTTTCTTCACCTACTTAAGACTTCTGCAGCAGAGGCCTCCTAAGGAAATACTCATGGTGTGTTAGGTACAGGGGCAGCTTTGGCAGAGCACCCTAGGAAGCAAAAAGCTGCTGTGAGATGCAGTAAGGAGCAGCTGAGTGTGGTGTCCACTCACAGAGTAAAATGTTGCATATACTTTGGCAAGCAGACTAAGAAATAGCTATAAACTGAATCACAGAAACACATGGCCAAGAGAGGTAATTCCCTGGTGCTTGGTTTTGATCTCCACCTGATACTATAGGTCTTTTCCTCTGTTTAAGAAGAACCAAAATTTTCCGGAGATGGTGGTGGCAGGATTATCAGTGAAGCAGTGCTGAGGTATTTTGGATGGGGTTGAGACTGGTGTGGTAACTTACACCTCTGTTGACAGTTACCAGCACTTCATTAAGTGATTCCTCTTCTGTTTACTGTTGATATGGTTATCTATGTAAATAATCATGAAGTAGTCCATTGGCAGCTGCAAGCATTAGACTGACATGCCTATATGCTGTAAAGAAGGCAATGGCAAGTTCAAGGCGTGACCATTCAGCAAGTATTAATAAAAAAGGAAATTCTTGCAAACCTCAACCCAACTTTAAGATCTCATGTGGTTGCCACTTCAAAAATTCACATCATGATGGTTAGTTGCAATGCATTTTTTCACAAGTGAAAAAAATATTTGCTAAGCTCTTTCCTGTTTCTTTGATTTTCGTATCTGTCATCCCATGTGTGAATGTATTTTAGACTGTTCTTTGGGACAAATGGATTTTTTTACTACTTTGTATTAAATAGAACTGAAAGTAGTATTCACACTCAGAAGAGTAATACTTGTGAAGTTTTACTAGATGGCAGTCAAATTGTGTGTTATGTACTTGTTCTATAGGTCCGAGATCAAGAATTCCCTTACAGAAGAAACCTGGCCAGAGTCATCATAAATGTAGAAGACTCCAATGACCACAGTCCCTACTTCACCAGCCCATTGTATGAAGCCTCAGTGTTTGAATCAGCAGCAGTTGGATCAGCAGTGTTGCAGGTCACAGCACTGGACAAAGACAAAGGAGAAAATGCAGAGCTTATCTATACTATTGAAGCAGGTTAGGACAGAGGCCAAAAATGAAGTATCATAGATCATGCCAGACACAGAACAGAGATGTGATGGTCATCTGTCTTGACACTCAATTCAGCTTCTTTGGTCTACTTTCTTTTGTACAGATGGGCATTGTTGGTGTTCTGTTGGGTTTTTTTTAAATTTTATTTTGAAGCCACTATACCCAAAACCTGTCAGAACAAACTCAATCTGGAACAGGTTGCCCAAGAGAAATTATGGAGTCTCCTTCTCTGGAGATGTTCAGAACTCCACAGGATCCTGTGCATCCTGCTGTAGGTGAACCTGCTTTAGCAGGATGGCTGGACCAGATGCTCTCCAGTGGTTCCTTTCTAGTCCAGCCATTCTGTTATTCTGTGACTGGTTCATTTTCACCAGATGGCTACAGAGCCTGTTACCTCTAAGTCATTGGGTCAAAGCCATCACAGAAGATAGTTATTCAAAACTGCAGCCAGTGACTTGTTTTCAAGGCTCTGGTTTCAGACTAGTGTACAGTGCATCCTCCACAAAACAGTGCCACAACAGCTGGTATGTCCTGATATCTTTGCCAGTATTCAGACCAGAGGAGCGCAGAGACTAACAACAGGGCTATGCTAAAACTTCTGCCATAGCATTTTAATGGCACAAGGTCTCTTTGAAACTAAGAGAGGGCATAATGATACCAGATGAAAATTGCTTTTGCAGTTAAACACTGTATATTTACATTCAGCACATTTTGTACCAGCAAAAGCATTCTTCTACTGGTGCAACAGCACAGTAGTAAAACATTTGCATTACCTCTGACACACGTGCAAGTCAATTTAAGTTCCTCTGGGTCACATGAATCTGAAGTTAAGAATTATCTTTGAGAGAAATGATTGACAGATATATAAGAGGGGGATGCCTGGAAAAAGACAGAAAGAATTAGAAATTTGTAACCTTTGCATTTTGTAATGTTTCATTTCTACTTAGGGGATTTTATTCATAATATTAATCTTTCCACTGTAATATTAGCAAAACTTGAAACTTATATTTCCATAAAAAGAATTCACAGGTATTTCAGATTATACCCGATTAGGCATATCACAGGCCTTTACCAGCATTAGGCTCTGATCCTCCTGGATCATTATTTATCCCTATATTATTTTAAAGACTTGTTACCAGCTAGGATAGCTCATGTCAGTTAGGAACAGAGTACATGACAACTAATGACACAAAATATCTACACCATCTTATACTGATTTAGCTTCATATAATTCAAGCTCATACCTTAAATTAAGATGATACAACCTGAAGTTTAGAGACCAAGGAACAATTTTTCTTTCATTATCTTGTATGCTCTGTGGAAGGAGATTACCTTCAGCAAACCAGAAAGTGAAGTCTTTTGCAGCTGAAAGTATTGAACTTAGAATGAGGAAGATGTTAGCACTCCAAAGCAAATACTTCCTTTATGCACTGTGTTTGTTCCTGCCAATTACTTCTCAGTGTTCTCCAGTGGCCTTCAATTTAAATTAGGGGCAATCTTACAGGTGCCCAGACAGGAAAACACTGTCCTTATGGAACAAATTCTGAGCAGGCTAGATCAAGTTCCTGGGGCAATGTTTTTCAAGACTATTCCCAGCTTTTTCTTGACACCTTATTACTATTATGGGTTCTCAGTCATCTGGAGGTGTCACAATGTCAGGAGCATCCTGACATCTAAGGAGTATAATTCCAATTACGCTGGTAATAGAATCCTACCTGATGCAGGCAGGGAAATATTATGATTAAAAAAAGATGGTTTATCTATTAGATAATTTCTAGATACTCTCTTTTTCATTACAGCCTGTTTCTGTTTCATCATGATCTCTCTCTGCATTTTCAGACCTCAAACTTCCATTTACTGTAAGCCTCACACTCCTCCAGTTTCATTATCCATAGATGTCCCGATCTCAGGTGCATCAAAATTCAGTATTCTGCTGCTGTAGTTTCTGTGATCCATAAAATGTGCAGTTGAGGATATTGATTTTAACTGCAGAATTCAGATTGTACACAGCCCTTTGATTCAGGGGGATTACTCACCACATCTTACATTGCTCTGAAGAGAGCAATTGGTAAAGAAAGTAGTTTTTGTGTAATTTCATAAGAAATTCCTAAAGGAGAAGAACCAGCTCTTGCCTTGCAGGAGACAGTCAGTGGCTCAAAATTATTTGTATTAGCAAGCACTGACAAAATAACAGCAGCAGCTTTTGTAGTGTCTGTAAATGTGACAGATGCCATTATTTTTATGAGGATTTGTAGCTCTGGAAGAATCTCACCTCCTGGGTGAATAGCACAATTTTTGGTTTAGCTAGTAGAGTAAACTTTAGTGATCTGAAAGGAAGGATATAAATAGCAATCCACTACCAGTATTGAAATACATAGACTAGTATGTAGCTTAAGTAACCTCCAGAATTTACAACAGATAGTGAATCATATCTTAAAAATAGTTCATATTACCTCACTTCCTTTAGGATTCCATGTATTTAGGCATTCCAGCTCCAACTTACACATTTATTGCTCTGTGCACAGCACCTGTAACAATCGCACTTCAAAAAACCCCTCTTGTATATCACCTGAGATATATTTCTCTCCCAACCTTGAGTGGATGCTTGACCATAGATTGGAAGCAGCTCTAGATTTGAAGATGTGAAGTACAATAGAGGGAACATGGTATAGTGATTGAAATTGCTGCAAATCAGTATATGCTGTTTCTATTTAGAATCAAAATCAAGAAAAGAGTCTGTATGCTTATATTTGCCATGTGTATATGCAGCATCCTTGCTTCAAGCAGAAACTCAGTAAAAGAGCAAAATAAGGATTGCCAATTAAAGGTGATCTCTAATTACAGGGTAGGAATACATACAGAAAGTTTTGAATCTGTCTTGCTGAAGAAGGGATTGGCAAAAAAAGCCAGAAAGAAATAAAGGCCCCCAAAAAGTTCTCTGATCCAAATTTACTGTTTTCACCTTTATGCAGTCAGTGATATCCATGCTTTCATGTTGTAACAGGTATTTCATTACATTTTCTGCTAAATCTCGTTCATCTGGATTCATCCTCCTCAGAGATCATATGATAAAACTTTGTGCCACAAGACACTTGAATCTCTTTCCTATGCTATTTGCTCTGTTTCATTTTTTCTAAATGCCACTTTAACCTTTTTATATTCAGTTATTTGAGTCTTGAACTACTGTAATCTCCTGTATGGTTTCTTAATATCCCATTCAATTAGGAGCCTGAGTTGTTATCCATTAGTCATGTAATTGGCTTGTTAGCCTCTGATCTCATTTCTTTGCCTTAGGTGTACATGTATTTGACTAATTTCTGTAATTTAGGGATGCTTTTCCCTATTTCAGTAGGAGTAATGTGCATGCAGTTCTTGCTCTGATGCTGGTACTGAGCATCAAGATACAGAGGTAGTAGCACCTGAGTTTCTGATGCTTTGAATACCTCATCTACGGAGCTCTCTAATTAGCAGAAAGAAGGGCTGGAAGGGCCTTCAGAATACTGTTACATTGGGGTTTTTTTTGTTTTTTTATTTAAGTAGCAGCCTTTAAAATGCAGCTTATTGCTCTTGGTTTAAGTTATCATAAAGTGAGTCATATTTCATTTCTAATCTCATTCAATATCTTTGTTTTAGGAAATACAGGAAACACATTCAAGATTGAACCAGTTTTAGGCATCATTACGTTACTCAAGGAGCCAGACTTAACCACAATGGGACAGTTTGTTTTGTCAGTCAAAGTGACTGATCAAGGTTCTCCAGCGCTGTCTGCAACAGCAATTGTGCGGATATCTGTGACGATGGCAGATAACTCCCACCCTAAGTTCACTCTAAAAGAATACCAAGCAGAGGTCAATGAAAATGTGGATATTGGTACTTCTGTCATTTCTCTCTCTGCAATCAGTCAGTCCACATTAGTTTATGAGGTTAAAGATGGCAATGTTGATGGAGTCTTCACCATAAACCCGTATTCTGGTGTGATCACCAGTCAAAAGGCCCTTGATTATGAACGTTCTTCCTCCTATCAGCTCATCGTACAGGCAACAAATATGGCAGGCATGGCATCAAATGCCACTGTAAACATTCAAATTGTTGATGAAAATGACAACCCACCAGTTTTTCTCTTCTCTCAGTACTCGGGCAGCATAAGCGAAGCTGCTCCTGTGAACAGCGTGGTCAGGAGTGCAAACAACAGTCCCCTCGTGATACGTGCCACCGATGCTGACAGCAACCAGAACGCTTTGCTTGTCTACCAGATTGTGGAATCAACTGCAAAAAAGTATTTCACTGTAGATTCCAGCACAGGTGCAATCAGAACAATTGCAAATTTAGATCATGAAATGATAGCCCACTTCCACTTCCATGTTCATGTTAGAGACAGTGGGAATCCCCAGCTTACAGCGGAGAGCCCAGTTGAAGTGACTATTGAGGTAACTGATGTCAATGACAACCCACCAGTCTTCAGCCAGGCCGTGTTTGAGACAGTCTTGCTCCTGCCGACATATATTGGTGTTGAGGTTCTCAAAGTCAAAGCTTCAGACCCAGATTCAGAGATCCCTCCAGAACTAACATTTAGTATAATTGAAGGCAATATGGAGCATTTTTTAATTGACTCAAGCACAGGGGTACTCACCATTAAAAACAATAGTCTCTCTAAAGACCACTATATGCTAATAGTAAGAGTATCTGATGGGAAATTTTATAACACTGCTATGGTGACAATAATGGTAAAAGAAGCTATGGATAGTGGACTCCATTTCACACAAAATTTTTATTCCACTTCTATATCAGAAAACAGCACCAATATCACAAAGATCGCTGTGGTGAATGCTGTTGGCAACCGCCTCAATGAGCCTTTGAAATACAGCATATTAAACCCAGGAAACAAATTTAAAATCAAATCCACCTCAGGAGTCATTCAGACCACTGGTATCCCCTTTGACCGAGAGGAACAGGAGCTGTATGAGTTGGTGGTGGAAGCAAGCCGTGAGCTAGATCACCTCCGTGTTGCTCGAGTCGTGGTGAGAGTTTACATTGAGGACATAAATGACAATTCCCCGGTGTTTGTAGGGCTTCCATACTATGCTGCTGTGCAGGTTGATGCTGAACCTGGTACCCTGATATATCGAGTGACAGCTATTGATAAAGACAAGGGTGACAATGGCGAGGTGTCATACCTGCTGAAGGAAGACTACGGACATTTTGAAATTGATAGAGGGTCTGGCAGTGTCACTTTAAAAGAAGCCTTCAATTCTGATTTGTCTAATATAGAGTACTTGGTTGTCATTCTTGCCAAAGATGGTGGTAACCCATCATTGTCTGCGTCAGTAGAGCTCCCCATTACTATTGTTAACAAAGCAATGCCTGTGTTTGACAAGCCCTTCTATACAGCTTCTGTGAATGAAGATGTAGAAATGCACATGCCAATTTTAAGCATAAATGCAACCAGCCCAGAAGGCCAGGGTATCATTTATATCATTGTTGATGGAGATCCCTACAACCAGTTTAATATCGACTTTGATACTGGAGTTCTGAGTGTCATCAGCCCACTGGACTATGAAATAAATTCTCTTTTCAAGCTGATGGTGCGAGCCAGCGATGCTCTCACTGGTGCTCGTGCGGAGGTAACTGTGGACTTGATTGTTAATGATGTTAATGATAATCCTCCAGTTTTTGATCAGACAGCTTATAATGCTACTCTGTCTGAAGCTTCTTTGATTGGCACTCCTGTGCTGCAGGTTGTTGCTACTGATGCTGACTCTGACAATAACAAGATTGTACAGTATCAGATAGTCCAGGATACCTTTAACAGCACTGACTATTTCCATATAGACAGCAGCAGTGGCCTAATTTTGACAGCCCGAATGCTGGATCATGAAGTCATACAGCAGTGCAGCTTGAAAGTCAGAGCAACTGATAATGGGTTCCCACCTCTGAGCAGCGAGGTTCTCATTAGTATCTCAATAACAGATATGAATGACAACCCTCCAGTTTTTAACCAATTAATATATGAATCATATGTGAGCGAACTGGCACCTCGGGGTCATTTTGTGACTTGTGTCCAAGCTTCTGATGCTGACAGCTCTGATTTTGACAGACTGGAGTACAGCATCCTATCAGGAAATGATCGGACCAGTTTCATTATGGACAGCAAGAGCGGTGTTATCACCCTTTCCAACCATCGCAAGCAGAGGATGGAGCCCTTGTACAGCCTGAACGTCTCTGTGTCAGACGGGCTGTTCACCAGCACGGCTCAGGTGCACATTCAGATCCTTGGGGCCAACCTCTACAGCCCTGTGTTTTCACAGAGCATTTATGTTGCAGAGGTTAGAGAAAACGCTGCTCCTGGAATCAAGGTTATCCATGTGAAGGCAACAGATGGGGATTCAGGTGTATATGGCCAGATCAGCTACTCCATAATAAATGACTTCGCCAAGGACCGATTTTTAATTGATGCAAATGGGCAGATTCTGACAACTGAGAGGTTAGACCGTGAGAACCCGCTGGAAAGTGATATCGATATATTCTTGAGAGCCCTTGACGGAGGTGGCAGAACTACGTTTTGCACTGTGAGAGTGATAGTAGTGGATGAGAATGACAATGCTCCCAAATTTATGACAGTCGAATACAGAGCAAGCGTCAAAGCAGATGTTGGGAAAGGTTACTTGGTGACCCAAGTGCAAGCAGTAGATCAAGATGATGGAGCCAATTCCAGAATTACCTATTCTCTGTATAGTGAAGCCTCTGTTTCAGTAGCTGATCTGCTTGAAATTGATCCAGATAATGGATGGATGGTCACAAAGGGTAGCTTTAACCAACTGAAAAACACTGTTCTGTCATTCTTTGTCAAAGCAGTTGATAGTGGCATTCCTGTAAAGCATTCCCTCATTCCTGTCTACATCCATGTTTTACCACCAGAAACCATTTTGCCTTCTTTTTCTCAACCCCAGTATTCTTTCACCGTGGCGGAAGACACCCTCATAGGCAGTACTATTGACATTCTCCATGTTTTGCCCAATCAGGGTGCTTTGTATAGCACAGTTAATGGTGAGCTATCTGAAAACAACAAAGAAGGGGTTTTCATCATAGAGAAGGACACAGGGCTCATAAAATTGGATAAGAGACTTGACCACGAAATAAATCCCGCCTTTCACTTCAAAGTTGCAGCCACAATTCAGTTAGACAAAGTAGACATTGTGCTGACTGTGGATGTGGAGGTGAAGGTGTTGGATGTAAATGACAACAAGCCTGTGTTTGAAGCGGCTAGCTATGATGCTGTAATAATGGAAGGGATGCCTATAGGAACAAAACTTATGCAAGTCAAGGCGCTTGATGCAGACTCGAGTGCGAATGGGCAGGTCACGTACACACTTGCAGTGGAATCAGAGCTGCAGAAGATCACAGAAGCTTTCACCATTGATAGCAACAGTGGCTGGATCAGTACACTGAAGGATCTGGACCATGAAAAGGATTCTGCTTTCACCTTTGCAGTGGTGGCCTCAGATCTGGGGGAAGCTTTGTCCTTGTCCTCAACCACCTTGGTCTCAGTTACTGTGACAGATATAAACGATAATGCACCTGTCTTTGAGCACGAGGTGTACAGAGGGTCGGTGAAGGAGAGTGACCCTCCAGGGGAAGTTGTGGCTGTTCTTAGCACCTGGGATGAAGACACGTCTGATGTCAATCGGCAGGTTAGCTACCATATTACAGGTGAGAAACAGCTTGCATGCTTTCTTCCCATAACCAGCTTACTGAAGAACTGTGCATGTGTCCAGTTTTAGGTGAATGTTTAGCAGGGTTTCAGCTAAATTATCACTGTGAATGATTCAATTACATTCCTTTTTTTTTTTTTTTTTTTGGACAGAATTTTCAAATTTGCAGCAAAGCTGAAAAGAGGGAGAGGAATGTGTGTGTGTGTGTCTGTGTGTCTGTGTTGCTCTCTCAATTTTCCAAGATGAATGCTTCCTGATTTGCTGCAGTACAATGTAGTGTAGCCATCAACCCATCATAATTGATATGTCAGCTTGAAAACAATCATGAATTAATGTTTCAAACAAGGGAAAAGGAAAATTTTCTTTATATAGAGAAAATCCTTTTACTTCCAAGCATTTAAATTTCTTTTGAAATGACTTTTTTTTTTTTGAGATAGGAAAGTGGATGCCAGAGCCGTTTTGAAATACCACTATTTGGAATGAAAATAAATAAAAGGCGGGGCACAAATGAATTTTACATTATGGAATGAGGGATGCCATTTATTATCAGCGCTGATTTCTTGCCAGGAAAATAGTAATACACTTGGAAGCACTGGTTAGCTGCCATGCATTGTTATATACAGCATAAGGAAATTTTGATTACATTGCTAATACATTTTTCAGAGCATGGTAACATTGCTCTTTCCTACTGTGTATTTATTATCATTTTTCTCTCCTAGATTCAGCCTAGCTTTTGTGTGAGTATGTTATGAGTGATGGGTGCTACAGTTATTTTTCTCCTTCCATCTTGCATTGTCCAATAGCTTGTGTTAGGGAACAACTTTCTCACTCCCCCCAACCTTAGCAATTCAAGAGCTATTATTAACTACCTAGTAATAACCGAATTATTGGAAAAACCCACATTTTTCACACTGGATGGGATTCAACTTATAAGACCGCACGTAGGAAGCAGGCTGTGGGCAAAAATTACTTAACTAATGGGAAAATAGTTAGTGTATTTTGCTCTGGAAGGTAAAGCTCCTACCCGTTTGTCTATCAAAATGAAAATGGCTGTGAGATGGTGTGTAGAGAGTAGTGTGACACCCCAGTCAGTCACAGACTGCCTGTGCTGCACATCACAAGTGGCATCATTTTCAAAGCAACCAGAAATACGTTGATTAATTGTAACTTGAAATTTTGGATTCAGTTTTAAGATTTGCAAAGACTATGTGTTAATAGTGTAATGAGCTGTAGGATATTAGAAGTAGAGGCAAAAGTAGTCCAGTGTGTAAATGTCAGGATTTAGAGGCACCGGGCAAGGTGCATTAGCTGCTGGTGGCCCAGTTCCCACATATGTAAAAATAAATCAGTAGTGCCTCATACTAGAGATTTTGGGATATTTGAAAGAGTTTGGGGATCCCATTGTAGAAAGTACAATGGGAAATGAAAATCTTTAGGTTTGTAACAAAGATATGTTAGTGTGCTGGGATCATTGGCTTTATTGTGAAGTCTGGCAGTCATCTCTTATAATGCATTGTGCCTTTAGTTGGGTGATGTTTTTATTTCACATACCAGTGCTGTTAATTTAGCAAAAACTGGACTTTTGAATAACAACTGTCAGATATGACTCATAAATTATAGATTATTCTGTACCTTAGTTTCTGCCACAGTTCAAAACATGACAGATATTTTGCTGTTCTGTTAACTTCTGAAAACATTAGATGTCAAAGCCCAAAACTTTCTTAGTGTACAATTACTACAGCACAGAATGGACTCAGAAATTCCACTTCCTTTGAATATATCATTTGAGCTTGGGAAATGCACAAGGAAGAATTAGGTTCTTTTGATTAAAATGTCAAAACATGATAAAATATAGTTTCACTTACAAAATAGTCTATTCACACTTTACCTCAAGTTGATCTCAGGAAGTGCACTTGTGTATTTCATGGAATCAGCTTAGCTAGATGATTATTCAAAAGCTGTGGCTTTCTGAAGGCATTTTGATTGATAGAAACTTCTGTGAATACAGTAAACTCTGAGTAAAAATTATACATTAACAAAAAGGAAGAAGAAGACAAACTATGTCATGTGTATCCACCAAAAACAGCTTTGTGAAAATGCATCTGGAGAAAAGTAGCACATAGAAGATAGATAGAAGAAATCATTATTTAGAAGATAAGATAAATAAATAATCTGGGGCAGATGTGGTCACGGAAGAGTCCTTCGTGCCCTTTTGAGAAGTACAAGTGCCTATTGCAGTCTTCTGCTCAGTCTTGAAAAGGGGTAGTGCAGCCGCGTGTGTCCCTTTTCAGGGCGGCCCAGCCGAGCCCGATGGCACCCGAGCTGCAGTGCTGAAAGTGCACACTCTCTGATCCGCTGTGACAGGGATCGTGTGCCTTAGAAGGCCTTGGCTAGCTCTGGCAGAAGAGACAAAAGGAGGACTCTGACTCCTGGAGGAACTGGGTTTATTGAGAGATAGGGACTTGGAGGAGCGAGGATGTCCAGAAGACAGAGACAAAGGTAACAAGGCTACAGCCACTTTTAAAGAGGGGTGGGTACAAAGGAGGGGCCTGGCCTCCAACCAATAGAGGACCAGGGGGTAATAGGCAAGGGGGAATTGATAACCCGGCTTGACCAACCTGGGGTATCCTGGGGAGGAGCCCCGGCCCCTGAACCAATCACTCGGCCCCCTGGAGAGAAGGTTCTGGAGGAAAGGGATGGGTTGCCGAGTGACAGGCAGGGCACCAGGGAGGAACAGTGCAAAGGATACATTTGGTTGCTAGGACAACAAGGGAGGTCACAAGAAAACAGACAGGGGTTCAGGGGAGGAGACAACCTGGGCAGAACCACAGACAGGGGTTCAGGGGAGGAGACAACCTGGGCAGAACCACTTTTAACATAAAGGGGAGGATGGGACATACATAACTTAAATCCATTTAACTACAACTGATTAGAAACACACCCCAACAGGGTAGATACATTTGTGTGGATAAATAAGTATTCTGCTTGGATTCCTTCAGTTTATGATTGTTTTTCATGATTACTGCCAAGTAGTTGCCTTTGTCAAGTCCACCTTCATTTGCATTTGATGGTAGGGGAAAAAAATTCGCACTTACTCTTGGTTATTTGTCATTCAGTAGCAACTGGAGATGTTCACAAAGCAAAAGCACTACACATAAATCTTAACAGAAAATCAATAGGAAGTGCAGACGACACAAATGCACTTAGGAAGCAAAGTAGTTTTCTTTTGAAGGCTTATTTGAGGTCATTGCCTATATCATTTGGGGCAGTTTGCCTAAAACCAGGGTTCTTCTGATATCTAGCCAATCTACACCCAGCCAGATATTACTGAAATTTAAGAGTGGCAAACCATGAAAAGCCACCAGAAAAATGTCAGCTGCCAAGACACTGGTACAGTAAAGTGTTTTGTGTTCTTCGGTGATGTTAATTAAGCTTCCTCTGGCACATAAAGCCAGGGAGGACAACAGTCTTTAAGCTTGGTTCAGCTGAATACAAGGAAGATGGACAGTGTGTTTTGGAAGAAAGAAGTGGTATTGTACATGGTAGTTCATTTGCTGGGTTGATTGCCCAGTGTGAGCAAAGGTGTGGCTTTTGTTATTTTTTATCATATATTTGATATACTGGAATTCTGGAGAAATTGATATTTCAGTGTTTGGGCAGCCCTTGTGTTGCCAGATGAACACTTTCTACAATGTTATGGTACTAAAGCTAGGAGGATTGGATTTATCATTTCAGAAGCTGAGTAAACATGCAACATCTTAAACTGGGAGTGGAGGATAAATGTATTGATTTTGTGTAATGCAAATGCCTAGAGTTCTAACTGGGAATTGAAAGTACTTAAGTAAATGCATAAATGTAAGACAGAAGCTAAATAAATAAATTAGTAAATATTCGGTCCCCCCTCCCAGATGGGAACATTGCAATGAAAACTGATACTGTTGGCTTCTAGTTTTCCATTCCCTTTTAGTTGCTATAATGGCCTCTGTGTGTGCTTTAGTAATGATGTGTGTCAGGATTTGTTTATTTTGGATCACTGTGTCTCTGCATTTCATTTGTATCTGGCTGTTTTCTTTCTTTACTTCAACTTGAGCTTGATTTGGCTTTGTAGTATTTGCTGACTAGGGAAGGAGGGAGAGCATTATTTAAACTTCAAGTAACAAAAGATAAAAGATACTGCTGATTCTTTTAGCCTCAAAGCCTTTCTAAAAAGTTACTGGAGTGTTTTTTGTAGCTGGCACTTCACTGTTGTGACATTCAAAGTAGAACATAAGAAAACTGCCAAAAGATTTTAAAGAATCCATTAATACATGTAGTCAGGAGGCTTCCGTTTAGAAAAGCTACATTATTCAGAGCGAAAAACTAATTAATTAGAATGCCCCTAGGAAACTGAATCTGCTTGCATATATTAGTGAAAAAGTTAATTAATCACTGCAGAACAAGATCTGCATCAAGACATATGTAGAAGTACTAGGAAATGGTTTCCTGGGCCACAGTGTGGATTTTTTTGCCTTTCCACTTTTGAGAATATTTTCTTGGTTGTGTTTTAGTTTTATATCTCATTATATCTCTTAAACTTTATAGTCCACCTTTGCCTTCCATCAGTGAAGTATAGAGCCAGTCCTGAGAAGCAAAAAAAAAAAAAAAAAAAAGTGCTCATAAAAAAGACATGCAGATAAACCACTATTCCTCCTTATTGCACAGATTTCTTGGTCATTCAGACTGATTCTTTTCTAGTGGAGTAAAAAGGGGGGAAAGAGATCCCAAGGACCATTTTTTATACATATTCCCCAAATTCCTAGGTATGATTTAAAAGCCATTCCATTAGCAACAAAGCAACAGTGATTTTAAAATTGCTTCAAGGTAGTGTTTCTGCTAACCATAAAAGCCACCAGCTGATTTTAATTAGATTTTACCTTTCCTCTTTTCTTAGCAATGGGATGCCCATACCTTGAGTATATTGCTTCCTAGCTGGTCAGGATAGTTAATAATTTCATTTTACAAAAGGACTAATATGCAGGAAAGCCCTGATTAATATCATGAAGCAAAATAAGGATATTTAAGACTACTTTTATTAATGGTTTACAACATTAAACTCACTATGACAAGATTACAGCCTTTTATAAAGGAAAGTTAAGCTTTTTTTTATGCTGGTGTTGAATTGAATAGAAGGAATTTAATGTCAGTCAGCAGGGGTCTGCCTTCTTTGAAGTCACATTCAAGCTCAAGTCAGTGGACAGATTCTCATTTCCTTGGATTGTATTCAGATCTGGCCAGTAGTATACATCAACACTCTTTGTAACCCTCTTTAGGAGAAATGTGTGTTTATATGACACAACAGATTAAACAATGGTGACTATTCCAGACTATCATGGAATGGGAAAACTGCTTAGTTTTGTGATCAAAAAGGGTGGTTTTCTATCAACAGAAAATATTTATATTTGATACATGAGTTTAGTGCTCTGTATGATTCAAAAGCCTTTTATAATTATAATGCCTATCTGACTAATTTTCTGGAAATCCTATTCATTACAACTTGCTTTTTTTGGCACAGTCACAGCTAGCACAAATGGTGACTCTTAACAAGAAAGATTTGCTCAGCCTGACTCAACTGACTTAGTTTTCATATTAAATAGAAACCAGTCTATCTTGTCATTGATAGCTAATGAAGAAGGCATAGATTACAGCCTGTGACCTCTTTCCTGCTTTTTGATGTAGAAAGAAGGTGTGGAATGGACATTTGACTTTTTTGATTGGTTTTAAGCTCAACTTCAAGTTCAGACGTCCTCTGTGCTGTTATTTTGACAAAAAGGCCCCTGAGAACTGACAGAATTGTGACAACAGAAGCATCATATCAGAGACACTAATTGCCTGACAACAGAGTCAACACAAATAAATTCAACCTTGGATTGTCTTGGTTTTTTTAATACTTACTTATGCAATCATTCAGTGGAAGTATTAGAGGGGAAGGTTTAAGAGCCTGGTCTTTCCATTCAGCTTGTACATATCCCATGACACATGTCAGAACCCTGATTAATTTGTAAGCAAATGCACACTAGCATATTTGACATTCTTGAACATGTTACAAGAAAGAATAAGCATTCCCTTTATAGTTTTATAGCACTTTTAAACATGAGCAGCATGGAAAATAGTTCTGAGATTGAATTCCTGCATGGAGACCATAGGAGAAAGCTTAATGTGGTGGGCAGAGAGCTAGTAGCGGGTTGGCTGTGATTATAGTTCAGCCAGTGGAGCATCATGATGCTTTTTAATATTTCCTCACTCAGTTTCTGTAGCACATGAGTTTGCTATGAGTGTAGTGCTCTATCCTCAATTCTTAAATGTGCAGGTACATTTTTACAGACCAAGCTGGGCACAGAAGACTGGGTAGCTGGCTTTACTGGCTTTGGCTAGGGTAGAATTAATTTTCTAAAAAGAATCTGCTATGGAGCTGTGATTTGGATCTGTGAGGTCACAAGGATGTTTTAGTTACTTCTGAGCAGAGCTAACACAGAGTCAAGGCCTGTTCTAGTCCTCAGGCAACCCACCAGTGAGGAGAGTGGGGGTACACAAGGAGATGGGAGGAGACACAGCTGGGACAGCTGATCCCAACTGACCACATGGATATTCCACTCTGTATCGCGCATGCTCAGCATATAAAAGCTGAGGAAAGAAGGAGGAAGGGGAGATGTTCAGAGTTAATGGCCTTTATCTTCCCAAGTTACTGTCAGGGTGACAAAGCCCTGCTTTCCTGGAGATGGCTGAACACCTGCCATGATTTTTTTTTTTTTTTTGCTTATACAGAGAGCTTTTGCTTTACCTATTAAACTGTCTTTGTCTCAACCCATGAGTTTTCTTACTTTTACCCTTCAGATTCTCCTCCTATTCCCATTGGGGAGGAAATGAGCAAGCATCTGTATGGGGCTTAGCTGACTAGCAAAGCAAAGTCATAACATTGGTTTAAAAGATTTTACTGCCTGGTCTGACAGGAGTTTTGGATCAGACACACAGAAAGGTGATTGAAGGTGATTTTTTCATGGACCAGGTAGGAGACTGTACTATTTCAGATAAAAGAGTAAATAACTGTTAGAAACATTAACAATTGTGCCCGCCTTAATTATTGCACGCTTCTGTATGTGGCATGTTCTTCCCTTCCCTTCCCTTCCCTTCCCCCTGAGGATGATGTGGACCAAAACTTTCCCTCTCCCAACATTTTTTTGGCACCATTCAGTTTAGTGATGTGGAAGAGCAGCATTGCCAGAGTCAGTGTCAGTGTTATGTCATGGTAAAAAACTTTTCTGTTTTATCTCCTGCACACTCTTCACCAGCTTTCACTCTCAGATACATTTGATCCATTTGTACTGTTTGTCTTCCCACTGTTCCTCAAATGACCTCTTGTTATTTAATACTAATGTGTCTTCCTGTGTCATGTAACTTTTTTAAAAACTAGAATTTTAATAAGCACCAGGATGGCGCAGCTGTATGATAAAGCTTTCATTAGAGGATTCCTTAATAGAACCCACTTCCAGTCCTTGATTGCATAATCAACAGCTAATGAAATTGTCTTGGTAACAAGAGCTACGGTGTATTACATCCTCTCCTGAGACTGAGTGGAAAGACAATTGTACCAGCCCGAGAGGACTATTGATTGTTCACAGTTTGAATTTGATTACCCTTACGGAGAACTAAAAGAGAGATCATCTTCAGCTCTGCTAAATGGATTTTTTTTCCACTGAAAGTTATCAGTTCACTTTCATACAGGGCATTCGGGGGGCAGTAAACATACGGGGGAGTGTAATTTCATTACAGATTTCCTGAGTCTGCAAGTTTGGGAGCACCAAAAGCTGTGAAAGAAATCATGGCTGCTTAGTGGTGTGTCTCTGTGTTTAAACCAGGTGGGAGCTCTGAAGGGACACCACAGCTCATTGTGTGTTGCCTGTCTTGTTGCAGGAGGGAATCCCAAAGGGAGGTTTGCTCTGGGACTGGTTCAGAACGAATGGAAAGTTTATGTTAAAAGGCCCCTGGATCGGGAAGAGCAAGACATTTATTATCTGAACATCACTGCCACAGATGGCCTCTTTGTGACCCAGGCTGCTGTGGAAGTGACTGTCACTGATGTTAATGACAACAGTCCAGTTTGTGAACAGGTGAGTTAACACCACCCATGGCAACTGACCACTCTGTTGAGAGCAATGCTTTCCCTACTGGTGTCTCTTGCTGGTTGCAAGTATTCAGAATATTCATAGACCATGCTGATTTTCATCGTTATGGTCTTAGTTGAAGAATTTGCAGTGATCTGGGAGTGAAGCAGGATAAAGCATTCCTGTGAAGCCAAGAATGAAGGATAATGGTCTCATAAAGCTTTCAAAGGAGTCTTGTATGCAGCGGCCTTAGTTGGCTTTACAACAGATGATGTGTTGTGAGGTGGCATTGGGCAGCTACTCCTCCCCTGCAAAAAAGAATGAGCTGTCCCTTCACAATCCATCAAATGTCATCCATCTAGTTTAACTCCAGCTTTCCTCAACTTTCCAGATACCAGACATCCAGTGGAAAAGAAGAATATAGCTTGCTGTCCTGTTGTCGAGAATGCATGTAGTGTGGCCTGACCACAGCTTTCAGAGTGCTAGCTGTCTTGTATTGTGTGGAAAGGCAATCCAGGGAACTGATGTTAGTGCAATAGAAAGGTCTGTGTGAAAGAAAAAACACGATACAACCCAGAGTTCCTTAATGGTACTACTCACAGAAAATTTATAAATATATATGTGTGTGTGTGTGTGTGTGTGTGTGTGTATGTGTATTTGTGCATGCACGTACTCATATAATTCCCATTATTACATTATCATTCACTGTTGGATTAGTCTCATTGCAAGAACCACTCTGGGGAATCACAATCTGTATTTCCCTCAAAACTGCTTGATGAGGTGATAAAAACAATTGTTTCTGTTAGCACATTCATCAAGATTTTCATTTCATAGGTGTCAATGGAATAAACAGAAGATACAAAATGGTATTGCATTAATCACCTAAGATGAGCCCTATTCACTGTCATAATTTGGCATTGTTTCTGTGACACTTTAAAGCTTAACATGATTTGAATTTCTAGGAATGTGTTGCATAAAGGAAAATTGTTTCCTGTACAGAAAGATGCACTACAAATAGTTTTTAAAAAAAGGTGGTTCAAAGACTGTAAAATACTGCTACAGCATAACTTGCATGTCTGTTTTTGACTCTAGGTTGCATACACAGCATTGTTTCCTGAAGACATTCCACCAAACAAAGTAATTCTCAAAATCAGCGCTAAAGATGCTGACATCGGGCCCAATGGTGAAATTCGCTATTCTCTTTATGGTTCGGGGAACAATAAATTTTTCTTAGATCCAGAAAATGGTAAGAAGACAACCAAATGTTTCTGAATAGCCTTAACCCCTCTACATCTGGGTACTGGTTTCCTTAATTAGAGTTAGGTTACACGTGGATATCAGGCAGTTGTTCCAGTTCTGGCAGATATGGGTGACCATTTGAATGGCGGCAACAGGAGGGAGAAGGAGGGACATCTTTGCTGGCCAGGTTGGGTGTTACAACCAGAACAGTGGATATCCATCCTTTTGTTTCCCTGCAGACTCCAAGTTAGACCAGAGATTTATCATAGAACCACAGGATATTTTGGGCTGGATGAGAACTTTGAAGGTCATCTAGGCCAAACCCATATGCAGATTCATCTTCAAAGAGATCATGTTGATCAGAGACCCATCCAGTTAAGGTTTCGAGGGCTGTGCCAGTGCCACTGTTTCACCACCCTTATCATTAAAAATGTCTTCTCTTATAGCTAGTCTAAATCTACCCTCTTTTAATTTAAAACTACTACTCTTTGTCATATCACAGCAGGTACTTGTAAAAAGGAAATGTTTCTGTGTTTCTAAGAAGTCCATAAATCTTGAGAGTGACAGAAAGAAAGACTTGGAAAAACATGGTGGTGTTCATATCGGTAAAGCTGTAGGCTGCTGTTAAAGCCACCATGAATGGCTTGGCATGCCTGCACTCATATTGGTACCTCACTTTTTTGGGTAAAGAGGAAGGGGAAGTGACACTGCTGTGAGTTTTTAATCTGTTTGTTGGAATAAGCAATGTTGGTTTTGTTTTCTCTTTCCTATTACTGTGGAACCCATGGTTTTGAGACACTCAGGCAGTCTAGAATTAGTGATGTTTCTACAATAATAATGATAGCTGCTGCTTTTAAATAATTTCAGGTGAGCTGAAATCTTTGGCCCTTCTCGACCGAGAGAAAATCCCGGCATACAACTTGGTTGCCCGAGCCACTGATGGTGGTGGCAGGTTTTGCCAGTCAGAAATCCATCTTATTTTAGAAGATGTTAATGATAACCCACCAGTGTTTTCATCTGATCACTACACTGCTTGTGTTTATGAGAACACAGCCACTAAAGCTTTATTAACAAGAGTCCAAGCAACTGATCCTGATGTTGGTAAGTGGACAACATTGCAAAAAAAAAGTTTATTAGAATTCTGTGGGTTGGTGGAATTGCAGTGCAGATTTGCTTTTCTATTGCTAAATGTCTTCATTTTCTCCTCTTCGTTCTTCTTTATCCTCCCCATTTCTTTCTCTTCTCTTTTTTCACATCAGAATGCTTGCGTCTGATCTTAACATAATGGTGTTACAAACAGAAAGGCATTGCAGCAGCCACAGAAGCAGAAGAAGTGGTCTTCTCTTGATCAGCAATAGCTCTGTTTTGGGGGGGAAAGATCTTTCTGGGGCTAGATTGTAACTTCTCCTTCAGTGGTCTCACCTCTTTACTTGAGCCATGATTTTGAACACCCATGCCTCTAGTTATGCAAATAATATAGTTACATGCCACAGGGACCTATACCTGATTAATCACAGCTTTTCTAGAGTTTTATACTGCAATAACTCCCATTTGTTCCAGCTGGTTACCTTAGCATAAAATTATTGTGCACTGTGAATGTACATTATAAATGTTCTGGTTACTTAACTGCACACTCTTTGAAAGTGTAATAGTTTATTATATGAGGACCTTAGCCTTGAAATGTGGGCCCAATTATAAACATTTAAAGGGGAGTCATTTTGCATAATACAAATGGTGGTAAAGAGTGGTAAAACCTACTGTTGAATATTAGAAAAATTTTTAGGTTATTCACTTGAGTTAAATAACTTTGGGGTTTTTTTGGTTTTTTTTTCTTCCTGTGTTTTGGAGGTGTTTTGTAAAAACTATGGCCTGAGTAGTTTCATGTAAAAAGCAGATCTTTCATTCAGTGAAAAAAAAAAAAAAAAAATTTGCTGAGTTTAGAGTGCATGCTGGAAATTTCAGTTATTTGTGAGGCTGATATACAGGAATTCATAAAGGAGCAGCAAACATTCATTAATGTATCTATGAAGAGCCACATTATATGCCATGGTTGAAAACTCGCAATTAAAATTATGATACTGTCCTGCAGTGAATAACCAATTACTGGTGGTAAACTACTGAACCATCTGAAGAGACAGTGTTGTTATTTTCCACTGTTGTATTAATTGCCATTTTTCCTGTAGGTTGGATGACATTTGAAGAGAGAGGGGACACAATTAGAATAAAAAGTTGTCAAGAAAAGTTCTTGCTAGTGCCAACTTTACATAACAAGGTGGTTAACAATGCAAAAAACCCACAGACTATGAGCTAGTTGCTGTACCTTCCTTCTGAAACTAGGGAAGTTAAAGGGAGGGATGGATGTGATGAATGAGAAGCGGCTATGTACTTCATTAATGCTTAGACCTGAAAATCAATCCATACTGTGTATCATAAGTAAATTACTAAAAAGTCCCTAAAACTGGATTTTGTTCTAATTACTGTTCCGTTAGTCCCTACTAAATTCACTGATTCCCTATTGCTAGATAATGAAAGAGTTCAGGTAGTGTAATGCTCCCATGAGATAAAAAATATATTATTGATATTCCTGATGGGCTGTGATATTCCTCTAAGGCTTTTTGAAGTGTCATCCTGAAAATATCAGTGGAGGCAGTAATCATCGTACAAATAAATTTTTAACATTCAGGAAACAGCTTGTGATCAGACTTAGAATTTGCCTGCTCTGCTTTGGGCTTGAAGGGCCATGTACTGTAAGGGCAGGAGCATGAATATTGAAGCCCTTGAGAGAAGACTTGAGAGAGGTCCCTTTGTGGTCCACAGCTAAACACAATTTAGCAGAATCCTGGGAATACTGTGTTCAGACACTGTTTGATAATTAAGACAATTTCCAGTTAAGAGAAAAATAGGGTTATATCTGCCTTTGCCTTTGATATCTGTTGAAATTCCTGATCTCATAATATCCTGTGAAATTATAGGACTGGACAACAAATTGCTGTTTAATATATTTATAATTTGGATACATACTTAGGAACTAGCTGTACCAGCTGGACACACTGAGGGAAAATTGTGATCCTTCTTCACAGTATCCAACAGAAGAAAACAGTTTTAACTGTTTAGTAGCACACAAGTTCATTTTCCATAACCTCTACATACAGCTGGGGATCTTAAATTACATGATCTCCTGAAGGAGAGAGAATATACCTAAGTCTATTTGTTAGGATATTTTAGTGGTTTTAATTGAAAACAATTCTTTCTCCTATACTGCTGTGATTGAAAAGTTTTAGTATTTCCACAATATGGTATTTGAGACTTATTCACCCACGTGCAGGTTTGGAAATACTCAAACTAAAAAATGAAAGTGAAATGCTGGTTCTACATTTTTTCGAGAGGTTCACAGAAAGCAGTGAATTTTTCACCTCCCACTGTCTCCAAAGCAAAGTGCCAAATTACTCCATTTTGTTCAAATTAAGGTGCTAGAAGAGCTGGAATGAATGCTGAGGTGTAATTACATGAGCAAACCCATCATACAACTGCATATCAGCCTGTTTCAAAGGAATTAGGGTCGTGCTAGGGCAGCGACTCTGAGGGAACTTACATGGGACTTTTTCAAATTTTTAACATCATACTTGCCACAAATTTCAGAATAAACATAGAGCCCCAAGCTGAGGTGCAGGCACATACTCATTTCCAGTGCTGCTCGTGTTTTCTGCATGCACAGAGTGTTGTGGCCTCGCTCACAGAGTACAAGAATGAATGACAGCATCATCCAAGCTCAGCAGTGCTTTAAGCGATGGTTAAATCCTGCCTCGCTTGCAGATGCTGTGCATTGTGAATGACCTCCGTGCTCAGGCCTCTTTCCATGATGATTAATGGTGTAGTCTACCAAAGGCAGGAGCACTTACTGTACTAAAAATGAACAGTGCATTATCCATCCTTCTGCAGTCTTCTTCATCACCACTGGGGCATCAGCCATCCAGATCTGTAGTCAGTTTAGTGATTTCACTGACCAATTGATTTCTTTCTGGGTTTATGATGAATATGAGATTCTAATTTGGCTCTCAATGGGAATAGCCTTGTCAGGCAGCTCTGTCCTGCCTGCCACTGCTGCCTTCCAGCCTCCCTCTCCATTAGTCGATGGTTTCAGCCAATACAGGTGGACTGGGCCATCTTTGAGCCAGCACCTTGTATTGCGTGCAGCCAACGTGCAGGAGTACACAGGCATGTAGGTAAAAAATTGTCAGGAGCAGCCTTTATTTGGTTGCAGAGTTCATGCAATGTGCAGACTGCCCTGCTCTGTGCTCAGCTGCCCCTCAGCCTCACAGCCCTTCCCCAGCCCAGGGCCCGTGCCAGTGCCTCACACAGGAGATGTGGTAACATGCGTGCTGCTAGGAGCCGTCTGGGATCCATGTTTTGGTTTAGGAAGGCAAATCTGAGAGCTTCACTGATGAGACTGATTTGCTTGTTCCTTGAACAGCAGGCATGTTGTCCAACCATCCTGCCCAAGCAGGTACGTCTACAGCAAGTTATCTAGGACTCAGTCCAGATGGCTTTTGGCTACCTCCAAGGGCAGAGAGTGCTGTCCTCCAAGGATTGACTGCTATGCAGCATGAGCACCTCAGAGGTCCTCTGGAAATAACCAGAGACCTGCACTGTGGATACAAACAGAAGCGTAACATCCTCACTATGATCTGTTGTACATGAAAAAAAAAGTGTTACTCCCATATCTTACAGAAGATTTGATAACATTGAGTAATGCAACCTGGAAAAACAATAAGCAGTGTGCTACCTTATTGAAAGCATTTTCTCACTTTTGTGCATAGGTTGCCCAGACTTTCAGATGTGTCCCGGCCTCTGCAGGGCTTGTAGCCTCACGAGCAGATGGTCTAAGGTTTATTCACCAGTTCTGAAAAAAAAGCATCCAACTAGTTTTGGGGTCAGTAGATTTGAATGATGAGCCTGGATTTCTGTTCTTTGTTCCTAGTATTTGAAGCTTTCGACTTAGATGGATGTGAGAGACAATATGGGTGTTGAAAACCTAATTCAGGAAGCCAGAATAAGATTTGAGACCCTCCTACAGATATGTTTATATAGTCAGGTTAAATGGGTTAATTGTGGTTAAATTTGATTCTGTTCTTTAAGCAGTTTTATAGACTTAAATATTATTTGGACCAAGATTTATGGGAAGGATTCAGTTGTCAGCTGATTAGTGCATTTGTGTTTAATATGGAGAGTTTAAATAAATCAAGTCTGTAATCAGTCTGATTCTTGGCGTGGGGAGCTAATTATTCACCTTTTTACACAAAGTGGAAAAGCTGCAGCAGAAGAGACTCAGCCCTTCTGGGGGAAGTCATTTGACCTTCTTAGTAGGAGACATCTGCTTCCTAAACCCAGACTTCTCCAACAAGAATTGATAAGTATACTGGGGGAAGGAGTGCCATTTTCTTTCAGGTTCTGATGGAAAATTTTAAGATGGATTTCAAAGAAATCTGTGTCAAGAAATTATATTTTTCCTGCAAGGTTTGACCTCATAGATTTTGATGTTTCAATAAAGACTTGCTTTGTCGAAAAAAGCCCAAACACAAACACTTACCCTTACCAGGTGTTGCTCACAAGGCACCTGCACAGGAAATAATAAATTTCTTTACTAGGGATAAATGGCAATATGACTTCCCCTTCAGGTTTCAGCCAGTCCAGTCTAGTGTGTACCTACCTCCAAGAGGATGGTGAAGCAGGTGTATTTTATCTTCTTTTTCTTCCTGTCCTATCTTTGTGTCAATGAGAAAAAAGGAAGAAATTACTAAAACAATAAAATTGAAGTATCTACCAGAAATAGGAACCAAGGAATACAGATAGTTCTCTGAGTTTATCACTGGTTTTAGAAAGTAGCATCAGGATGCTGGTAAGCCCAGCATGGAAAAAAAACACTCAGGCTGTTCAGTGGGTCACCACTTTCAAGAATACACATGTGGAACTAGAGTACAGACTTCAGCCTCATCAATGGTGGGCTTTGCTCTTGAAGGAATTAGGGCAATGGAGCCTGTTGCAGTCACAGCTGCCTCACAGCTGGGCTTAGGAAAGTGTAAAGTGTTGCCAAGTGAGATTGCAGGAGGGTCAGAGAGAAGTGTAAGACAGTCACAGCTGGATTGGAGAGCAGCTCTCTGAATTACATGTAATGGTGAGTAACAGAATAATAGAAATGCTGAAGTGGGTGTACCGATTTTGGCATTTTCTGGCAAAACCAGTACACAGCAAACCTTTGCTTTGTGTGTTTGTTAATGTTGAGCATGTCCCTTAAAACGGTATTAGAAATTTCTGGAGCATTCAGGATCTGAAGATGAAGGCAGGAATCAAAACATGAATAAAAAGAATAACAGAGATAATAGGACAGAAGATGTACTACACCTCAAGAACTAATAGGTAGTTAACTTTGGCAGTGTGGCCAGCTAGATGGCATTTCTATGTATTGTCTGAGTTTTTGTAAAATAAATATTACACAATACTCTACAGAGGATGACTCATTCTCTTTAAAATATACATGGTGCTTCCTGTATCTTCACCCACATTGTTTCCTCACAGACTTTTAAATAGTACCGAGGTTAGGGCTCTAATGCAGGATATGAAAGAGACATTAATTATTAATTCCTTTTACTCTACCAATCCAAAACAGCACTGCATAAGCAAGAGGCATAGTTAAAATAGGGAGGTCTGTCCAGTGTCACTGAATCTGTTTTCAGAAAGAATTTGAGAATCAGCCATGGAAGAAAAAAACCAATCAATCAAAAGGCAAAACAAAACAAACAAAAAGCCCAAAGCAAAACAAAACAAAACAAAACCAAAAAAAAAAAAAACCACCAAAAAACAACCAACTGAAAAAAAAAAAAAAGGGAACACAAAAGGCATGAGTGAGCATTACTCTATAGCCTGGTAGTTGATTTGGTTCTGAGCTCTGTTCCTCAGAGCTTATTCAATGAAAAGTAATAGTGCATGATGATGTATCCTTATACTGCTTCTTCCTGGAAAGGTGTCTTTACCGTTAGACTTCTGGCCGGTCTTCCATAAGGAGAGTGGAAGGGCAATGCCCAACATTCCTCAGTTGTCTGGCCAGTCCTACAGACACTTGCAAGTCCAAATTCACTCAGTGAGCTGTTCAGGAGAAGACCTAGATTTTGCCTTCCTAGTAAAGGCAAAAACACTAGTAGGAATGCAGAGATACAGCACACTGGACCCCTGAAAAATTGCCAAATAAAAAAATAATAGGCTCTTAGGAGTTTAGATTTGACTTATTATTAGGAGGTAAATAAAAAGGTATTCAGGCATTTTGAAAACCTCTATCAAAACATTCAGCATGACCCTGTTGAATCCCTGAGAGAGCCATATTAAAGCTTCAGGGATAGTCAGGGGAATGCACTAACCCTCCTTGCATTAAAATAATGAGATGTGTGTATCAAGATGACTAAAAGCTAGTCAGTGTTCAGGAACTGGAAGTCATCAAACCAATCTCATTTCCTTCTGCAACATGTGAGGAGGCCATATTTAAATAAATATTATGGGTGTTATGGCTAAGGTTTAGTGAGTTTTATGGCGTTGTACTGCACCATATTTTTATGTATAAGCCAGGGAAACATGGTCTGCACCAAACTGCTATCAGGGGAGTTTATAGTAACCATTATACTGGAGGGGTAAGTTAAGAAAGGTACTGGGTGCAGCACTGCTATTTTGATTCCTGAATACATAAATAGGCATAAAGACTGTATTGCTAAATGTCAGAAAGCAGAGTGGTACTGCAAGTTACCCTGGATAGTGTCAAAGCTGCAGTTGTGGTATTTAACAGTTGGAGAAGTGGTATGGAAAAACCCAGTGCAAGTCATCAAGATAAATGTGACATCTTATATTCAGGCAAGAAAACCAAGTGCACTGGTATTGTCTGGGTGGTGACTGCCTGGGCAGCAGAACTGCAGAGGTGCAGCTGTATTACTGTGACCCACAGGCTGAAGGGATTTACATTTTCATACTGGTGTGAAAAGGCAAATACTTTAATGAGATGGGTAAACCAGAGTAATACTGGAAAAAATAAGTGGTTCTTTCTGTTTAATTGGTGTTGGCAAATCCTGACCTGGAAGGCTGTGTTGTTTTGGGCGCCACACTTCCAAGAAGATGTGTGCTACATTTTCCAGGAAGATGTAGGAGATTAACAAAAGAGATCACAAGTTTGGAAGAAAAGTCAGGAAATATTGAAACAGTTGAGAGGGTCTGCCAGGGAAAAAAGAGTTGAAATGATAAAATATAACAGTCTTCAGCTATCAGAGAAGTAGCTCTGAGGAAGGAAGTTGACCCTTGTTCTTTTTTCTTTTCCCTTGTCTTTTATTAATTTTATTCAGTCTCAGCAAAAAGTCAGAACAAGATTTTTAGTTGTAAGAAAAGTGAGGCACTGGGGTATCCAAGGAGGTTATGCAAGTTCCTGATCAAAGGACAGGCCCATGTTTGGGGATAAATTGCATCCATCTTGTCTTGGTGCAGGGATAAATTAGATGACCTCTCAAGATTCCGGCTCTCTTTACACTTTCTCCTATCTAGTAGTTTCATTAATTTTTGAGATTTCCAAGACATTGTTAACAGCATAGAGGCAAAGAAGTAGACAGAGGAGAATTTTATCTCTTGAATTATATTGAGTGAATAAACCCTGTCTTTAAACTGGATCATTTAAACATATATGTACATGAATAGTCTCTCTCTATGTATATACACATACACAAATATATAAAATATAATATACAAACTGTTTGGTCACATGTCTGATGAAGAGAGGCTGAGGGAGCTGATGTTGTTTAGCCTGGAGAAAAGGAGACTGAGAGGGGGGTTTGGTCTCATCTCCCAGGTAGCAAATGAAAGGACAAGAGGAAATGGCCTCAGGTTGTGCCAGGAAAGGTTTAGATAGGATATTAGGAAAAAATTCTTCACGGGCATTGGAATAGGCTATCCAGGGTAGGATTACTACCCCTGGAAGTGGTTAAATGTGCATGGATGTGCTGCTTGAGGACATGGTTTGGAGCTGGGTTAGCAGTTGGACTCAATAATCTTAGAGGTCTTTTTCTATCCTAATGGTTCTAGTCATGCTTATATATGCACATATATGTTTTTTATCTCTCTCCGTGTGTGCATTCCACTTCTTCTTGTTATGTTTCCCTATGTTGCCAGCTGCAATGTGTAATCCTAAATCAGGTATCTCCAAAATCCTGACTTCAGAAAAATTTACTCAGGAGCACTGAAGAAAACAAGTATATATATCAAGTGATATAAACCAGTACCCAGGAGTATGAAAATCCCTAGTAGGAAAGAGATCGAGGGTGAGCCGACTATCCAGATCTTGAGTTCCCACCAGAAAGACAGCTCCTGTCCCAGCTGCAATGGAAACTGGGGTTTTAGACACACATGGATGGTCCCATACCGCTAACAGTTTGTACCTCCCATTTCTGTGAAGTATTTCCCTTCAGTAAGGGGCTGATTATCTCCAGGTCTGCCTGCCCTCATCCCATGGTACCCTGACTCCATTGGAGCAGTGGTGTGAATAAAGGCCTTTAGAGTTAGGGCTATTTTTTCCTTCAGAAAAGGGAAAAATGGTGAAAGTCTATCTTGGTAGGAGTGTTATGGATTGAACTCAGCCAGGTTTTCTGCTTAAGCTGTAAAAATCACTTGAAATATTTTCCCTATGGGGCTATATATTCTTCTACAGTTCAACAAGGCACTTCAGGCAAGGTTTCTCTTTCATCTCAAAATGATGGAGTAGAGTACTATAAAATCTGTTTTAGAATTCATCTTTTGTCTTGTTTGTTGTTAACGAAGTTGTGGACTTTTATCTTCTAGTAACTGGCCTTGTGGTTAACATTTGGGTAGTTGGGAAAGGTCATAGGTACACACCAGTGTTAATCATCACATCATAAAAGAGGCAAGAGGAAGCACAATAATCAGATAGCTTGCTTTGTATGTCTGCAAACCACTGCTAAACTGAAAAATATTTTTTTTTCAGCTTGCTTTCTGGTCTACATCTTGTTTGTTTATTTTTAATACTTGCCATTACATTTCTTTTCATAGGTTTCAAAATTAAAATGAGTAGATGACAAAAGTTAATGTCATTTTTCAGACATAAACTGAGTGGTCTAGCTGTATTTGGGGAAAAACATTAAATAATGAGTTCAGGTTGACAGATGAAAACTGAAAGGAGAAACACTATGAGTGGCTTTTACTATGTGTAATTTCTACTTTATGCGTGATGCATAAAGGTATTGCCCACTGCAGAAACTTACTGTCATATGGGGATTGTGCCTGTTGGATTAATTGAGCCTTTTAATTGGTGTCAATCTGGATCAAAATGTGCTGTAACTCCACCATTTTCAGTTGAGTTGCACCTCAAATCCTGTGTTCAGTTCTGGACCCTCACTGCAAAAAAGACATTGAGGGGCTGGAGCGTGTCCAGGGAAGGGCAACAGAGCTGGGGAAGGGTCTGGAGCCCAATTCCTGTGAGGAGCAGCTGAGGGAGCTGGGAGTGTGTAGTCTGGAGAAAAGGGAGGCTCAGGGGGACCTTCTCTCTTGCTACAGCAACTTAAAAGAAGGTTGTAGTGAGTTGAGAGTCAGACTCTTTTTCCAAGTAACAAGCAGTAGGACAATAGGAAATGGCAGCAAGTTAAGCCACAGGAGGTTTAGACTAGAGAAAAGGAACAATTTCTTCTCTGAACGCATTGTCAAGCACTGGAACAGGTTGCCCAAGGAAGTAGTTGAGTTACAACCTTGGGAAGTATTTAAAAGATGTGTAGATGTGACACTCAGGGACGTGGTTGAGTGGTGGTCTCACAGTGACAGTGCTGGGCTAATCGGTGATCTCAAAGGTCTTTTCCAGCCTGAATGATTTTGTGCTTTATACAAGGAGGATATTGATAGTGCTGAATTGTGAAGCAAAGTTACTATATATTCCTGATGCTATTTAAAGTAGTAATGACACAAAAGTTGTCATGATGTGACATTGAGTGTGTGCCCCTTTATTTTAGTACAGAAGAAACCAAGAATAAAAGCCTATTTGAAGAATGGCGTTTGAGGTACTAGGCGGGTGTATGTTTTACAAGCCCTGCACACCAGAGATTTGGCAAAGGGCTGTATTCTATCACATGCTAATACAAGTCTAAATAGAAAATGTGTTACCTTATTCCTTTATTTAAAATGAAATGTACTGCAATTTTCTTATTGTAATAGTGATTCCTGCAAAGGTTTTCCTTGTTCAAATAGCTCATGCTCATGATTGGCACCTTAGAAATCTGAGAAGTTTGAGTGAGTGAGTTGACACAAAACAGTTTGCAAACATTAACCCCCCAACAGCTGTAGGCAAGCAGTGTGGGAGGATTGCTCTCTTCACCAGTGCAGGAACCATGGCATTGAAGCAGTTGTTTCTTTTCCACAGAAAGCATCTCCTTTATAACAGAATCTACCATCACCTCTGTGGCAGGGATGCCACTGACACACACACGCTGGTGGACACTTCTCTCTCAGGATAGGGTAGCCCCTGGACTAAAGCATTTTGAATTTCAATAGAAATAGCTTCCTGTTTCACCTTTGCCTTGTGCCCGTTTCTCTCCCAGCCTTGGGTCGGAAAACTCGGTAGAAACAGCTATTGATGTAACACAACATTTCTTCTGAGTGCTGTTTCCACCACAGTTTCTCAATGATTTTACTCCTAAGAAGCAAGTATTAAATTCCACCCCTCAAAACACTCTATGAGAGCATCAGCACACAGCTAAGATCTCCCTCTGTATGTCTCCTTTTTTTCTCCTTTTGGCATTTGGGCCAAAAGCCGCCAAGGGCTGGTATCTGTATACCCACTCAGGTCTTCTCACCTAATCTTCTGACTCTCCTTGCATAAAATGGCACTTTCACCTGTAAGAGCTTTTCTTTCATGTCCAATGGGAAAAATAAGACTGTTCTCTTCATCATACCAGACAGGTACAAGATAACCTATTTCTCAGGAACTTCTGTATTCCTCTCTTATTTTCCAGGAAGGAAAAATAAAAGCACTTACCTTCAAGGTTTTACTGTCTCTATTTCTGCCTAAAAATCCCTTATCTCAGAGTGAGCAAGCAGAACACTATAATCTGTATCTGATCTGTCTCCATTGTAGGAACACCAGTAACAGCTTACAAAAAACATTATTAATATTTTGTTAATTCATGGACATCACTTTTAGGAATTAGAATACAAGAAGAGGGGCTAGATTATATGTCAGATTGCCTTTACTGGATTTATTACCTCCTGTACATAAACTCGCCCTCCATGCTGTCGCATGCACCAAATTCTCTCTCCCCATTCCCCATTTCAAGATACTCTTGCTGAAGTTTCCTGGTGTTCCAAGGCACAAGGCATCCATTGGCCATTTCCTTTCTAGCTGTTTGTGCTCTCAAGGACTGTGGTAATGAACTTTCTGTCTTGTGCCCAGGTGTGCTGTGGTGAGTATCAAAAAAGGAGTTTGTGCCAGAGAAAAATGCAAGCCAGACTAAGGCTGTCCTGCAGTTACAGGTGTGTAGAAGGTGTTTGTTAGGGCCCCTGCCTCAGAGGAGTGTTTGATTCTGTGTGGAAACCAGCAGGCACCAAGAGTTGCTGGTGCAGAATACTAAATACTTTTACACTTAAAATTCAGGTGTAGGTTGGGTGTTCAGCAGCATGCATGCTCTGAATCAAGGGGAAAAAAATTCCCATTTTCCAGCATCCCTGAGGATTAGCTGTTATTACTAACTCATTAATTGTTATGGTCATATCTATCCTTTTTTTATAAGTAGAAGTTCATGGAGGATGTGTAGCTGAAGGAGATCCTTCCCAGCGGGAAACATCGATACCTTCAACCATTCAGTCTCTAAAAATCTCCCACTTTCTAGAGGGTTTTACTCCTTTTTAATGTTTGTCAGTTTGGTCGACTGTCAGCTGGCAGAGTATTTGGATGTATGTATCAAGAGACTAAGGAAAGGGGTGAGTGTGCTCTCCAGCAGCTATAGGGTGTTCAAATCCTTTGTGTTTTAACATGAAGGAATTTGCTGTGAATTCGTGGGCTCAGTTCCTCCTCTGTAGGACAGGAGTCAGTTCCTTGATTGCCTTGCTGTTTTGCTGAAGGTGGGACATTTTATTTTCCACACTTGTGATGCCATGGTGAATAGAAAGGCTTTTCTGTGATTAAAAAAACAAAACAAAACAACACAAAAACCTAAGGGCCTAGTTCACTGCAATATTGCCATTTAATTTGTTCTGTATTTTAAAGATATTTGAACCTTTTAAATATGCTCTGATGTCTCAAGCACGACATAAAAACTTTATACTCTGAATAGCCAAGTAATAATTCCTAATGCCCTTCAAGTAGGGTCTGGGACTTTGTAGGTGCTCTAGCTTTTATGTGCATGTGATTGAACAAAGAGTCTCCCAGCTCCCCCTTGTGTGGATGCTCAACTCTGCTACATCAGGCAGAAAACAACTGTGATTTGTGCTGCTTTTGATCAGACATTTCTACAATGCTTTGCTGCTGGAAAGCAGAATAATACTGTCACAAATTCTAAATTAACAAAATATGCCTAGAAGGGATTGGTAGTTCTTGTTCATCTGATTAATGTCAGGCTTGTAAAGTCTGTTCTCCAACAAAAACAGCAGCAAATGCTCAAGTGAGAGATGTTAAAAACAGAGACTCTCCATTTTAGTGGATCTTTGTGTTTTAGTTATATTCTCTTAGTGAAGCACCCAGGACGAAATCACAAAATCAACTAGCATCAAGGGAGTTGAATTAGCTTATATCTGTGTTCACTTTTAATTAGATTTGAAATGGCTATCCCACTGTAGTGCAGAAACCAAGTCAGTACCATCCCCTCAGGCCTTATTACTGACAACAACCCTAGCATAGATCTGCATATTCAGCAGTCAGGTGGATAGGTGCTCTGTGTTGGGAAATACGGGCAGGATTTGAAAAACACAGGATATCTTTTGTACAACTCAATTTTTGCTCTTAGGCTGGGAAACAGAGGGACTTTTCTTTTCAAAATGTTCATATTCTGGCAGGAGTTTTTTGATGCAGCTTTTGTTTAACAGGTATCATTTTATGATAATATTTTTCTGCTCAACAGTGGAATGAAGGCAGCACTGGTAGCAAGTACATTCTGTGCCACCTGATGTATTTCTACGGGTTTATTTTCCCCTTATGTACATTTCTATTCCTTCAAGATGTGCTCTGAGGCATTTCCAATTTCAGCATTCTGCTTGTCTCATCTAATTCAATTATAAGCTGTTCTGGGCAAGGACCATATCTGGGTTCTGCTTTCAAGTTTCAATATCCAACAGTTTTGCAAAGTAATCTTCAAAAAAAAGTATCATGATGAGGGAGGGAGCTTAACTTATCCACAGGGATTTGTCATGTGAGAAGAGCATGCCCTGACCTCCCAACTTTCAGCAATATTGTACCCACAGGCACTCCTACCTGTACCCCCACTGGAAATGCTCAGTGTGATAGCAGTTTTTGCTTAGGGTTTCCATTAGATGGGGAGAGATTTTTCTTCTCTTTATTTCTCATTTTCATTTTCCCATTTGCTTCTCTTTCAGGCGTGAACAGAAAAGTCACCTATTCCCTGTCAGACTCTGCTGATGGTTACTTCTCAGTTGACCGGTCATCAGGAATTATTATTTTGGAACATCCACTTGATAGAGAGCTTCAGTCCTCCTATAACATCACTGTAAAGGCCTCAGATCAAAGCATTGTGCTGACCTTGTCCTCGTTTGCCACCGTTACCATTACAGTGCTGGACATTAATGACAACCCTCCCGTGTTCGAAAGAAGAGATTATCTTGTTACAGTACCTGAAGACACCTCACCTGGCACCGAGGTCCTTTCTGTTTTTGCTACAAGCCAAGACATTGGTACAAATGCTGAGATTGCCTATCTCATCAGATCAGGGAATGAGAAAGGGAAGTTCAAGATTAACTCAAAAACAGGTTTGTAAAGTGGCTCTTACTTGCAGTGCTAAATTAAAGCATCAGAAAAACATGAATGCTTTGGGGAAGGCTCTTGGACCAAAAGACTTCCAAGGCCAGAGACTCACAGCTTATCATTGTGTAATTAACTACACAGTTAAAAAGCAATTTTAGGTTGGAGAGCGATGTCAATTACAGTCACACATGGCTGCCCCAGCTCAAGTGGAGAATACTTTTCTGCATTAGTAAGTCTGTCGAAGCCAATATAGATGTGACAACCTATTAGCCAAACTCTGCGAAACACTTCCGAACACTTGCAATGTTCACTTGCTTACCAGCTGGGTACAGCCCCAACTGTCTGCCCCTTAGAAAGCATCAACCAGTGCTACCAGGACCTGTTAGGACCAATTCAGTCCTAATACATGATTGCCATTTATGTAGCTATATGCAGCTTCCCTGACTTAGGTTGTTCTGATTTGTCTTTTTGACTTCAGCCGTGGCTTGGGTTGAGATTATACATCACAAATTTTAGCAGTCCACCACTGCTTCTCTATAGCAAATTTCAAGCAAAGGTATCATATTTGGTGTAAATGGCTCATTCTCTTTGAATTTCCTCAGCAGGATATATTATTTATCCTCACTGAGTTTTTATTCCATCATCTGTAAGCTGGTTCTTCTATGCTTCCTGTAGTGGATCCCCTTCCTCTCATAGCATCCAGTCTGAGCAGTACAAATCTGCCACCTGAGTCTGAGAGCAAAGCAGTCTTGATTTTAAAAGCTGAAGAGAGCACTTCTTTGGGTGCAACTGCAATAGCCAGTAACATAAAAAATCTCAAAATTATGCATTGTGTCATTTCTATAATTGTGTGCAAAAATTGCTCTCCATTCTGCAGAGGCTGCTGCCTCTCATGTGAAGGACTTAACGTAACTGTGTGTTGTCTGTCATCTTCATCATGTTGATTAGTGCTAGCAAAATTTAAACATAAATATGCCTAGGCAGCGATACTTAACTTCACATTTGACAATGAAGCCAAGGAAATAAATCAATAAAAACCCATAATGAAGCTTAATCACACAGGAAAAAAAACCCCAAAACTAAAACTATATATTATTCATTAATGTGTGACAGCTCCATTATTATCCGTTTAGAGGCATGAGCTCAGTTTCTAGACAGCAGAGTGGTGATGTAGCATGCCTGATCAGAGCTTGAAAAATAATGTCCTTCACACCATTTATCAGTGGGACCTAACTCTCTGCTAGCCACTTGGAAGCTTCTCTTCAAGGCTCCTGCTTTCAGCAAGTCATGCTGAAAGGTGGAATTTGTTTGGAGAGAGCCCAGACAAGATTAAGAGGAATAATCGGAGGTCTGTAAAATGTGACTTAACAGGAAAGACTGGAGGAATTAAAGGCTATTTTAGCTAGAAAAGAGAAGACATGCTGTTAGTTTTCATGCGTATAGAAATTACCTGTTGAAGAAGAGGGAAATAAACTGTAGTCCATGCCCAGTCGTAAGAAGTGAATGGGTTTAAATTACATTTGGATTACTTTGGTAAAATTATAGGAAGAAATTCCTAGCTGTAATGTATATTAAGGCCTGAAATACATTTCCTAAGAAGGTTAGGAAGCTGATATTGTTGAAGGTTTGTAAGAACACTAGAAATCAGATCATTTCTGTCCTAGAGGGAATCTGGTTGTATGCAGTGAATCAAGTTACAGAGAATCTTAATTTTGGTTGTGTGGTGAAGTTACACAAAATTTATAGACGTAGTTGAGTGGGGAAGTCTCTGTTTAATCACTTAAATGATAGACAGCTTTCTCAGAGGTATTCATATCCTATTCATTTGTATTTAATTCATGAGAAGTTAATTGTGTGGGAGTGAATTTCTGTTGACTTGTCAGGGCTTATTTCCAGAGTCGGCATCCAGTTCTCCCAAAGGCTCCGTGAATGAGATGGTAAATGGGTGAATATGGCCCCCACTTCTTCATCTATGATACTCACATAATGAATGCTATTTTCATGAGGAGCCATTCATTGCCTCATGCCTTGTAAAGGTCCTTTCTACAAAGGCAACCTAAGTGCAATTGGCATCATTCTTTAATCAAACGACAGCAGCAGAAACCTGAATAAACATTTTTATTGGATTGGGCAGTCTTACAGTTAGTGTTGTATGTGTGCCATGGTGATAAATAGCATGCTGTACTGTTTACTACAGTCAAATCCCTTGCTCTGTGGCATTATTTATTTTTTGCCGGCTGTTGACATTGCCTCCTTTGCTTCAAAGGAGTGATTTCCATTATTGAAGCTTTGGATTTTGAATCGTGCAAGGACTTCTACTTAGTAGTGGAAGCGAAGGACGGAGGAACGCCAGCCCTGAGCGCGGTTACGACGGTGAATGTGAACGTGACGGATGTCAACGACAACGCGCCCACGTTCAGCCAGGCTGTCTACAGCGCCGTCATCAGTGAGGACGCGGCCGTCGGCGACTCCGTGGTCATGGTGAGTGGGACCGTGGGTGGCTTTTAGGTGCTGTGAAGCCCTCTGCCCCTAAAAAACTGCTGCGCTGCTTAATTATGATAATTATTACGTCTTGAGGCCCCCAAACCATTTTCTAGACAATACTCTGCATCTGCTACTGCTCCCCAAGCTGCTGTCAGTTTCTCCCCAAAAGAAAGTGGCAGGACTGAGCCTTTCTTTTTAACCCTGTTGTGCTGTCAGAGAGTAATGGCATGTTTTAGGTGTTGCAGTTGAATCAGCTAGAATAAAACAGACAGGTTTTAACAGAAAGGCAGAATCCTACTTTTCAGTGAAATACAATCATGGAGTTACAGGCTTGGATGAGATCTTAAAAATCATCTAGTTCCAATCCCTATGCTGTGCACAGGGACACCTTTCACTGCACCAGGCTGCTCAGAGCTCCAAATGCATAGTATTTGTATAGTCTGGCATGCAGTGTGCCATCCCCAAACCTCACAATATTCTCATCTTGCAGCTTGTGGCTCCAGAGAGAGAGTGTTGTATGGAATATTAAGATTAAAATATTCTGTATGTTCTCAGACTAGAATTTTGAAAAGGCCCAAGTGAAGCCTCCTAACAAAAACCTATTGGATTGATGCTTTGGAAGTGTGCAGCTCAGGTATAACTAGTCTGATGGAATGTGAAGTTTACTTTTTGGTGTGTTGCGTAATTAATGTATCATACAGATCACTTTATATTTGTTTTTTCTAATTTTTTATTCTTCTCTCAAAAAAAGTTGATAGCAGAAGATCTGGACAGTCCTCCCAATGGTCAGATTCATTTTTCCATAGTGAATGGGGATCAAGACAATGAATTTTCAGTTGATCCTGTTTTGGGACTCGTGAAGGTTAAAAAGAAATTGGATAGAGAAAGGGTAAGACATGTGGGACTTCTTAACTTGCAATGACTTACAGATGTGCATCAATCTCCACTCTGCTGCTAGCTTGTGTTGAAGGAGTTTCTTTTATACTCTGCAGCAATCAGCCTGAGATGCTCCAACAGGTCTTTCTAACATTTTCCCACTTCTTTCCATGTCCCCACTCTATCTACATGCCAACTGCTCTGCTGCCACTTCCACCCTGCACCCTCACAGCAGCTGGGGTCACATCAGGGGAGAGGAGCAGCACTGGATTTGTCCTGTGGTGCCAGCAGGAGCTGCTGCTGTGTTAATGAGCTGCCTCCTCTCCCCTGTGCGTGCAAGCTCACACGTGCAGCCGTGTGTGCAACAGAGTGGTTACAAAACGCTCCAGATTGTGGCACCGAGCGCCGAGCTGAGACCTCAGCCATTAATTAGCGCTCTGCAAAACATGTCACTGGGGAGGGGATGTTATGAAGTGGCCAGGCTGTACCAAAAGTGAAAGAGTGCTTCATTAAATAGGTTCTGCTGCTTTGTTTGCTCACTCCATTATTCATTCAGGATTATTTATCACCATTATTTATCACCATAGCTAGCAATTAGCAGCTTTTGGGGGAAAAAACAAACAAATGCAGTTGCCTGTGCTACTAGCAGGGCAGGAGAGTGCTACATGGCTTCAGAAACCTTGCAGCACATAAGGAAATCTCTGCCTCCTGCCTCTGAACAATGCACCCACAAAACTGGGGAAGCAGATTGCTACCTTCAGAATATGGGCTCAGCTGGAGAAGCTCATTACTGGAAGTAAACCTGCTATTTAAAACAGTGGCAAAAACCTCTTTCAGTATTATCACAAAAGCAGGATTAAATTGTTCATGTTTGGTGGTAGAATGACTTTACCACAGACTGTCTAAAACAGGGGGGTGACAATGGCTGTGCGTGTTACAAGTTGACTGTAATAAAGGCACAGGCAGAGTTCCTTAATATGACTTTCTCTAGTTTCTGAAGTGCAGTCATGTGCAGCTGCATTCAGACACACACACTTACCCTCACCAGAGTGTGCATGTGTAATGCCAGCTGTGTTAGGTCTGCATTTTCCAAGGTTTCCCTCAGTTAAAATAAGCTGTGATATTGTCTTTTTCTTTGCTTCCTTGGCACATTTCATAGACACAGGTGTTTCTGACCCTTTCAGGAAAAATTATATATGATGCCCCATCTGCTGTAGATCCCCAAAGGTAGTGCTGACTCCCAGGATTCAGTGGTTTAAGGGGACTTATTTCCAGAGCTGTAATCACACGGAGACCATGACTTTTGCCATCTACCTTTCTGGGATACATTGAAATGAAAGCAAACACAGAAAAAAAAATTGGGAAAGATTCTACAAAACTCTCTGGTTTTAGCTAGCAGTGGAAGTTATGGTTAAAAAAGAGATTAATTATCTTACTCAAGTTTCTTGACTTTCCATAGTTCAGAATTCCTCTTCCCTCCTTGTGTCACTTTGGCCCCACCAAATCACAGTCTATCTCCTCCATACAATACCCCAAAAGTGTTCCCTTTTGCTTTGTATTGGTCCCACATCCCAGAAGAGCCCCCTTATTTTGTGTGCTCAGTCTGAGCTCCTTCCCACCACTAAAAAAGCTGTCATTTTCCAAATGTATTTGGATTTCCTTCCCTCCCACGCCCTTCCCAAAAAAGCCCCTTGAACATTATCTTGTTCCCCTCTGCAGGAGCATGCTTTTCCCCTTCCCAGCCCTGCACTGAGAAGGTGGAGCAGAGTGTTGTATCTGGCATGTTTCACCCTTCTCTTGCTCTGCTGTGGGAGATTCAGGGGCAGACATGTCAGCAGCTTTCCCTGCGGAGCAAGGAGCAATATACAGTAAGAAGCAGTTGTAAGACCTAAGGAAGCCAACATAAGGATGCGGTTCAGAAAATCCAACTGTCACCCATAAACTGTGCATAGACAGAGCTTTTGCAAGTTGTCACATATGCTCACACCTCACACACGGGCACATATGTATGTAGAGGGCCTGTGGATGATGCGCTGAACTGCCTGCACTGCGCTGTTTGTGTCTGTTGCAAAAAAGCAGACTCAAGCCCACTTTATCTTCTGCAGAGTGGTGGATAATATTCTGTTGCTACAGAGACTGTTGTCCCTCATACTCCCAAATGTTTTCCTGTGTGTTTAAGCCAACTGCCTGTGAACTTTTTCTTGGCTCTCCATCGCTGCTTTAGAAACAGTATGTGTCAAACTGACGCTGGCTCTAATAAGCAATTTATATAATATATTGGAAACCAACTGTAAGATAAATAGAATCAGGTCACTTATCCCAGTGGACACTTAGAAGAGATGAAAATGTAAGCTTACAGGACTAATGGCTGAGTTCAGATTTTATCTGTCATTTATTTTCTGTCTGCACCTTTGTTTCAGAAATGCTTTATCTGATACAGTTATTTTAATACAATGAAGCTGTTATGCTTATTGGTAGCCTTATGAAACAGAAGTTGGAGCACAATGTGGCAATAAACAGAATAATGTTATACTAAGGGCGGGAAAATAATGAGGCCAAACAGCTTTCCTTAGAATGTGGAAGGTGGTGCAATGAATGTGAAGAACCTGGGTTAAATTTTAGGACCTCTTTCACAGTGACTTAATGTTTTCATCTTTTTTCAGATATCTGGTTATTCATTAGTTGTCCAGGCAAGAGACAGTGGTACCCCTCCTTTGTCTTCATCTGTGACGGTCAATGTGGACATTTCTGATGTGAACGATAACAGCCCTGTGTTTACTCCAGCTAACTACACAGCTGTAATTCAAGTAAGTTCATCCTGCACATCAAAAACTTCTCTGACTTCTAAAATGAATGGGCATTTGGTTTCAGTTAAGTACCTTTTGATGATCTATCTGCAAAACATGTATCAAGTGATCTTATCTAAAGGAAAATATAAAAAAATCTTTCTTGAGTCTTTTGGTAAATTTCTGTTTGCTGAGGCTCCTTAACCACAGCATCTGTCACACATTTTAGCATTCATCCCTGCTGCACCAGGTACTCCAACTTCAAAATGTCTGCTCTGTGATAAGTTCACACTCCTTTATACCTCGCTCTGGGTGTGAGTCTTGACTTCTAGTCAGTCCTGTATCAGAGAGAGCCCAGCAAGCCCTGGAGGTGTGGCGGGTACCTTCATCTCTGCCGCTGATCCATGGGCCGTAAGCGGTCTCAACAAAACTGATCTTGTGAAATGCCAGCTTGGGCAAAGAGCATTCAGTTGAATATTCACAATAGAAAAATGTGGTATTTTATGGTTGCAACATGTATCGTTTTAATCCTTTTCTTTATACGCTGTGTATATGTGTAAAGGAAAATAAACCAGTGGGCACAAGCATTTTGCAGCTGGTAGTGACAGACAAAGACTCTTTTCACAATGGCCCCCCTTTTACCTTCACCATCCTCACTGGCAATGAAGAGGAGGAGTTTACACTGGACCCTCATGGTGTTTTGAGGTCTGCAGTCATCTTCAAGCACATGGTCTCAACTGAGTATGTGCTCTGCGTGCAGGTAAGGTTTGATTTTTACATCTACACTCTACACTGAAATAAAAAATTTCTTAGTGATAGGTAACCTGTACTTTGCCTGTATGGGTTGTTTTTAATGGGCTGTATTCTACAAGTAAATACCACACATTCCAGTTTGCAAATGCACAATGCAGAATATTTTCTTTGATGTTCTTAAACCTGGTTTCATATAAATATAAATAGGTAGCCAACCACCTTTCCAATTTCCTCGGCATGAAATGAATTTTCTGAGCAGCGACCGTTATGGTTTAAGATTTTCATCATTTTTTTCTGTAGCTAAGGAAGGAAAATAAGAAAAAATGCATTACATACATATAAATACACCCCAGAACAAGCAACTGCAAAGTATTGCTTTAGGAATGAAAATAATTTCTGCTTTTAAGTCATAAATATAATCATAAATTTTGGAAGCCTTCCAAGAATTCATGAAATCACATTTCCAAGGTCAACTTAGCTTTTAAAGAATGTCAAAATAAGACATGCAATAGAAGTCAAGCTCAAACTTAGCTTTAGAATAATCGTTGAGGAGTTTTGTAACCAGGGTAATTTTGATTGCCAAAACCTGTAAATCCAAAAGTAATTTGTCCACATTTCTCAGGTCTGCCAGAGAAGATGTATTAGGGTTCAGTAAATATGCAGGTCTAGAGAATGAACCTCTTCACTGAAATGAGTCAGGGTCCCATAAGCTGTGTCTGAAATTCTTGCTTCCTCCACTTGCTTTGCTGGGGTTGATCTCTCTAAGCACAGCCTGTCTGTTCCTTTACAAGCACTTTTAATGATGTTCACAGCAGTAGCATCCTTGGAGGCAATTGTTCGTTACAATTCACAAAATATAGGCTCTGATGCTAACTAACAGTTCAAATCAAAGTTTTACAAGTTTGCCATGTAATATCCTTGAAACCTATTTTTTAGCCTTGCAGGGAAATAAAAAATCATCACCTTTCTTTCTTTATTTCTTACCATGCCTTAATAGTAAAATATCCTGCTTTCAGGGTCATTTGCTAGCTGGAGTTCTAGTGTAGCCAAAACTGGGCATGAGAGTTAAATTTGAGCAGCATACTCCAGGTTTAGAGATCCATATATTTCATGTAAATGAAATATTAGACAGACCACCATATGTGAGGTGCACCAACATGCTCAGAAAACCATGCTGTTGGATTGTGGAGGCATGATTTCTCCCAGTATTATTTTCTTCAGGGATTACTGCAAATAACATACAAAAACATAGTTTCCTGTTGTGTTTAGACCATAGAAGTGTTTCTTTCCATCCATATGTGCCAGAGTGCTGTTTTCTCTTTTCCACTATCAGGTTTCTACACTGTATTTGATTTATTAGGAATTAATGTTGAAATAGAAAATGGAATGAGACCTAATCTCTTCTCTGTGTACATGGGTATTTGTCTGCACACATATAAAAAATGGTTCTAAATATTCCACAGATCTCTTTTAGGAGTGAGGATGAATGAATTTTAGAGTGTCTTAGCGTTATTAATCTGCTCGTAGTAGTGTCCATATTTTCCTTCAGCTTGTAAATTTTCCTCCCATGTCCAAACACGAAGATCTTTGAACATGTCCTACATCTTTGCCTAGTGGCAGTGTAGTCTCTGTTCTTCTCTGAAGCAAATAAATGTGTGGAGCAGTGTATCATACTAGGGACTGCAATAAAACATTTTTTTTTATTGTAGGAAAGGACCCTGATTCAATTTTGCACACCTTTCTGTCAAGATGGCCTTGGGATTTTTGTCATACTTGCTCTTTTGCTTTCTATAAAAATAGTGCAAATGATGCTATAATACCTGCTCTGGGTCATCCAGTCATCTTTCCAACTGCAATGCTGCTCTCATATTTTGTCATTAGTAACAGCACAAGCACCTATATCATATTTGGAGGATGATAAATTTTATTTATGTCAAGCATGTTTCTTGATTGCTTCAGGTAAAGAAGTGCAGAATGCTGTAGAAGAATTCTGAACTCCCTCACATCCACACAAGCTAAGCAGGGTGTGGAGTGCTTTGGAGCACACCAAGCAATGCAGAAGGGTGACATTTCACTGAAATTCAGTCTCTTCTCCAGGGTAGAAGTGAGCCCAAACTGTGTTTGGAGCAGAATATACCACATTGTTGGTATATTCTCCATTGTGAAGATGACAAGTGATAGCTGTGGGATCCTGGGAACATTTCAGTTTGAGTAATGAGACATTCTACTGGCACATTTTTCTCTGCAGTCCACTTAGAGATCAGTGCTTCCCTGAAGCATTTGTAAGTTCTACTGCTAGAAATGGCTGAGACACTTCTTTACATATATATTTGGCAAATGCATTTGAGCGTTCTTTTGAGAATTTCTTTTCAGAATTACTGATGCTGTGAGAATATACATAGCAAGAAGTTACGGTTACAGGCTGTGTTCCATGTGTGTTTTTATTTCTTTTTTTTTCTACTTTTTTTTTTCTAAATTACATTAGGCAAAGGACTCTGGGAAGCCTCAGCAGGTTTCCCATACCTATGTTCAGGTGAGGGTTATTGAAGAGAGCATTCACAAACCAACCGCCATTCCGCTGGAGATTTTCATTGTCACCATGGAAGACGATTTTCCCGGGGGAGTCATTGGGAAAATCCATGCCACAGATCAGGACGTGTACGATGTCCTCACATACACACTAAAATCAGAGCAGAAAAGTTTGTTCAAGGTCAACAGCCACGATGGGAAGATCATCGCCCTTGGAGGGCTGGATAACGGCAAGTACGTCCTGAATGTCTCTGTGAGCGATGGCCGGTTCCAGGTGCCCATCGATGTTGTGGTCCACGTCGAGCAGCTGCTGCAAGAAATGCTGCAGAACACGGTCACCATCCGCTTCGAGAACATTTCCCCGGAAGACTTCGTGGGTCTCCACATGCATGGGTTCAGGCGCACCCTGCGCAACACCGTGCTCTCCCAGAAGCAGGACAGCCTGCACATCATCAGCATTCAGCCGGTGGCAGGCAGCAGCCAGCTCGACATGCTGTTTGCCGTTCAGATGCACAGCGGTGGTTTCTATAAGCCTGCCTATTTGATTCAGAAGCTTACCAATGCGAGGAGACACTTGGAAAATGTGATTCGTATTTCTGCTATCTTGGAGAAGAATTGCTCCGGACTGGATTGTCAGGAGCAACACTGTGAGCAAAGTCTGTCTATTGATTCACATTCCCTGATGACTTACAGCACGGCACGAATTAGTTTTGTGTGTCCCCGCTTTTACAGGAATGTGCGCTGCATGTGCAATGGTGAGTACTGCTCCCTCTTCCCCTCCCATCGCTGCACATTATGCGATAGGATCCATTTTATTCCTCTGATGCAGATTAGAAGGGGCATTTCAATTCAGTCCACTAAAGCACGACTGGCTGATGTGTTGTGGGAATTGATTTCTCAGGCTCGGGAAGAATTGTTCGTGTTTACTGATGTAAATGGAAGTTTATGAACTTTGGCCTTTTACGACAAAGACCGCTTTTCTGGAGGCTCCGCAATCAGAGCCATCAGCCAGCTTCCAGGGAGGGGAAGGAGTGGGAGAGGAAGGGTGAGGAGAGGGAGGGATGTAGTTTCCCAATCAGTTGGTACCACCACTGGAATAAACCTGGATTGTGACCGCAGCAGAGCAGCCTGGTCTCCAGCAATGCACCAGCAGTCTCCAAGGAAAAGCACCCTGACCTAAGCCAGGCAGGTGGAAAGGCCTTTCGCAGTCCCATTGTTGCAGACAGCCACAGAAACCAATGAAGTGTTTTATTAGCAAGCGCTTTTCCTGACCTTTCATGCTGCAGTAGGGGACAGGGTGGGTTTTGGGCTGTTCCACATTTTGGCAGAGATTTCACATGGGCATATGACAAAGAGACTCGCGAGCTAAGCTTCTGTATGGTTCTGCACTTGGATTATAAAACCTCAGCAGTTACAATACTGGCTCTGTTTCTTTTGTTTGCCAGACTATTTGCTCCTCATTCCACTTCATTTAAGAGCAGAGAAAAAAGCTGCTGTAAAATCAATACATCTAAGTCTCTCTCATCTTAAGCACACATGCGCACACACACAGAGCAATACAAGAATTCAGTAGCCATATCCCTCAATAACCAGCCTTTGTTTCTGCAGCAATCAGCAGGGCTTCATGTTTTACCACTGACCTCAGTGGGGATGAAAATAGGCATAAATTGCATAAAACTTAACCAGAAATCATTTTTCTTCCTGTGGCACATGGATAATAGTGGCAAAGAAGTTCAATTCTGAAAAAAATACCATGATTCTCTATCTGAGGTACATTCAAGAACAGACTATCTGTCCACTTTTTAAGTGAGAGTCTTAAAAGTTTCAAATAGACATATCTATCATAACAATAGTCAGCATTTTGTTACACATGAAAGGCTCTGAAGCACAAGATTTTCACAGATTTAAAAGGGACAATGCTGCAATATCCTCCAGTCAGGTCCAGGAGCCAGTGCAGGAACACCATCTGCCAAACTTTTTTATATTCTCTAAGTTATGTTTAGTCTCATTTTTGTATCAAGAAATCACAAATCATCATCTCCATGGGGATAGTGATAGTCCTCACAGTCAGAAATTGGTTTTCTGGCAGCCAAAATTTTCACCGTTTTTCATTTCACTTCACTACCTATTAAAGTCAATAATGATGTATTACTCCCTCTGCCTCATAATCCCTTAGCTTAACTCCAAAAAAGGGACTTTGCAGTGCAGCACAGTTCTGACCCAGAAGCTCTTCTAGCATTGCAAGTTTGCAATGGAAGCACAGAAATTCAGCTGGGACAGCGATTTCCAAGTTCTTCTGTCATGTACCAGTCAATCCTCAAAATGGATGACAGGCTGCTGGAGAGGCAGTGTGGTTCTGAGAGCGACTGTAGTGCTCAGCTTCTGTGCCATTTATCATGGCCTTGAAGACTGCTGTGTGGGAACACTTGCAACAGGCAGCTTGTCCTGGTCCTGCTGAAAAGCTGGAGGGGTTCCTACTGCTCCTGTTAGAGCCACTAAGTTGGGATTTCCCATGGAGGATCCACACTATTTGGGGCAGGGTTGAGCACCTCCAGCCTGCCAATACAGCCTGTAGTAAAAAAATGTCTGGAGCGGCTGAGTTAGGTATAGTTGCCAAAGAGGTGAACACCTTGGTGTCTATTACTTGCACAGAAATAATACACCTTGGTGGGAAGCACACATTCATGCTTTGGGCCTTCTCCTCATTAGTTAATGCTTGATCCTCTTCTACTGTTTCTGATTAAAGGAGCTGCAGAAAATACTTTGGTATTTAGGTAAATACACTGTGTTTTCTCACATAAGAGATAACACAGACTTGTGAGAGTATAATAGAGAATGTATGGGTAGTTTGCCTTTCATGAAAGCTAAAGACTCGAGTAAAAGAGTTAGAAAAATGCAATATTTCTTCCCATCCATACTTCTTTAAATAAATGCACAGATGCAGCAATTCCGGAAAAAGTGCACAAATTTATTTTGGCTTGTTTAATGAGACAGCATTAGCAAGATATTAGCAGTGTTATACAAGTATTACACTTCCTTTGTTGTTAAAAGAGTTCCACATCCAGTAAATATTAATACCGTGAATTATGAAAAAGCCATTAAAATACTGCATATGTTTCCAGAGATCTGATTTAATTATGGCCCAGAAAGCTTGAGTTTGAACTAATTCACTCATTCTTGAAACATGTATCATATTTGGAGTGGTTTTGTCCACTGGCAGATGTCACAGATATGCACAATTTATGCATGCCAGCTGTGCATAACTTACCTAGATTACCTTTGTGAGCAAGCAGAGTTATCTAATGTGAAAATGCAGGGAGACTGTAAAGTAGGCAGTGGGTGAACTTCGGAGGTTCAGCAGCTTGTCTCTGGAAGGGTAAGTTCAAAAGTTCACATGCATCAATCTTAGCTTTTAAATCAATAAGATTGAACTAAAGAGTTTTCCAATAACAGACTGTCTCCTTAGATTTTTTGCTCATCTGTTTGTGTTTGTATGAAAAATATTGTCACAAACTGGGGTTTGTGTCAGCGTGACCAGAGGGGCTCTGCAATTACCAAGCTCCCATCACATGGCATGAGGTATGCAAACATCTGTCAGTGCTGGGAGAAATAAGTGTAGGAGGAATGGAATAAATATATTCCTGTAAAACATTTCTCACAGCATTCTCATTTTTTCAGAGGCAGAAATCTATTCCATATTTTTTCATGATGCAAAGTGATTCTTTTGTGTTGAGACAAAGGTGCAGGGGCAGAGCAGGTTTTGTTGGGACTACTTTGCTCTAGAGTTGTTCTGCATTATAATCTTACAAAAGTGATGGCGCATTAATATGTTCACGGGAGAGGAATGGATTCAAATAATCTTGACACATATGGGCCTATATCTACAACTGTGCTGGTCACTCCAGGCCCCATTTGCAGATAGTGGGAAGAATGAGGTATTTTTAATAATGTGATACATCTCTCCCTAGATGTCTAAAATCAGTCAGATGAATCATGCCCTAAAGTTAGATGAGATGAATTCCATTTCAAATGTTTAATATGGTTCTGGCCTAATAGTTCAAAAGAATTTTTCTAATTGACCCAGGAGTGTTCAGCAAAAGTGCAGACACATCCACATTATTTAATCAAGAGAACAGCAGCCTTGAAGCACTTTCTCATGAAACAAGGAAATTTAGACTTTATGAAGCCACTTTTAATATTTTGTGAATGCTCTGACAGAGGGAAATCATAGACTGTGAGGATCTTCTGTTAATGTAGGACCTAGTCTTCAGAGGTGATTTTTGCCCTCAGCTCCACAGAGCACACATTGCCTCTAAAAGAGTCCTGGATGCTTTGAAGGACTGGGCATCAGCAGCCCAGTCCTTATCTGTACAACACTGCTTTTCCCATTTTCAGGAAGCACACACATGCATATTAATGAGCCTGGAATTCCCCTGGTAAGGAAAATTGAACAAAAAAGTATGTGCTTGGGAACAGAGAACTGCAGATAACTTGATTAGATCTGGCTGTAGTCTGTTTTATGTCACCTTTGTCCCAGGAAGTTTTCTCCCTGTGTTCCTGCAACTCTGGCTTTCAAGAATCTCCAACCTTTCAAACTTTTTTTTTTTTTTTAAGTGAGAAAAACAGAATCTCATACAGATTCAGGAGACTGGGCTGAAAACCACCTAATATCACAAGGCTGAAGTTAAAATTGTTGAAGCACTCAATTTTCAAAATATATTTACAATCCTAGGTGTGCTACTTTTTTGAAGGAATAGGAATTAAATAAATCTCTCATCTTGCAGTGGAACAGTGTTTTCTGCCTCAGTATATTGGTTAGAAGATTGAAATACTTTTATCTTCTTTTAGAGAATTAAACTGAAGATGATATGTCAAAATCAAGTAGGTCTATTCCACCTTTTCCTGCCACGCACTGCTTATTGCTAGCTCGTGTGTTTCTGTGGTACCTTGTAAAGAACAGTTTTTATTAATACTAATGTGAGTTTCAAGAGAATGCTGTAGATTGTCTGGACCTGCCTAGAAAAAAAAAAAAAAGATCAATTTGAACCTATATTTCTTGAATGTTTTATTGGATGGAAAATAGACTGCTCTTTGGAGTGGAAATGCAACATTAGAATAATTTTATTTAAACTCAGGCTGTAAATCTTTGATGTGGACAACGTAACCTTGAACAATTTTACAATTTTGCTCCACACAGTTGTGAAATCAGCCTGAAAATGTGTGTTAGCTGGGGCAATGCAATAATGCAGATTTACTGTAGCTTATGTACTTATAACCATACAGACAGGCATAAAGCACTTCTCACAAGTCTGAATATTTTAAAGTTTTGTGACAGCTATGAAATCCTGCTGCAGCAGGATGAATAAAAAGTTGGTTTCCTTGTAGTTACCAGAAGGAGTATTCTTGGCTGTTCAGGATAAACAGTTCTTTCCACCGTTGCACGGAGTACGTTAGATCTTTTCCATATATTTTCTGAATGTGAAAGGATGGCTCTAATGTACAAATCAGAGTTTGAATCAGATAAAAAAACCTGGCAGAGGTGGATAACAAAGGAAGCTGTTCCTTTATTGCTTCATGTCAAGGATATAGTCATAGGTTAGGGGGTGCGAAAATTTGCAGAGCCACATTTAGAAATCTCAGTGCCTCTTTCTGCTGCACAGTGACGAGCTATGGGGCTTTAGTCCAAATGGCATGTCTGTCAGCTACACAGAGGCTCACTTGAACTGCAGCCTCACGAAAGGTTTAAGTTTGTTCAAAGAAGAGATATACTCTGCAGACATCAGAATGCTGTGTATTTGTCACGTAAGAATGAGTTAAAATAGGTAAAATAACCAAGGTGAAAATACAAAGCAACCTGTAGAATTTTTAACAACCTGTCATAACTTCAGAAATAATTGTTACTTGCCATTGAATTCTAAGAAATGAGGAGTTTTATTCTAAAAAAAACCAAACAAACCGAAGTATATAAAACATCATATTCTCTCTTAAATTCTACAGATCTTACATTTAAATAAAATATAAATCTGTAGTCCAGAACCCTATGACAGTTTTTTTCTTGATTCTGTAAGGCCTAAAGTGTGACTGTGTATTGCAGCTGTTATTCCTGTTAATGTTACCTACAAATGTGATTAATAAAGATTGCCATGCATCATTTTCTAACAGTGCTACAGGCAGTACTGTAAATCTTTTACTCCACAGACCTCTCAAACAAATGTTTGATAAAGGAGGAGAGGATGTTAAACATTAAATTGACTGTGCTGTACATCAAGGCGGACATTTACAGTAATTGCCATATTTGTAGTCAGCCCATGTCCACTTTGAAAGCCACAGTAGTAATTTTTCTTCTTCCAGAAAATACTTACAGTGTCAGGTAATTTCAGCTATGCTTACTATGAGTCCTGCTTGCCTTGTACAAAAGTGTGAGAGCAGTAAGATTCTTTCTTTCATTACTTTTGGAGATGTACTCCATGACAGGTTGATTCCTTCCTTTATAAACTGTAAATAAAACAATATGCTCAAAAGTAAACTAGGTTTTGAATATGATAAGGATCCTACAATATAGATCCTGTAATATACAAGAACTGCCAATATTCAGAAAGTAATGGGTAGGAAGGTGCTTTTTATCCTTAAATTCATCACGCATGTCTTAAATAAATTAACTTGATAAGCAAAAGAAGAGGTGTCTGTCCATTCCTAGCAACTGCCTTTGCCTCTGTTCATGCTGGGGCTGCAAATCAACAAAAGCAAGGGCAGGAGTGCCTGTTTTTCCTGTACTTGAAGACTACTTCCATAACAGCCATACACAGATGCCCAAATGTAGAAACTGACCCCACATCTCCCAGGTACCTTATTGCAACCGAGAAGAGGCTAGCTGTTGTGGAAATCACATATTTCTCAAAATTCATATATTAAGCAGCAATAGTTGTATCATGTTTTGTATTATTGTAGACAGTGTGTGCAAATCTTTTAAGATTAGGGCAATCAAAACAGATTATTTAGACACTTTTATAAGTTACATTGAAGTTTGGCTAAAACTAAAGCCATGAAATGCAGAAAATTCTTTTGACATTGACAGGCTTTTAATAGGAAGTCCTTGACATGCTCAGCATGATGGATGTAAAGAACTTAGGGGGTTTTGAAAAACCTACATATAATTGTGTCGCTCAAGTATTTTAAGCAAATTTAAAAGTCAGTATAGTTCTGTCCTTCAGATTAGAAAAAAAGGAGGGCAGGTTTTGGTAGCCTGGGCAAGCTGGATAGGATGTGAGATCTCAGAAATGTCAGGAAGAGCATAGGGAGAGGGCAAGTTTGCCTGTGCTGTATGATCAAGCTGGCAGCACGTCCTGTGGAGTATAATGAAAAATCCAGGCATCACTGTAGTCCAAGCGTGGCTTAGAATCACAGAATATCCTGAGCTGGAAGGGACCCACAAAGATCATCGAAGTCCAGCTGCTGGCCCTGCACAGGACCACCAAGAATCACATCATGTGCCTAAGAGCATTGTCCAAATGCTTCTTAAACTCTGGCGGGCTTTGTGCTGTGACCATTTCTATCTCCTTAGATTTGCTTCTCATGGGCATGCTGGGGGAAGAGGAGTGCATAGCTTCAAGCAATTTTTTTTTTACTCATATCTCTAAAACCCCTGTGCAGGAAGCTTTGTGGGAAAATGAATGGCCTGAGAGTTATCACACACATTTATAAACCAGTTACTGCTCATAATAATTCGTTTTTGTAATATGTTTCCATAGGGTTTGGGGCAGTCTTTGGAAAAGAACTATTGCAGTTCTGCTGTGTACTTGCCCAAAATCTGTTCCTTTTTATGAAGGTTTGTTGGGGCTTTTTTGTTGTTGTTATTTTTATTAAGCAATTTTTTGCTTGTACTGAAGCATGCGATCAATAATTGTCTTTCGTTACTCTTGTGTTGCAGCAGATCATGCTTTACACTGTGGATCCCTGACAGTATTTTACCTTATTGCAGGAGCACTCTGCCCAGGGTCCAACGATCCCTGTCTAGAGAAGCCGTGTCCAGGGGACATGCAGTGTGTGGGGTACGAAGCCAGCCGGAGACCGTTCATCTGCCAGTGCCCGCCAGGAAAGCTTGGCGAGTGTTCAGGTGCATGTCACAGCCATAAAGGGGGAGATACTTGGGCAATAAAGTGCTGCCATTCTCATTTTGTAGGCAGAGGTGGCAGTGAAGTTAACAGAAAATGCACTGCTGTACCCATCTAATCACGGGCATGTGGGGTGTGTGTTTATAAGCCCTATAAATCCTTGTCTTTATAGCTAAGGGGTTGTATGTAGACTGTGATCCAGTTTCTGTTTGGAAATTCCCACTGGCTTGCTTAAATACCAGCTCAGTAAAACATGCTGCTGAGAAAACAGGATTTTTCCTAGAGAATGTTGTGCCAGATGTTTTCCTGCCCATGGGCAAAGCTCTATAATTAACTCTTCTGCTTACTATTTAGATTACCAAAATTCCAGCCTTTATTAATGAAAACACTACACTATCCCAAAAAGAAAGTTTGAGGACATCTGCTAGTTCTCTGCATCTGTGTTCATATCCCTGGGATATGAAGAGCCAGGTGGACAGGCAGTGACGCAGGGCTTTCTGTTGACTTCAGTGAATCCCAGGCTGCAGGACAGAGGGTTTGTGCTGTTTGCCTGATAAAAGCACAGCAGATACTGAACTGTGGTCCTGGGCAGTGGTTGCAGGGGACTCATTGAAAGGGTTTGGCTGACATCTGCCCACAAGTAACTTTACACCTGTAACTCAACTGCCTGATGTACAGATGTGGTCATCTTTTGATTTCCTCCATTTTCAGTGAGGCAAGACTGGTGCCTCCAGGAGTATATAAGCTGAAAAATGGTGAATACTTGGAGCACCCTCTTTTTTTTATTATTATTTTTAAGTATGGAAAAATAGAACTTTCCTCGGTCCCCTGAAAAATAGCTTAAAAAAAGGAAATGCAGAAATGTTTTGTAGTAGATGCCAGTTTTGTTTTCTCTCATCAAAGAAAGGTTTTATTTATTTCTTCCTAGTCATTCTCATTAACTTTATAAATTCTTTAATTACTTAACAGTCGAGAAATTGTTTTATGTATCACTAAAAGCACATGTGTCTTTTCAAAATGGTTGTTTCAGGCCACACTTCCCTTAGCTTTGCTGGGAATAGCTACATTAAATACCGTGTTTCCGAAAATAGCAAGAAAGAGGAATTCAAGTTGGCTCTCCGACTGCGAACCCTGCAAAGCAATGGGATTATAATGTACACCAGAGCGAATCCCTGTATAATTCTGAAGGTAATTAAAATAACTTATCTTTTCTGCAGTTGTTTTTCTCGATTCTGTATTTTCTCTTGGCTCTTGATTTGGGGAATGCTGTTCTCATTTCACTGTAGATTGAGAAGATGAAGTCTGTTCTAACAGGGAAAAACAATTTCAACAACAGCAGCAGCAACAAGGATCAGAAAAGCAGCTTGTTAGTGGTACTTTACTTGGAAAATTCCCCACTGGGTGCTGTTTATTATAAGCACATTGTGTGTGTCTGTGTGCAGGAGCCAGTCTGCACGAGATGTAAGATTTGGCCATTTATGTGACTATGTAGTCAAAACGAAGCCTGCTGAAATTGCTGTTCTTCCCTTCTGTCCTGTCTGTGGTTAGAGGATATGCCCTCGCTGTTAGTGAGCTAATTACAGAACCGACTGCTTAGAACGTGTCTGCTACTGAATATGAAGATCTCTGCACTCTATGGATTAAGGTTCTTTGTTGAGAGAGTCATGGGGTCAATGGAGATTGATACCAAATCAATATTAATTGATAAGTTTCCCATGCGTTTTTATTATTTTTTTTTTAATTTTTTTTTTCTTTTTTTTTATTTTTGTTTCTGTGGAATGGCAAATAACTGCTGGATGGAAAGGGACTACTACTAGGTTCATCCAGGAGCCTGCACATATAGTATTTCTGCTATAGCCTCTAAGGTACCAAATGAAAATATTGACATTTGTAATTCAGCCACATTCTATAATTCAGCAGTGGAAGAAATGGCACTGAGCCTTTTGTGTCTGCATTTGCAATCTTTAGGGTACTTTTGGCTGAATGCTACATAATGTTAAAGTGGCTAGATGAGTTCTTAATGGGCAACAAATAATTTTATAGCTGTTAGACTGAAGTATTTCATGAGCAAGAGTACTTGTTCTGTCATTCACCAGGAGCTGTCAGCATTGTTCAGATTTCCACAAGACAGCCTCTATTTTGAGACACATAAATGCAGTTGGAACTTTCAAGCATGTGTTTTTGTTAAAAAAAAAAAAAGCAAAACTGCAGGTTGGAAGACTTTCTTTGAAGTCCTCATCATGCTTGCTCTTAGCATCTGTCAGTAGGTAATGTTTATAGTTTGGTAATTTAAAAAAACAAATGGCCCTGGTGGAAGGTGCCACTTGAAAACAATAGGAGATGATACAGACATGGCCTGAATTGGAGTTAGATTGGTGATAGGAGAATTCATTTTGCTAGAGTTTTGTATATAAAGCTCTCATCATTAAGGAGCACAGCATATCCAGGTCATAGACAACCGAGTGAAGATATCCAGCTGAAGCTGGGAAATTTTGCCACCAAAATAGAAAAGTTGATGCTACTACTATTGCTTAAAAAAAAAAAAAAAAAAGCCCCCAAAAAACCCCACCCCTCCAAACCTGTAAGAGAACTACCCTTTACAATCACCTGAATTGAGTATTTAGTTGTCAGGTTGGAATCATGTTTTCAGTCCCCACTTCACATAATCACCTAATTATTTTGCTTTGAAGGACGCTGAGTTAAAAATAATACTTCAAGGAGCAGCGACAAGAGCTGTGGTTATTGTGCCCCAGTCTCAGTCAGCAACCTCCATGTTAAGCTGGTTTGCTCCCTAAGTCTAAGAAACAAAGAAAGAGAAAGTATAGAGCTTCGTATGCAGCAGCTGCGTCACGTATCTGATGAGTGAGGCCCATGGTCATGTATGGATGCGAAGCCTCTGCTTTGTCCTGTGCATTGATCAGGGGAGGACATTGGGAATTACCTTCTCAGAGCCTCATGTTTAGCTTTCCAGAAGGGCAGGATTTGCTGTTGCAGTGAATCCTTTTCCCAGATCTGGCACTGGGCTTCTGCATGCATGGCGTTTAAAGGAAACAAAATCATTACATTCAGCATAGTTTTTTTTTTAAGAAATAGTGTCGCTTAAAAGATCAGGAATTGTCAGAATTTAGTTTATGAAGGTCTTTTAACCAAGGAATATCAGGCTAAGTTCTCAAAAAATGTTCTCTGTGGCAGACAAATGGCATCATGCTCAAGGGATTCAGCCCTGTCAGGTCTGTTCAGGGATGGCAGCTGGCTCATGGACTGCACTTTGGGGATCCCTGACTCAGGTGTTTTCAAGGAAGTTATGCTTAGACTTTCTAAACATATTTTTCTCATTTATAAACCAGAGGTACGGCTTCCTTTAACCAGGTACATATGTTGGGAGGTAGGGAGGCACTCAGAAATGAGGCCATTAAGCAGATTAATTAGAGGTCTGTAAATGTGAAGTTGTTATCATTTGAGCATTGCTTTCAATTAAATTAAACATGAGGAGAAGCTTTCCAAATAGAGGATAAAGGTTGAAATCCTGTGTTCTTTTGAGCACTCTGGCATCACTCCAGCAAAGCATTTAATCACTTGCTTAACTTCCTGTATTTGAAACCAATTGGAACTATTTATATACCTTAATTTTAAGCATCTATTTAAGTATCTGCTGGATTAGCACCAGAGGGCTCAGCACCATCACTGAGTTTCAGATAAAGGCAGAGGTGGAAGCCACAAGGTATGAGCCCATGGGAGACAGGCAGAAACACCTGTGCTGTTGGGCACAGAGTGGCATTGATTGTTTTGAAGCAAGTCTCTGCCATTGCAGTCTGTTTAAAAATTAATGCTGCAATATGCTTTTTGGTGTTCAAATGAAGAGCTTAATTTTGGAAGCTCATACATTTGTGATAACTCCAGGGATGGAAATATTTCATAATCTTAAGACAGTGTCCTTCTTGGATAAGTAATCAATTCCATAGAGCAAACTGCTTGTCTACTACTTTGCTGAAAGCCTACCAGCTAGACTCTATTGATATAATAAAATAAGGGTGTTATTTATTCAGCTGTTTCAAATAAAGCAACTCATCCATTGATTTTTGAGAGGTTGGCTTTTTGTTGTTGTTGTTGTTCTGGCATGCCCTTTCTTTTAAGACAATTGGAGCAAAATGAGATGCAGATCAATGCTGGCTTTTTATTCCTTTGGAAAGATTGCATGTCCCAAAACCAGTACCACCATTTCCTTTTTACCTATGTAGCAGCTAACTCAGAAAAGTAAGATTTAACCATCTACAGCATTACAAAGCCATTGCAGAAGAGAATTCCTTTTTTTTTCCCTCAAGGAATAGAATGGAAATTCATCTTATTTTGTGAAATTTTAAGGATTAAAAATAGGTAAAGAAAGACTTTCCCATCATGCCATAAATATAGCTAAACAGTAAATGGCAAGCATATGTCCTTCTGTCCAGGCAGTTAATGTGAAACTTTGTGTGGCTTAGTTAAGTGTGTATTACACATTTTAATGCATTGCTGCTGCGTGGCTTATGCTGGATAGGACTGAAGTTTGGATATGATCCCAGTTATGGCTGGAGTTGAAACAAGTAATGTTTTAATTAAATACACCGTTTTACACAAACGAACCTGAAATGCAATTCGGCTAACGAAATATTTCCCCAGATAGATTAGGAGGCAGCATGCTGTATCCATGGTGTTTGACTGCAGATGGACTGTGTGAGCTGGAGGTGGTCTCAGAAGAACCATTTGATCATTTTATTACCTATGTTGATACACAAATATGGATGTTAGCCAAACATCTTAGCTAGACTAATATTCTAATATAATTTACAGTATGTGGTTGGCTCCATTCTGCCCACTGAATGAAATCATTGAAATGTAACAGATTGCATCGGGTTTTGGAGTCTTCACCTGTTCTTTTAACTTCTCTACAGGTGAGGAATCTTGTGGCATATGTGCTTAAGTGTACATTAACTTCCCTGTCATAGTTGTTATAACTGAGACTGTAACTAAACCCTGAGCCTAGGAAGATCTGGGAAGTGGAAGCTTTGTGGGAATTTTCTGCCCAGCTAGGATGAAGCAGTATCTCTCTGCTTTCATGGTGCAGAGGGTCTCTGCTGGTGCCATGGGCTGTTCTGGTGAGGGGTTGCAAAGTTTGCATGTCTCTGCTGTGAGATGGAGTAACTCATGCTTTCTGCAGTGTTGCACTACATAGATGGATGAAAAAAGCAACACCACATATTCAGGGCTGGACTGACAGACAGTCTGATTCTACCAGCTCTCAACCAGACCAACCATGCCACTGAGGTTATTGTCTGGATAACTGCTGAAAACCTGGACAAGAGCCTGGGTATTCACTGGATGCCCACCCATATTTTTTGCTTGGATGTCCCTCAGTTAGCATGAAGTTCAGTTTTTCTTGGTACCAGGTCCAGGCTATAATCAACCCCCTCTGAGGACTGAGCAGTGACCCTGACATCTCAGTGGTTACAAGGAATCACAGGAACACCAGGGATTAATTGCTGAGTGATGGTTGAATTCTCTATGCTTTGGAGTGGGGACGGCAGTTTTATCTGTTAGGTGGAAAAACCTTCTTCTCCTTGCCTGGCCAGTCCAGCTGCTAAGTACTCAAGAGTGGAGCCCTTTGCAGCATCTGCTCCTTGCCGGTTCTTCCTGTTCTCCATACTCCTCCTCAAGGTCCATCACGGGACAAATACTTCCTCCCAGCCCCTCTACAGCAAGGCCCATGACCATCTGATTAATGAAAGTGCTTTTATGGTCCCATTGCTAGGGGTATCTGGGCATGTCACACAGTCTGTAATGTATGTATCTGTAAAGCAGTGGTGTGAGGTAGGGAAATGACGTTACCCCTCTTTTCATGATGGATACCTGAAACTAATGGCTTGCTTGAGATCTCAGAGGAAGAATGTTGCAGAGTGTGGATTCCCATGCAGATCTGTCATGTCTTAGGCTAGTACTGTAAGCATCAGACCATCCTTTCCATCTTTCCCTCTAGTTAGAGGTTACTCGTGTTTCTTCAATAACAGGAAGGAAACTTAAACCCTTCAGACAATATATATTTACTGTGCCTGTCAGATCATCTGCTGGTAAAGAGAAATAAAGGTGGATGAGAAACATGTAGAAAACATATTTTAATGGCAAATCTTTTAGATCATAGTTTCCTGTATACAAATGGTGTAATATTTATCCCAGGTGCTCAAAGGTGGTGTTGTATTTATAAAGATAATTGGAAAAACATGTTCTGTGAGTAAGAGTAATAGACATGCAGGCAGTATGTCCTTCGGGGCATAAGTAGTCATAGGGGAGGTATATGTATATTATACACAATCAGTAGAAGAGTTTCCATAGGAAAAAGCCTTTTAAGTAAGCAGCAAGTTATCTACTTATCCAGTGATGGCTGTTTTTCAAAGTGTAATATGTTGGCATGCATTTTTCTGTTTGATTTGTATTCCTGGTGAGACAGACCATACTTTCTGAGCATCACCTTCAATGTTTATGGACTGTTTTGTTGCACAGGGAGGAAAGAAACTACTGCTCCATCTCTGGAGAGAAAAAATTCTGTTTATCAGGGCATCTTGTTTACCAAGATTCCTCCTGAGAATATGCTTTAACAGACCCAATTTCAATCTACAGAAACTGTTTACAGAGCTTTGAGTCCTTTAAGAAAATGTTTTTTAATTAAAAGTGATCCAGACTCATTATTCTTTACATCCATTAGCCTTATTTCATTGATCTGTAGGAGTATCAAGCAACATCCATCCCTTAAGCATGTATTACAGTCATAGATCTGATTCCTTCTCAGTTTCATTACATCCTACAGACCAGGGACTGCAAAACAGCCTCTTGTTCATAGCAGGGGCTAATTCTAGCTTCTTCCCTTGGCTCTTTCTGTGTGTGTATTCATTCCTGTGCACCCCCTCATACCATGCAGAGTAAGTGGGCAGCTGGCATCTATAGGGAGCTTGCCCCATGCTTAGCACCTCTGTGTCCATGCTGCCGAGCAATCACTGAGCAGAGGACTGCTGTGTGTTATCCCCTGATTGCCCAGTGTGTTTTGGCTTGAGGTCCAGTTCAGAGTCAGCCAGTCAAGAAACCAAGGATTTGTAAATGAGAAGAAAATCCAGAGAAATCCACATACATACAGATCTCAAGATTTTGCTTTTAGCTTTTCTCCTGGTAGTTTGTCAACCTCCAAGGACATAAAATGCTGATAATGGCAGACAACACGGTCTGCTCCTGTACATTAACACTTTCCTGTTTAACTTCAAGCCACATCAGGGAACCTGTCTGATAAGAGTTTGAGTACACAGTCACATGCCAAGGGATGTCTTCATCTAACATGACTGTTTATGCTAGAAATGGCCAAAAATGGCCAAAGGCAGATGGACACACTGCAGCATCCTCACATCTGCATTTTCCATTCCAGTTCAGCAGGCCACCAAAGCTCTGTGGGGTTCTTGCACTGACAACTGTTGAAACTCTGCTCTCACTGGGAGGAGCAGTCAGTCTCTGTAACAGATGCACCAGTGAGAGGACAATGTGAGCTGCCTGGAAGGATGAAAAATGACAGCACCTGAACTTTTCAGGGGGATAAATAATGGGACAGAACTGTCTTGAAATGGGGTTTGCAGAAATAAATACTTCCTAGAGCATGACATAAAGGTAAAATACTTGGAAGGGCTTTCAGAGAACTTGAATCCAATTAATGTGTCATAAGAAATTATTTCAAGCCTTGTCAGCCATTTTAAACTTCTATGCCATCTGTTAGAGAAACCTAAAATCTTGGGGTAAACAGCTAATCAGGAAAGCAGCACTTCATACCATTCCCTCACTCTGCACTTTGCCTGCCCTGGCAGGGTAGCACAGATTTTCTCTTTATGAGGACTTGAGAGAGGAGGGAGAGTGAGAAATTCCCTACAAACTCTCTAAATCCATGAGTCCAGCATAAATATTAAGAAAGAAAGAAAGAAAAGGAAGACCCATCTTACATCATCTGTGAGGTATACACAGAGCAGGTTGTGTTGCATCTTTGGGAAATAACTGACTTTTGGTCAACTAGTATCTTACTGTTGTAATTAGTGATAATAAACTTAGGATGTTTAAAGGAAAATCCGCACCTCATTGAGATGCTCCTTAAAGTTACAGAAGCACAGGATGTCTGCATGAGCAGAGTACCTAACATCAGCAGCTGAAAGTGGGGCCATTGGCTTTGCCTCAAACCTCTCAAACTAAGAGGTGATCCTGTGCCTTTACTGTCCTTTTGATAACATCAGCCACTGGGAGGAGAATCACAGCTCTCAGACTTGCTGAGAGAGACACAGCTGTTCAACAGCAGAGCCAAGAGCAGAACAAGGGTTCTCAAGTCCATATCCTGTTCAGTACAACATATAATTATCCTGGTTTTCATCTGTGTTCTGCGCCCATATGATTTTCTGTATTTTTAGTTTTCCTGCAGTAATTGGCATCGGGCAAACTCAAAGTAAGCTGATATTTTCCACCATTTTATTTTTTTTGCCTATAATAAAGGCACAGCTTTTTGCTGTTTTAGTGTCATGTAGGAGAGCAGCTTTAACAGCGTGCAGAGACTGTCTAGAAGTTCTCTGTGCTTCCAGATTCTCTGTGAGAGCGTATTACAAGACAGCTGAGCGCCTGAAGCGGTTTGATTTCTGTTTTCCTCCTGCAGATCGTCGATGGCAAACTCTGGTTCCAGTTGGATTGTGGAAGTGGCCCAGGAATCCTAGGAATTTCTGGAAGGGCTGTTAATGATGGAAGCTGGCATTCGGTCTTCCTGGAGCTGAACCGCAATTTCACCAGCTTGTCCCTGGACGACAGCTACGTGGAGCGCCGCAAAGCCCCCCTCTACTTCCAGACACTCAGCACAGATAGCTCCGTCTACTTCGGCGCCCAGGTCCAAGTGGATAACGTCCGCAGCCTGACTGACAAGAGGACAACGCAGGTCCTGAGTGGCTTCCAGGGCTGCCTGGACTCAGTAGTCCTAAATAACAACGAGCTGCCCCTCCAGAACAAGCGCAGCAGCTTCGCAGAAGTGGTTGGCCTGACAGAATTGAAGCTCGGCTGCGTTCTTTATCCCGATGCCTGTGAGAGACACCCCTGCCAGAACGGCGGCACCTGTACTGCCGTGCCATCTGGTGGTAAATGTTTTCATTACTTTATGGGCTTCCCCCTCCCCGTTTTCCTCTGTAATTTATTGCCAGAGATGGTTTTATGCAGCAACATGCTTGAAAAATCTCATGAACTCTATAAAACTCTGATAGGTATTGCAAATTGGGTAAAAGCTGTTTGCTCTATAAATAACAGTGAAATGGTGCCCCTTCTTATTGCATTAGTGTTCCAGGAGGAAATTGATTTATTGGCTGTTAGTATAATCCTATTTCTGTAGAAACCAATAGAATTACAATTACTGTAATGTTCAGCTGGATTTTTCAGAATCCATTTACAGCATCCTTACAGCATTGAGGGCTGTACACAAAGATGGTGATTTGAAATGTCCATCACAGATGTAACAGCAGTGTTGCCTTACTCTGTTTCCGAAGCTGTCACAAATAATTACTAAGCTGTCTGCAAACACCTTCGTCCTTTTGGAAGTGAGTAATTTCATTGCATGTCTGCATGGAAAATAGCAAGTTGGGCCCATTATAAACCCCCCTGAACTGTATTTTACAGCTTTCTTAGAGTGCTCTAAGGTCTAAGTAATATTATCCAAATTTTGTAGGGCATTGATTTAGACTGTGCTTGTGTTGGAGTTTCCTATCCAGTGGTTTTGTGGTGGTTTGTCATTTGATACCAGTGACTTACTGCAGTGCACAAGTTACCAGAACAGTCAGCATGTTAGCAGGAGAAACGCAAATTGCACACATGTAAAGCATTGCTTCTCAGGCAGTTCTCTTTCTGCAGTGTAGGAGTTTCCCTTCCAATTCCCCACACAGTATTAGCATGCAGCATTGCACACCTTTTCTGGCAGAATAAAATTTCCTCTGAAAAGGAGGTTGCTCGACAGAGAGGTTTTCTGCAAGTTCAGAGCTTTCCATTCACTTACTGTCAGTGAGTTTTGATCATGGCTCTCTAGGGAAGTTCCCACCTAAACTCTTATTTTGTGGAGCATTTCACCACTGTCCCAGGGCTTTCTGCTTTAGTGTGTCCATGCAATTCCCTTGCACCCGTAGTTATTATTTCTGTTTTTCATTAGTTTAAGCCTGACTCTCTTATTACCTTTCTGAGTCCCCTCCACCACACAGAGTTTTTAGGCCTAAACTTCAGATCAGTTCAAGACCGACATGTGGTGAGATTTGAGCAAAACTGTGATAAGTTTCTCAGTTGGATAGCCCCCACTCCTATAAAGTAAGTCCTGAAAATGTGGATTTGTCCATGCTGGGCTGTCTCAGCTAGCATCCCCTCTGGATCTTTGGCTTTGATTCAGCCACCTCTTCTCCCATGCCATCAAAATGATGCATCAGTGATGCTGTCAGCTTTGCTGTTGATGGAAAGGAATGGGAGGACAGTTAGAAAGAATGAAGCACAGCCCTGGCAATCCAGGATGTGTGGTGGGACATGAGCAGAAATATTGCTGCGGGTGTGTTTGTCCTTAAGGGTCTTTATTTACCAAGGGAAGGAGAGAAAAGGAGGGCTGCACAACAAGGGCAAAAGAAAATAATTCTGAAAGATAAGGTTGCTGCAGTCATTGGAAGAATTGCTAAGCAAGATTATTGAAATTCCTAGGAAATATGGATGTAGTACGTATGGGAACTTATGTATAATGGCGTTGATTCAGTGTTCTTACTTAATAAATGAGATTAACCATTCGCCTCACATCCTAGGAAGCATGAGAACAGTTCCTCCTATTGATTTTATTTGAGTCTATTTACAGTATTGCTCAGCAATCTTATGATGAGTAAATTGAAACCTTTCTAACAGAACTCCTTACAGTCATTCTTTTTTTCCCACCACCATGTGCATGCCAATTCAAACGAGGGGAGACACAGGGTAAGGGAGAAACAAGCAGGCCTGAAGTCTGGACCCATCTTATTACTGGAATGGCAAATACCATTTTCACATCAACAAAATTCGCTGCTGGAAAGCAGTCACAGAACTGATTTAACTTGCCTGTGTTCCTGCCTCGGCGAGGGGCATGTACCCTGCAGGGATGTTTTGGCTGCCTGCCGTCAAAAAATCTGTTTGCTGTTTTTACTGTCTCAGCAGTGTGTGTAAATAGAGGATTGTTGTAAAGCCATAATTCCAGTGCAATGGGCCCTGACTTTATGTCGGTGGTTCTACAGCCCAGCCCTTAAGGAGAAGGCATGAGCATTTTTGCTTCCACTAGGCAAAGCAATTCTGTTGTTAGTGTCCTCCATATGCTGAAAGACCACATAATTAAATTCTAAGAGCACAAGAGTCCAACAGCATTGCAAGTCCTAGTTGCAGAGCCACAAATTACAATGTGCTTTTAAGAACCGTCAACCATTGCACTTGCTGACATAGATGTTAGCAGCTGACTTCCATTTAAAATAGGAAAAAAAACCTAATTTTTTAAAGAATTTTCTTAAGAAAGAGAGTAGTGGCTTTTTTTCTTTTTTGGTGAGGGGAAGAATGCAAAACTATACCATGCAAAGGTCCTTTACCCAATCACAGTACCATCAGGCATTCAGTACCATCAGGATCTCTTGACTAATATTTTCTATGATATTATCCTCCTTTTTCAATTTTTGGAAAATAATGTTCCTTTTCCTAAACAGAGAGTATTTGGCATAAGATTTTTTTAAATAAATAAACACTCTAGTTCAAATTTTACAAAGCAGATTTCATATACTGTTAGCATCCTTTTAGTTATGGACAATGTACTGTGCTTTACAAGAAAATTAGGAGAGAGAAAAAGAAAGCTGAGATTTATAGCTAACTTAAGAAGAAAACAGTTAAGCAAAGGTTACCCAACATTATAACATGTAAGAGTTGCTGGCTACATACTAGAAGTCAAAGAGGCCATGAGTAATTTACATATAATTTGCATAAATTGAACACCTATGGTACAAACCTCTATAACAGTGTTCCTGTTATAGAGAATCTAAGATTCTCTATTCTGTCTCTTTTCCTGAGATCTTCATTTCAGTAGAAATGCCTACTGCCCTGTTCTCTGTTAATAAAAAGCCGCCTCAATTGCCTCTCACTTCATCCTGTGGTTATGGGAATAGGGTGATACCATGGCTCTGTTTGGGGAAGTGCTCTGTATGCACTAGGAGTGTGTCCATGCTGCTGCTGTTAGGGTTTGGACGGATACATTCCCAGCAGCTTCACAGCACCTGGCACAGGGCAGGGCTGTGCCTGGGCTGCACAGAGCTCAGGACTGACCACAGAGGTGTTGCCCAAAGCAGGGCTGGCACAGGGCTAACCTGACCCACAGTGGCTCTTTCTGCCTGACCTCTCTGCATATGGAGCAGAGCAGAATAGGATCTCAGCCTGTGTGAGAGAGCGCTGATAGCTCAGGTGGGAACTCCAAGAGTACAGAAAAGCCTCTCTTCTTTCAAACCCAGGTTTCTGAGCCAGCAGAAAGCAACCATGACATGAATCTCTGCTTGCTCTCAGGCAACAGTGTTGGCCAAGTGATGTCAGTGGTACAGGAGGGGGGACTGTGCGTGCAGAGACCACATAGGGAGATCCAGTGCATGCTTAAATAGGGGTTGGCCGAGGGGGATGAGCACTCACTGGATCTGACAGCTCAAGAGACTCATAGCAGAAAGAGACATAGTCAAGTCTTAGGACAATTTTCTTGGGAGACAGTGGAAACCACAGCCCTGATGTATAGGCCACATTCTTCCAGTCCCTATCCATAAGTATGGGTCAGTATATCTATTTTTAAAGAAAGCTAGCATTTTGAAACCTGACAAACAGCATGACTTTCAGAAACAGCTTGGCTCTTTGAACTGAAATTTCCCAAGAAAATTCAACCAAGAGTTTAAAGTGTGGTTAAGATACAAGCTGCTGAATATGAGGTCTTAAACTGGGAAATGTCACACAACCTTAATAATAGTGTGTCACTTGCAGGGCTGCCAATAGTAAATGTATGTTTATCTGCATGAGTAACAGTATGAACAATCTCAGCAATAGAAAGCTTTACTGTAATCGCATGCAAAGACTGCACCAAGGTTTTCAACCACAGAGAGAAACCTCATGCTTGTAAAGCCTGCAATTATAAGTATCGTTACTTCCTTTTAATTTGATCAGTCCTATATACATCTGGCTTTGATTAAAGTAAATGGCTTATATGAGTAGGCGATTTTATTTGAACATGAAGCATTTGAGCGGAAATATTTCCTGAGTCAAGGACTGTGGGCAGAGTTTGGGGACATAAAGTCATTTTGCTTTCTCTACTCTTCACTTTTCTTCTAGTATTTTTTTTTTCCCATGAACAGAGCTAAAATCCAAAGGGAGGAGAAAATGTAACATGGCACTTGGGTCGTGGGTTTAATACATGCTTTAAATGCTGTTGGCAACATTACTCATGGCTGGTTTTGAGGATCAGGTAGTTCATAAAAAAGAAATAAGGAAAAAATTAGTGTAATAATACCACAGAACTGACCTGGTCTTACTAATGTTCTTCATCTTGCTTTTTCACACACACAAATAACCCAGCATACGGTGATATGAGTATACCAAATGTACATCAATTCTTTTTTAGAAATTTTGGGGGTGTTTAATATTTTTAATAGCTGATTATAGTTTTCTGTTCTTGAGTTCCCACTTTAAAAGCACACCAGTCCTCTCATAGAAAGCATTAGTTCAGCAAAGACTGAGGTTCATTTTCATACCAACAGGTGGCAGGAGGCAATGATCTGTTTGAAGACAGGTAAGTTCAATCTGGAGTGGCAGGACTGTGTATGGCTGAAGAGCAGACACTACTTGAAGGTGGCCTGGTTTGACTATAGAACTACCAAAATACAAATGCTGGGAGAGTTCCTCTTCACCTTCAGTAGTTCTCATCAGTTAACTTGGTGTGTAACACCGTGTGGTCAATGCTAAGGGCAGGGCAATTTCTGGACATCGAGTTTGTCAGGTCTAGCTGCACAGCAGGGAAAGAAACTACACAGAGAGACAAATGGAAAAGCCAAAGCATGTTAACAGATAAAAGCCAGCCTGTCTTGCATGGAATAGATAGAAACAGGAGCATACACATGTTAAAAAAAAAATAAAAAAGTTGGCAGCAGTTTGGAGCATTCTCTTTAATAAAGCCAAGTAAACCTTGGGATAGACAGACATTCAGATGCTCAGGCTGGGAATGCTACCAGCAGAGATGTCCGCTACATAACGACACCCCATCTGCCGATGGCACCATGCCTGCCTTGTGCCACTGCCTCTGCTTCTCAAGTGCCAAGCAAACACAGGTATAGGCAGGGAGCCTGTGTAGTGTCCAGTCTCACTGCATGTTGCTCTTCAGTAAGGTCTGGGATGAAAAACACCTTTTCCTCTGAATAGGGACATGCCAAGAGAGCAGTAAGAGCAGCTGTTTGGGTCGCAGCAAGAAGGTGAGATTTAACTATGGAGAGGGGACTCAGACTGATGAAGGAGCATGAGAGAAGCCTTATAAAACAACCAGTAAGCCCAAGACAGTGTGTAGACATATGTCTGCATAATGTTTCAGGTCATGAATGATATTTGATGTGAATCTTCTGATCATCATCTCTCCCTGGGCTTCACTTCCCACTGTGGAGACGCAAGGTCTCGGAGGGCAGGACCAGGCTGAACTGGAAGACTGTTGGGCTCCACAGACCCATTGCTGCTGCTCTGCAGGCCTTGTTAATGTAGATACAGCCTAAAAAAGCTGTATTGTTGTTCATAGCTTGTTGTTGCTCTTAGGTCAGCTGTTGGTACATGCTGCTATGGCACATGCTGAGAATTTTGTGGTCCCACCTTAGAAACTTTTCAGAGGTGTTTTCCAGAGCTTCCTGTCTTTTTCCACTGACTCCCTCTGAAGAAATACTGTGGTGACATCACAAAATTTGCTGCCTTGGAGAATACAGATCAACATTTCTAGGAATTAAATATTCATTCCTTGTGGAAGAAGCTTAGATGGGCTTAAATGCTGATAAATTTCCAAAACTTCAGTGTTTTCATTGTGAACAGGATCAAGCCCTACATTGTTTAAAAGAGATTTTTCATCCCTTGATGAGAAGACAGGACACTGAGCCTTTTCTCATCCTTGAGTGTGAGAAGTTTGCTTGTTATTTTTGTTCAAAACCAGAGGGGAAAAAATGAATGGTACATTAGCAGAATATTAAATTAAAAGTATAATAAAAGTCCTTTATTAGACCCAAGCTGCACTCCCAACCAGAGGGGTTTTCTTCACAATTTGCCTTTGTCCACAGCCATGTGGCTAAAATATGCAGTAGCCAGCAAAATTACAGCCTCTGCTGGGAGGTTTGGAGAAGGATTAAAGGTCTGGCAGGTCTTCTGGCTGAGTGCTATATGCTGTCTATTGAGCCATCATATCAGCTCTTCTCTTCCCTACTCCATGAATTTTGACATACGCTTTGCTGTGTTGGAGACCTCCCGGGTGAATGCTCTGCAGCTCTGAGCGTGTGTGTCGCGGAAAAGTTCTGTGTCTTTTGCCAGTGGATTGGACTTGGCAGGTGTATGGCAGTGAATCCAACGAGAGGAAACACCAGTGATTAATATGGTAATTTAATACTGTCTTGTTTTAGTGCCTTCTTGACTTCTAACTTTGATCCTTGGGCTTAGAATCTATAGTGAATACTGTAGTCTTCTAATATCTGATGTGTGTTCCACCATCATTAAATCAAATTTTGAGAAAAATGTAGGCTTTCAGAAGCAGATCTTTATTTTGGTCCTGTTCATACACTGCTGAACAGGGCTCTGACCCATCTGGCACATTCAGTTTCATCTCTTCTTAGTATAAAATGCATAAGTCCATGTTTCTTTTATATAGTTGGTGGCAAAAATATTTTTTAAAAAAAATCAGTACTTCTCAAGTTTTCTGTAATGAACAAATGTAAACAGAGTATGTTACAGAATTTAGAACTTAGCTGAAACAAACAAAAGACATGAAAAGAAAGTGATTCAAAGCCTTTTCTAACAAAGGATTGGCACATGAGAACTTGGTTAAAAAACAACAAACTTGGATTTTAACATCACTTTAGGGTTATGGAGGTTTATAAAATAGCAGATAACAAATATAATAACACGTATATTCTGTTGTTACATAAGGCAACAGAACTGATTATGAATAAAGTGGTTTCTGTTTGAATTGAACATTCTCCTTTTGCTTAAGCTTATTGAGACTGTAAAAAACATATAAAACATTAGTGTAAATTTTTGAACTATAGATGTCACTGTTCAGTCATAAAAAGGAAGCACTGAAACAGCCTTATTTATTCATGCTGTGAATTCTACCTACAGTCACAGGTTTGTAATTCTTCAGACCCAGATCACTATAGGTCCAGAAAGCTGTTCACGTTGTCTGAGTGAGATATTTTTAAGCCACAAAAAGAAATAAGCCCATCTTGCTGATGCTTACTAAACATGCTTTTTGGGAAGCCCAGAAGTTGAATAATTTATCTTCTTAACTCTGTAACCTTGGAAAGATCAGTGTGTCTCTCTCCCTTTTTGCAGCAGGACAATGAAACAGCATGATATTTGAGTTTCTATTTCATTTATCTTCAGTTAAATAGTATTGGACTCTTGACTGAGTATGCCAGCAAGCCTAGTTCCAAGTTTATTCTCGAAAGCCTGTCCTCATGAAAGAATTCAATTAGAGTAACTAAACAAGGCAAATTGAACCGTATAGAACATAAAAGATGATGCAGAATTGCTTTTTCCTTATTCCTCCACTGGGTTTTCCATATTGTTTCCATGAAATTCTTCTCCTTGTAACTTGCTGGAAATTCCTGCCGTATATTCAGAAAGAGTAACTTTTAAAACAAGTATTTGGGGTTTTTTTTCCAGATATATAGATATAGAAAGTTTTTAAAAATACATTTAAAAGGCTCACCACTGAGAGATGATATTTCCACTACATCAGCTTGATTGCCAATAATTTTGATACTGAATTGAGTTGCACTCAACCATTTCAGCTCTAACTGCAGCTGTATTAATGGCAGGAAGGTTCCTTGTTTTAGTTGCTTAATATGATGTGTTCAGTAGGTATGTGAACCCCATAACTGGAGCTTGAACCTTGCCTACACATATGTTTAGGATATTTGGATTATATAAGGAACTTTTTAAAAGATCAGCCAAAGTTTTTTTACAGATGTCCAGGAAAATTTTGCTGGTTCAACAAATGTAACTTAGGAGTCTTCTGCTTCCAGGGACTGTCTTAGCCATCTCATGGCTTTCACAGCCTACGTGTTCCATGCTCTTTTCAAGTAAAAAAGCAGTCAGATTTCCATGTCCAGTTCACAACTTTAAGAGATGCACTGCCTCACTGGATTTCTTTGTGACCTTAAATAAAGTTTTATTAATGGCACTGTGCCATATGAACTCACAAGGAGAGAAAAAGAAAAAATATATTTATCATTTGATACTTGGCAGGGTGAACTGATGTGTTTAAAACCTTTTTTTTTTTTTTTTTCATTTTGATGTTGCCCCTGTGTTGGCAAAAAACATATAAATGGGACTTCAATCCCCAGCAGAGTCCCCCCGCCACATGAATATTGTTGTGTCTGATGAATTGCACTGAGTGATTAATCAGAATTTGATAGCACACATTGAACATAATCCGCTCTGATTAGGGCTGGTATTGCCCAGGTCAGCTGGTATTTTGAAGTTTATAGTTTCTGCCTTGATGGTGTGCTTTATAAAACGGGTGTTTCATTACTGTCACATCCCCATTGTGTTGTCCTTTTAAAGGGCAGAGATGGAAAAGCTCTCAGCTGATGCATTTGCTCATCAGTGAAGCCCCAAAAGGAGAGTCGACTGCCTCTATCAGCAAACATTTTGAAAAAGTTGGGAAATACATCCTTGGTAGAGGATATTTCTTGTTACCTTTCTTAAAAAGTGTTCACAAATGACATTTGTGTCATTTATTCTTAGCTGAGTCATGACAATTAGGATGGTCTGGGCTGCAGCCTCTGGTTGTAGACATGAGCTCTAATTGCCTGGTATCTCAGATAGACAAACTCTTGACAAGGACAGACCAGAATGAGTGTAAACATCCCCTTGCCCCCACAGTACAATGTATTTTTCTGCGTAAGGCAGCCAAATGGGTCCTCTTGCTTTTAGACCGATTCAGTGGTAGGAGTCTAATTTGCGTCTCTGTCCCTCACCTCCCCAGGGTACCATTGCAACTGCCTCTCCCAGTTTACAGGAAGGAATTGTGAGTCAGAGATCACAGCCTGCTTCCCAAATCCTTGCCGGAATGGAGGCTCATGTGATCCCATCGGCAATGCATTCATCTGCAACTGCAAAAGTGGCCTGACAGGAGTAACGTAAGTGTCCCTCCCCAGGTGGGCAATGGGAGCTTTTTGACTCAGTGATGGTGGGCTTTTTGCTCAGGCTTTTTGTACCCAAAAGCTATGATTCACCGCACAGAAAATAACCCCAGCCTTAGCATTTATTCCAAGTCTGAGCTAGTGACAGCTGAGAAATCCCTGAGACTTGGATGCTCAGAAATGGTTTTTTCTGAACTTACCCTCCTAAGCTGTTGATTCAGGATGTTATCTCAAGACAGTTTTGTCTGAGCTACACCTGTCTGAGTGCTGCCAGGTTTTTGAACAATGTCGTAAAACCTATGGAAGCTGCTGTGTAATCTTTGTTTTGAAAATGGATCAATTATTTAGTCACCTTAGCCCTGACATAAAAGACTAATTTATTGCAGTCATTTTCTTAAATCCCTGCCTTGATCATAAACTTGGTGTAGACACAGAAAATCCTGACCTGCCCATCAACGTGCTTTTCCCTCATCTGGTTTGTCTACTGTTTGTACTTTTTCCTCTGCATTTTGCTACCTCTTGTTCTTTCCAATTCTCCTCTCTCTTTATGGTTCCTGTTCTTTTTTTCCCCACCTCTAGTATTTGTTTATTTTATCTCCCGACCTAAACAATTTTACATAATCAGTATATCCTTCTCTTCTCTTCTCTTCTCTTCTCGTCTCTTCTCTTCTCTTCTCTTCTCGTCTCTTCTCTTCTCTTCTCTTCTCGTCTCTTCTCTTCTCTTCTCTTCTCGTCTCTTCTCTTCTCTTCTCTTCTCGTCTCTTCTCTTCTCTTCTCTTCTCGTCTCTTCTCTTCTCTTCTCTTCTCGTCTCTTCTCTTCTCTTCTCTTCTCGTCTCTTCTCTTCTCTTCTCTTCTCGTCTCTTCTCTTCTCTTCTCTTCTCGTCTCTTCTCTTCTCTTCTCTTCTCGTCTCTTCTCTTCTCTTCTCTTCTCGTCTCTTCTCTTCTCTTCTCTTCTCGTCTCTTCTCTTCTCTTCTCTTCTCGTCTCTTCTCTTCTCTTCTCTTCTCGTCTCTTCTCTTCTCTTCTCTTCTCGTCTCTTCTCTTCTCTTCTCTTCTCGTCTCTTCTCTTCTCTTCTCTTCTCGTCTCTTCTCTTCTCTTCTCTTCTCGTCTCTTCTCTTCTCTTCTCTTCTCGTCTCTTCTCTTCTCTTCTCTTCTCGTCTCTTCTCTTCTCTTCTCTTCTCGTCTCTTCTCTTCTCTTCTCTTCTCGTCTCTTCTCTTCTCTTCTCTTCTCGTCTCTTCTCTTCTCTTCTCTTCTCGTCTCTTCTCTTCTCTTCTCTTCTCGTCTCTTCTCTTCTCTTCTCTTCTCGTCTCTTCTCTTCTCTTCTCTTCTCGTCTCTTCTCTTCTCTTCTCTTCTCGTCTCTTCTCTTCTCTTCTCTTCTCGTCTCTTCTCTTCTCTTCTCTTCTCGTCTCTTCTCTTCTCTTCTCTTCTCGTCTCTTCTCTTCTCTTCTCTTCTCGTCTCTTCTCTTCTCTTCTCTTCTCGTCTCTTCTCTTCTCTTCTCTTCTCGTCTCTTCTCTTCTCTTCTCTTCTCGTCTCTTCTCTTCTCTTCTCTTCTCGTCTCTTCTCTTCTCTTCTCTTCTCGTCTCTTCTCTTCTCTTCTCTTCTCGTCTCTTCTCTTCTCTTCTCTTCTCGTCTCTTCTCTTCTCTTCTCTTCTCGTCTCTTCTCTTCTCTTCTCTTCTCGTCTCTTCTCTTCTCTTCTCTTCTCGTCTCTTCTCTTCTCTTCTCTTCTCGTCTCTTCTCTTCTCTTCTCTTCTCGTCTCTTCTCTTCTCTTCTCTTCTCGTCTCTTCTCTTCTCTTCTCTTCTCGTCTCTTCTCTTCTCTTCTCTTCTCGTCTCTTCTCTTCTCTTCTCTTCTCGTCTCTTCTCTTCTCTTCTCTTCTCGTCTCTTCTCTTCTCTTCTCTTCTCGTCTCTTCTCTTCTCTTCTCTTCTCGTCTCTTCTCTTCTCTTCTCTTCTCGTCTCTTCTCTTCTCTTCTCTTCTCGTCTCTTCTCTTCTCTTCTCTTCTCGTCTCTTCTCTTCTCTTCTCTTCTCGTCTCTTCTCTTCTCTTCTCTTCTCGTCTCTTCTCTTCTCTTCTCTTCTCGTCTCTTCTCTTCTCTTCTCTTCTCGTCTCTTCTCTTCTCTTCTCTTCTCGTCTCTTCTCTTCTCTTCTCTTCTCGTCTCTTCTCTTCTCTTCTCTTCTCGTCTCTTCTCTTCTCTTCTCTTCTCTCCTCTCCTCTCCTCTCCTCTCTCTTCAATAAATACTCTGATATTTTTACTATATTTTTTCTCAATTATCTTCTCCTTGAATCCCCCTCTAATATTTTTATTGAAACCTATGGGATAGTCCAAAAACAATATAAAAAAGCAGATTCTCTATTACATTCAGTGCGCCTCATTAGGGTCAAGGTGCCTTTTGCTATTAGATGCATTATCTCCTTCTTAATATCTATCAGATGCTTTAAACTCTTATTTCCTTCTTGATATTTCCATTTTATTGTCTTTAAAAAACCCATGGAATAGCTGCAGAAAAAATTAAATGCCATTAAGTAATATGATAATAATATGATCATTTGCAAAGTACCACAAGCTGTTAACTAATGGCACCACTTTGACAATATAAGGCATCATGCACAAGCTGGACTGCATCTTAGATGTTCTGAGATTCCAGACTCTCCTTTTCTTCTTTTAAGGTGTGAAGAAGACATCAACGAGTGTGAAAGAGAAGAATGTGAAAATGGTGGCTCCTGTGTCAACATCTTTGGTTCATTTCTGTGTAACTGCACCCCTGGCTACGTGGGTCAATACTGTGGTCTGCGTCCCGTAGTGGTTCCCAATATACAAGCTGGGCATTCCTACGTTGGCAAGGAGGAGCTGATAGGAATAGCCGTGGTGCTGTTTGTCATATTTGTGTTAATCGTTCTTTTCATCATTTTTCGCAAGAAAGTTTTCAGGAAGAACTATTCCCGCAACAACATCACGCTCGTACAGGATCCGGCTACTGCAGCCCTGCTCAACAAGAGCAATGGCATCCAATTCAAGAACATCAGGAACAGTGGAGACAGCAGAAATATCTACCAAGAGGTTGGGCCTCCACAGGTACCAGTGAGGCCAATGGCCTATACCCCGTGCTTCCAGAGTGACTCACGGAATAACCTGGACAAGATAGTGGATGGGCTTGGTGTGGAGCACCAGGAGATGACAACATTTCATCCAGAGTCCCCTCGAATATTGACAGCCAGGAGGGGGGTGGTGGTGTGCAGTGTAGCTCCAAACCTGCCTGCTGTGTCTCCCTGTCGCTCCGACTGTGACTCCATCAGGAAGAGCACATGGGATGCTGGGACAGAAAGTAAGTAGCACTGCGTGCCGTTCTCGTTCTTCCCTGCCTTCAGGGTGCAGCAAGTACAGTGGCACAGGTACTCTTAGTGCTCAAGCCTTATACATGTGAATTGTTACATCTCTCCAAGAAGTGATCTGGTTTAATTTTGAAAGGTTATAATTAAACCAGACATACAAGACCTCTCTCTCTTTCTATGCATGAAGTATGACTAAAAGCATTTATTTCACTTGTTCAGAAAGCATATAGGAGTAAGTGCTCTGAGCATTTTTCAGTGATACAATGCAATCATCTTTCTATTGGAAAAAAACAATTTGGGGCAGAATTTTCAAATATAAATTCTGTTAGGTTCAGGCTGTTTGTTTTCCAAGGGAGTTAAAAATACTTAAACCATCTGCAAGAAACAACCCTGTTTTGCATCAGGGAGAAATGAACTAATATTCCCTACTTTAAGTATCTGTGAAGTGAAGCAGAAAATCACGTGTGGCTTGATATATAGGATCACCTTTTCAGGCCATTGCATTCCCCTCTGCTTCCAGTATCTGCTTCCAGTGGAATTTCAATCCTCACGCTTACCCTATTTGTGCCATGATGGTTCCTCACCTAATAACACAGTGCTCCCTTCATTCCTGAACTGGAGATGCGGGAAACTTCACATCTTCTGTAGTGGCCGGAAATACCAATTTTCTGGGATAAAGTTACAGCCCTGCATCATCTGTCCTTGCAAGTCAGAATGTGTCATATGGACTGGGAGATGTTTGCTTCACCATATATGATTTTTTTAAAGGTGTTTTCTCTTATTAAGGATTTTTCCTAATGCATCTTCCAGTACCTCTTGGAGGGGGCTTATAAGAAGGCTGGGGAGGGACGTTTCACAAGGACCAAGAGTGATGAATGGCCTTAAGCTGAAGAAGGGTAGATTTAGATTAGCTATTAGGAAGAAATTCTTTACTGTGAGGGTGGTGAGGCACTGATACAGGTTGCTCAGAGAAAGGATGGATGTCCCATCCCTGGAAGTATTCAAGGCCAGATTGGATGGGGTTCTGAGCAACCTGGTCTAGTGAAAGGTTCCCTGTCCATGGCAGGGAAATTGGAACCAAATGATCTTTAGGATCCCTTCCAGCTCAAGGTGTTTTATGATTCTATGGTCTTCAACCCTATTGCAGCACAGCCTTAACCAAAAGTGTCGCATAAAACTGCACAATCCAGTCCTATAATTGAAAGCAATGAGAACTGAGAAATAGAGATGAATTTAGCAACAGGTCAAGAGGACAGCATTATATTGTGCCAGGGGAGGTTCAGGATGGACATCAGGAAGAATTTTTGCTCTGGAAGAGTGGTCAAGCCTTGGAACTGGCTACCCAGGGAAGTGGTGAAGTCACCATTCCTGGAAGTGTTCAGGAAATGATTGGGCATGGCACTTAATTCTATGGTTTGGTTGGCATCGTGATGTTCAAAGATTTGGCTCAATGATCTTGGAAGTCTTTTCCAGCCTTACGGAGTTTATGATTCTAGAGCTGTGCCCTGATCCGCACATTTTCATCCAAGGCAGCACACTAGCTAAGGTCATGTAGTGAAAAATTGAATTAATTTTCATTTATTTGTGATGTATTTCAGGGTTGTGTTGTGTCTGACCTTTTAAACTTTAAATATAGTTAAGCTGATTGAAAGCATCATCACACTCATGCTCTGTTCTATGTTCTTCTGTGTGTTTGTGCCACCGGCGCTGCTGATACTGGTAGGAATAGAAATTCCTACCAGCCCACCATGAGGCCATACCAGGGAGACAGACCTCAGCTGTCACAGAGTGGGAAGCAGTGCAGCTTTGTTACTGCAGCACTCACTTCATCAGCTCCATACCCTGCTGCTCAGCAGGAGCAAATCAGCTCGTACCGTGTGGGGGTGTGCCATGCTGGGTAGAAATGCCTACAGCTGGCAGGTAGAGAGCTGTACTTTCATGTTGAGAGCACCTGGTTGTCTTCATTTGTAATTGGCTCAGGTACCCTAATGCTCGCAAAGGAGGATAACTTATTGTGTTCCTGATTATTGCCCATATAATGTGTAGTTGAATGTGTTTATTTATATGTGTTTAATTACAGGAGAATTTATACCATAGGTTGCAGTTACATTTCTAAACAGTAGAGTTGTGAAGACTTGAAGTCCTTGATGAAAAGCAATGTAAATTGAAGCATAATCTATTATATGTAAGTGATGGAGCTATTAAAATCTGATCCAAGGGCCACTGATATGAATAACAAGATGCACAGTAACTTTACTGAGCATTGAATGAGCCTTTAATGAGGCTCTCAAATTAGGAAATGAGCAGTAAAGATAAATGTAACTGTAATCTCTTGTATAAGCTGTTTATACCACATTCCTTAAGTCATCATTTTCATTGCTTTTGAGACTATATGTCATCTAAAAAGACAATATTGTATGCAGATGTTTCTTCCTTGAATACAGTGTTGTCAGCCACTTGAAAGACTCCTTCAAACACTTCAAAAGTCTAGGTATCTTCACCAACTGCCTTCTTGACAAGTAGGTCATGTCCTCTGTGTGAAGGAAATAATTTTATTCTGACTCAAATAATAGAAGGCAGGATTTAAATGTGTCTGTGGTATAAATAGACAAATGTGCACACCTAGAGAGTACCATTTTGCTTTGTCTTTGCTGTCAATGAAGGTAAAGGGGTTGATGACGCTGAAGAAGTCACCTGTTTTTCAGGAAGTAACAAAGGCAGCAACTCTGAAGTACAGTCCCTCAGCTCCTTCCAGTCTGATTCCGGCGATGATAATGGTAAGAAATGATTTCATCTTTATTATGCTGGGGGAAAAACTATTTATCTCTCTCTCCCTCTAATATTATTAAAAAACTTACGTGACATCTTGAAACCCTTTAACGACGCCGAAAGTAAGAAAGTCGTGGGTTCAAGCCCTGACTTTGTGTTCCACTTACTAAATTATAGGAATGTAATAAGAATCTTGATGCTTGGGGCTGTTGTATCAGGACCGAGAGAATTAGAGGTATGATACAGCAGAGTCACATTGCCAAGATGTAAGTTGACTAATAGGTTGCGAGTGAAACTGTAGAATTAATATAATTTTCCTTCTGGGAAGAGCGTGACTTTCATGTTTCACCAGTCTAATAAAAGGGATTTCTGTGCTATTTGCCAGGTCTCATTCATGGTCCCAACAAAACTCTTCTGGTTTTCAGCCTCAGCAATGAGCAGATGAGCCAGTCCCCAGCGTCTTGGCTTCTCCCTGGCAATCACAGCTCAGCAAACAATAGAGCACCATTATAGCATTGTTCAGGGCATACTCAGTGCCTGCCTCTCATGTCCTGCATCATTATCTCCCTGGGTGACACAGGCAGAGCCATACACAGCCCACTAAAAGGTCCACAGAGTCAGAGCAAACCTTTGTTCCTGCAGCCCGCATATGTTGAGCAGTGGGTCTGAGAAAAGTCAAGATGTTTCTGCTGGGGAGGGATGGTGGATGTGTGGGAAGCCGCATTCAGACACACAGGAAAAGACTATCACAAAGGAATCGTACTTGGTTTCCTCAGCCACCAGTTAATGAACTGTCTATAGACTCAGTTCCTCAGTCATGTCATGCAGTTGTTCTCTAGGAACTCTGAAATGTTGGAAAAGCACTGATGACAAAGTACACTTGCAGTTCCTTTTGGTCTGCTGTGGCTGAAGCATTACAATTATTTTTGTCAGGCTTCCCAATGCTTTTCTGCCCCTGCACCAAAAAGACCCCTTTAGCCTTTTTTTAAGATAAGTATTTTTTAATGATATGTATTTACATTATAGTTACCTTTGGAATAATTATTCAAGTGGTCATTTATTGTACATTGTTACTTTTTATATCTCACAAATTCTAATTAGACATTTCAAACTCCTGATCCTGTCTCCACTGAAATCATTGACACAGTACCCACAGAAGATGGATTGGACCTTCTGTGCCCACTCATTTTTTGTGAAGGCTGCATTTAAAATATGGCCTTTAGAGATAACATTTCTAGTTCAGGGTTCAAACAAATCCATATCTTCAGGGAGAACGAGGGAAGAAACTTAAATCATCTGAGTCATTTGCAGAGATCGATGCAAGAGCACACGCTCTGGTTTGCTTGAAGCAGCAGGGAAGGTTTGCAGTGAAAGAGCCTAAAGGGCAAAGCCAGGCATAAGTAAGCATATACATACTCACATGCCTGTACTTTAGGGCTCATGGATATGCCTCCTGAAGCCATAAATCCTTGCTCTTCTTGTCATTTTAATTCTTTGTACTTCACATACCTGCAAAGGTTAGTAGGTTGTCAGTGAAAACACAACAAATACAGTTCAGCATCCATGCTCTTTGATGAGACAGGACAGTGGCTCCTTCTCCAAACCCCTTCCTCCAAAGCCAAGAGCAATGCTGCTGACTTGTGAAACTGGGTAGCAGTTTCTGACTTGGGAAACCTATCTTGCAGCAGTGGATCACTGGGATGAATTCCACTGAAGGTGCGGGCACCTTCCACTCACCCTCTCCAGGGCTCTTGGACCTTTCTCTTGCTGTGTCAAGGGCTTGTCTTACCATGAAAACTCACATGGAGTGAGATTTTGAAGCTCTTTTTTTCTCTCACCTTATTTCTCCTGCATTTAAATTGTTCAGTTTCCCTAGTCTTTCTGTGAGTAGTTAGCAGTAATTTTTGTAGTCCAAAATCTGAGTAATTTGTATTTGAACATTGACTTGCCCTGAGCTGTGTGGGATGGGGTTCCCTCTTATCTGTGAATATGCTCTGCACAGCTCCCCCCAGAGCCACCCCTTAGTTACAGAGAAAACTGGCCCTGGGTTTTGACCTGTTTTTCACTCTCAGGTTTTTTCCTCCAACAGTTTACAGCTGCCTTCCATCTTTTTTCCCAGCCATGCAGCACTAACTGCATGGAGCTCCTTATTTTTCTATCATGTTTATTTTGCATTAGCCAGTACAAGTCTCTTTTGTATAATTACTCTTGCTGTTGATGGCATAAATATGCTGATCATGGACACAGAACAGGGGTCCTTTGGTTTATCAAGGCTCTTTTTGCTAAGCCTTCACTAGAACTGAGGAAATTGGATGATACACCTGATCCCATGCCCACAATTTAGCAAAAATGTGAAAATATTCAACATATGTCTGCACTGTTCACCCATTTCTTGTGATCTCTAAGCCTGTTGGCTGTGTGAAACAAAAAAGTATGTTTTTCCCCATGTTGCTCCAGGCAATTGGTTTTCTCATAACTAAAGACAAAGGAAAAGGGAAGGATCCACTGCCCACTCATCCAGAGCTTTCCTTCAGTTTTGATTTTTGGGTTTATTTCATGTTCTCAGAGGCAGGAGTGTTGGCTGGTGCGAAATGCAGATCATCTAGAGAACCACACAATATAGGCCTCCACATTAAACAGCTGCACAGTCTGTATTAATGATTTCAAGGGAAGAGTATGTTTTGATGGAAGAGCTGCAGAGAACACACAAAGCATTTGTGAAACTATTCTGTCAAACACAGGTCAAAATTTGAACCACAGCTACATGGTTGTGTCCTCCTAATTATAGCTGTGCTGCTTAACCTCCCTGAGGTATTGCATGGCATGGCACAGACAGTAAATAAGTAAAACATTCCTCTTAGGAAATAGATTGAGCTTAACACCATTTCTGATGGTGTGATGGTCTAAAAGATAATGATCTTTGGAACACATAGCACCATCTCTGGAGACCTCTAAGCAAGAATGAATTAGAAATTAGTGTCAGGTAGACAAGAAACTGCTTCGGTTAATTGAATCAGCTGACCAGTCTGCTTGAATTTATGAGGTGATACACATCATCCCATATGCCTTTCTGGAAATGCTGGTTTGGAATTTATCAGCACTCTGAAGATATATGGGATTATCTGAAATGAAATGTCCTGCAACCAACTGCATAAATCATGCATTGGTCAGCAGCCTTTTTTTTTTTTTTTTTTTCTTTCGATGTCAGTTCTGTCTTTTGAGAGAATTTATTGTGGTAACCTATGATGTGTGTTTTAAATACTAACCTGAAGCTGTCCTTCCCCTCCCTTTATTTTCTGCTTTCCCTCCCCTGCAAGCTTCCATAGTGACTGTCATACAGCTTGTCAACAATGTAGTTGACACTATAGAAAATGAAGGTATTTAAATTTTTTTCTTTCTTGTTATACAACAATGCTTCCTATTTTCATTGTGAAACATTCCAGCAGAACCTCACTAATCTACACTGACCAGCAATCCTGTGGCAGGGATTGGGTTTTGCAGATCAGCATGTTCACCAGCAAACATGAAAATGCCAGAGGAATGTACCACAAAATATCTGTGGGTAACTGGAGGTGGTAGAAAAGGTGTCAAACCTTCATCCTCTTCTGTTCAAGTCAATGTTTCTGCTTGTTTATTCTCATTGCCTTCAGAGAAAATAATAGACTGATAATGGAGCCATATCATTGACATGATCCTGGCTGCAGAGACTGGGAAACAGAAGATGACACGGGAAGTCTGTAAAGTGTCCCATGCTGCAGCAGAGCTGGGTTCTGTACCCCAGTGGTATCACACAGAGAGGAGCACAGTGCTGGCTGGCTGGTGGCAGGTTTCTCCCAGGAAACCCTGCCAAAGAGCGGATGTGTGGGCACAGCTCCACGATGCCGTGGCTCTCCCATGGCGTTGGTGTGCCCATTCAACAGAGCATGGCAATGTGCTCCAGGGAGCCAGCACTCACCTCTTCCACTGACCTCCTGGGTAACCTCAGGCATATCATGTTATAAGTGAACCTGTAATGCGGGGATATCACTATTTTCTTTATTCCATAAAGCACTGAGGAAATGTCTTGTTATCATAGATGAACATTACTTTTATTTATTTTCCAACATTTTTCCTACCCTTGGGCAAATGTCAACTCAACATCAACTCAGGTTATCCACAAATCAAAAATTTCATCTGTCCTTAGCAAATTTCAGATTTACATACTTCAGCTAATCTAGTCTGCATAATCCATGAAGATGATTAAGTAAATTATTTTTGTGAAGCTACTGATTTTTTTCTTGAGCCAACTGTAATTTTGAAAAACACTTTTACTCCTAGCTAGTGATGCCACTTGAGTATTTGTTCATAGTACATTTACTGAAGTATAGGCGTGCCACTCTTCTCACTATCAAAAAAAAAAAAATTAACTAGCCAAGGTTAATTCAAAAGAAAGTCTCATTCAAAAAATTAAAAAATTACCTTGAAAAGAAAGCACACAAGCACTGCAAATGACCTTGCCTTTCTAAGGGAAAGCTTAAGCAAACACACTGGCTCATTATCATCCTTTACAGGTCAGAAAAAGCCAGTCTGGCAGTGGTTTCAAGAGACTGTCACTGAAAATGCTTTGCCCTCTTCCCAGTTCCTTACATTAAACTTAGGATTCTTAGGATTGTCTGCTGTGCAGCAGAGATGTTGGAAGTGGTGAATAATTAGCCACACTGGAGCTCTGGGCAGAACTGCTGCCACAGAGTCATGGAAGGATGGGGCTCCTACCCCAGGGACCTGCCTGGGGTTGTGCAAGTCAGCGAATTAGTGAGGTTCTCCTGGATCCTGATCCACACAACTCAGAGGGCCCTGACACATCTTGGGTGTAGTGCCATGACACTGACTCCAAAACAGCAAAATCCACTACACAAAGAAGAGGGAAGTGCAGAAGAGAGGTAGGGCCGGTTCAGACACTGCTGCTAAACCTGTAGTAGCCCCAGCCCTCCTCGCTCCAGGACATGGCAGAGCAGGTGGAGAACTCCTGCCTGGCTATCGAGCTAAGGGAGAAATCACCATCACCCCATGCACCATGTGGTGATGAGCAAGGGCAAGTGTGGTCTTAGTAGGTGAAGGGCTGGAGAAGTCTTCTCTGCCCTCGCCTGTGTCTGAGCCACAGAGGTCACAAGCCATAAAGGTCTGTTTCTCCTGCCAGACCTCCTCCAGCAATGTCATCCAGAGACTTTGCCCGATGACTTCTTGCATGAAGCCAAGTAACACGCGGCTGAACAAGAGCATACCCATCTAGAAAACGCTGCAGCTTATTCCCCGCTCTTGTCTCACATAAAACCTCCTTCCTTGCTCTCTCCCCGACCCCTGCACCCTCTCCATACTGGAATGCCTCCCTCCCCACCAGCTAGCATGGCAGTGCAGGTGGGAGGTGGGTGTGGGGTTGCGGAGCATTGTAGCTGATAGCCCCATTAAATGGCTTTGTATTCTATTCTATTCAGGTTCTTATACCGTGCCCATCACCATGGTATCTGAGCCCAGGTGGGCCCAGATTTGTTTGAACCGGCCCTGAGAATGGTAGATTCTTATTTTTCTGTTTCAAAGTGAACAAGTGAGAGAAAAATGTACTTTGCAATTATAAGCCGTGTCGATGGTGGATAGCCCTTTTTTGTGCTAAGAATTACAACTCTAATGTAATTCCGTATCTGTTCAGTGAGGGTAAATAATTAAGATATGATAGAAAAGGAATATAATACACGACATAAACATTTCTTTATGTATGTCTGCGTTTGACAGGCAAGCTTATCTTGTAAGTTAAAATAAAGAATAATTAAAAATCCTACTAAAATGACACCATGGCAGCTTTACTTTAGAAAATTGCATGCAGAGTTTTGTATTTTCACATGTAATACAATGCTGGTGAGAAGCTCCGAGTTACCAGTTTTTGCTTTTCACTTTGTATCTGACAGTGTCTGTTATGGATCAAGGACAGAACTACAACAGAGGTGATTTTTCTGGGGCACCTTCTGCCTGTGGGCCAGGGTGGGCAGAGCACTGACTTGATCTATCATTTGGGTTTTTTTTCTTGAACTGCTTCACATGTACTCTTTTGTTTGAATTCTCTTGGGTTCAAAAGATGCATGAGAATGGCCAGCCACTTTTTTTGTTTCAAAATTCAGTTTTCAGTCAATCAGATTATTTGCTTGCACACTTTCTTTCTTGAAGTCATTGGAGGTGGAAGGGGAGCGAAGATAAGATTCCATAGGCATGCTGACTGCATTTAAAGATTTTTTTAACCGTGAAAAGCAGTAATTCAGACATTTTGATTTCTTGGACTCATAGTTTCTAATACAGCCCAGTAGCATCTCAAAAAGCAAAATGTCTGAGAGTGGCCGTGTTTTGTTTCTTTGCTTGTTTGCATTAGCATCGTGATGCAATTTATTCTCCTCCTCTACCCCTCTGGTCAGAGCATGGCTGACCGGTGTCCGTGGCCTGTGGGGCATGCTGTGGTTTGAATGTGCTGTGAGGACTCAGGCAGGTGCATGCAGGTCACTGCTCTCCTCTGTGGTCCCATCCTAACAGAGCGCTGTGGTTCTCTTCCCTGCTGCAGCGTATCATTGGGATACCTCTGACTGGATGCCCAGTGCTCGCTTGTCCGACATTGAGGAAGTGCCCAATTTTGAGACGACAGATGGAGGCTTGGCTCATCACAGCAGCACCAGAGAACTGGAAACAGATTACTACCTTGGTGGCTACGACATCGACAGCGACTACCCTCCCCCTCACGAAGAGGAGTTTTTGAGCCAGGACCAGTTACCACCTCCTCTCCCAGAGGATTACCCAGACCAATATGAAGCCCTCCCACCTTCACAGCCGATCTCAATGGCAAGTACTCTCAGCCCTGACTGCAGGAGACGGCCACACTTCCACCCGAGCCAATACCTCCCTCCCCACCAGTTCCCCAATGAGACGGACACCACAGGATCACAGACTGGGAACGAATTTAGTACTTTTGCTGTTGGCCCAAGCCAGAACACAGAAAATGCTAGTGCAGGTAAGGTGCCCTTAACCTTGCACAACTCTCTCAACACCTCCTCCTCTGACGTCTCAGCCGGCTGCGGCTTTGATGACTCCGAAGTAGTCATGAGTGACTTTGAAAGCGTGGAGGAACTCAGCCTAGAAAATGTTCACATTCCATTTGTGGAGACCCAGCAGCAGACACAAGTGTAAAGGAAGCTCCTTTTTTCTTCCTCCTCCTCTTCTTTTTTTTTAATTTTGTCATTTGGTCCAATTAATAGTATAAATATTGAGAAGAAATTTTGCTGAAGGTGTGTCTATATATATATATTGGGCAAAGAAAAGTACAGTATAACCCATTATTAACTTGTTCAGAAATGATACTGTATGTGCAGACATGAAGAGACCAATTGTGTTAAGTATTATACATCACAAAATTGTTACAGACAATCTGGAGAGTATACCTTCTATTTATTACCAAGAGTAAAACTCAGCTTTTAAGGCAGGGGGAAAAATAACTGCTAAATAATTTCTCTCTCACAAAGTTGGGTTGTTTTGGGGTTTTTTTTTTGGCATTTTGTTATTAAAAGTGTTACAGTGTTATGATCTCCCCACAGTATTAAGGAATAGGTATGGATCATTCTAGAATGCACTGTTGCATGAAATTTTATGTCAGCAAAGAGTGAAAGCAATTGATTGCTGGGGCTGCTGCATACAACATGTCAGATGGCTAAAAAAAGCAACATTTCTGAATTGACCTATCAAAGACAAGTGACCAGTTATTTGTCCATAAATATTTATCTATACTTTTGTTCATTGCATAGCATTTCATTCTACTTTGTGTAGAGTAATGCACATACATACAGTTTGTATTTACTCTAAATTGGCATACATTGGTTGTCATTTTCAAAACCTGATGTCAGGTGCATGTGCATAGCTTTGCCCATGAGAACTTCCCGAAATGTCAGAGTTTGGCTCAGGAGTGGCCTGGTTTTGCCCCAGCTGTGTATGCACAGCCTCTTAATGTGTATGCAATGTGAACATGGATCTGAAAACTTGAGGTAACCTACACAGCTGATCGTTTTTTGGAAATTTCTTGCTTAGGCAATCAGTTCTTTACCAGCAGTCCTCATGCTGCAGTTTCTGCAGCAAAATTATTTGCAATTAAGTTACCTATAAGGCAGCTGTAACCTCACATTGTTAATTTATCATCTTTTGGTAAATCCCTAGAGTTCACAGGATGAGTTCTGAGCTGCTGTAGACTGACTCAGTCGGTGGAGCTGAATGAGTGAACTGTGGCCAATGATCCGTTACCAGATTTTCCACTGGGTGCATGATTTTGTAGGATTTGAGTACATCCAAAGGTTGTTTGCAGACTTTATAGTATTGTTGTGGAATCAAGAAAACCATGACATCTGTATGCTTTTATGCTTCCCTCAGCCTGATTGGAGTAAATGGTCATTCACATTGATTTGGTTAGAGTAGTCAAGTGCAACCTGGAAATATTGGATTTTCACTCAATGTATTAAAGCAGAGTATACACACCTTGGTGCTCTGAAAATGTTTTTACCCCACTGCATTTTACAGCGTCCGTGTACCTTACTAGTGAATGTGAGTCTACAAGCCTGCATTACTGTTGGGTTTTCGTCCATTTCTTCCATGGCATAATTCTGTCATTCTGAAAAGCTATTGAATACCTAAATCATTTTGATAAATGAACAGATTCATTAGCAGGTTTCCTGTGCTGCTTTCCTTGTCCTGTTCCTTGGTCAATCACCTTAGCTGGATAGTTTCAGCAGTTGTATGCCAGGGCGTGTTCTTGACTGACATGAGTTTCACACAAAGTTTAATTGTGGGCTATTTCTTGACATACAGAAAGGGTTTGTTCAGAAATTTTCCCCAACACAAAGAAATTACTAGTAGAATGTAATTTAAATAATTGCAGCTTGTAACACTTTTAATAAAACAGGATTTCTAGAATTCTTGGAGTAGGTACAGTGTATTGCTGCTTCCCTCCAATAGCTCGTGTAGCTGTGAAAGATTGGTGTGGATTTTTTTTCTTTGGGATGATGCAGCAATTCTTGAGTAGAAAACAGCTCATTATGCAGGTATATGAATAAACTGAGTGAACTTCTGGAGAAAATGTACTGCACATACAAGTATTATCAAGTACTTGTCTGCAAATAGGTCCTGTCCATTGAATTTATGAATGTCACTTGGTCTTCTCAAAGTAAACATGCTTCTGTAACAGTGATATATTCTGAATGTGCTCATGGTGCGTTTCAAACCCTTTCCCCTGATATTATTCCTGTGTTTTTGAGAAGAAAAAAATGCGGAAATTTGTATTGTGATTGCAAGGAACTGAGGGATTTGCCAGAAGGCCATAAAATGGTTTGGCAAGCCTATAGGCACGGATAGAGGATGACTCGTATTGTTCATGAAGTTTGTGTTACAGGAAAGGAAATGCAATTAGATTGATGTCTCTTCAAGAGTTAGGAGCATCAGAGTTGGCAAAGCAATTCTGCAAATTTAGCTGCACTTTTTAAAAGCTTGTATGACCTTCTGAGAATGTGATGCTCTCTTAGCATCAGGCTGCAGTTTACATGAGGTTTGCTCCTACTCAGCTTTGGTTTGAGACATTTTTATCCATTATGCAAGTAATTCTGTTCATGCCCCCAGATAGTTATTAGGTGTACTTGTCACCTGTCTTCTGTAGTGAAAGTTCTTGCGTAAGCGTGAGACACTGGTATCAAACCTTTACTGGAACATATCAAAAGTGTCATGAGGGACAGCACGATGGGAGCCTAGTGATTGCCATACAAAAAAAAAAATCAATGTTTCTTACCAAGCTTGTTGCCTCAGTAATATATTGTTGATAGTGAGTTTTAATAGTAAAATATGCATAACTACAATGTATAGTATTTTTTCTGTTTGATGTTGTTGCCATTTCATTTCACTGAACACCTACTTATTAAAGTGCTGTTGGGAAGGTGCCAAGGATCACCCGTTCAGCCTTCTCTGTCCTATTCATGATTTCTATACCTCAATATCTCCTCCCCTCCAAATCCATCTTCAGATTCCCCTCTGTGAATATTGGTATTTCTGTGGCCTTTCTGGTTTTGTTCAGGCTCTTTTTGATAATGGTAAGACCCAAATGCAGATGTAAAGGTGAAATACCTCTTAGGGAGTAAGATTTTCATGTTAACATCTCTTGTTAAACCAAGCCATTTTATTTTCTTTTTAATTACTGCTCGACATGAACAAGTAAAAATCTTCTAATCTGGAACATAAGAACACATTCATAACATAATGTAAGAATTACTGTTCATATTAGCACTTCCTATATATATTTTAAGAATATATATTTCCTTTTTCTGCCATGTGATGATTTTCATATCACTGCTGCTGTCAGGTCCCTGGTTCTGCAAGAGCTACCCTGCACATCTCTGCCTATCTTGTCTGTCTGTATTTCAAACTGCATTCCTGTAGATGGCTCCACTACACGACATTTTCTCTGAGAATCATCTGTAGCAGATTATTTCATAGGCTTAATGAAGTAGTTTTAAGTATCACTGGCTTATAACTTAGGATCAAGAAAGTTTTTGCTTTTTGGAAAGAAGCAGTAAGAGAAAAAAGCAACTTGTTAAAATACAAATACACATTTATATCAAAAATCATGAACTTTGCCAGGGTGTATGAGTCTAAGTAAAAGGGTGCTTGTTCTCTGCATTTTGATCAAGTTGAGAATGTCGTGCACAGTGCTGGCCTTTTTAATAAAGCTGGCAATGGAAAGCTCCTTACAGTGACTACAACATGATTTATTCTGCCAATACCATGCCAATACCACATTAGGTGGCCCTGTGCAAAAGGAAAAATTAGGCTTATGTACCATTCTTAAGTATGCAAATTACTTTGCCTTTGTACTATAAATATTAAAAAAAAAAAAAAAGGCCAAACGCCCCCACAAAACTATAGATAATGAATGTAGTTGCTGTCCTTGACCAGTATCTTAAAATGGAATAAAGGGCCGAATGTGACACCATGGAGCTGTACAATCACTTTCCTCTTATGGGAGAAAATGGACAACCCCGCTAGAAAATCTACATAAAGTTGCCTTCCTCCAGGACCCTCCTACAGGATGCAGCATATTAGGCAACCAGGAGAACTTTGGAATGCAGAGGTTGGCTACAGACTGTGATTTCCTGTCAATAGAGTTCTCCTTAAGCTCAGTGATGTCTTTGATCCCAAACTATCCCAGGGGTTTCTTTAACATATAATTCCAGTGAAAGGCTGGAAGGAGTCAAAGGCTTCTCACTGCCACTGTTTTCCTGAACCTGAAAGTTGTGTGTGCCATCTGTCAAGCAAGGTCTCCACCTGTGCATGTCCCACAAGGAACTTAAATTTTGGTCTTCGGAAATTTTTCTCCCAGTCTGTAAATTCGACAGTGTAGTCTAAAGCAGTGAGAGCCTTGATGTATCAGTACCCCCTCTAGTCAGAAACTCAGTGTGGCTGCAGCACAGTGAATAAAAGCATGTCATGAAATGCTGATCAATGGGGAGGCAGCAGCTGTTGTCTCTGTGAGCCAGGCAGAGACATTCTGAGAACGTGACATAAAAGTTGTTGCTCTGATCTCCTATAAATTCCATCATAAAGAAAAACGTGCTGAACAGGACAAATGGCTGAGACCACACTTTACTCCTCATGGAAAAAGCTAAATTGATGCTATAGTAAGTATATCTTTACAGTCAATAACTGCAGTCATGGGAGAGGGAGGTGAAGGTGCCCTGGACCAGTTCTGCTAAGCTTCATGTGAAAAGGAAGCATCCTTAGTAATGGAGGAAGCCAGCTCTTCTGAACCAGTATGAAAGTATACTTGTGCTTTGTAGATAATGTTTGGAGCTATTCACTTAGCAATAATGGGCATTTCATTGGTTTCCAACAAGAGAGTTACATCTTCAGCTTCATTCCCTGATGATTTACATCATTTACCATGTGGTAAAAACTGTGCTTTTTGCCTGTTTGCATCTCTGCTCCTCTCAATGCACCAAAATGTGATTTGAGCCTTAGAAATTTAGACCATTGCCCATTACCCATGGTTTATAGCCTGTGTTTCGTGAACTTGACATTTAACATCTCCATTATCAGAAGGGCCATCCAGTTAGTAAATTAGCTGCATCATCCAAGGGACGAACGGATGGGGAGGAAATGAAATTAAATTTGTTTCTTTATGTAATAATGAAAAGCAATAATTGCAAATATGTCGTATTACACAAAGGCCATAAGTAATCTTTACCAGTGTTAAGAGTGCACTTGAACTGTATTATGGAAAGAGATTGGAGCCCTCAGAACTGTAGCATTCCTTTGTCATAGGAATACCTGAAACACTATTAATCAGCAATGCAATGAGCCCATACTGCCGATTTTCAGGAGATGACAAAGATGTTTAGGAGTGAAAGCAGTTCTCTTTAAAGCACTGTATTGGAAAAGATTGTCTTGTAAATTTTACCTGTCTTAAGCAGGCTGGTTTGTAAAAGATGTATGTTTTGGTGTTTAAAAAGAAGTTTATAAAATAATGTATATAATGGTTTCAAATTTCCAGGCTTTTGTAGATATTTGATGCCAATCAGGTTGCTTTAATTTCTTTTGTTTGTTTGTTTGTTGGTTTGATTGATATAATTCTAAAGAGTCATCAAAGTTGATTTAAACTTCTAAGATAACAGAAAAAAAAAACATTTTAGATCTGAAAACTTTTTAATAATTTCAAAATGTACTGTAATTTTCCTTTGGGTTCAGCTCTTTTTGTTTAACTTCTTTCTGGTTTTAAGAAGATTTTTTATTGACTTTTTTATATGAATGTGTTTTGCACAAAAAACCTAGAGGTATGATTTTTATTCCATTTCAAGTAGGTATTAAGAAATGTCATTTTTCCAATGACAACAAAGTCAACCTTATGCAAAAGGGAAGGTTTATCACTTTGAGTGGGTATAGTTCTTCATCTGAAAACTAATTGTTCCTTCATAATTGCTGTTGGCAGTATTGTCTTGTGTTCTTTTGCTATAAAAACAAAACAACAAAAAAAAAGTGTACAGGTTTGTAACTGCCAAAATTTGCTAAAGTTGATGGTTAAAATAAGTTTTCCAAGTAAACAAAAAGAAAAGCCCAGCTGTGTTGACTGCTTTTTGATTTTTCTCCTACTTTCAAAGGAGGGAGCAAGATAAAATACACCAGTTCTTGAAGGAACGTAGCATTTCATTCCCTCTCTGTGTTGCAGAAAATGCTACTTTTTTGAACTCTTTAAATTAATTTCATTACTACATGGAAATTCCTCCGTAGGGCCCCCTACTTGCACTGCAGCGCACCCTTGCCAAGGGTTGCTTAGCTGAAATGTGTAAGCTAAGGCAGTTCCCTGATTAAAACCACATCTTTAAAGAATGCAAAAGGCATCATTGCATCGTGTAGCCATCTAGACAGTGAGCTCCATCAACAGAGACAATTTCAGGGGACAGTGCAGCTGTCTGGTTGCTTAGTGGGGGTAGAAGGAGTGGATGTGTAATGCAGCATCCCACTCCACAGTGTGCCTGCCATGAGTATCTCTGTGCTCCAGCATCATGGCACTGGCAGGTGGGACCAGCTGGGATAAGTTCATGTATGTTAGCACTGCCCCTGGAAAGAGTTGTCATTGTGCTGGGCATGATACTCAGCCTGGCCAGGGCCTTACATTCAGGGATACCCCATTTATTCCTCCTTCATCACACCTTTCCACCTCCACAGCCCAAGCTGCCCTCGCTGGACTGGACTGAAGTGTGGCTTCAGAAGCTCATTGTAGGAAGAAGGGGAGACAGTCCTTCCTGAGATCTTTGAACATTCTGCTGTGACACAGCCAAGATCACCCCTCATGCTGCTGGGGAAGAAGGGATGCTGCCTGCATTGTGTGTCCCATTAGAGCAAGGACTCAGAGCAGTGTTTCAGTCACCACCAGTCAGCACACAAATACCCCTTCTCAGCAGTCTTGAAACAGAAACTTAAGCTGTGGAAAGGAAAAATACCAAGTCAACATTAAAAGTGTCTCTTCCCTCAAGAATACCCTTTTTATTTTTTTCCTAGCGTGGATGACTACCTTATTTTAGTCAGTTTCCTATTTAATTTTCTATTTCCATTTCTGCTTGTATAGGATCTCTTTTCTTTCTTTTCCACCATTACCAGTAGATCTTGACAGAATCTCAGGGAAATAATTATGGTGGCAGAAGTAGCCTGGCAGTCCAGAGAGGCTCACTGTTACAGTGAGATGAAGCAGATCATTATAAGAGAAAGTGAGCATAGTTCAGAGAATATTCAAGATTAAATGATGTAAAATTCTTGTTTAAGTTTAATGTTCAAAGCTAGAGATATGAAATGACATCAGTATTTCTATTAGGATGGAAAAGATGAGAATTGAGATGGCAAACAGGTCAAAATGCACCTAAGTGTTCTGTCAAAATAGAACCAGCACCACTGGTTTTCCCCTTCACATCAAAAATAAGTTATTTCTTCCTTCCATGGGTTTTGGTAACAGGTTTTTTAAATATGCAGTGTATCCTGTCCATCACAGTGGGAACCCTCCCCTCATTAACACTGCAGTGCTGCTGGTGCATGAAGTCTCACCAGAAGCCTTTGTGTCTAAAAACTAAGGTGGGGACACCTCATGAGAAAGTATGAAAAGGAGAAGACACTAAAATGACAGCTCTAATCATTTCAATGGACCTGAAGGTTTTTGCACAGAATTTTTTCCTTTATTTGCACGGAAACATCTGTAGTGCAAAACAACTTGAAAATTAGAGATAGGTGTCTGTGTCTGGCTGTGGCATTTCCAGCTCTTCAGAAAAGCTTGGAGGGCTTCTGCAGTATTCTCAGGATGAGTCAGGTGGACATTAAGAAGAAGGAGACAATCCGTCCTACCTGAACACTTACTAAGAATATTGATTTCCATATCAAAGACAGAGTTTTCCGTGCTGGTAAAACCTTTCCTACTTGCAGTTTTTGTTCTGCCTACCCCCCCACTCTATCATGCAGTGGGGGACAAAACGTCAGAGCAATGACTGTGACTTCCTCTAACATTCAAAGAAAGCAATTTAGAGACCCCCTACCTCTTCTCAGACAACAGTCATAGCCACAGAAGAGAAAGCATTTTGCAGAAGGCATGTCAGCCTGTTGCAGGAAGGACTCCTGGCTGTGGAGAGAAATGCGTGGTTTCATAGGAGAACAGGCAAGGAAATTGTAACAGCAGGTGAATGTCAAGTACTTCCTCCCCTAATTTAACTTCTTCAGATGTTATGTTCTCCCCAGTGGTACCAAGGATCTTTCTGTGCATATATTTAACTCACATCTCTGATTAAATTTGCTTTTCTAGGCTTCCAGATACTACATAAATTTCTTCCAGCACCTGAAACCATGCCCCTGGTTCTGGTGTGCAGGAGGGCTCCTTACAGGATTTAATGAGCCAGACACCTAAAGATGTGGTGACCAGCCCTGGCAGTGAAACCCTACAGTGTCCTTTAGGCCACTGCCATAGGTGAAACCTTGACTGAGAGGATGCACTGGCACAGATTGCCCAGAGCAGCTGTGGCTGCCCCATCCCTGGAAGTGTCCAAGGCCAGATTGGATAGTGCTTGGAGCAACCTGGGATAGTGGGAGGCATCCCTGCCCATGGCAGGAGGTTGGAACTAGATGATATTTAAGGTCCCTTCCGACCACACCATTCTGTGATTCTGAGTTTGTTTATCAGAGAGGTATGGCCAGGGATGGTCAAATACAAACCAGTTAAGGGAGTCTTTATCCACAGGCATGTGAGTTGTAATTCTGCCACTGTTTTGATGCCACATCTTCCACTACCTTTGGAATGACTTTCTGCAGCACACATAACCTGAGCTTCCAGGAGCCATTGGATAGCCACCGGCACCTCCTGCAAGAGATGGACTTTAAAAGCCAGGGTGAATCCACGGAGCTCAGTGGATGCTGCTGCTCTGAGGCTATTGCCCAGTGAAGACAGAAAGTACAAAGAACCAGCTGCACAGAATCCAACTCCAGCTGTCCCACTTGGCTAGTTCTTGGCTTGCTCAGACATGTCACGGATTGCCCTCCAGGGAAAAATGCTGCTGTATTCAGGCCAAGCAGAGGGAGCAGCTGCCTGCTGCAGCCTGCTGAGCAGTTACATGGCAGTGTTTGAAAGGTCATTTATATGGCAAATATATATTTTTTTAAAAAAAGACAAACTGTGAATATAATTCTTTTTTCTAAGTCAGTTTAAGGCATTTATTTCAAATAGCAGAAAATTAAATGCATTAAGTGTTAACACAATGATAGAAGGTGATCATATCTGTACAGAACATGTGAGGATTCAAGCAGCATGAGTATTTGAGTCTTAATCCACATAAAAGCTAATGTGCTGATTTTGTTAAGTCTGCTAGGTCACTCCAGTTGTCTTCAGTAACTTGAGAGGTCTCCCTGAGAATGGTGTTTGCAATCTGCCTGTTGGGGCATTAGCAATGTCTTAATACAAACAGGAAGGATTTCTTGTGGGAATTGTTTGCTAGTAAAACTTAAATACGGGATTTAAAGTTAGTTGTGAATTGATATGTTGCAAGGAGACCAAGTTCCTGTCACTCTCCATCCTGCTAAAAGCAAAGCAGAGTTAACAGCTTCTGTGCATCTTGAGGCTGAAGATTAATACCTGGAGTAGTGGAGCTGCTGCCTGCAGAGCTTCCAGTGCAAAACTGTGCCTTGTGTTTGCTTCCAGCACAGACCAAAATCCAGCCACAGTGGGAGGATTGCTGTCATCTATCCTCAGATATCTGCAGTGGCAGCGCTTCCCCCTGAGCCAGTCATCCTTGGGTGCTTTATGTTCAGTGAAGAGATCTAAGATGTAAAGTCATCTAACCTAATGTTAGTATCGACTTTAGGACACCTTCTGGGAACAGATTATTTGTCTTCAGTGACCATTAAGGACTCCAGATGATAATCGTCTCAGCCATAAACTCCTATTTAGATCCTATGGATTCTGCCTCCAGGGCATCATTTCCTATTGTTGCTTCATGTAATTGCTTTAATATTTAATTAAAATTTAATTGCTTTCATATTTAATTTAATATAAATATTTAAAATTTACTCCTACAAGAAAGAGAGAAATTAGCAAATTGGAGAGAGGTAGTAGAAAGCCATTAAGAGGACCAGAGCCTGGAATATATGACATATGGGAAGAATATAAAGGTTTCAACTTACCTCCTTCTGTGATTCTATCTATTTCTGTGCTTTCTGTCCTAAGAAATAAAATGCTTTCTACTGAAATTTCCCCATTGCTGTGTATAAATATTATTTTCCTTTCATTAATTATCGTGTGTAAATCTAATTTAGTAGGTCTTCAGGAAAAATCACTTTATATTATCCCTACTTACTGTTAACTTTTAATAGTACTAATTTATTAATGCAAACCTCAAAAACCATGTTACTCTACAGGAGAAGGAAAAATTTACCCCTGAAGCAAGACAATCAAGGCCTTTTTCTATTTCAAAGTTCTGCTATCACATGCTGTCCTACTGTCTGTTTTGGAATGCACCCACACGTACTCTGATGGAACCAGCAGCACTTGAGATGTGCATCAGTGAGGCTGGTGGGGCAGGGAGACCTAGTCAGCACTCAGGATTAGCCAGGTTGACCAGAAACACACTTTTCCTCCTTCAGTCCTTTAAAATCCTGAAAATGTTTAGGATTGTTGCGTTTTCCTCTGATCTACAGTTGTGAACCAAGTACATCCCTGGAGATGCAGGACTTCTTCAGCACACAGCAGAGTCAGAGCAAGAGGTGCCAGGAGAAGAGCAGTGCTCTAAGATTGCAGGAAAATACAGCACTGTCAAGTGCCTGGCTTTGTCTGTGCTATACAGCCCTCCCATTTTGGAAAACAGTATCATTTCTCCTAGGCCAGAGGTAATCAAATTCATTTGATTGTTATGTTCAGTGATGTATTTGAGCCATTTAATGAAAAATTACTTATGAGTAATAGCAAACTGAAATAACTTCAGAAGAACAATATAATTTCCCTCTAAAAGTACCCAAAGACCAGGTGAGTTGGAGGGTTGGAGGCTGTGGTTTGGTCACCCTCTTCAAAGAAACTAAAGTCTCTGACCTCCTGTTGTGTTGTTCCCTTGGGCTGGATGTGGGTAAGTGTGGGAGCAGCACTCCCCAAATGAGAGTCCAGAGAGCTGCATTACTCCAGCTAGTGCTGCAGAAGAGGTTGTGATCTTCAAAGCAGTCTCTACTTAAGGAATTTTGTTTAATCCATGGCTTCTTAACAAAACTTGATTATTGATTCAGATAGCAAGGTGAGAAAAGAAGATAAAAACACAGCAAATGGCACAAAAAGCTAGGGGAAAAGCTGTTTTACAAGATGCAGTCCCTCTGGGTTGTCCTTGTCCTTGCATGAGTAGCCCAAGGCCACAGTTCCTCCGAGGGGATCATACCCCAGCATGGATCACCCACAGCTGCAGTCCCCTTGGGTGTACCTTCTCTGGCATGGAGCACCTCTTTGCAAGAGTATTTCCAGCCATTTTCCCAACGTTTCCTTTCACATGCTTCCTTTACTGTCTCTTCTTTTGTGTCTTAACCCTTGCAGCTCCCTCCTTAGATATGTTTGAGCATGAGTTTTTTGGCGCCTGTGCATTGGTATTGTGTCTCAGTGAACTGAGAAAAGTGTAGGAGATAATCCTTTGAATAAGTGCTTTAAGTGTGATGTAGGAGTTTGATCTATGGCTGAGAAGCAATCTGGCTGTGTAAGACTGATAGTAGGTAGATGATATTGCCAGCTATATTAAGACTCATTCAAATCACAAAAAAAGAACGTTGAGAAGCTGGAAAGCATTCAGAAAATCTGCAAAACTGAAATAAGAGTTGAGATGTAAACTCTGCAGTGACTCTTACTTATTTAGCTATCAAAAGATTGTTAAAAGTTACTAGAGAAAACAAAGCTTTGTCTGTCTCAGGCTAGTTCTGTAGCAAGGCAGGGAACTGACATTGAGAAATTACTTAGAGCTTGGATTGAGTGCTCATCACTGGATGTTTTGAGATCACTTTGATCTTAAATCTGTCTGTTCTTAAGCAGGACTCCATCTGTATCTCTGAAAGATAAGCTGTCATTCAGGTTGAAGTTACAGAACTGACAGTACACTCAGGAAAGTTGTTTGGTTGATGGTAAACAAAAGCCGGTCAATGTGGTGAAATTAATCCCTCTATGATTTAAAAAAAAAAAAAAAAAAAAAAAAAAAAAAAAAAAAAAAAAACAAAAAAAAAAAAACACCCCAAAAAAACACCAACAATTCATGTAGAGAAGAAATTAAAAGTCTGGGAGATACAAAATGCCCCTTGGTGTTGAGCAGATCCTGTCTGGAAACCTCCTGCAGTGTGTCTGCCTTTTGAGCACCATGGCAGCACTCCTGTCCTGGTCAACCAGGTCTGCAGCTGAACTTTGCTAGGAACCACTGAGGGAGAGGTGGGTGATTTATAAGCACTAATCCATAATTTTTAATATTTATTTCTTATTTTACCACTGTTTTTTTTCTTTCTTAAATAATATTTTTAATCAAGGGACAGTTTCATTTTATTGACTGCAATACTGAAAGCATGAGACTTCAACAATATTTCTTGAGAACACTTTCTGAGGGAATTTAGCATTTGCAAGGGAATTACTCATCATTCACCCTGTAGGAAGAAATAAATTCTCTTCCAAATTGCCAGTGAAGGTTTTTTTAATTTTTCTTTTCCTTCTTTCTTGTTTGCTCTGATTTCAAGAGCCAGAGGTGTTTTTGACATTAGATCACTGCTTTGACGTGGTTTCTTCACAGGGGACTAATTTTAGGGGACAATAGAGTTTATCATGTGAAGGAGAATTACTCATTTCTTAGAGAAACTAAGCAAAAGAGAAAAACTTCAAATTGTCAAAAGCACTCACGAGAAACGCAAACTACAAATGTTTTAGATAATTGAAAGGGGTCTTCCATGTTCCAGCACAGATATATTAGAAAGGATAATGGATACACTTTTGGCAGGACATGAGACAACAGCTGTAGGGGCTTTCAGGGCTTTCAGCCAGGTCATCAAATTAAAATTAGTTGTAGTGATAGAGCAATGACATCTTAAGATTTATTATGGGGAAAGCCGCTGTGTTAGGTGTTCCTGCTGCATCCCCCAGGACTACTGTGGTACCTGCTGTGTGAGTGCTTACCAAGACACTGTCACAGCCTCCTGTTCCTCAGCAGCAGAGACCAGCGACCAAGTTTTGCATGGGGCTGCAGCAAGTTAGGGACATGTGTTTCACTGGATTTCAGGGTTGTGCATCTCGAAGAACTCAGTGTTAATAAAAGTTTTCGGGATTTAGAAGAAGATCTTTTAGCATGTATGTCTTGACAAGCATTTGAAGGTTTGCAGATGATGCAGAGATACCTGTCCTTGTTCTGTGATGTTCCTGAGAAACTGAACAAAATCCAAGCTGTGCATTTTGTATCAATGCTCTACAATGGACTGTAAACATGACAGCATATCTGAGCTGGCCTTTCAGCTCTCTTTCGTGTTGTCAACATCCCTTTCTAGTTGGGAAGCGATGTGCAGTAATTTTAAACTCTTACAAAAGTGTGGTTAAGTTCCTAGTATGTGATAGGCAACACTGAAATAATATACTTTGATTTAATCACCTCAAATTTACCTAGGCAAAACAATGTTTCCCATGAAATGTTCTGTTGGGTAGCTGCTTCAGTGGCAATTTAAGTATCTATCCTCCCTATTGGTTTAGGGCCCTTCTGAATTCTCCTCCATGTAATAGAATCACATCAAAGGCCAAAGGTGAGCAAATTGTACTCCTTTCTTTATTTGTGAGGAAAGGTGCAAATCACTAAGCTGTCATATTTTCCTGCTCTCCTACCTGGAGGACTGAGCAACCTGGCAGGCAAACAGCAAGTCTCCACCAGCCAGGGGAGCAGCAAGGCAGAAGTGTCCGTTCTGTCCAGCAGTCAGACATCTCCATGCTTACTTGGGTCTTTTTTCTTGCTGTATCAATATTCCTATATCTTTTTTTTTTCCCTGAAAGGCTGGTTCTTGCATCAATGCCTACTCGAATTGTTGTCCTTTTTCTAACCTTTGCTTTCCTGTCTGGATGAAGAAGCAGAAGAATATATAAACAAAGTACAACAAGACGCACAGAAAAAGTAGTACAGGGAAACCACACTGAGGCTGTGTACGAAAAGGCAGCTTTAACTAAAAAAAGTTTCAAGGAGGAAACAACAGTCAAGTTGAAGCAGCTGTTTTCTCTGCAGTGTTTTGGCTAGTTGGAGATTCTGGCCATGACCTGGGTGAGTCACAGTAGTGGGGGCTGCTCTGTACCAACCAGGGTAGTGATAGTGGCGTTGGTGTGGGTCCAGTGCTGAAACAGAAGTGTCTCAGCAGCCAACTGCCTGTATATGCCCTCTCCTTTGCATCCCGATGCCCGGGTCCCTCCCACATGCTTCCATCTGTGCAGGTCCCTCTAATGAACAGCCTCTGCACCACCGCCTACTGCAATGTCCTTTCTGTTGCTCACTCCAAGTGGATTCTTCTAGTCTTCAGACTTATGGTGTCAATTATAGCATGGCTTTCTGCCAGGGCAGGATCCCAGGACACCTGCTTTTGTCCTATAAACTATTTTCAAAGCTAAGCTACTTTGATTGTCTGAGCACATAGAGGAGCAAATTGCCTGGGAGACACTGCTCTGGACATGATAAGATGGTGCTGTCAGGAGCCAGCGTGCCTGTGGTGACTGTGATAAGCAGAGGCATTCCTCCTCTCTATGCGCTTTTTGCCTGAGGACATCATGTAGCTCATTATTCCGGATGAATATGTTGGATTATTTCCTAAAGCATGGGGTGGCAATGCCTCTGTCCTGCGAATGCAGGGCAGGCAAAAGCTGGATAACTCTGCAGTGGGGCTGATTATGGAACGGCCGCTGGCTGTACAGGCGCTTTTCATCTTTTGCCCTCTCCCAATTCCTGGCTGTAATATAAAAATTTTACTTCTCAAAAAAAAAAAGACTGCAGTTTGGGGGGTTTTTAACTTTCTCTGAAAGCAGACTAGAGTAGCTAAAGCACCCTCCAGTGCCCACAGAATCTATCCCAATCCAAAGTGCAATGCGAGCAGTAAATAAGTGGCATTTGAAAATGTAATTTGTGAATTAGATTAGAATGCAATTGAATATCACATTGGAGAAGAGAAGCATGGCAGAAATGTTTGTGTGTGGCCATGACAGAAATGCAGGAACTTGGATACCAGACCCACATGGGCTTCATAACCGTATTGGTAGTGATTTCCTGAAAACCTGTAAACATTTTGCACACATGGACTTTGGATTTTCATTCAGTCAAAATGGACAGTTTGTGAGATCCCTTATTACCAATCATTTTTCTCATTTTCCTCTTTGGATAGCTAGAGTTTTGCAATGCAAAAGTTCAGTATTCAGGGAAAAAGGAAAAAAAGTATGTGAAATGAAAATAAAATGTAATCTTTATTGGAAGGAGCAATTTCTGATAAGTAGAGAAATACTGCTGAGAGCGATAGGAGTTCTGATGACAGATGCTGATCACCAAGAAAACCTCATTTATTATCTTGGCATGTCATTTTGGTGCTCTTAATATCTTTAATCATTGTCAAGCAAGAACAAGAATCCAAAATAACTGAACAGCTGCTTGGTTCCATTTTTCTTGGTATGGAAATGAAATCTTTGCTTTTACTCCAGCTCCCTGGATAAATACTTTCTTTCATGGATTTTATTTCATTCTAATCCTCCTGGTGTATATGAGAAAGCAATTGTGTGTATAAATACACAGAGCAGCTGTAGCCATATTGGATAATAGGCCTATAATTACTTCTCTGATTTAAAGCCTAACAGTTTATTCCACAACTGTTGTGATGCATTTTTATTAATATTGCAATAATTTTGCTGCCCTTTTGCTAAGTTACGTACCATTGTCTCCCCAAATAAATGAAGTACTTACAGTAGAAGGGATAATTAGAATGTGGCTCAGTATGGAGATACTTAACTGTCAAATATCTGGCTCAAGCTATTTACAAGAGGAACTTAGGAACAAAATACTAAGAGGAACATGGATTAAAAATGAAGCTCCTTTGTGCCACTTTATTGAAAGTGCTCAAACCAAACCATGGGGTGAAACTATACATTTAATCAGGGCTTTAAACATCTCAGGTTTCCTGAAGTGATTTCTCATGGGCCTAGATATGATCAATAAGTGAAAATTTGTTTCCTTTAAAGGTACACATGTTTTTTACTGGGCCGGGATTGCCCTGTTGTGAATCAGTTTCTAAATTTCCTAGAATTTCCCCAGGAGTTCTACAGTTTCAGATTTGCTGCACTTCCAAGTGATGAGCTGATTGCTTTAGTTAATAAAACACCAGGAAAATGGAAGACAGCAAGTACGATGCCAAATTATATTGGTAGCTCTAGGTAACTACAGACCCATAAGACTGACCACTGCACTAAGCAAATAACTCAAAACAGTGACAGAGAATAGAATTAGAGGAGAGTTAGCACTGATTTGGTTGGTAGTCACAAATCTACTTGAATTCTTTGGAGAAGTCAATGAGATATTGTTTGTCTGGTAAACATGGTGTACCTAGTTTCCTTAAAAAATTTTTATATGATCCTACAAGAAAAAAAATCATCAAAGAAATTAGGCTAATGTGCAAAAGCAGAGATCCCTCAGGGGGAAAACCTGGTTGCAACATCAGAAATAAAAGATAGAAGGCCAGGAGTTTTAATATCACAGAGTTACAAGAATAATTTCAGAAGGCTCTGTGATAGAATCTGGGCAGTTCACAATATTCATGAAGTATTCACGAAAGTGTTGTACCAAAATGTGCAAATAATTATAAAATTATTCAGGGTTGTCAGAATTTAAGATAACTACAAACACTTTCAGAAATGTTAGATTAAATTTTATGATGATATGTGATAGGTACTCCACATTCCAAAAAATATTTCTAATTGTGTATAGTGGATATTTTTATTCAGAAAAGAAATCCAGGGGTCATCAGCAGTCATTGTGAAAATTAGGTTTCTTCTGAAAATATCAGCTTAATGCTTAGAAGTTGTTCAAAAACAATTTGTATTGGGAATTATAAAGAAAGTAATTGAAAATACAGGTAAAAAGATAACTCTTTCTAAATCAATAAAGCACTCTTATCTTCAAACTCGTGTATTTTTGTGGTCTTCCATTTCACATAAGGCATAGCTGAACTGCAGAAAGGGCAGAAAAGGACAGCAATAGCAGTATTCCATCATAGAGGAATACATATGTTAAGATATCACATCTTAGAGAGAAATACCAAAATGTTTTATGATAAAGACCTGGAAGTACTGGAAACATTGAACACTTGTACAGAGAACATGCCTGGAAACAATCATTAACTCCTTTTCCTGATACAGAACTTGGGGACCCTCTGAAATTCTTAAGCAATTATTTTGAAATAAATGGAAAGCAGTTCTTTATTTATATAGAGTTAACTTGGGAAACGTTTGATTAAAAAAGTTAAGGAGTCCAACATGTAAATGCTGCTTAAAATAGAATCGTATGAAGTTTACAAAGCAAATGCTTCACAGATCCCTTGATGGCTATTTAACTGAAATTGTTTAAAGGAAATCTCTGGCTCAGGTATTTCCTAGGAGACTTCCCCAGCCATCTTTGCTAGTAAGGATCACAACATACTTTGAGTTCTTCTATTTCTTATGTTCTTTCTCAAAGCATCTTGTGCTAGTCACTTTCATAGACAGGACATATGGGCTGTTAGTGTCACCCTGTGTTCTTATATTCTAAATTTGCTGTGCTATGGAACACAAATCTCAGTACTACTTTGTAATGTAAGTTGGCAATATTCACTTAATTTGTATCAATTTCTCTCCAAGAAGCGCTTTTTGGTTTAGCTAAGCGATCTGACTTCGGGTTACCTTCTGTCAGATGACATTTGTCTCACACAAGATCAATTACATTACTACAGTTGAAATCTCAACCCTATTTTTGAACCATGCTCTTGGAATTAAAGGCTGATATGCTCAGTGTTCAACTAAGTGTTTTAAGGTGTTTAACAACTGTCTGGGTGATCAGCTCTCACTATTAGGCCCTGTAAAGCTGTTTGTATTGATGTTCATTTACATTAATTTCCATCATCTGCCATCATGTTTTTGAGAAAGGGTCATCTGAAGTTCAGACATCCAGTTCCTGGGTGTGACTGACCTGGCTGGCATGCTGCCAGAATAAATTACAGCTTTCACTGGCTAAATGGATTCAAGTGCAGCTGTCAGAGCTGCCAGAGCTGCTGAAACATCAGGTCATTGAGGGGGCTGGATATCAGCTATATGCACTTGTGCAAAGGGAAAGGATTGTTTTTTGAAGAGAGAAAGGGAACATCAGGCTGCTTAACTACATATACACAGCAAGGTGGGTCTGAACCAAGCACTCAGCAGAGGAGGTCTGGCCTGCTGAAGCTCTTATTATTCAGGGGAAAAGGATCAGATACAGCTTCCTGGATGCTGTACAGACAGCACCTGTAGGTGTTATCTGTATTCCCATACACGTACACATGTATACATGTAAACATCCATGAACATCAGGATTTGGAAAAACATGGGCCTTTACAGAACAGGCTAGTTAAAACTGCATGCAAATAAACTTCACTGACAATGGGAAAAAAACCCCAAAATACCTCCAACCACCCACCCCACACACACCTACTCTCCAAGCTTAGGGTCTTGGTTTGCTGCTGAATACCCTAAGCCTATGAATACCTGTCCAGTAGTCACCTGTGTGGCCAGAAAAATGTGTGTGCAGATTATTCTTGAGACTTTTTGAAGCTACCTCTGAGGAATAATGCCGTTACAAAGGCTTTCAGCTCATGCTGAGAGCTCAGAAAACCAGACTTAAAGTGAGGCATCCTAAACACAGGCAGCCAAAGTGACTGGTTTTTTTAAAGAAACTAAAACCACCATAATAGCTGCTTAAAGCATAGTAAGGAATTTTAAAGATTTCTGCTTATGGATGAAAATCTTCTCTGCATTGATAGCTAAAAATGTGTTAAAAGGCCTTTCTGTATTAACACCCACAGTAAATGAATAGGACAAATTGCACTTCCTTACTAGCATTCCAATCTGGAGGCGATGACTAAGAAATATTCATAATTCATAGCTATGACATCAAACCAGTGAATATTGTGCTTCTAGCCTTTACACTGTGAGTGGCAATCTCAGTCTCTGGGAACAGATTATTTTTTTGCATGGAGTGGGACTTTCACGCATCCTATGCAGCAAACCAATCTGATCTCCTTCCTTCTGCGGGACCTGTCTAGGGAATGAGGGAAATGCTGTGGATGTTGTCTACCTAGACTTTATTGAAGCCTTTGAAAATGTCTCTAGCAGCATTCTCCTTGTGAAACTGGCTTGGACAGGTGCTCATGGCTTGGACAGGTGTTTTACTCTGGCTGGATGCTGGAGCCCAGAGAGTAGTGGTGGCTGGATTACATCCAGATGGTCACAAGCAGCGTTCCCCAGGATTCAGTCAGTACTGGGGACTGTTCTGTTTATTAGACAACTGCATTATTGCACCTTCCTTGGGCTCTTCTGTTAACAATCTCTGAAAGGTCTCATTGTTTCCATTGTAGTCAGCAATGCCCATAAAGCACACCCAATTCAGGCCTGTTTTAAGGCATCCTCTGTGGTTAGTTTTTCTTGGTTCTTGGTATCTTTGTTGCTCAGTGTCAGGATGTTGTGAACCGGGCTGTAGAAGAATGAAATACTGAGGCACCTTATTTAGCCAGCGGAGGGAATGCTTTGACACTCTTGAGGAGTACCAGAATGTTTTCAGTGAGTGTACAGGGCAGCTGAGTGCCTGCCAGCAGAGTGCACTCTGGATGTTTGAACAGTGCAATAGCTAAGTTAGGTACCACAGGTATTTAGGTCTGGAAACAGCTCCTACTTCCCTTTTATACGTTTTTTGTTAACGTTCTCTCAAGGGGAGAAGAAAAGCATAATCCCTAGCACACAGATAAGCACACAGATAAGCACACAGATAATCCTTAGTTAACAGATAAGCCCTCTCTTGTCTTATGCTGATCTGACATGCTACTTTCACAAGTTTCATTGTACTGTGCAAGCATTGCTGCAGACCTAAAGAGAAACAAAATTGTCAGTGCACATTTAATTGGAACAGACTAGAATAGAATAGACAATTTTAGTTGAGAGGACCTACAACAATCTTCTAGTCCCTGTACCTGACGAATTTAGTTGAAGAATTATGTCCCAATGGTTCTTAAACACTGACAGGCTTTGGGAATGGAGTACCTCTCTAGAAAGGCTGTTCCAGTGTGTTTCTCTCATAAATAAATGCTTCCTCATGTCCAGCCTAAATCTCCCCTGGTGCAGTTTTGAATCATTCCTATGCATCTAGTCACTGGATAGCAGGGGGAAGATGTAAGCACCTCTGTCTCCAGTTCCCCTTCTCCAGCAGCTGTAGACAGCAATAACGTTGCCCCTCGGCCTCTTTTCCTCTAGACTAGACAAGCCCAAGGTTCTTAGCAGCCCCTTGTAGTTGCTGCCATCCTCTGGGTGTGTTTAAGGACCTTCACATCCTTCTGAGCTGTCAGCTCAGCACTGCACACAGCTCTCAAGGTAAGAGGACACCAGTGCTGAATGCAGCAGGACAGTTCTGGCTGGCTGGTGATGCTGTGTCTGACAGACCCCAGGATGGGATGTGCCCCCTTGGCAGCAGCTCAGTGTCAGCACCCCCAGATCCCAGTCTGCAGGACTGCCCCCCCAGGCAGGTCTTCTGCACTGCTTACTTGACTTAGGACACCCTGGAACTGCCTGCTCCTGAGCTTGTAAAAGAGGTTTCTTACAGACTGACCAGCCCTGAAAAATGAAAATGCTTTGCTAAACATCTCCCTGAATAACTCAAACCTTGCTCCTCTGAAGGCCAAGGTAGCCACTTTGTTGTCCTTTATTCTTATCTCACTGAAGATTTTAATCTCAACTGTTTTGTCATCACTGTGGTCAATTACAGTCTCCTACCATCACTTTCTCTAATCCTTACCCAGAAATTCAACCACATCACTGCTAACTGTAAGAAGTGTGCAATCAGACCTCTCCCGTACATGTAGTGTCACCCCTCCTACCCAGCCTGCCCTGCCCATCCTTCCTGTAACCCTCCACCCCAGCACTCCAGTTGTGGAACTGGAGAGGACCCTCTATCTTCTCCAACAGGAAGAAAATTTCCCCAGTTTTCTTTATCCTGCTAGTCTCAGAAAGGAAGGTAGAGAGACAGTTACACCCGGTGTACATATTTAAATTCTTATACAAATATAACAAAAATTATGTGTACATAGAGCCACAAAATTTAAGTGCATCTGTAACAGAAGGTCCAAATAAACTGTTATACTTGCAGTTTTATTAACAGTCAAAATTTCTAATTAACACAAGTATCACATCATAAATCATAAAGTTCTGTAATTGTGAGTTCCATGCCTTGAAAAGTCACCCGAGATTCCTGAGTATTGTCAAGATGTGTGAAGTTCACCAGATGTATTGACATAGGAACAACTGCTGTTAATGAGCAATATCTGGTGTCTCCTCATAATTAATACTCCCCAGTCACTAGCAGTAGCACAACCCCCATGCAGATTGCCATTTCGTTCAACTCGTTTTCAAAATATTTTTACCTATGGTAACTGCATCTACAAAAAATCCTGTACAGAACTAACCATGTGCAGTATGCGTGTACTATTTTACGTGAGACATCACCAAACTAAGGAAAACAAAACAAAAAACAAAATATTAGTTGCTAATTTGCCATGCCCCTGTTCATTTTTCCCCCAGTGTTTTAGTCTCTATTATAGGAAGGCTAAAATTAAAAATAACTGTCAATGCTAATTCTTCCCCAAGGAGGAATACTGGCTAAGAATCTCATTTGTTTCTTAATCAATTTTCTTTTTTTTTCAGAACATTCCCTAGGAAGCATTCAGAGACAGTGTGCTTGCATATACACACTGTGGCCTTTCAGTATAAAAAGGTGATTACAAGAAAGAAAGAGACTTTTCACCATGGCATGCTGTGACAGGACAAGGGGCAACATTTTTAAATTTAAATGGGGTGGAGTTAGATTGGACATAAGAAAGAAATGCTTTTACAATGTGGGTGAAGTGACACTGGAACAGGTTGTCATGAGCTGTAAATGCCACATCACTGGAAGTGTTCACAATGAAGTTGGATGGACTTTAAGCAACCTGCCCTAATGACAGATACCCCTGCCCATGGCAGGATGGGTGGAATGAGAAGATATTTAAGGCTACTTTTAACCCAAACCATTTCACAATTCTGCAGCTCTTTGATTCCAATGCAAAGATGGGGAAGACTAGGAGGACATAACAATCTGAATTTATGAAGAGGCTGATAAAAGCACTTGCCTCAGGAAGTGGTTGAATCACCATCTTTGGAGGTATTTAAAAGACATGCAGATGAGAAACTTATGGACATGGTTTAGTGGTAGACTTGTCAGTGCTATATGATAGAATTCAGTGATCTTAAAGGTCTTTTTCAACCTAAATGATTCTATGACGTTATGATTCTCTGCATGCAGAATAAAAAGACAGTGAGGCATTACTTATCCTCTGAGGAAAGGACAGTGCCTATAAATGTGGGAGTGGTTATGTGTGACTCACTAATTCATCACTCCTTTTAGTTGTCTTGCAAGTTTATGTCAACTTGAAAGTCATCTCCTTATTGTTAGTGTGACAAAGTTCCCTTTGAGAGGAGTTGCTCAATTTGTATTCCATGGTGATCATTATAGCAATTTCTTGCCTGCTGCTAGGATTTTAATGCAGAAGGCCGAAACTGCTAGCAGTTGCATCCTGGGAAACTCCTTTGACTTCAGTAAGATTGCATGGACTATTAATTAGTGCAAAAATTGTTCCAACTTCTGTAGTCTTTTGGGAGCATACAACACATGTACCAATACAAGAAAAAAAAAGCAGTTATTTGATAGAAAAACCACCTGGACTCCTTAATAGCAATATGAACACAACAAACCACTTGAAAAAGCAGTGTCCTTGAATTTTATTTCACAATTGAACATGTCATTTTGAGTGTCATGATTCATAGCTACTCAAATTCTGTACTTTTACAAAGAGCATTTATGCACTAACTTGTAATACAGGTTGTTAAAAATGAAGAAGTAGTGCTTAGGGTTGTTTTTATTACGATAGATCACATTAATTAGCCCTGGTATGGACAGGAGGAGAAGTTTCTCTTGAATGCTTTACTCTGCAGTGCATTATTAATTTTCTCATTCATTCCTTTTTAGCTCGTTAGCTTTTAAATGTTACAGTCTAATGCTGAGGTGAAGTTTCAAGAGTCTGTTCCCTCTGCCACCCATTTCAAACCATCTCACAATCATTGTCTTTATGATTAATTTATATTGCAATGGTACCTAATCTAGGGCAGGGATTCTATCATCACAGCTTGTGGTGATGACAAAATGGAACTCTTAAAGAATTATTTCCATATTGTTTTAGGACATTTTAGGGTTAAACTGCATTAAAGAAGGAATTTAAACTCAAGTAATTCTCCCTTTGTCCAAGAAAACTTATTAGCAGATAGGACTAAGCATTATTCTCTATAGTCAGCAAGCTGAAAAAGGAAGACTATTAAAATACTAATGCAAGAATTGTGGACTGACATCCACAATACCAGATAGCCTTTCAGGACCTTTGACCTGCTAGCTTCATTTTGCAGGATATCCCTCTGATGAAGGAATTTACTAAGCCCACACTTTTGGAAGAGATCTCCCATACGAGATTTGTACGACATATTATGGCCTGAGGCTGTAAACATTTCATTTACACTATTTTATTTTTTTTTATGCACCATGTAGTGAATGTCATAGAGCTCTAGTCAACTGACCTACAATATCTTAGGTATAATTGTTCAATGTACCTGTAATTCTTCCTTTGTCAGTGGTGACTCTGTTAGGTACACTGCAGAAAGCAGCTCCTTCCAGCACTGTATTAAGGAATAAAAGTACCAGGAGTTGGTGTTTTTAGGAGGCAACTGAAATATGTGAGTTTTCTGAGAGCACTGTGACCCTGCTTTTATATGTTAGAGTGTACTACTGAAAGGATTATCTGGAATGAGAAGGGATTATTTTCAAGCAGGTATGGTTTCTCCCACACTGTGAAAAACATATGACTCACTTTGTGCTAATCACACAGTATTTCTGTGGCAGTACGTGATAGCAATTTCTTCAGTTCTTGTCAGTAATTTACCTTCCTAATAAGGTGGAGCTGCTGAAAGGGAACCAAGAATCAATAGAAGTTGAAAGTCAGTAAATTCTGAAATGTGAACCTAATGATGAATCTTTCCTGCTTTACACCTTCTCCCATGCTTCCCCCACCCCTTCAAATTCCTTTTAAAATCTCCAATTATTTTAGTTCCTCCTTAATACACGTCTCAGAAGAGCATCCCTTCCACATCTACCTTGCTCAGAAAGCCCAAGGGGTCCAACTATGCAAAGCATGGCCCATATAATGTGTGAGAGAAGTTCTGGATAGACATGACTGTGCTGAGCATACTGCACAGCACAGAAACCCTTTTCCCATCAAAACATACCCTTTACATGCACTGCATTGTACTATTAAGAAAGCTTATTTCAGGTCTTGCCAAAATCTGTGCAAAGTCACAAAAAAGTAACATTTTTGAAAAAGTGTGGATCAAAGGCCTAATGCTTTTCTGGTCTTCACCTTTCACTCCTCTTCATGTCTCGGCAATAGCATTGCCATCAGCAAAGGTCCTCTTTTCTATGCTCTGTTTTTTTGCATAAAAATGAATATGTTTATAAAATAGCTTATCTCTTGCTTTCCTGATCCCAAACGTATTTGAAGTCCACTCTACACGCCATACTGCACAAGTTGACACAAAATTTGCCTGTATCTCTTTTACCCCAAACATCTGAAAGCTTTGTAACCACTCCTTTGGAGAACTGATGATACGGGTCGTGACCTGCTGGAAGCCCGGGGGCCTGGAGTGCTAGAGCATTGCATTTCAGATCTGTATCCCCGTTCGAAACAAACCTACAAGTCTGGATTGTGAGTCTGTTGCTGGAGACTTCCCTTACAGTTTTATAAACCATACCTGTTTAATATTATCCTCTCTTTTCATCTACAGCTGCTTCATCCTCATGGATGAATTTTGAACAGAGCTGTTTGCACCAAATATAACAGCTGATTGCTGCCAAAAAGGAAGAGTCCCAGTTTTCCCTCCTTGGAGCAGATTTTTTCTCTTATCTTCTGCCAGCCTTTTCTGTTGTTCTTTAAGCTTTTAATCACTCAGTAAAAATGGTGGATATTCTTCTGCTATCTTGGCAAGCCAGGTGGGTGACAGTATGCTCCAGTGAGCAAACTGACATTGTGCTCATTCACAAGAGTGAGTCCATGGTTTAGAGGAGACAAGGGGGGAGCCTTAGTGCTTTATTTGAGGGATGGGATTGAATCAGCTTGGACATCTGCTGGATGCCTTAACACTGGTTTGTGGTCTGTCATGGGGGCACCTTACCACATGCCTTTGAGTCCACTGCCTGGAGATAAACGGTAGTCACAAGTTCTCTATGGACATGTCCTCACTAGGACCTGGAATGCAGTGCAGAGATACTAAGCTAGTGAACACCTGAGGCAGTAAAGCTACATGATGTGGTACAAGGACTTGTCTGGTAAGAGCAAGGCCCTGCTTCCATCATGCTGTGTGCAGGACAGGGTACCTTGTTCCCTGAGAGTGACAGCACATCCGTTTGGAAAGCCACTGGCCCCAGACAACACAGCTGCAGGGAGAACTAGCTGCCACAGATGTACCAGGTCTGGACAAATCCTCGTGGAGTATTAGGTGACACTTGAAAAAGAAAACACTATACCTATTGCAATGTTTCAAGTAACAAATTGTTCATTAGTTTAAAAATTACTTTGTTAACACAATTCTTGAATAATAATTATTGTCTTGCATTGAAATTTTGTTTCTTTGTTGTGATAATCATTTCAGTGAATTTTATTCTAGCCTATTAGAAATTAAAAGTTTTCAGAATCCAGAAATTAAAAGTTCATCGAGTTCATTTGAGAAATGCGGAGTGCTACATCCTAGAAAAAAATATTGACCATGACTTCATACTGTTACCACTGCTACTCTTTAAATAAATTAAAGAAAATAACCATTTTACTTGTAAGTTTGAGCAGTGGAGGCATTTTTGTATCAGCAGCTAGTTTAACAGGTTATAAAGAAATTATAAAAGTTCTAAGGGAGCTGGACCTGATGATCCCAATGGGTCCCTTCTAACTCAGCATATTCTGTGATTCTGTGATAAAGGATATTGACACAACAAAGACCTTCAATGTATGTCTGTGAACTCTTTCCCAGATCAGAAAGCTTCTTAGTTCTAAATGTTCTTTTATTCCCTTTCTGGAAATATCAGCTTTGTTTCTGAGTCAGCCAAGACCACCCAGGCTGATTTAATCCCCAACCCAATGCATCTTACTGACAATTTCCACAGCACAGAAGGAGGTCAGGCAGGTTCCTTTATTGGGCTAGTTACTGCATCCCCAGCTGCAAGATTTGGAAGGTGAGAGCTCATCTCAAAATCAGCAATCTGGATGGTTGTCTTCATTACACAAAAAATGAACCACATCCATGCAATTCATACAGCCTAGTACTTATTATATAATTTTTGTGGTTTAAACCCTGCTGGCAACTAGGCCCCACAGAGCCATTCGCTTTTCCATGACACTAGGATGAATTCTTCTTTTTCCCCTCTGCCCTCATATCAGTAATAATTTTGATGTATTTGTTTATTTGTTGGGGAGAGGGGAGTGGTTGAGTGTTTTTGGTTTGGTTTGGTTATTTGGTTTTATTTTTCATTGTTTGTTTTTTTGATTGTTCTGTTATTTGTTTTCCAAAAACAAATTGCTGAATTATAGCAAACAGGGAAAAGATAAATTTCTTGGCTGGAGAGTCAAATTTACATAACACTTTTCTTCCAGGCTTTTCCTTTATTGTATTTAAAAGTAATTCTTTCTATTTCCCAGATATCCTGACTCTTATCCAGTAGCAATAATTGCCAAACGTCTTTTTTTCTCTTGATTTAGAAAAGAGGTAGAAAGTACTGTAAAGAAAGAAACTCTACCTTTGTAACAGAGATATGGAAACTTCTGGATTGTAGAGCTGACTGGGCATTTAAGAGGTTTGGTTCATCTTGCTTGTGAACTGTGGCTTATTAGTATTATTTGATAAGCAATCTGACAAATAAATAGCACGAAAATCCTTTCTTCTCCTTTTCTTTCAAGCTATTTCCCAAAATTTTTCTTCTGTTATCTTCTGTTATATGGAAGCCTCGTCAGAGATACACACTCTGAGTCAAGGTTTCTGTTAGTCACCACATTAGCCACTCTACATGGCAGTAGTGGAAGTGGAAAAAGAAAAGTGAAAGAGAAGACTTGAGAAACTGGAGTAGAAGGTAAAAACCCCAAGGCACCTCAAACACTCCAGAATTCCTGCCAGCTGGAAACATCAATGGCAAGGATTTTGTGTATTCATGAATGAAAATGGACCTTCTGGAAAGGAAGACACATCAAACGCAGCTATTTTTATTTTAATATTAGTGGATTGGACACACTAGGCTTAATAGCTATATTTAAATGAAGAAGAGTATGACAGCTAGACAGCCACAGACATCTGAAAAGTACTGTGCTCTAAAAAGAATGATGCATTTGAAAGGAATCAACTTGATAGGAGAAGCTGAAAGAAAGGAAGGGACTGCTGCATCATTTATAACAGATTTGAAACTGCAGAGCTGAATATGCAGTTTTGGATGGTTTGCACAGTCTCAGTCCAGATGGGATATCAGGGACTCAAAGGAGAAGCAGAAATGCTAAAGTTCCTTTTTTTAAGTTAAGGAAAAGCAATCAGAGTTTGTCAGGCTGCAAAAAATAACTGTTCGGAGGGAAAATAGAATAGTGCATAGTGGACTGCAATATCAGCAAGATCCTAGAGACTGTGAAAAGGAAAAACAAAACCGCATATCCTGAGAAAAGATTTTAAAAGTACAAGTTGGGTATATTTGCATGAGGAAAAAAAAGAGAATTTATTTTGAGGAGAGTCACCATGCCTCTGAGAAGCAGTTATTTTGCAAAAGTCTTTGAGAAGGGAATGTACATAAAGAGTATTTCCAGTCAGCTTACAGAATGAGCAATCTTTGTGAGAGCTGGTCAAGATACAGGTGCTTCCAGTCCATAGATACTACTTTGAAGTCAAATGCAGCTCTCACAAATAGGCAGTGTGGGCTCCAATCCATGGCATATTGTGCAGAGAGAACTGGATCTGCTGGAACAAAGAGGTAAACTTCAGATCTTACAATGGGGCATAATTCGTTGAAATTCTTTCTGCAAACAGATGACGTTCTATTTAAGGGGAGCACAGCCCACATCAGGGTTAGGGATAGTCTCACCTAACCTGAGCTGTCTGCAGTGCACATCCACACCTGAGCTGGCCCATTGGGTCCCCTTCTGTGAAATGGAGAGGAAGAAAATCTTTTGTAATTCAACAAATTCACTTATTTTATGTGTCTGCACCAGGACACAGTGAATTTTTTCCTTGAGTTGTCCATTCCTTTCTGCCTGTTTGGACATTGAGGGAGAGTGGCTGGCTCAAGGATAAGCACATGAAGTCTGATAAACCTCACTGAAGCTCTCAATGACAGTGTTGTTCTTTAGAAGCTCTGAAGCCCAGAAGGTTCAATCACCCTGTCTTCTCTATTATCAGCTTACTGTCCCATACAAAGATATTTTAAGGGAAACACTACATTAAACTTGGTTTTATCCACTGAGAGAAAAAAAAATAGTATATTATATCAAAAATAGTGATGGGTTAATCAGGCCATTTTCTGTGTGAATATACATTTATTAACAATGGAGACAAGGGATACCATTTCTGTTAATGAGATGATCATCACAACCAAATTACTGTCGTTTTATTTCCTGGGAAGGTTAGATTTGCACTTCAGAAAAACAGCTTTTGTGTTTGGGAGGGCATAGTGGGGCTGCTTCTTACAGAGTGCTTTGCATTTTTCTGTGTAAAGCTGACAGGCAAGGATTTATTGTGTATCATTGGAAAAGGTGAGTTTTCCTTACACCGATGAATTGATAAATCTGTTTCTGGTAGCAGGGCATAATGAATTACCACATAAAGAGCAGAATCAGCCATTTTGTAATCTGTCATGTTCTTGAGAAAAAAGTGATTATTTTTCTACCCCAAGTAAGAATCTTGCAATTATCTTTTCTATGGCTGACTGTCCCCAGTACTGCATGAATTTGAACATGCTGGGTACAAAACTAGAATTGTCCTATCGTCTGCTGATCCTTTCAGCAAAGATATTTTTGTGAATATTACTGCCAGACATACAGACAGATACTATCTTTCTACAAAGGTCTCCTTCTTTTACCATGCATTTTGAAGTGTACAAGTGGGAAGGATGGACATCAGCTCTAGTGCTTCATTGTGAAAGGCTTGAAAAAGCTGTTTGCAAATGGGTCTAAGCCCAGACTGCCAGGTAAATCTGGCCTAGCAAACAGCTGTGGTGGTGTCAGGACTAACTGTATTCTTTGAGGGTTTCTAACACCTTTTTCCCCATTGGAGTGGGTGGCACTGGCTGTGTGCCTCAGTTCTCATGCCATGGCTGTGGGGCAGCAGGGGAGTCGGGGGCCTGGGCTGGGTTGTTGAGCAAGTAGCAGGAGAAAGGCTGAGTAGGCAGCTGGAGACATCAGCAGCCCCACAGTAAAATTCACATAAAGTTGTACAAAAGCGCTAGGCAAGTCTGTGCAAGAACCAGGACTAATGCTGGTTAGAGGTGTGGGTTAGAGGGATCTCTGCAGGTGTTTCTCCAACTTCCTCCTTGAAGATCACCAGCATTCAAGTAGTGTGGCTTTCCTAGCTGACTTGAAAATGTTAAAATGGATAATTTTCAGACTTCTTGGACAAACTGTTCCAGTGCTGATAAAAAATTAATGTCCAACCTGAACATCCCATATCCCAGTCTGTGACTGTTATTAATTTTTATATATTCTCTTACTCAAAGGAGTTTCTATCTCTCCACTAAGTCCTACAGACTGCAGTCCTCCTCTTCACAGTACCAAACAATCCTAGATCCCCTAACACCTACTTGTTGGAATTTTAGGTACTGACCATCTGTATAGCCATCCTTTGGACTATTTCTGGTTTCTCCACAATCCTCCTGGTCTGGAAGACCCAAAACCAGACTGAGTTTTGCAAGGTGTGGTTTCACTAGGGCCAAGAAGATGAGGCTACTTGCCTTTTTCCTGTTGGACTTGCTACTCCATGTATAACTCTGCTCTGCAGCTTGTCTTATTGTGAGGAGAGCACACTCTAGGCTGATATTCAGCCTTATGTCCATCATAACTCTTGGGTCCTGTTCAACAGTGAGCCAGTCTGTTTCCCATGTGTATTAATGTTTGTAACAGTGGAGTTACTCTGCCCCAGATGGAGCACATTGTATTTCTTGCTTAACTTCTTGAAATTTCCATTGGTCCCATCTCTGAATTTACCAAGGTCCCCTTGAATTAAATCTCTACTGCTTTGCATATCAAGTGCCTCCAATTTAACTTAATCCACAAATTTGCTGAGGCTTTGTTCTGCCTCATTGCTTGGGTAACTGATGAATATAATCAACTCCTGACATATTCCATCCATTACTGGTTGCCCACTGAGCACTGGGCCACTGATTACTGCCCTCTGATTCTGGCAGTCCGGCCCATTTTTAATACATCTAAATAACCTGTCCATCCAGCCTGTGGTTTGGATCAGTTCCAGTAACCACTCAGCTCTGCAATGGCCAGACAGAGCCTGGCAGACACACCAAGTTGTGGACCATTCCCAAAAGGCCCTCTGGGCAGGAAACAGTTGTGTGCTAGTTGGACATAGCATTAGATATTCACATTTTCAGTTTGTTATTCAAAAGGAGAAACCGTCTCATAAAATAATTAAGGCTATTGTTGGGTCTTAATTAAGGGCAACTTTAAAGGAGGAAATTGTGTTTTAACTAAATATTGCATTCAAGCATGGAAGTCAAGAAAGTTCACATGAGACGCGACTAAAAATTTTCAGAGGTTCCCTGAAAAGAGTTTTTTCTTTCCCAAGAGCCTTTCTTGTAACTATTTAGGGATTATTTCTCTAAAAAGCCTCAGAGTAAGGAGACATCTCTTTGTTGCTTGATATGACTGTCTATAAATCTATTCTATACAGAATGGATAATCTAAGTGTTAAGAAGCTGCTGTTTCTGTCTCAAAAATGTCTCAGCATGCAGCAAACAATAACTAGCTTTAAATTTGAATGATAGTTCAAGATATAACATTTTCTTTGGGGGGAGAAATTATGAAGATATTTTGGTTTAAGTCTTAATAATCTAGAGGGTTTTGCCCACATTTTAATCCTAATTTTAATTTTTGTTTATATTTAATTTAATTGAAATGAAACCTCTAAAGAAATAATTAGTTTTTCCTGAAGAAAACTAAATCCAACAACATTGAAATTGGATGCTTAGGCAGACTAACATTATCTAGATCTTCTGCAAGAAAAAAAGTTTGGCCTCACTGGAAGTGCACTTTTTGAGAAAAATCCAATCATTTTTCTGGCAATTTATATTTGCTTTCATGAACCAAGTACTATGTATTTTCTTTAACATTAACCATCTCAGATGGTAGAGAGAATGGAGTGATGCTAACCAGAGAAGGACCTGGCTAGCCTAACTTCCCCATCAACGTCTTTAGGAATCAGCATCTGGACATTTTGGCTCAGTCCCAAAAGGAAAGCAAAGAAAGCAAAGATGCAAAATCATTGATGTTTATGATAAAATTGTTATTGTATGTCTGCACAGCATCATGTCCAAATAAGTTTACTCTCAGTAGGGTCTTGAAGCAGAACCCTGATAATAAAAGATAATAATTCACTGGAAAGGAAGGAGAACAGAAATGCAAAATTTGAGACTATGAGGTCTTATACTTGCTCTGCTATACCAATGGAGGTGATTACCTGCTGTATATATTTTTCAGGGGATAAAACTTAACAGTTTTCCAATAAAGATATTTAAATTGTAAACCATAAGTAAGTTTTGTGTTGGATAAAACATGGATGCCTTGGGGATATCTGAGGGAGACCTAGTGCATTTTAAATGGAAAGGGTTTCATCCCAAATCTGTCTTTTCAATGACTGAAATGTTCATTAAACATTTGGACTTGCTTTGAAACTGAGGTATTTTTACAAAGGGGTTCATCAAAGGACAGCTTGTACCTGTGCATTTTTGTCTCCAGAGTGAGATTCAATCCATAGCAGTTGCTCCAGTTTGGGTAAACTATCTGAAAGTGAATCAGTGCAAGTGCAGTGCATTCACAACTGCTCCAGGCTAAGCAGTCACATGGGAGTAGCTATTCTGGCATAACGATTCTGGAAAAAACTATCATCTGCTTAAAGATGTTTACTTGGGAGTAAGTATTCAAGCATGAAATAGATGCTGTCCTTTGCCTTCATAGCATATATTATTCTGAGCTAACTGCTAGGTGTAGCTGGATACACTATAAAACTCTCATCCAAAGATTGAATATAGGGTGGACACACAGTAAGAGGGTTAGAGAGAAGAGCAAAGCTTTCACTAAAACTGAGCTGCTGCATCAGGTGCCTCATGTGGCTTGTCCTTAGCTCACACATATGATGGTGACTACTAACCCTTTGCAGTCCTTGCAAAGCCTCACCTCTGGTTTTAGCCACTGCATGATCTTGGACATTTCTGCTTTGAGCTTTCTAGTGGTCTGGGCAGTAATATCATCCCCTTTTGAAATAAGTGCTACAGTCTTACAGTAGAGTTCTGAAGTGTTTTTCATATCTTCAGAGTGGCCAGTAAAATGTTTGGAGTTTTTTTGGCTTTTTTTAATCTTGCTTTTTTTTTTAATCCCAAACCAAATCATACCACAGTACCTCCTCATTCTTTATAGCTCTGCTGGCTCAACAGTGACAGAAGAGGAATTGTGATGCTCAGAAAACTTCACCATAAGTGAGAGTAGATTTGAAATTAGTAGGAATACTCATTTCAACCCCTGTAATATTTTAAATAATTTAGCCTCTTTGTTCAAGGGATATCCGTGTTCCATACACTGCGGATCCTACATGGCTCATTGCTTTTTAGCCTAAGAATGAAAATGGCCCCACTAATAGAAAGTTATATTAATTTTATTAGATTGTTATTCAAGAACATTAGAAAATATTAATGTCTTTTTATAGTTCTGTTTTTTAAGACACTTTCTATTTTATGTAAAAATGGTCATTAACACTAAGAGAACAGTTCTGTTTTCTTGTGCATGTTATTAAACATGTCATAATATTTCAAGTGTATTACACAGAACATTGAAATGAAAGATCTCACCTTTAAAAGCTCTTTGTACCCACATCGTTATGCATGTCCAAATTTTTATACTCTTACTTACAATAAATATGAATTGAAAATATTATTCTGGAAGTTGCACAGTTAAGAATAATAGAGTAGTTTACATAGCAATATACTGCTTGCCAGGAATAAGGATACCTGCACTAGTCCCTGTGTGTTAGTGATAAAATAAAATAGGAATACTAATGTAGACTTATGCTAAAATAAAATGTGCCACCAGACATTATGCATCATAGGAGATAAGCCTGTTTTCCATGCTTCCAGACTGCTGTTAACCTCATCTTACAGGTCTAGCACATTTCTCCTCATCTTTCCTTGCATTTACCACAGAGATCACACTCTATTACATTGTTTGTTCAAGCAAGGGTGGTAGAAGTCAGAGGGGTACTTAGGGCTAGGAAGGGATCTAAACAGAGATATGTGTACATTATGATCAGAAATCCTGCTCTAGGCACACAGGTACCAGCCCATCATTCCTCTGTGTGAAAAAAAGAACCATAATTGGCAGCCCTTTTATATAATGGACTGTTTTCATCCTGCCTTCAGCTGCAGAGACATTAATTTGCTAAAGCTGCAGTGATTCAATAGAGCTTTGCACTTAGGTGAGACTGAAGTACTCTAGAGGCTGTGATCCCCAGGAAGCATATTGCCTCTGTGTCCATTCTCCCTTCTTAGGCATGCAGGAGTCACAGGAATATTATTATCCCTTCATTCCCTCCCCACCGCTGCTTCTCATACTGCCTTGAAGTTTGTTCCAGTCCTGTGATGCATCCAGCAGGTCTCTGTACAGGTTCATGTGTCATCACCAGGAGACCCAGTTGTCCTCTGCCTTGGGAGAACTGTACCTTAGTAAACCCCTAAAAGATGCAGGGCTTTTGAAACTGTGTCCCAGAAACCTGTGAAGAGACCTGTGCATGACTCCCAACATTCAGAAAGAAATGGAGCTGGTGGTTTAAGAGAAAAATGGTTTGAGGACACAACTCTGCTATAGCAAGAACAGTCAGAATGGGACTGCAGTGAGAAATGGGAGCTGATAGCTGATAGAAAACTGATCTAGTCCTTACTGTAGCCAAGGTAAAAAACACAACCTGATTCACCAAGGCAATCAATAGAAAGGCCTTTTTTCCTGGTTTGATGTCTTTTGAATTCAACAAGAGATGCTTAAACCATGATTTGTTATGACTCATCCCCACATTTGCCTTCTCTTGGTTCAATGCAATTGCCTCCCTCCAGTAGTCCCTCCCTGCCCAGCCAGCCTGGAAATGCAGCACCCCATACCTGTGTGTGTGGGGTGTGTGAGGGGGCAAGCCCAGCAGCCAATAAGCCCTTGCAGCAGCTGAGATACCTTTCCCAGCTCCTTTAACCATGCACAGGATATTCAGCACAGCTGTGTGCATTTGGCTCTTTTCCTCCAGGTGAGTGGGTTTTTGTACGTGATCAGGAGGTGACTTGACCTTTGATAAAGAGATCTGAGCGCTGTGTTTGCCAGAGGGACAGGGTGACACATATGGTATTTTTACTCTGTGCTATGGCTGGTTTCTTTCTATCCATGTGTACATAAAAGAAGGGGAACTAATGGATTTGACAGATGTGCTTGATAATTCTTTTCAGTCAGAACATGCCAATGTAGATATGTGTTAAAAACAAACAGCACCCCCCTCCCCAGCCCCTATGGGTAAACACACTTCCATGTCTACATTGTTCCCATTGCCAAGCCCCAGTGCTTCCATGGTGCTGGTAGTCTGTGCAGGAGGAGGCATCACACCCCAGCTTTCTTTTGTCACAGGTTCATGGCCTGCAGATACTGCTGGCAGGTTCTCAGACTTTGGTTTGGTTTTCTTTTAGGCACTGGAAACAGCAGCAGCTGCTGAATGCTGAGCACTGCTGATAAAATTGTCAAACTTGCAAGCATTTTGGTAAATACTGCTCTTGGTGGAGACAATCAAGCACAGAGAGAGAAACGTGGTTTGCAATGCCATCCATCCTCTCCAGCAGAGAGCACAGAAGGCTCTGGACTGGATACTAGAAGGGCTTTTGGGAAGCCCTTGCCAGGGAATGGACTACAGACTGTATGAGCCCCAGGGTGGGCCACCAACTATCCTTTTGGCAGGAGTCAACACTGATGGACACCTTCACATCTCAGCCACAGTTGTGTCATGAACACCAAAGGAGAACTGAGGGCCAACAGAATCCATGTTGAAAAGAAGAGGTCAGTAAAGAAAGTAGAGTGTTGGACACAAGGAAAAGAAAACAAGTAAGGCCTGGGAAAATAAGGAATGTGTAGGGAAATGGAGATAAAGATCCCAGCTGCCATATCAACTTTTACTTCTATCAGCTTAGTCATATGCCCTGCCTCTTTACCAGCCTTTTTTCCTCATGTTGGCTCTTCAAATAGCTTTAGCTAGGGTGTCACCAAATGGGATGAAAGAAACTTATCCAACACCAATTCGATGTGAATAAGCAGACGCTTCATTTTAGGGGTGCTGGGAACACGGGGCATAACTCCTCTGAAATGCATCCCACTCAACAAACAAAACCTTTATATGTTTTTTCTGCTAAAACATTGTTACATAAGTTCTTAAACATACTATACATATTATGCCCACTCTTAAATTTAATCTTTATACTGATTGGTTCTAGTGGTTAATAAGTTCATCAATATCCTAAAACAATCATTGGCTATTTCTCTCGAGGTCTACAGATTGGAATCCTTGATATTAAAAGCAAGATGGGAAGGGAAGGGTTGGGTTACCAAGCAGCATAACTGGTAAACATGATTGTCTCCTCAGTTTCTTGTCTGAAACATAAGGGTCCTGTAACTTCTTGGCGGGATTTCTGTGGTTACACAGCACTCCGGATATTTCTATAACTTATACTTCACAGTTTTCTACTTATAATCATAGCTAACCCTTTAATATTTTTTGAGTATTTGATCAAAATATCCATAAAAAGGGAATTAGGAAAATCCAATGGTGAATCCATTAGTGAAATGTTCCAGGGAAAGGTTTTCCCTCTAGTTTTTTCATATATTTTGATATCAAAAGAAAGCCTTCACCAGAAGATTAAAGTGTTAGTTTAATGACATAAGAAGGGACTCCTGTTGGAAAATAGAATTTGATAAGGAACTGATGCTCTAACAAGTCTGTGAGCTGCTGACAACAGTATTGCTTAAGGCATTTCTATAAATCATGTGCTGTCCATGGCAGACATACTATTAGAAGATAAAATTCTCACTTGCCTGATGAACTAGACTAGAAGTCTATCTAAAAAGACAGGCTTCTAAGACTTTACATTAAACGTTAACTGCTCTTTTCCACTCCTCAAGCCCATGTGGAAAAATAAAAAAGGAAAAGACAAAGTCTAGAATTTATTCCGTGTGCCCAGAGATTGTCCCTAAATGTAAATTTTTCAGAGCTCTGCTCAAAACAGCATATTGGAAAGCCTGACTTGGAGCCATTCATGGAAGCCCTGCACAAGTAGTGAAGTACCACAGCCTTTTTCCATAAAAAATTAATAATGAGGAAGAAGTTTCTACTGTGAGGGATCCACAGGACCTCTCTCTTGGTCCAAGTGATCAGCTTATCTACTCTTTCTTGTTGAGGATTCCTTTATCAAGGAATCTCATGGTCACCTGTGCAGTTGACAGACTGCTCTTTCCTAGTCCTTCATGCATATGCCATGCCCTGAGGCTGTAGCAAAGATTTGTAGTCCTTACACAGCACAGGCAGCACAGGCAGCACAGGCAGAAGTATTTAGCATTTGGCTCTTCACTTTGGGGTTAGTTTCTTCTGCTGGCTGAGATGGATCACTAAGTGGCTGTGATCCATCCATATCCTGCTTAGGGACCTCTCAGCCTGTGCATTCTTGGGTGGTCCTCCATGCCTATGTTTCTCTTTTTCTTTTGCAATGAGAAATGCATTTGGACAACATACAAAACCAGCTTTGTGTTGTGATATGAATGAGGATTTGACTGTTCATTGTATGAAAATTGCATCCACAGCATAAAGTCCAAGCTGTCGGGACAGACCACAGGCAATACGTTAAAAGTGATATATTTTTCTGTTTCCATAAGCAGGGAATGAATTTCTCATTATTTCAGGTTCCCCGAAGAAATAGGAAAGACAAATGTCATTTACAGTAATAATAAGAATTTAATGCAGGAATAAACAAAATGCTTGGGTTTTTTTCAGTCATTTCATCCTGGCAGAGGCCTAAACTGGTATTCTGGGAGATTCTTTCCTGGTCTATTATAAACAGCATTAATCTATGTATGTCTGTGCCTTCTTGTCTATGTCTTCTTGTCTTGCATAACCCAAGCACCCCATGGGTTATGCACTTGAATGTAGGGTTGTATCTTGAACCAACTGCCTGTCTGTTATGGACGCCTCTGGAGAGAAATTTCTCCATTCAGAAGTGCCATTGTAGTACATTTAGTTTTTCTTTCCACCATGTATTTAATAGACCTTTAGCAATTGTAACTGCCCAATGCAGATATACCATTTTACTGGTCATGACTAAGTGGTGATAACTAAGTGTCCATTTCCAAGGAAAATGCACAAATTCATTCCAAGAAACTTGAGATTGTTGTTCTGAAAATGGCACACATAAAGACACTTAGGTTCCTGAAGCATTTTGCTCCTCTCTCTGCAATAGCCCCTTAGATACCTTCCAGTAACCTCTCATTCTCACAAAGGAGATTATCAGTGGACAAACTGGAGCTGCAGTTTGTGCAGTTCAATGTGAAAATAAGGCATAGTTTTCTTTTTCTCTGAGACTTGATAGCTACGGCAGATCAGGGTACCAACAAAATCCTATGGGAATTTTTCATCTTCTTATTAGTATATGTGTGGTGCTGAAGTCAATCACAGCATTATCTTCGTTTATTCCATCTTGGATTTACTTCCAGGGTGCTTTCTAGTGGACAGGGAAGGCCTTGGTGATGAACTGCTATTGTCACTCTCAGGGTAATAGCCTGGAAATGCCATTTACTCAAACAGAGACCCCACAAGTTTTGCTGGGGGGCTTTCTGCAATGCAGAGGTTTGCTTTGGTTTGGATCCCAGTGTTTTGCTGCTTCTGTCTCTTTCTTGTTATCCAAAGTGTGTGGCAAAGAAGCTGCTTGGTTTATCTAGAATTACCAGTATTTTTCTCTAACATCATGCACTAAGAAGGGTTTTTTTTTTCCCTACTGGAGTCATCCTGAGTTAGTGGAGGGCATTTAGCCTTAATGTTTTCCAGGTCACAGATGCAGTTGATTTAGTAAAAGTGACTGCTTTCCACATTTGTTGGGTTATTCTGTGCAGCAGGTGAAACACCTCTGAGTCATTCATACCTTTTGAGATATAATATATTTAGACAGTATCTTTCAAACAAGTCTTGGCAGTCTCTTAGCAGTTCAGTTGTAGAGGAGCCAAAATTCTCAGTGCTTGGATATCTTTTTGTGCTCTATTTGTCCTACACATAGCTGTCCCATAGCATAGTTTAGGCATTAGGGTCAGGTGATCCATAGCTGCAAGAAAAGACATCCCTCTTAGCTATCTGCCTGAGTCTTTGTAAGGCAAGACTAAATCCAGGTTATTTAATTTAATTAATTAATTTAATTCTGCTGTGGGTATGTAATCATGCCCTCCTGTTGTTCAACTCAACCTTTGCCTGGCTGATGTTGTCTGAGAACCTTGTGAAAGTTTCTGCCTCTTCCTCTTGCATCATAATGAAACAGAGCAACAAATCTTACATCTAGAACTTTCTAGTTGGAAAGTTATATCTCCTTACTCTCAGTGTTATTTCAAGTTGGTGCAAGTCATCATCATTTTTATTGAATCTAGAATAGAAATTGATTTACTGGCATAGCTATTTTTCTCTCCACGCTTTCCCACTCCTTTCTCCCTTCTTCCCTCTTTGCCATCTCACCCAATATGCTTATGACATTAGTTTGAGAGAGTCTTCTTTCACTGTGTATTCGACATTCTTCCATTAAGTGCTTCCTGGAAGTAAAGTTTTTGTTTCCTCTTAGCAGTTTGCTTGGAGAGAAATGGGGAAGAGAAGAAGGTGCAAGTACCACCTAAGAGAAAAATGAGAATTTTTTCTGATGGTAGTGACAGCATTAGTCTTTGAGGAGTCAAAATGTCATGTAAGTGGTTCAGTTCAGCCATGAGCATATCCTGCTTTACTGTGAAACTCTTAGTTTTACATCTATGAGTTAATAATCAGCTGTAAGCCACTTGAGTCTGAATTCTGAATGACATGTATCTGCACATTTGCCCTTCCTTCCCTTCCCCACTCGTGAGTACTGCAGAAGTACAGGCACATATTAACAATGTCAGCTTCAGTTCAGTTTTTCTGCTGTCTCTGTCAAACATTTTGGAATTGGCGTTCGTATTCTTTGAAAAGAAATTAGCAATTGCTGAAGTGAATCTGTTTCTGATCAAAGAAGAATGGTGAGGTAACTCAAAGGTAACATTTTATGAACTTCTCACAAATCAACTTGAAACAGAAAGATTCTGGTTTTGTTTTTAAATAAGCAGGATCCACTGACGCAAAGTCTTTAGGCATCCTTATATTTTAGAATATAGTGCACTGCCATGAGAAAAAAACAATGAAGTGCATCCCTGCCTCCAGGTAGTTGTTGCATGTAATGATTCATCTGCTTAAATGTCAAAGCAGATGCTTGAAATCAGACTCCACTTGAATGCGGAGGAGTGGCCTTCTTGTACCCATCGCCAATAGCACAGTGACTGGATTTGGTAGTTGCAGTGTCTAAAATTTCTTTTTTTCCCTTGTCTTTTATTTAGTCCTTTTATTTCTCTTAATGTGGAACTTTAGAGGCCTCACAGAGAAATATTCTTATCCCAGAGAACAAAGAAATCAGAAGTTTGTGCTGAATTCACATGTTTAGGAAAAAATTGAAGAGAGATTATAGACAACAGGCCTCCTAATTAATACTGCACTTTTTTTTTTTTTTTTTTTTTTTTTTTAAAGAAATCTTCAGGTTTAAATTTAATTCATTTTTTTCCTGTTGAATGACCACAGGCACTTAGCACTTGGCACTCATATATGAGATATAAGACAAAGGTGTGAGATTGCAGTGAAGTTTTTTTTATTTATCAAGAACTGTTGTCTGTATATAAGATTTATTTCAGGTTTAGCTTTGCACTTCACGGAAAAACTTAGTTGAAATTCAGCAATAGCTTAAACATCATTATTGTTTGCTGACAGACACTAGCATTCATACAAACACAGAGCAGACCTGTTCCCTTAGGAGTGGATAGGGAGGAAATACACATTGAATGGATTACTGCAGCCTGCACCCAAGGAGAGAGCCTGTGGACAAGATAAATAGTGATGGCTCTGCACAGGTTTCCTGTGCTCAGTGTTTATGCAGGTAAGCTGGAGACAGAAGCAAGGGTAGACACAACTGTAGGGGTGTAGGGCAAAATACTCAGTGATACACTGAGCCCTGCAGTGATACACAGGCCACTGCATTTCACCCAGCTATGCACAGACAGGCCTTGTGCTAAACGAAAAGAAACCTTCCAGACTGATTTCTAGCCCAAAAAGGAAGATATCAGGGAACAGAGGTCCCAATCCTTCCCTTGCTGGCTTGTTCCTTTTGTCAATTGCTTCCAATAGAAAAAAAAAAATCTGCCTAATTTCTTATTTGCAAATGGTTGCTTCCATCTTCTGGTATTGATTTTTATTCCTTTCTCTCTAATTATTTAAATGTCACCATTCCTCTGTGTCAAGAGGGCACAGTCTGTAATGGTCTTGTAGGCTCAAGTAATTTGTAAGGTTTTGTTCTAACAAAGTAAAAACACTAAGCTCATTAATTTGGTCCCAGAGAAGAATTTCCTTCAGCCCTCAAATATTTTTGTGGCTCTCTATTGATCATCTACAGATATTTTTAAGCACTCCTGTAAGCATGCATTACTCCAGCAGCATGTTTATTAAATATCCCAAATGCACAATGGAAAGAGCAGTCTGATTATGTTTACCAATTATTGCCCTGATTACAGAATCAGTAATACTAGTTCTTTTTACCACCACATCTGTTTGCTCAACACAGTCTGGGAATTGTTTTCACAGCCACTGCTGCTTAGGAGTTACTCTGCCACTCTTGTATTCCTATATGCTGTTACCACTTTGCACTGGTCCTTACATGTGTACTTTTGTTGTTGGCTGTATTAAAACACAGCCTGGATGGACTAAGAATACCAAGCAGCCCTGATCAGTCATTCTGTCTGCACATTCCTGTTTGTTGTGGTGACTGTATTGGTCTGTAGTTTGGTCTGCAATAAATTGAGAGACTGAATGAAGCAATTTAATGGCTTAAACTTCTAATTGGCTTATACTTGATAGAATCAGTCATTCACTTTGAGGTGTGATTCATGTGATATTTAACAGTTTTACAGAGTATGGGATACCCTCCTCTCTAATTCTGAACTGTAATCTGCCTTCCTGCTTGGATCCGTATCAAGACAGTTATAAAATAAATCTTGGGGCATTTTGCAAGTCCTTCCCGGAGGAGTCCCACATTCTTTGCTGCCAAGGTGCATGAATTGGGTAGACAGCTTCCTTTCAGACTGCCTTGAAGCAGTATACTGGACACCTGGCTCCATGCTCCATGCTCCACACATGCTCCATTTTAGAGGTTTTGTGGCTTCACAGTAGCAGCACAGAAGTGGATAAGTGAGTGAAATGTTCTCCAGTAGTTTTAAGTGTGTTGACTCTGAAATGACAGCACATATGTAACCTCACTTACCGAAAGGTTTATCAATTCAGTTCATGTTCTGCTGTACAGCACTGACTTTTAACAGGAATACCACAGCAAGTTAAATGCTCTAAAGAATTCAAGTATCTTTAGCAGTAGAATGGAAATCTAGATTTGAATGGAAATATTCTTAATATTTCCTTCCGTACACGTAACCTTCAATATATCAGCTTTACATTATATCACCTAATAACAGGACTTTGCCATTGCTAGGGGTTGATTACTGCTAGCACTCTTATATCTCTTATATAGACCCCTTTCATGACTTTAGTTTTATGCATAGTTTACATTTTACATGGTTCTATTTTCTTATTTTCACATTTTCATTTTGCATCATTCATGTCCACTGGCTGACCTCTTTCCTCTGCTGAAGAAGGGACTTGAGCTCAACACTGTGGGATTTTAGTATCCTGATTGCTTAAGGGCTCCTGCCTGCTGCACGTGGCAACACTGTGCAAGGGTAATGTTGACAATTTTTTATACACAAACACTGGTGGTCTGGTGCCCGCCACTGAAGAGCATCACACTGCCTAAGCCACCAAGCTGTTGTTTTCTATGCCACCTTTGAGCCCTGCCTCATCCTACAGTGTAACTCTAATCTAATACCCTTCTTCCATTTTGTCTGCTTTCTCATGGCCAGACTGTTCTCCTGATAATTTTCCTTAGAATGAAAACTATGTGCCCCACAAAACAGAAAATATGTGTCTTACAGTTGGGACCATCTCTGTCTTTACAAGTTCAGAATAATCATGTCATTGTTGCAGGTATCCAGGTAGCATTTAGCTTTCATTTCAGAAATTATTTAATTTTCTAAATTCAGCATGGTCCTGTAAATCTCCAAAGTGAATTTAGGGAAGAAAGTCATAACATTTTTTACTTTAAAGAAAAAAAATATCAAGGCAAGGTACTTCTAATTATCTTGCATTGATGCTGAGGAAAGTCAGTGCATACATCAAATTTCCCAGCCACTCATGCACCAACAACTCTTAAGGTATTCTTTAACAATAAGTGAAGAAACCAATAAAGAATTTATGATTTTCAGTCACTGAAAGTGGCTTTTTTGCACTTCATGGTCATTCATTACAATGAGGCTTAAAATAATATTTTCCCATATTTTTCCCTATCTATAATATTTTAAATGAGTTAAAAAGAATATGAGTTTATACATGCTCCAAGTTGTTTCATTTTTCCTTGGAAATGGGTGATTGGAGCTCTGCAGGGCATGCTAGGTAACTTCTCTGTTAGGATCTGGGGGCTGCACCCAGCAGCAGTGCTTCTGCACAACTGGACCTGCTATCCAGCCAAGGTACAGCAAATGGAGAGAATTTTGGGAAAATGGGTTCCTAAAGGTCTCTGGAGAATGTGGTTTAAATAGAAGGAAGCTTTAGTGGAGCAGAATTGACAAAAAGGATGCTCTGACTGGTGACTGATTGATTGATTGATTGATTGATTGATTGATGCATTGAAGCCTTTACAAGCCAGATGTTGGTGAGAGGAACTGGTGTGAACAGGCCTGAATGTGTCATTGCACACTAGATGAGAGTGAAAGAAGAGGACTCAGCATCCAATTGACCCCATTTAAAAGGAAGAAAAGTGGGACCTGTGTTACCACACGAACTGGGAGTCAATGCCTAAACAGCAGCTGAGAATGTGTAATGAATGTGTAAATGGAAGGGAGTCCCTGTGTATGAGAGTCAACTGAATCCTGCTATTACTAATAGGCAGAAGATTGTAGTGCCTGGAGTTTTAGCATTCTTTCCATTTGTACAGCAGTAGCTGGCCTCCACAGGCTCAGCTTGAGGCTTTCAGTCTAGGCTATTTTGTGGATAACAGTTTCTGATTCTCCTCCTCCCTTTTTCTCTCCTTCTTTTATTCATTGTGCTTCAAGTCAAAGCTTGAGGCAGCAGATGGATTTAACAGCATGGGATCAGCAAATTCCTATTATGATGAACTGAGAGAGTGAAAAACCCTAACTTAGCTCTATTCATGCAAAGGGGAATAATTGCTTGTGAGTCAGTAGAGCTAGGATTTCATTCTGTGCATCCAGATTCCTCCTGAGTACTTGAAGGTGGAAGCTCTGGGAGTGTTTTGCACTTTTAAGGGTATTCTTACAGAGAGAGATTATAGAGGATATTAATGAAGTAAAATATTATCAAGATAGTAATATTTACTTTCCTTGAAAAATCATCTTAACAAGCTGGGTATGATTATACTTATAAAGCTACTTAAATTAAAGTAGAGCAAGTTCTGTTTCTGATGTATCTTGACATCCGTAAGGACTATTGGGAATACTTTCTGGTCATTAGGACAAGCCTGCTCTCTTGGACAGCATCCTACAAATTAACATGTAGGTGTTGAAAGCAAACAGTAGGTGGCCTCAGAACATTATCATTGCTCTTCCCGGGAACAGCAGCAAAGCGAGGGCACAGCCCCGCTGATCCTGAGCACCTTGCTACAGCTCCTTCCCTAATTGCAGGAAACATGCTGAGACGTGTCCTGCAGCCCAGCGCTGTGGCTTTCTCCTGGAACAAGGCCACGTGTTAAACCCGAAAGCAAACTCCTGAGATCTACCTTTGCTATGCTGTTTTAAACCCATTTTGAGCACTGTCATGCCTCAGAAGTTATAGGAAAACCAAGTGTTGAACAGAGAAAATGAGGAGATAAGCAATTCTCATTATTTGATGTGGCATACTGGATATATATGGTAGTGAAGAAAGACCGCAAAATCCACTTGCTGCGTCACTATGAAATATTGTCTACTCACATGCCTTGCATTTCAAATGTCCAGTGAATGGCTATGTCTGGTAGTCTGGGAGATGAAGGCTCATTAGCCACCATGGACTACTTCATTATTTGTCTTGCCTTCTTTAGGGAAGGACTGCAGGCATAAAGGATTCAGATCAAACCTGTGGGCTTCAGTGCCACGAGAGTCAGTTTGCAGCCTTGGTCAAGGTTTGGTCCCCTCAAGTATAATTTGTGTTGTCGTTATCTAATCCTGGCCCTGAATACTTGTGCTTCAGAAGAATCCCTGATCTCAGAATCCAGATCCAATACATGGTGGAAGTCCATTTGCAATAACCTAACCTGTTCCATCAGTCCCCTTCTACACTGCCAGATTGTATCAAGATCAGGGAGAAGGAGAGTCTGTTACTGCGTCTACTGTTCATTTTTTTCATTGTTAATTTCTCAGAAAATAAAAGAGAAGCCTTGTGCACTACAATGGTAGACATTCTTCCTCTCAACCCAGGCTGCTAGGGCAGAGGTATGTTTTCCATCCCATTTCCTCATATGTTCTCCATGTTCATACAGGTAAAACCACAGGTTACCTTGGGGAGTGCACCCTTTGTCTTGAATGGGGGGGCACCTGCTTTTAATAGCAGAGTCTCTGGTCTGTACTGGTGGAACATTTCCTCTTTAATTGCCTCTCTAAGTTTCTTGTGGTCCTTTTTCATTTCCTCTTTTAAATTCTGGAAATTCTTGATCAGTCTTTCCATGGAAGAGATGTAGGCCCTTAACAGGGCAAAGATAGTTTCTTCATACATCCAGAGTGTGTGTCAACCAAAGTTTCCACTTTTTGTTCTCCCTCCTTCAATGACATAACTCCCAATGAGTAGGCTTATGATGCTGGCACATTCCATAGGAATTTCTGTCTCATATTTTCTGTGCACTGAACGCTATCTGGATTTTTACAGAATTGTTCATTATCTGAAAATATTATCTCTGGCACAGCTAATTCTCTAAGGTACCAGATACCTTGTGCCATATTGTTCCACCCTTCGTGGTGCACTAAAAGCTCATCTTTGCATGGATATCTTTCTCTCACACTTGACACGAGTCATCTGCAGAGGCTGAAAGTTTCTGGTCTTCTCCTGATTCACTGGTCAATACCAGAATCCTGGGAGAGGGATCCCAGTTGCCTGGCTTCACTATCACCTGGTGCCACACCATTGACCACGATATCCTAGCACTGGAGAAGGTCGATAGGGGATCCCCCAGGAATAGGGACAGGGTGATTATATCTGGTCCTGTTTCTTCCACTGGTTTTGAAGATCCTGCTTCCTCTTATCACTCCCTGCAAGAACTGGTTTGGTCTTGGATTTCTTCCTCTTACCAGGAGCGACTGCTGCTGGTATGGGTTGTCACTCTTTTTCAGCTGCAGTGACCATGGCCATGGTGCTTGCTGGTCTGCTGTCCTTCCCCTCTCCTGAAGGTGCTGTACAGTAACAAACAGTGTGTGGTAGGGCTCAGCACAGCTTCATGCCTGTCTGGAACTGCCACAGAAATTTTCTTTCAAATATTCTGCGATTTTATCAGGGTCCTGTATTTGCTCAGGGGTGAACTTCCAAATCATTGGAGCAGAATACTCCTTCAAAAGCTGGCCCATTTTCTCTCACCTTTCATGCTACTCAGGACTATCTACCCCTGGGGCAGGTCTCTGAACAGCTTCCCTAGAAATGTCTGTCCTGACTCTAAAGACAGTGTAGACCATACAGGGAGATATTGCAGATTTAGCAGCAAGGTTATGCTGTCCTCAACATCCAAAGGGAATTCGAAATTCTCAAAATCTGTTGTTGCAGACCTGAATGAGGATTAAGAGGATGAAGGGCTGGGTAAAGTCGTCCTCTCCTGCTCTCCCCACCAGCTGGGTACTATTGTTAATGAACTGCCAAAGGTAGCAGCCAAGGCCAGGACAGCCAAACAACACTGAATTCACACCCCAAATGACCCTCATTGTTCTTCATGTTACCATGTCATAAACTGAGGTCACGCAGTACATCACCAAAGCAATCCTAATCCCTCTCCCCACCTTGACAAATATTATCAGGAAGAGCACATACAGGAACACATACTGGGCTTGGTACCACATCCACACAAACAGGTTGAGCACTGTAACCAGGGGGCTCTGTATCCAATGCACAAATGCTTCAATCAAAATGTAATTTCAACTTCTCCCTTGAGCCCTACATTGGGCACCAATTAATTAAAAGTGCTGGGTTTAGACCCAGCAGGGAAATGGAACTCCAAATAAGCCACTCCCCTTCCTCCACCACTTTCAGTAAGGAAGGGACAATAAATAAGGGATTATGAGTTGAAATAAAAATTTAGTAAAAGAAGAATTACAACTGCAGCATCAATAGCAAAATTACGTAAAAGAGAAGATGTTTAATGCACAAAAGGGTATTCACCACTGGGAACAAATAAAAAGTACTTCCTGAAGATATTTATGTCTCTGCCAGAGAGAAGAAATCCTGCAGAAAACACACTGGCAAGTTCAGCCTTTGTAGAAAAGATCTCCAAACTAAAAACTGCAGTGGGAATGCTACCACGGGTGTAATGAAACTTTTCCTGACAAGTAAGTGTTTTATTTTGCGTTCTACATCCATCAGTAGAGCTGCCTCTGAACACCTCATCCATTAGGCAAGGTGGAACCACCACATCCAGAGGGTTGGCTGACACTCCCTGCAAAGCCAGGCTCCCAGGAGGGCAGACAGTGTTAGACTGGCAGACAGTGTTACCTGTCCTCAGATACCCCACTGTCCACAGCGTTTCTTGTGATGGGGTCCACCATTCTCAAAGAGGGGCCTGTTCAGCCTGACCCTTCCTTTCACAGCTCCTGTGACTGCCTGCAGGCCTTTATCACCTCCTCTGTATGGTAGCTATCAGATCAAGTTATAGCTGCGTGGTACACACTGAGTTAGCTCTCAAAGTAACAGCAGTGAGCGTGAGATTAGTTATGATTTGACCTGTCTGGAGAGTGAATACATGACTAGCAGTTTATTGAGGCTGTCTTTCACTCAGATCCCATGTGGAGCAAAGGATGGGCCTGGACAGTTTTGTGCTGCTGTGACAACTGCAGCAATCTGCATTTAGCTCATCAGGAAACAAGATTTGACCTGTCTGAATTTCAGTAACGCTGGCATTTAGTTGAAAAAAGAAATCCTCCTGAAATAACCCAGATCTTGTACTTCCATTTTAGGTTCATGTGCTGCTGTTTGCACTTCAGTGCATGGGAATCCCCAGTGTCATCAGGACTGGTAAGCCAGCAGTGTGAGGCAGAGGGATAGGATATACAATTTTCCCTCACCATGAAATTATCATTCATGTGCAAGATAAGAACATCCTTCATTTATTCATTAATATGATTTCAAAAGAACCCTGCAATTTCACTTGCAGCTGACGCTGACCTAACAATATGAAATGCTGTTTAGTGAGTTATCAGTCCCCACAATTTCAGTCAAAATTTGATTATGATTTTGTGTTTATTGGACTAGATTTATACTAAATTTACTTGCTTAAGGCAACTGACTTAGCTGGTAATATCTCAGTTCAAACTGTTGAGGGTTCTACTCTTGGTTGAGTGGCCACATCACATGGGCTGAAAATGTCTTTTAATTTGCAAGAAAAGCTCAGAAAGCATGAAAGTACAGTATCTCGGCTAAAAGTACATCCTGATTCTTCTAAAAATGTGATAATATTTTTCTTCTCATCCCAATAGTTTTACTCTCTGAGTTGATTAAATATTAGTCATCTTCAGCAGCTTTGGAGCAGAGAAGAGCTGGGTCGAGTAACCTTCATATGGCCTTTCTCTAAAGAGCTGCAATGTTCAGGATATGTAAATCAATACACAAAATCCTGTGCTTTGCTTATATACTCTTGTCTGACTACATCTGCATCACAGAACACATCTGCCTTGCTATATAAAACTGAGGAAGCATCTTGCTGAGAGAGTACCTGTCCATGAAGCCAGGGAGAAAGGCTACACAGCCCTAGGCCCTGGGTCTCTTCCAAGCTGAATGGGATGAGTCCCTTGAAGACCCAAACCCATCATTCTTGCTTAGTTCACCTGGGGTTTTTTCCTTGTTCAGATCCATAGTAGATGTGAGACTGTGGGTCTCAGCCCAGCAGGGAGCTCTTTCCACAGGGGGAAGCGCAGGGTTTGTGTTGCACACCCTGAGACACACCCTGAGAGGGGAGTCTGGGGCACAGCTGGAGCTCTGCAGGGCAGAGGGCAGCAAAACTGAAGGAGATGTGCTCAGCTGGTCAAACAGGAGGCAGTCAGGCCCTGTGCTGCTCCTGTGCAGGTCCTGTGCAGCACACAGCACCAGCCCAGCCTGTGGGCACTCTAGCAGTGCAGCACCGGTCCTCTGACTTGGAACACTTTGGCAAGAGAAGCATAACCATTTTTTAGTCTTCTTTCTGCCTTACTGAAACTTGGGAAGTTTCAGTAATGACATGGCAACCAACACTGTGATTCATTTGACCTCACTTCTATTATATAAATACAATGCTTTGGTCTAAATCAGCATCTCTCTGCACTCAACAACACATCCAGCCCTGAAATTATTTCTGAGCTGAATCTCACTTATAAATGTTGCTCATAAAGAAACAAGGAATGTTTGGGTAAGGTTTTAGTCTGTTTGTTGACAAATCTTCAGTAAAACATTGAAGTTCAGTGCCTTTCAGAAAGCAATAATAAACTACCTGTCTCTTAAATGGAGTTCTACAAGACTGCAAACCTTTTTGAGATCCATAGCTAAGAGGTGCTGCTGTAATCAGAAGGTAAAGTAACTGCTTATAACTGTGACATGCTGCCATGATCATTAATGAGAACAAAAATCATATTTATCAGAGGACAAAAAAAAAGGCACAGAGCTTAAACTTGTAAATAAATCTATAATATTATAAATTCTCCCACTTCTCCACTCCAAGTTAAAAGACAGGGTCTGGGTCACGATAAATGTGCTACCTCATTCATACAATTATAATGCACCAGAGGAATTCAAACACAAAAAGTTTTTTGAAAAGACACATAGCAAAGCCTTGAGGGAAGGTATGATTTAAGGAAAACCTTGCAGCAGGAGGGAGAGAAAAAATGAAACACAGAAGTGGGAGGCAGATGGGAGAAAATGGATAAGAATGGGATAAATTTTGTTTTCAGTTGCACTAGTATAAATGATTTTTACCCTAGTAGTACTTGCCTTTGGAAGGCCTAGATTTTTTATTGCTTTTCTCTTAAAAGCCAAGGACCAGCCAAAGCTAGGAAAGGAAAACCATTTAATGTGGTCAGTATTCTGATGGGGCCTTACAGAAATTGTTGCAAGAAGGATGGATGTGTTAATTTTCTCCCTGTGGGATAGGTTACAGATTTTTTTTTTTTCTGAGCAATGAAGTAGCTTCATGTAATATACAGATTTGGACTTAACAAGAAGGGGAAGGAATCGGTTTGATTTTTTATCTTTAGTGGGGTAGCTGACCTGAAAATTATTCTGCCCTTAGACTTCATGCCTATGCCTCTACCCTGCAGGTAGAAATATGGCAAGTCCAAAAGGCTAATAGGTAAGATCTTGGAAAGCAAGCACATAAAGATATAGCAAAAGAACAACACAGGGATTAATCACCTTTAAACCACTGACTGCACAGGCCAGGCTCACATTCTCTCTTGAGATGCAGGATTAGGTCAGATGGACAACAGCACAAGGTAGAACATGTTCTTACCCTCTGCACCTTACAGATCACACTGGCAAGGCTGAGCTCTCCTGCATTCTTAGCCTAAGTTTGCAATCACAGGATCTCGGCACACGTGTGGGACAGCACCCAGATTGCTCATGGTAGGGGGAAGGCCAGGCACTGGAAGGAAGCTGGTGGAATGGGGAGAGCAGTGCTCTCACACGACCCTGACAGAGAGGCATAGGCATCACCCGCAGAACAAGGAGACCAGCAGGAACTTCACTAGATCAATGGAAGATTTAACAAACTTAGAATTTTGCCAAAAGGGAAATACTGGAATGGCATTCAGAGAAGAGTAGGGGGTGCAGACAGAGCAGAACAAAATGCCAGTTGACTGAAAGTTTCTCTGTTGTCTCATCTAATGTTTAATACCCTTTTCAAAGTGTGACACATACCAGCCAAAGTGTGGGAGGTAATTCTGTATCACTGGCCTAGGTTTCCTCCCACACAAAGCAAATGCTGTTGCTTCGGTGTGTGCTCAGCTTTCACTGTGAGGATACACAGAGTCAGATCTTCACCTTTTGGAAGATGTATTTGTAATTCAAGAATGCTCTTATGCACACATTTGCAATGAGCAGGTATAACAAGCTGTGCCACCCCTCACTCCTGAAAACTGTTGTTCCCCAAAAAAAGGATATATCCTTATTAACAGAGGCCTCATAAAAGTTGGTGGACCCTCTCCCAGACCGCATTTCATTGCAATGCCATTACTTGCAGCCAGAAATCTAACTAACTGCCCTACTTTGACAGAAGTCAATCGATCAAAATAAACAAGCCAAGATATTCTTCCTGGCCTTTCAGGAATATGCAGGTATGCTATAGGTACCATGACAGAGCTACCAGCCCCATGAACACATTGTGAACACAGTGCAGCTGGGACTAGCTACAGGCACTCAAGTCTAGATGTGAATGTCTGGACTGCCCTGCTAGTGGCTGATCTCTACCAAACCTGCCTTCTACTCTACTCTTGATTGTACTGATTAGTGTAGGGATTCATATACCCTGACACCTCCAGACCCATTTGAACTTCCAACCACCTCTTTAAAAGATATGGCTTTCCTATAGGCTCTTTATCATGGTAACCAGCCTTATGCAGGTGTCTTTCCCAGGAAATTCCAATAACATTACACACTATGTTGAGTCAAATCATCTATAGCAGTGTCATGGATTGACCCTGGCACAGTGCCAGTGCCCCCATGAAAGGTGTAGCAAATCATCTATAGCAGTATTTTGAATATCTACCCTATAACTAGTTTTCAGTGTCTAAAGCTCAAATTAATGTCACTAGGAGGCAGAAAGTGGATTTTTCACTACAAGATAAGTCTAACACTGTGATTAAGCCTCCTCTGGACAGCTAAAATACAGTCTTTCAGAAAACAGAGATTTTTTTCATTGTGGACAAAGCCTTTCAGTCTAAAAAAAAAATCACTATGACATGATGAGAAATTGCTACAAATATCCATGGAATTAGCCACATATGTCCATAGGCACAACTCTGTGGGGCCTTTATATGGTAGCATTTTGAAGGAAAGGGTTCCAGATGTTCACAGAATCACAGAATAGCTGAGACTGAAAGAGATCTCTGGAGATCATCTTGCTCAACCCCCATACTACAGTGGGACTAACTACAACTAGTTTCCCAAGTCACTCATATACAGTGAGCTTCTGAATAATTCCAGGGATGGGGATTCCACAACATAACTGGGCAATTTGTCAGTGCTTGGTTACTGTCACAGCAAAAAAAGTGTTTCCTGATATTCAGAAGGATCCTTCTGTGTTTCAGTTTCTGCCAATTGCCTCTGATCAGTGGACAGCACTGAAAAGACCCAGTCTCTGCTGTCCTTGCACATTCCTTTAAGGTATCCTTTGAGCCGTCTTCAAGCTTGACAGTTCCAACTCTCCCAGCCTTTCCTTATATGTGAGGTACCTCAGCCCCTTAATCATCCTTGTGGCCCCTTGTTCAGCTTTCTCCAGTGTGCCCAGGACTCTCTAGTACTGAGGAGCTCAGAACTGGACACAATGCTGCAGGTGGGGATCGGCAGGCTGGCAATACTTGGCCTAATGCAGGCCAGGATTCCATCTGCCTTCTTTGCAGCAATGACGTATTGCTGGCTCGTGCTCAACTTGGTGTCCACCAGGACCCCAAGGTTCTTTCCTGCCAAGATGCTTTCCAGCATATACTGGACATGGAGTTTTCCCCAGGTGCAGGAGTTCACACTTAGTGAGGATAAACTTTAAGTTCATGAGGGAATAGAATATCAAAGGTAGAAGAAACATAAAAGTTGACAAATATTGTTGAAGTACTCCAGAAATTTAGAAACCATTGGCTAGATAGTTGGTGCTAAAAGGAGCTTGGGGTGCTGGCATGCAGGGACAATGGTGGCTTTGCTTGGGCTATTCAGATGTACACTTTTCTAAGGAAATACTCACACGAGTATTGGATGGTGTTTGTCTTTATCCTGGAGTTTGATGCAGTTTGCCCATGAAGCCCACGAAGTGGGAGTGTGAACAGGAGTTCAGAAATTATCATGGGCACAGAGTTACCCTCCTAAGTGGTGAGAGGCAAGGGCACTCCCCAAAGTGAACTCACTGGCTAAGTCTACTTATAGTGATGTAAACAATAGGTAAGAATATGATGGGGCCCTGGGCCTTTGGACTGTGAAAGGTCAAGACCAATGAGCATTCTTTAAACCCATAGCCAATCTGAGTGGTACTGGCCTCAGCAAGAGCTCGGGATCCTCCCAAATTTTTTGAATGACAGACAATGATTGTGCCCATCAGTCTTCATCCCAGAAAACAGTCCTGGGAACATCAGAGATAGGGAAGATTAGGGTACACATAGCAGCTGAAAATCCTCAGGTTTTGCACATGGCAGCTGTCCACTGTGTTCTGCCTCCCAAGCTGAATTCTCAGCTGGCCCCTTCCCAATCTAATGATATATTCCATCCTTAGCCTAATGCCTATCCAAATGCTAAAGCCCCAACAGCCACAATAACCTAACATGAAAGGTCTGAGAAAACATCTCTTCCTGCTGGTGTCTCTTTCTTTCAGCACAGATTGCTAGCTAACTCAAAGTCAGAATGAATTTGTAGCAGAGCTTGTTTGCAGGCTGTCTTTTTGCTCTGCCACAGCTAGTATGGAAGCTAAATATCTGGAAATTGGGAACTTTGGTGCAACAGAATTGAGTGGAAGTTGTATATCTTTCTTTGAGGTGATATGAGGGAACATATGTGAAAGAGGTCTGTTAAACATCTAGAAACCCTTCTGCTTTGCTGTAGAGGCAGAAAGACAGAGCTGCAGATGAAAACCTAACCAACACCAGTTCAGACACATATTTTCAAGCAGGCAAATCTTACTGGTTTTGTCAGGCCTTGTTGAACTCTCAAGGCTCTCTAAAAAAAAAAAAAAAAAACAAAAAACAGAAAAAAACAAACAAAAACAACAACAACAACAACAACAAAACAAACAAATAAACAAAAAACCCAAACAAAGCAAACAAAAAGCCCAACCAAAGCTGATAATTCCATTAATTGTTGTTTCGTTTTCTCCTAGTAAATGTGAAAGGCAGTACATTCACCCTGAGATTTTAGACGTTAAATACTCACATCCTGAAGGAGTTCTATCATTTTTCTCCACCAGATCTCAAATTCCAAGTTTCTTCCTTAATCCTCAGGAAAAGCCTACAAACTAAAATATGCTTGTTAGCAATTCATTTATCTTCTCATTAGTCCCCATTGTTATTAGCATCACTTCATCTGCCATGTGTTTCGCATTTAAGCTTTGCTTTAGAGACTCCTAAATCTTGCCTGGGAAGTATGAAAATAATTATGAATTCAATAAAATTTGAAGTGTAACTTATTCTTGATATAATTTCCATGTTTGCCATCTTGACAGATTGGTGTAGTAGAATTTCAGTTTTACTGTTTCCTAATCAAAATAATGTTAGCTCCCCTTGAGGAAAAAAATAATGAAACTAAGACATTTTAAATCTTCAAAATGTGAGATTCTTTTGTCACAGGATGTCATATGCATGAAGATTCACAGGTATTCTGCTGAGTCACTCTCACAGCTGCACCGTGTTGATTCTATTAGTTCCAATACAGAAAAACAAAGAAGTAGTACATTTCTGAGGCAGAGTATATGGGACTCAAGACACAGAAAGGAATTTCCTAGCATGGTCACTCTTAGTTAGAAGATACTTGTGGTGTTTAAGTTTGAAATAAAAGCATCATGTTTAACTGTCCCCATGCAGCATTCATATAAGATTTTCATGTGTAGGAAAGAGGAACGTTCTAAGCTCGAGCAATACAAGGTGTACATGCCCCTTCAAGGCCATGGCATAATGCTCTAGCTGTACCCTCCATGTGTGCTCTGAAGGACAAAGGAAGTCCTGGTCACATCACGGAGACTGATCGTGCACCACACACATACAGAAGAAATGAACGGAAATCCCTGATCCTGGTCTCTACAGCACACATAAAAACCAAAGCTCCAACTTTCACCAGCTATTTTAGCTGGTGAAAGTTGAAGAGGTATTTAGAGAGATTTCAAACAGCACAACTTTGTTGTGAGACCACCAACTAAATTATAGGCACAGACTCAAAGCACAGACTTGCTGGATGTTCTTAATGAATGAATTTTTAAGAGTATTTATACTAAAGAACTATTTTTTTTTATTAGGACTGCTGATATTTATTCCAAAATGTCGGAGGTGAACACATAGAACTGCTTGTGTTTGAATTTATGTTTGACATAATTTTAAGAATCTAAAAGTCCAAGATAATCCAAAAAAGTTGAAAGCTACAACAGTGAAATAAGGTAGATAAAATACACAATCAGTTAAGTCTTTCATGTGTATGCCATGAGGGGAAGCTAAACTGTGGTGGGTTGGCCATGGCTAACAGCTTAACTCTCCCCCCAGCTGCTTGCTCACTTCCCACCTCCCTAGGACAGAAGTGGAAAAAGGTAAAAAAATCAGAAGAACAGGAATAAAAAAGCCTGTGGATCGAGATAAAGACAGAAGGATTGCTTACTAATTACTGCTGTGAACTAAACACATTCAATTTGGGGAAAATTAAATTAATTCACCGCAGAGAAGGAGGTGCTGCAGAATCTGTTCCCTCTGCTCTCTCAGCCAAGACTCCTCTTAGAGCAAAATCCTATGGAGCAGCTAAGAAAAAAGATGAGATTCAGACACAATCATTGAGTCATGAAATAGTTGGGGTTGGAAAGGACCTTTAAATATCATATAGTCAAAACTACCTACAAGAAGCAGAAACATCTTCAACTAGATCAAGTTGCTCAAAACTCCATCCAGCCTGACCTTGAATGTTTCCAGGGACAGGGCATCTCTGAGCAGTCTGTTCCAGTGTTTCACTATCCTTATTGTAAGAGGTTTGTTCTTTGTATCTAGTCTAAGTCTCCTGTTACTTAGGTCATGCTTCAGTGAAATACGTTTTGGTTTATTTGTCTTTCATTGTCGCTATAGGACACAAAATAAAATGACATGCACACTGGAACTTCTAAGGTAAAAAGAAGGGAAGGTTATTTGCTGACTCTAACATTTATAGACTTTCAAAAGTGACAGTGGATTGGAGGATGAAAGTCTACTTCTCCAATGACACTGGACAAGACAACAGTCCATTAAATTTCTTTTCTTCCAGAAAAGAATGTAAAATTATAATTATTTACATAAAAGTGCACAAGAAAGTTTGCTACAATAATGCAAACATCAGAAAGCTTAGAAGAACTTAGAAGAACAGGGAAACTTTTCCTAACTGTGCTTCTGTTTTCTCATCAATTGGCCAACTTCATCTTTGCAGGAACACAGCTTCTGCCCTAACCTTGCCTATGCTTTGAAGCATATGCTTGAAACTTCCTACCATGTCCACAATCTCTGTTTTCATTGGTCTCCTCACCTGAGGCACTGCTGATTCACCCTTAGTGTCTGCTTGTCAACATGTTTTCAAGCTCTGAAGGGCACTGCACTGAACTGTGAGAGTAATTCTGGGTAGTGGTGACATCAGCTGTCAGGTAAATGAACAAAAATATGCCACAACCCATGGTGTTTAGTGTTCTGCAACAGCAGGAGTTGGGGTGGAAGAGGCACTGATACCTGCACTGTCCAGTATCAGCATAGAAAACATTAGCCTGTAAAGAAATTTTGCCAGTTTGAAATGGTGAAAATTGATGTAAACTCAGTTCAGTCTCCTTTTTATAGATCTATTTTAACAGACTCATTTATTTTACAACATCAATTGTATCTACACTGCATATACGTGGAGCTTGTTCAACAGCATGGTCAGCAAATCTGGATAGTGGGGTCACCTGTCTGCCTCATCTTAAGTTTTGGGATACATACGTCTGGACATGGTTCTCTTCACTCGAGCCAGGAGTGATACATACATTAGAAAGTTATTGTTTCTTGAACCAGAATGAATGATAGCAGCTTTTCCTCAGACACCCATCACATCTCCTGAGGTTGCCATATGGTGGAATTCCTGCCAAGTTTATTCCTATCCACACTCCAGTAACAATCCCCTTTTTATATCTCTATTGGTCTTTTAAGCCTTCACACTCTTCAGGAAAGCAGACGTTGGGGTGCCATTGCAGTGAAGTATCATTATGATTCTTCCCCTGCACAGTTCATTCTCCCTTCCCTTCGGGATTATTTGATGACACATTTCCTTGTTCAAAACTATGGAAGCCAAAAAGAACATATGGTCCATAGTTTATAATAAACTCCTGGCAGCCTGCCTCTACGGATGTTTTAGCACATTGTAGGGACTTGATAGCTTGCAACGTTTCCTTCTCAGACAGATTCATTTCCTGGTAGTTAGTGTTGGCTGTGTTGACAGCTGCAAGTTTGTGTTGGGACAAAGAGACATTTACATGTAATGAATAGCAGTAAAATGCCTGTGTGCTAGAGCTTGAGAGGAATAAGGGTTTGCTCTAAGAACTGCTCCACTGGCCTTCTTGAGACAGCAAATTAAGAGCTTTTTCTTATTGAAAATGCAAATTGATTTCCCCTTTCCATAAGATCACTGATAAGCCTTTTTTCTTAAATGCAGTGGAAGCCTTCATGTAAGTCTATCTTCAGGATAAAGGATTTACAGTTTCTGAGCTTATCTAAAGAAATCTAGCACTGATTTTTCTCCAAGGTTATAAATAATATGAAGTATCTTCTCTAGTAATTTTTTCTTGCCTCTGAATCACAAATTAGTGCCCCATACATCGGGCTGATGCAACTGCATGCTGATTTTCCTCTGGGGTAAACTGGGGCAGTTCCATAGGGTTTGCATTGAATGTTGGGGCAGCTGAACTGTGCCATATGTAGGACAGGATCTGCTTTATGTGAGACTAAAACCACATCATATTCATCCACAGAAAACATCATTCATAGATATTCTTGTCCTTTCATATGTCCTCAAATCTGCATTTTTCTTTTGCCTTTACAGTGTTCCTACCTCTACCAAGATTTAAATTATGGTTAAGTCATTTCCCCATCAAAAAGATGAACAGCTAGACTGGAGACAGGATTAGTTGCCTAAAGAGAAGTGAACTAGAATCACAGAATCATAGAATGGTTTGTACTGGAAGGCAGCATTGAAGGTCATCCTGTCCAAATCCAGTGCCATGGCTAATGACATCTTCCACTACAGTAGGTTGCTCTAAGCCCCATCCAACCTGGATTTGAATATTTCTAGGGATGGGGCATCCACAATTTCTGTGGACAACCTGTGCCAGTATCTCACTACCCTCATAGAAAAAAATTCTCATGCCCAAAGTATATTTATCCACCTTCAGGTTAAAAGCCCCTTGTCCTGTCACACATATCTTTGTGAAAAGTCTCTCTTGCTCTTTCTTGTAGGCTCCTTTCTCTTCTCTGGACTGAGCAATCCCAGACTGAACAATCCCAACTTTTTGTCTGTTTCCACAACAGAGGTACTCCAGTTCTCAAATAATTTTTGTGTCTCCTCTCTGGATCTGCTCTAACAGGCCTATGTCTTTCTTGTGCTGGGGGCCCCAGAACTGGACAGAGCACCCAGGTGGAGTCTCACAAGAGCAAAGCAGAGGGATAGAATCCTCTCCCTCGATTGCTGGTCACAACTCTTTTTATGCAGTCCAGTAGACAATTGGCTTTCTGGGCTGCAAGTGCACATTGATGACTCATATTTTATTTTCACCTTACTAATAGGTTGCAAATGGGATATCAGAGCTACATCATATCGGCACCAACACAGCAAATGTAGCATAAGCCTTACATAAGACCCATGCTCTTCTAATTGAGCAAGTGGAAGACAAGCAAAATAGCCTGTTATGACTAATAAGTCCCTGAACAGCTATGTGGAATGTACCTCCCAAGATTACTTTGGTATTCATCTTGCAAATTCCTGTTCAGGGACAGGAGCCTTTCTTTTTGCTGTTCTTATATACCCAGCCACATAATATGGATAGCAAATAAAGTCAAGATTTTTTTTTCCTTTTTTATTTATCCTAGGAATATACCCCACCTCAGTATCTACAACAGGACTGTGTTCTTACAGCCACCCAGCTGCTCACTCTGGCAAGGTCTCAGTTGAAGGAACAAGACTAGAGTACAGAAGAAAGCCTATTCTATTTATTGCACCTGGCCCAGGTGGTTCCCACCCTCAACCCATCCCCACCCATTCGTTCCCATTTCTGGCAAAATATCTCGGTTTTGGAAAACACCTTTCTTAGAATTTATGATCAGGATTATTTAACACTGCCAAGTGGAGACAATTGTATTACCATGCAAATGCACAGAAAGGAGCGAATTGTCATCTCTGGTGATGGAGAGGGAGAGACAAAGGACAGCAGTTCATTCCTTGGCTGAGAAATGCTGAGGGCAGGAGCCAGTAACCAGCTCTGAGCACTATCCTTGGAGAGCTGCTTCATCTGGGTCATGTGCTGGATGCCTATACTTCATTTACTGACGTAAATTAGCTTGGAGCAGTTTGGACTTTTGTTGCCTATTATCCACAGATGCTAAGCATAGTCTGAGGGAAACACAGACAATATCTGCTACCTGACCTTTACCTTTTAAGATTTGTCTTCCTAACCCAGCCTAGAGCTGGTTCTCTAAAGTTATTCTGGAGTTATTGTCCTCCAAAACCAGATTTCTTTCCATCTTACAGCTACTTCCTAAAAGTGAATTCTACACCTAATTTTGTATCTAACATGTATGTTTTTCGAGGAGTAAATATCCATATTTCAAACAGTTGATTGAATTGATTCAAAACATCAAGTATTTTTGAAAAATGAACCTAATGGAAATATTATTTTTGTTTTCTGCTTATTTCCCTTATTCCAACACTCTTATATGGTCTCAGTTCACTTTGTTCTCTGAGAACAAGGGACTTGGGCCTAGACAACAGCAACCTCCTCTGAAAATCAGCATCTAATTTCTTCAGGACTCAAGCTAGGATGTGGGAAATCCAGCTTGCCCATAAAGGGGCAAAGAATGGAAGAGAATGCCCTTGAGGAATCCTGCAGGCAGAAAGCCAGTAAAAAACCCATTAAAATCCCATCAACGTGATTTGATGACATAGTGACAAAATTATATCTCATCTTTAACATCTCATTATCTAGAGGATCCCATAGCTCCTCTCAGGCAAAAGGCCATGAGGTGCTGCTGGTGCTGCTTGCTCTGATGCATACAGTCAGCACTGCCAGTGCCAACATTCTCCTGATCCTGATACCTGCTGGAGTAAACTGGCAGGGCTGACAAGGGGCTGGAGCTGCTGCTCTCATGTAGGTACAATGTGCTGTGAGTTTATTAAAGCAGCCTGCAGCCTGCTGCCCTCTCTGTCCCAGGCTATGACTGTACCCAGACACTCTTAACTGGCTCCCTGGCAACACTGATCCTGCTGTTCTGCACAGCTGGCTGCGGCAGAAGTCTGGCCATGAGGACCTAGGTATCATCATTTAAATTGTGTCTCAGGGGTTATAAGGTGGATGCTTAGATGCTAATGGGTATTTATTAAAGTTTACTCCTCACTGCTGTTTTTTATCCTTCTGCTTCCAACAGGTCACTAAAGCTGCTGAGGACATACAGTGTGACAGATAGTTACTGAAGAAATCAAGGTATTTATAAAATTTTCCTTCATTTTCAGACTGAGCATAAAACATTCAGGTATATTTTGAAAAGACATTTTGGGGAGATGGCTGAGTATAGTAATGGCACAAATTACTTGCCAAGGAGCAGGGAATTCTGAACAGAGAAAAAGACACAATCTGAGAGTGGTGACATACTGTGATAACAATAACTGGTAGTGAGGTCCTCTCTAACCCTCCTGAAAAATCAATGTGTGTCAGTCCTGAGAGCATTGGCCTGTTTAGCCACTCCTAGGAAAGGAGAGAATCAAAGGATTTTTTGGGTTAGGAGGGACCATTAAAAGTCATCTAGTCCAAACTCCATGCCATGGGCAGAGGCACCTTTCACTAGACAGCCTCATCCAGCCTGACCTTGAATGATTCCAGGGATGGGGCATCTGCCAGCTCTCTGAGAAACCTGCTCCAGTGTTTTACTCCCCACATTTTTTCCTTGTATCTTATTTAAATCTACCCTGTTTCAGATTAAATCGTTACCTCTTGTCCTATCACCCTTTTAAAAGTCTGTCCTATAGGCCCTTTTTAGGTACTGGAATGCTGTTAGAAGGTATCCCTGGAGCTTTCTCTTCCCCAGGCTGAACAATGCTGACTCTTCCAACGTTTTTCCAGAGGAGAGGTGGGCTGGCTCTCTCATGATCTTTGTGACCCTCATCTAAACCTTCTGTAACAGATCCAAGTCTTTCCTGCACTGAGAACTCCAGAGCTGGATGCATTATGTGTCATTCCTTAGGACAGGCACCTATTCAGTGTGTGTTAGTACATAGCACCTTGCTGTCTGGGGGGTGGGGGTCTGTTCAGTCCTCTGTGGGAATAAATGCATGGTTTTTTTACTAGAGCAGGGACCTTTATTACCATCCTTAAGAATCAACATGTTTATTTGATCAGGGCCTATTTACCCCACATTTGCATATAGGGCCTTTCCATCTGTGGAGCATGACAGTTCATAATGATCTGAACACTAAGCTCTTCCAAAAATTTTGTCAAAGAACTTTGGTAGTGCCTCAAAACATTTCTCCATCATTTCCATTTTTAATTAATTCTATTTTGTTGTAAAGTAGTCAAATTTTGTCTGATTAATTGGAAAGAGGATTCTGATAAGCTAATGAGTGAGGCAGCAAAGGGAGTGATTTAGGAGGAAGATCTCCTGGGATGACCCGGCATGGACTAAGGACAACATGCCTTTGTACAGACTGGAGAACAGAATCACTCATACACTGACACATTAGTTATGCAAGCAGCAACCAGCTCTGATGACAAAAAAAAACCTAAACAGTGGGTGATTCTGCAGCAGAGGAGGGCACACCGCTGAGGTGATCTGTCTGCAAACACGCCTGTGCAGTCGCATGGACAGAAATCAATGTGGTTGCATGGCTACCACTGAGGACAGCCTTTGGCACAGCCTTCCAAAGAGGTCAGTCACACAACCAGAGCAGTTACATCACGTGTATTAAATAACATTTGGCCAATTCAGAATCAAAGGAGCAGCTCACTCAAAAAATGCCAGTCTTTATTTCTGAGGGCCTCCCTTTCATGTGTCCTCACAGCTGTGCACCTGAATTAAGTATGCAACTGCATAATTACATATTTCTTATTATGGTCCATTACTGAGTATCTCTTGAATGTGTTCTGTAAATTGAAAGGGAAAAATGTTTAAATGTGAAGGTTTGGAGGGAGAGGCAGAGTGAAGAACTTTTTAGGGCCTTGTTGCAAGACTGTGGTGGGTTGACCCAAGCTAGCAGGTAAGCTCCAGCCTTGGGAGTTCCCTCCCAAGAGGGATGGGAGATTCAGCAAAAAAAATGTTACAGATTGAGATAAAGACAGCTTAGTAAGTAAAAGGCAAGGCAGCACATGCAAGCAAAGCAAAACAAAGCATTCATTCACTACTTCCCATCAGCAGGCGAATGTTCAGCCATTTCTAGAAGGCAGAGCTTCATTGCATGCAATGGTTATTTGGGAAAACAAATGTCAGACATCCCACTTTCTTTGTCTTTCTCTGAGATTTCATAGCTGAGCATGTCAACATAGGGTTGGAACAGCCCTTTGGCTGGCTTGAGTCAGCTGTCCTGGTTTTGTCTCCTCCAAACTTCGTGTCCACTGCCATCCTACTGGGAAAGGGAGAGTAGGAAAAAGAAAAAGCTTTGACACTGGAAAAACACTTTTCAGCAATAGCTAAAATGTGTTATCATCAGTGATCTGGTCACAGATCCACAACAGTGTTCTCAGTGCTGCGATGAAAATTAACTTCATCTCAAGCAGACCCAGTACAAATGTTCATTTTTTTTTCTTCTAACACAGTTGGCAGCACAGCTAATGCTATAAAACTCTGCTGATAGGTGCCTTACACAAATTCTACCAAAGTCTTCTCCCATATCTGCTCACGCTGATCCCTTTGCAGCCAGGAGTCTGCATTTTTATCCCCAGAAGCTGCAGGAGCAGACTAAGAGTGTATCTTTACTGACAAGTAGCTGGACGAGGATCTGCCTCTCAGTTCCTAAATTTGTTTTCAAAATATTTTGGTTACTTTACCATCCTGTTTACCCAAACTCAGTTAATCAAAAGTCTTAATTAAATAAGGAATAGTTTTACCCTCAGGACTTGACAGTACTATTTCCTGGATCCAGAAAAGCAGAAGTCAATATCCCTTGGACAGGTTCCCAGCACAGCGCTTGGAGAGAGCTGCACTGCAGCTTGCTGAAAGCCAGTTATGCTCCAAGATCCCACACATCCCACACATAATGAAGATAACAGAGCTGGCTTTACAAATTTGGTTTCTTGTCAAGTGTTTAATTCAGCAAACTTCCAGTTTCCTCCTTAGGTTACTTAAAGGTATATCTCAAGATGCTCTTCCAGACTTTGTGCATTTTAATGCACTTGAGTTCCAAAAGACTGTGTTTATCCGAATTCTTTCTTGCCTTCCTGTATATCTCACCTGAAAAGGGAGAAGCACATGCAGTATCTTCAGTTAAGGCATCTTTCACTGTTTGTACTTTTAAAGCACAGAACAGCTTCCAGTACTGAATTTCCAGTAATATGTTGTGACTGGGAAGGTCCTTGCTCTCAATTTGTTTCAATATACAGGAAATAAGATGATTCAGCAGTAGCTTCTGCTGGGAAAATTCATTTGAAGTGACATCCTTTCAGTTACAGCACTCCTCTTCTGTGGGATGTCATTAACAAAGCTGTCCTGCAGACGGATAGCCAAGACTGTTTTGCAGATTTTTTTGTAACCAGGATGTCCAATTTGTATCTAATTTTATGTATGATGTAAACCCTACATTTATAACAGCGTATTTCTCAGTTTAAGCTCCCACAATATCTGCTTTTGCCACAATGTGACGTGGCTAGTGTAATAAGCACTTTCCCTGGGGCTTGAGTCACTCATGTATTGAATACATAAAGTAAATATTAACATGACCAAAAGTTTTAACTAGAATTAAAAATAGCAAAATATTAAAATAATAACCAACTGAATTTCAGACTTGTCCTGATTTTTTTAAACAAAAGCCTATAGTGCATGATTTTGAAAGCAAGTTACTTATATTACAGTTTTACTGTTATTATCAGACATTCTCTACATTATCTTCTGTGTACATAATTGCTAGTTTTTATCTTAAACAATCACGATTAATAACCTACATAAATCACATTTGAAAATATCTGATCAGTGTGTTTGTTTCTCATTATTATGGGTCTTCTTTTCTTGTCTTCTTTGCATAAAGAACTCCATTTGTGTTAGGCAAGGTTAGAATTTTGTCATGGTAGATGATAGCTGAAGTTTTCAGAAATTTTGCCAAATAAGCACACACTGAGAAATGTTAAATTCAAATGTTTTGGAAACAAAGTTTTGAAGCCTATGAAGCAAATCTCAGTCTGCCAAATAAATTTAGCTGTTACACATATGCTACATAGGTTACAGAAAAAGTATTTTAAAGTTTTACAGATATTTTTTGTGCTTAAAATATTTAGACTTTGTGCCCTTTCAGACATGTAGCTAGATGCCTCCATTTTCAATTAACCCAAGAAATTAAGCTTAAAAAGGATGAATAAACCCTCCTCAAAAGTGGTGTTTCTATATTGAAAATATGACTTTCCAGGATGATAGCTTGATATTTTCAGCTTCTAACAAATATAATATGTCCCCTTCAGCAACTCAGGGTTTCTGATTCAGCATGCAGAACACTCTCCAGCCTTACAGGATGATGAGGCTTCAGACCTTGAAACTGGTACACTGGAAACATGTTACTGGCCCAAAAATGAGTGTTAATCAACTTGCAGCAAAGCTGATCAAAAGAGTAATTCACAGTAGGGAGAACTCATTTATCTACAAGGACAAAGAGAACACCTTTTTCTAACAGGAAGTGTTTTTAAAAGGTTGTTTTTTATTCTGCCCAGAAGACTGGAATATCAGAAAGAAATGGATTAGCAAACAAACATGACTGGAATCAAAGGGAATGTAATTTTCCTATTTGATGTATGACTGCTAATTTTTCTTGGAAAGTTCCTGCTATTGTAGCACTTTATAGAGAGTTCTTCTGCTTTTGTCTTCTGATTCTAGGATAGTTCCTTGTGGAACTTCATCAAAGAAAGAAAGTAACACAAGCACGTAATGAACAATTACCAAGAAAAAAGGAGGAAGAAACTGCTATGTATTAAATGCACTGTTGGCAGCATTACAATGCATAAAAAATACAGGAGAAAATATCATAAGGGCTTACAGAACACATAGGTACAGATATTATCTGACATATATTTCAATGTAATGAGCATTTGTTGTCTTAGACAACTTTCTACAGAAGCAGTGAAAAATATCCAAAAGCATTTATGCAGAGCAAACTCTTAAACCTTGTCAATAATTATTATTCAAGCCAAAAGCTGGCCCCACTACTAAACGGGTATGTATTAGGAGGGGTTTTCCAGCTGCATGTTATTTTCAAAAGACAGGAACAATCTGAAACTGGATACCACAAATAGCAACAATGCAAAAAAGTTAAAGGTATGTCATTTTTCAAAGAGTGACTATTCTATTTCATTGGCTTCATCAGAAGAAGGTGAAAGGAGGATAAGTGGTAATACATTTTAAAAGAGCACTTTTAAGTAAAGTCTCTCTGTCTGATATTTCTAAAGAAACAAGTGGTGAAAATTTTCAGTGACAATTGTTAGCCCATAATTTGCCAGATACATTCCTTCCAGAAAATAGCAACGTCAACATTAATGTGTTACCTTTCTTCATGTGGCACCTGCTCAAGACTTGCCTCTGGCTCCAAAAATTATCAGCAAAGTGACCATTAGGTTGAATTCTAGCAACAGCAACTAATGGCTGCTATCATCACACCTGATAGCTCTGCTGTAACAGTGGAGTACAACTCCGTGGCCTGTAATGGTCTGACAGGTTTGGAGTTTTTTTACAGAAGTATTTATAACTGATATGGTTTCTGTTCCTGGGGATCACCTAAATGCCTGCCATAAAAATACATGCCTGGGGTGACACTGGGAAATGTACATAAGAATATGTTTTTCTTCATTTGAGCTGGTGACCTCACCTAATGGGATTTATAGCTGTGCTGAAGGAATTGTTGGCAGGCAAAGGATAAGAATGGATGGTAAAGTACATCGTGATCTTACACTTTGTGAAGAGGATTATCCCTTAACAGGGAATCTTTTAGGCCACTGTAGAGCTTCCTGTGCAGTTCTGATGAAAAGGAAGATTTTGCAGGAAAATATGCATGAAATGAGTAATCTCAGTTCTATCCACTGCACATTGAAAAGCTCTGAGGGGAGCTATTGCATCTAGCATGTTTCTGCCAGCCTTAGTTCATCGTCCTTTCCTCTGGCAAGTCTTTGTTCCGGGGGACAGCAGCTTTTTCCTAGGGCAAAAGAACTAGTGAGGCACTGTCACATTGCCCAGAGAAGTTGTGGGTGCCCCATCCCTGGAAGTTTTCAAGGCCAGGTTGGGCAGGGCTCTGAGCAGCCTGATCTCATGGAAGGTGTCCCTGCCCATGGCAGAGGAGTTGGAATGAGAGGCTCTTTAAGGTCCTTTTCAACCCACACTGCTCTAAATTGCTGATACTATGATCCCTTTAGTGTTTGCTTTTGGGCATGATCAGCTTGCATGAATAGAGAAGCATAAGCAGATCCAATGCATCTGAGTGATGGGATTAGTATCTGTCACATAACTTTTCTTTACTGTTTTGATTTTACAGCTTTTCAAACTACAAAAAGCCATGGAGGTAAGACCTCTGGGTGACATCTAATTAAAGCATCCCAAAATCTTGAGAATGGATGAAAATCTTTACATTTAAAAACAATCTATTAAATTTTTTTTTACTCAATTTCTTACTTTTGAAAATAATTGCATTGTGTGTTAGGGGCTTTTGGTTTTTTTCTTGCTTTTTTCACCTATAAGACTGCTGATGAAGAAACTAAGATTCTATGGCATTCATTGGACTCCAAGGCCTAGGATTTTAAATAAAAGAGCAGAACCCATGAGTGTCAAGAGAAGGTTGAACATAATCAGCTGGTGTATCTGTGTTCAAGTAACTTGAATGCCACAGTGTAGATGGATAACAGGGTAGCTAAAAAGTAAGTTGTGTTGCAGTTTAACCTGATCTCTTTGAATTGGATTTGTATCATGTTGATAGTTGAAATGAGCTGCTTTGGCTAAGATGACAGATATAAACTGGTTATAACTGGGTGCAGTTAATATTTCATTTATTGCTCTCCATCCATACCAGTGTGAATATGGCAGCAGCACAGGCATTTAGTCCTTGGTTTAGTTTGCTGCTGTTGCAGACATTTGTTGCACAGAAACTTGTTCATAAACAGAACAAGCTTCTAGATTTATACCAGCTGTGAGTTCATCTCTGAAACACTGAGGACTGAAGTGTCAAATCTCACTCAAGTGAGATTCTTAGCAGTGGAAGAGGATAATTTGGAAATGGGTCCAAACTGGAAGACAACACAGCAAATGCTATCTAATCTGGGAAAACTTATTGCTCAGAAATTCCAGGACTCATGCCTGATTGACTATGAAAGTCCATAGAATTAATGTGTGGTTTCACTACTCACAGGGACCTATCAAACATCCTGGATGCATGGGAAAGATGGAGGAGGAATAATCAAAACAATAAAAAATGCTTTGCTTAAACAACAGTGAAAAGTGTACACTCTCAATTACATTATTTCTAGAGGGAAAAGTATTTGCTTCTCTTTTCTTCAGTGCAAAATTTTGTAACTTTTTTCCTTTATAAAAGTACTATCCTCTAAACTCCCTTCTCTCCACATGTCAGAGCAATTTAAAATAATAATAATAATTTGAAAAATCTAATTTCATTTATTGCATCCCATAAATATTCTCATGTACTGGAAATTTTGCTCTGTGATGCTGGGTTTAAAATTTGTATTTATTTGAAATGCACTGCATTTCTAAATATTAAATCTGGCAAACTGCTGGAGTACCATGGAATCTGTATAAGCAAGTTACAGCTGAACCAGAACATCACATGGCCTCTCCCACTGCCTCATGCTCTCCTCTTAAAGCCAGCAGTGATATAGTCCCACACAGGGATTAAAGGATATATAGGAAGTGGTGACAGAGCAGGTAGTCATATACAGAATCTCTAAATATCAGTAGTAGTGACTAGTTGGGATATCCAGGGCCTCATCCAAGCTTCAAGTGACACAGATAATTGCTTTTCTGATGGCAGGAAAGCAGTCCAACCCTGGAAAGATGGTAGGGAGTATTTTTGCCTGTAGAGTACTGTGGGGATGCTGGTGGGCAGCAGCTCCAGCTGGGACAGAGATCACAGCTCTTTGGGGGGAGGGGGAATAAGGTTTAGGATAGTAATACAGGATCCCTGCTTGAAAGGTGAGGCAGGAAAAGCAGACAGTGATGGAGTTCAGGCTGGAGGGGAAGAGAAATGGTCAGGACATGAGATGGATACTCAGGCACACTGGCATTTTAAGGGAGGCACAAGGAGATGAACGCTGCCTGTAAGGCTCTGTATGCTCATCCCAATTCATCTCTGAGGAGAGGGGATGTGCAGGGATCCTCCTTAGACTGCTACTAAGGACACCTTCCACTCACCCCAAATGCCTAACAGCTGCTCCTGCTTATGGGGGGAGCACGGTTTTCACCAACAGTTTTGTTTACCTTCCTGAAGAACTGAGACTTCTATGGTTTTACTGTGTCATTTTGGCATTAGGTCTTACCTCCTTCCTTTTCCTTCCTTCCTGTATAATATTTATAGATTATGCAACTTTGACTTAAAGACATGAAATTATGGAACAGCTATCATGCATGGATTCTATCTGGACTAACAGATTAGATTAGATTAGATTAGAATTATAAAATTCTGAGTATACTAAAATTAAATTCTTGGATAGCGCATATTGATAAAAGATGCGTTTCCTCTTCACTCATAAACAAGATTTTGGGTGCTCATAGTGGCAACAAGTAGAAAAAGCTACAGATGGTTGTGGGTTTGATCCCTGTATGGGCCCTTCACTTAAGAGTTGGACTCTATCATCCTTGTGGGTCACTTCCAACTGAGAAGATTCTGTGGTTTTATGAAATCCCTGATCTTACCTTTACTTCTATCCTTGCAAACCAACTGGTTTTGCTCTGTATTCTGAAGCCAATTAGGATATAAATAACCCATTTTTTTTCCTTTTTCTTCACTACCACTAGCTTCAAGGTTAGCTTCATCCCAGCCTTGAGGAATCAAAGTGAAGAAGGAGACTGGAAAAAATGACCTGAGATCCCCAGTAAACTGGGCTAATGGAAATGAATGTGCTGAGATGTCTGTCATCCTCTCCCTGACAATGGCCAGCACAGAGTGCGTTGGGACAGTGAGCTCTACCAAGACACTGACAAAGGTTTTACCATCTTGTACATGATGAAGAATAGTCCTGCCTGTGGACATTTGTCAAACCTTTTACAGTTTCTTTCACTGTCGTGCTGGTCAGAAAATCCTCAGTGACTCACTGAAGTCTGAATTACACAATTTTGCAGAAGAGAAGGGGATAAAGAAACATAGCATTTCATCTCAATTACAAGAAAGAGAGAGAGAAAGTGAGAGAGAGAGATAAAGGGAAGGAAGGAAGGAAGGAAGGAAGGAAGGAAGGAAGGAAGGAAGGAAGGAAGAAAAAGAAAGAAAGAAAGAAAGAAAGAAAGAAAGAAAGAAAGAGAAAGAAAGAAAAAGAAAGAAAGAAATCAAGTGATAGAGATATTTGTGTCACTAACCATTCTTGGACAATAATGTGCAGAGTCTACTTAGGGTGATCACAGTCATTACTGCTTTGGTACCCTAATAAAATTACCTAGCATTAATTTTCATTCTGCAATTACAAAGTACAGGCTTGTACTCATGCGTCAATGTTGAACTTACTTTTCATTTGTTAGAAATAGATTTTTTTTTAATTCCTGTCAGCATTATCAGTATTTACTTTCTTCATCATTCTTTTCTGAGAAGTGGCTAAACAGATCAAAACACATGGCCAACAAAAATTTTAATAATTTGTGTCAGATTTTAGGGTGAGCACAGAAGTTCCAAATATTTATTCTGCAAACTATGTACATACTGCAAATTACTCTGGACTTCTTGATTCTCTCAAGGTGGAAAATAAATGTAGATTTATACACTGCATGAAAGGTATATTACTTTCACACTACATGGAAGATATATTACTTTTTCCTCTTTTCTTCTTTAGTGAAGTTTGACTTCAGACAAAGTCAGGGTGAAAACTTGTCTTAGATTTTGCTGGACAGCCATTATCTTGACATATCTTTAACATCAATAGAAAAGTGCAAAGACATTTATTTGTTGGACATTTTAATTATAGTCAAATCCATGTGGGCATATTTGTTCATACTTATGAAAAAAATCAAATTCCTCTCAGGTTTGGAAAGAGCTTTGGTATTGTAGTAGACCATAAGCTTCCACAATGAAAATGCTGAAGATGCAATGATCAGGGTTGTTTGGGAAGAGGCATCTTGTAAAAGAGTAGATTTTCAGACCACTCTGAGTAGAACAAGCAACTGGGTGGAATTAGATTAAAATAAATGTGTACTTCAAAGTAATGACAGACTTTCCTGGATACCTTATTCCATTAGAGAAACTGCTATTAAGCAGGGAGACTTACTAAATATTGCAGTGCTTATTAAACTTGTCAGCCCACACAAGCCTTCTTATTTCATACAGTCATCTGACGTTTTAAATACCCCTTGGACTACCTACTCTCATGTTCTCCTGAACCCCACTGATTTGTTTGGAGGGAACATTTAGTGTTTGATTAGCAGATGTATTAAAAAGTGGAACAGTGTTTTTATTGCCCTATGGGAAGGATGACTGTAATCAACTTGAGATTTAAAATTCTTCCAAAGAGAGCATTAAGACATCAGATATTCAAATTACAGATTTTGTGTGTCTATCACTGTGGAGAGACAGCTTGTGTTATGAAGCAGTCCATAAAATAAGGTTTCTTAAAAGGCTATAAAATCTGTGTGTAATTAGAAGTTTGTGAAATTAACTAGAGGAAATTGTAAATTTTAACCAAGAGCTAAGTTTTTACCCCAAGAAGGAGCAGTCAGTCAGGGGTAGCTTCATATTAGAGGAGCTACTTTAGCAAAAGACTTCATCTATCACAAATTTGTCTTCTCACCTCTTGATACAGTTATAAAAATCACAAAATGCCAGAATACTTTGACCAAGGAATTACGTCATTTTGATATGTACCATATATGGAATGGTATAGTTACATTACATTCATGTGTACCATAATGGAATAGTTCTATGTGCTCTGTTCGAGATCCATTCAAGATCTGTTCAAGATCCATTCAAGATCTGTTCAAGTGGGAAGATGCTCAAGCCTTTCTCATACTCCTCACTGGTGTCAGCACAGCATCTCACAGGCCTGCAGGGATGTTTGGAAACCTGAGGAAACCACTTAAGGGGCCTAAGAACTAACCAGCAATCCCCATTTCCCAAGGGAGAAGCTCTGAAAAGCTGTGGCAGGCTAATTATCACTTCAAGCTGGGTTGGGTAAACCAGATAAACCCTGAGAAAGGGTTTTATGGTTAGGGCAGTCTTCCTACACAGTTAAGAATAAATACCCTCTGTGTGTTCAGACAATGAAAATAGGTCAAAAAATGGGTGGGATGCAGTGGCTGAAGATTTGTGTTTGCGGACTAGGTGGAAAGGGGAGGGGATGGGATGGAAGGAGTGCAGGGGGGGGGAAGAGGACAAGCAGCTCGTGTTCATGTGAACATAAGATTCTCCATGCTCCCTACCACGTGTTCTGTCATTGAGCCTGTGGACTGCACTACATCATTCTCCCTCCTCCACTCTCATCAGAATTCAAAGTTCTTGATCAAAACCGTCCTGTCTTCTTTTCATACTGCAGCTGAAACTTATAATTTCTCCCGCTGACTCACTAGTATCACCAACCCTCCGATGTCCTTTTCCATGCTCCTTCCCATCCTGTTAGATCATCCTGACTCTTAGCAGAATTAGACCACCTAAACTGCACAGACGGTGGTGTACAGATGGGAAGGTACAGTAAGCCCCAAGGCTGATAAACTCTCCAGCACATACGGCTGCTCACTTTCCTTGCACTGCAGTTTCCTTCTGCTGAACTAAAAGCCATACTCCCTGCTCACTTTCCTGCCCTGCCCCTATGTTTGCACTGTCTTACTGGTCTGATGCCTTTATTCTAGCTCCTGTGGTCCTCTTCTCACCTTCCACTGATGCTGGTGCAATAATTTTTCATGATCTTTGGCACATTCTCAGCCTCTTACATTGGTCCCTGTACTTATCTCAAGCATTTTTCATCTTCCCTTACCATCTTTCATCACACAGTTTTTAATTGGTGAGTATCTTTAGCCCTGGGCTACATATGCATGCAAGATCCATGTGTTCAGTTTTTACCAGTTATCTGTTAGTCTGATCAGGATATCTCCCAGTCTTCACCACCTCATCTATGTCAGGCTGCAGAAACCTTGTGGCAGACTTCAGTCTTTCATCATTTCTTTAATGGGCTGCAGGCAACTCTTTCATTACCCAGCTATTTATCAGTCACAGTCTCAAGCCTTCCATTACTTTAGCTGCACAGTCATAATAAACAACCTTTATGATTTCAGTGCCTGCATGACATTGTTAGTCTTCAACTAAGCTACTGAGTTACTCCTAGAAGCAGATCTGTTTCCTACTCCTCATTCAAACTTATAAGTCACTTCAGTCTCACTGAATCTAATTGTCTTCACTTTCTGAAACATAATTTTCAGATGTTACCACATCACTTTTAGCACAAGTGTATTGTTTTTTTGAGTTGCAGCAACAAAGATATATGAAAAATATGCACAGATAAACCAAAAAATTGCCTCTTTTATTCTCCATTCTCTATCTATCTGTCTATCTATCTTGTAGCAAATAACATATATGCATCTTCATTATTACAGTCTGATTTTTTATCTTTCTGATCTAGCCTCATCCTCCTTTTGGGCTAAACAGTACTTAATATCAGCCCTAAGAAATGAACTGTAATAATACCCAATGACATTAGTAAGGTGTTTTAAAAACTGGAGGAGGTTGCAGTAGCACTGGAGATTTTCTGTCATAAACCATGGTCTGCACAAACATCCCAAAAAGCCCTAGTAACTACCTGCCTCCTCAAAATAGCACCAAATGATGGGATTTATCTTCTCTAACTTTACTCATTCTAAAAGCTAAGTCCCTAACTCAGACAGTAAAAGAGAAGCTAGCATCTCCAGAAGAGAGTTCATCCTATTCTGAATGTCTAAATAGAGATGTATCAACTGTGAGGTAAGATAGCAGTCACTCTCCTTACCAAAGGATAATAGATTACTAGAGGACTGTCCTGAATGACACACTCAAGACCAAGATGGGTAAACTTAAATGGATGAACAGTGTCTCAAGAGTCTGGGCATCTGACATCCAGAGCACAACAGGGCACAAGCAATCCAAGAGATTTTTGGAATGTGCTGATGATAGCTGCCTTCTCCAATTAATACAAGAACCAAAAAGGAGAGGTGTCATGTTGAACCTTGTTCCCTGAAGCTATGTGGAACGTTGTTCTCACCAACAAGACGGGGCTGGTAGGCAATGTGAAGCTCAAGGGCAGCATTGGCTGCAGGGACTGTGAAACGGTAGACTTCAAGATCCACAGGGCAGTGAGGAGTACACACAGCCAGCTCATTGCCCTGGCCTTCAGAAGAGCAGATTTATGCATCTTGAGGGTCAAAGCTCTCAAGAGAAGTGGGGCCCAAGAAATATTCAAGGATTACCTCCTCTAAGGTCAGGAATGATGCATCCCAATAAAGAGGAAATCAGGCAAAGATGCCAGGAGATCTGGATAAAAAAGGAGCTGCTGGAAAAACTCAAACCTAAAAAGGAAGCCCACAGAGGATGGATAGAAGGAAGGACAGGTAGCCTGGGAAGAATTGTCCTGGAGATTGTCTGAGCATTTAGGGATCAGATTAGGAAAGCTAAAACACTGAGAGAATTAAATCTGGCCACAGACAACAAGAGCAACAAGAAAAGCTTCTACAGATTCATGAGAGATAGAAGGAAGGGTGGGGAAAATGTGTTCCCTCTCCGAATGGAAACAAGAGACTTGGTTATTGAGGATATGGAAATGGCTAAGGAACTCAATTAATTTTTTGCCTCAGTCTTCACCAGCAAGTGTTCCAGCCACAGCTCAAGTCATAGAGAACAAAGTCAGTGACTGGGAAAAACCATACACTGTGGGAGGTCAAGTTCGAGAACAACTATGGAACCTGAAGGGACACGAGTCCTTGGGACCTGAGGAGATGGATCCACAGGTCCTGGGGGAACTGGTGGAGGAAGTGGCTAAGCCACTATCTATCATGTTTGAAAAGCTCTGGCACTCTCATGAAGTTCCCAGTGGCTGGATAAGGAAAAACACAGCTTCCTTTTTTCAATTGATAAGCCAATCATTCTGACCTTGATGCCCACCAAGATTAGGAACAGATTCTCCTGGAAACTATGTTTAGGGACACAGAAAATAAGGAGGCAATTTGTGACAGACTGGCTTTACAAAGGGTAAATGATGCCTGACAAATCTGGTGGCCTTCAATGATGAAGTTACAGCACTGGCATTTTACAGTGCCCCACATGACATCCCTGTCTCTAAACTGAAGAGACATGGATTTGACAGGTGGACCACTTAGTGGATTAAGGAATTGGTTATAATCAAAAATTTTGTGGTCAATTACTCAATGTCCACAGGAAGAGACGAGTGATGAGAGGCTTTCCTCAGGGTTTTGTACTGGGACTGGTGCTGTTTAACATATTTGTCACCAACATGGAAGGTGGATTGAGGGTCCCCTCAGCAACTTTGCAGATGACACCAAGCTGTGTGGTGCACCAGACGTGCTGGAGGGAAGGGATGCTGTCCAGAGGGATCTGGACAGGCTTGAGAGATGGGACTGTGCAAACTTCATTAAGTTCAACAAGTACACGATTCTGCACCTGGGGTCAAACCAATCCCAAACACAAATACAGGCTGAGCAGAGAATGGATTGAGAGCAGCCCTAAGGACCAGGACGTGGGGTGTTGGTTGATGAACAGCTCATCACAACATGACAACCACAGAATCATAGAGTAGTTAAGGAAAAGACCTCTAACATCATTAAGTCCAACTATCAACCTAACACTACAATCATGTTCACCAATAAATCATGTCCTCAACTGACATGGCAACATGTTCCCATATCTATGTGTGCTTGCATCCCAGACAGCCAAATATATCCTGGTCTGCATCAAAAGCAGTGTGGGCAGCAGGCAAGAGAGGTGATTCTGCTCCTCTGCTCTGCTCTGCTCTGCTCTGCTCTGCTCAGCTCTGGTTAGACCTGTCCCTAGAGTGCTTTGTCCAGCTCTGAAGACCTTCAGTAAAGGAAAGATTTGGACCTGTTAAAGTGACACCAAGAAGAGGGTCATGAAAATGATCAGGAGGCTGGAGCATCTCTTCTATGGAGACAGGCTGAGAGTGTTGGGATTGTTAAACCTGGAGAAGAGAAGGCTCTGAGACCTTATAGGACCTTCTAGCAACTAAAGGTGGGCTATTGGAGAGCTGGGGAAGAAGTTTTTAGAGGGACATGTAATGATAGGTCAAAGGGAATGACTTTAAAGTGAATGAGGGTGGATTTAGATTAGATATAAGGAAAAAATTCTTTAGTGTGAGGGTGGTAGTCACTGGCACAGGTTGCCCAGAGGAGTTGTTGATGCCGTGTCCCCGACAGTGTCTAAGACCAGCTGGCATGGGACTTGGAGCAATGTGGTATATTGGAAGGCATCCCTGCCCATGGCAGTGGGGTTGTAACTAGATGATCCCTTCCAACCTAAACCATTCTGTGATTCTATGAATAAAGATTTTATTTCAAAGTCATTATGTCTTTGTTTGCTCCCTGACTCTAAACACTAGCATTCCTTGTAGCTGTGGTACTCCATAATACAAGGGCAACCCTGCACTATGGAACAGTGAAGTTTGGCTTTGGTTGTTGCACAATCAAATTCACAGTGACTCCTCTAGCTAACAATAATAGCACCTGCCACCCACTTCAGGAATGACACTTGACCAGCTTTATATTCCCCAACAAGCAGAGTTTATTATTTCATTTGTTACAGAGTTTATTTGTCAACATAGAAGAAAAATGTTACTTTACAGTGCATTCATCTAAATAATATTTAGTTCCAGCTGGTTTAGTCCACTTTTTTTTTTTTTTTTTTTTTTTTTTTATGTTCTGTTAAAAAAGGTTAAGCAAGAGGAGCAGAACTTTATTTTGACCTTAGGGTGTAGTGTTATAAAATATTATATAAAAGATAGATAGGGACTTGTCAGAGTCAATTACGAAGTCGCATTGAAGTTAGAAAGCTCAGCTGAGCTGATAGCCAGCCCACACAGTAGTGAGTCATTTTTGCCCCATCACACAAAAAAGCACGCAAGTAAGGCATGTCAGTAGTGCGTCATACACATCTCACCAATGGCTGCAGCTCCACTTGTGGACAAAATGGAGTTACTCACTGCACTCAGCTTCTTCTGAGACTCCAATAGCCCATGCTCAGGATGTTACAGTGACATTTCACAAACACAAAGAAGTTACTTCTCTTCTGCTCAGCTAACTCAGTTCTGTATAAATTCACCAGCCAGAGAAAAAAGAAAAAAGAAAGTGCTTCTGGTTGAAATGCCTCTGCTTAAAACCATTTCTTATATATTTAATATCTAGAGTAGTAAAAAAAGATTATATTTAATGAGTGTGAAGAGTGCAGAGGTACCTCAGAGATCTGGTGTAAGCCCATACAATATGTGATTGCCGGTGTGTTTATCAACAAAAAGGACAAACCAGTGTCTTGGTCAAAATGAAAGGTTTGATTCAATTGCCCACACAGAGACATCTAATGTCATTTAGGGTGTGCCATGGTGCCTGGTACAGACACCCAAGGCTGTCACAGAACCTAGAAAAGGCTCACAGCCAGCAGTTCGGCAGCCTTTACAGCATCTCAAGTGCCACAAGTTGATGTTTAGGGAGCCAAACTGATTCCTAATGCAGTGAAACCTTCTTCTACAAATTTGCAATCAATTTGCAGTGATTTTATTTCCAACATCCAAATGACATGCCCAGTCTAATTCTGTTAGCCCTGACCCTTCTGGCCCCAGGTAGGACTCTTGACCAGCTGAGACACTGTGGGGGACCCAACACATGTGCACAGAATTGACCTGTAGGGCACATATACCTCTGGCAAAGCATCTGAATGTCAAAGATGGTCTCAGACTACCCTAGACACCCATGTTAAAATAACTGAATTGTTTTTAGTGTCTAAGTTTCCATTTTAACCAATGGATGAACTACTACTACTAATATTACTATTAATTAGTGAATGAGTAGCACAGTGAATGTCAGGTATTGAGCACTTTAGACATGCGGGCTGTTGGATGATTTTCACTGTTCTCTGATCTTTGATTGCTGTGGGAGCTCAGACTCTTGTCTCATCTCCAAACACCTACACATAGATCTCTGCCTCTGGATGTGCATCCTACTGAATTTCTATATTTCGTTTCCCCAAATACAAATGAGGGTGGTAATAGGTGTCCTTTATTGGTGCCACTGTGGGGAACATTCATTAGCACATCAGAAGCAGAGCTGTCATGGTACTGTGAGTGCAGCACCATGAGCAGCTGAAGAACACAACTGACTTAGGCAGCTTGCACTCAGTAATTTCACTGTTCAAGAGCTCTCTGAGCTTTTATAGGATGAGGAACCTACAAATATCTGTAACACATAGAAGTCACTAGAGTCACCTTCCTGGGCTTGGATGGGGATGGGCCTCACAGTCCACCAAGCTACCCAGTCTTCCAATTCCAGTTTCCAATTTCCTGCAAATGTCAGGCGCTTGGACAGCTAACTTGAGGAAGCATGCACAGTTACATACAACCCTACCCTAACTTAGGATATCACCATTACTTGTGGTCAGCTGGAGGATAATGCTTCCCACATCACCACAGCATGCAGCTTGAGAAAAATTTCTCAGATCGTAGATGTGAAATATAATATTTTTTTTATTCTTCATTTAGAACATGTGATTAATAAAAAAATCAATATGATTCTTTGCTGAAACATTCTCTACTATCATGACGTTATGGTTCAGGTCCTTAAATTAAAGGAGGAAACAGAACATAAAATTTGATATAATGGGGAAATTAAGCACTTTCCTTCCTAATTGCACTTCTATCAACTTTTGCTGAAAGACTCTTGTTATTTCCTCCTATTATTAAAATAACCTAACAATTTTGTTACCCTAGTTCTCAGGAAATCTTTGATTTTTTTTTAGTTACTTTTTTCCACTGGGTATGACAACAAAGAGAAAGAGAGAAAAATTACTACAGAAAGAATTGTACAGCCTGAAAATTGCTTTTTCGTTCAATGGGGACAAAAATTTTCATGTTCACAGATTCATATAATAGTTTTAGTTGGAAGGGACCTTAAAGACCATTAAGTTTCCAATTTCCTTGTCACGGACAAGCACATCTTCCCCTATATCAGGTTGCTCAAAGCCCCATCCAACCTGACCTTGAACACTTTCAGGAATGGAACATCCACAACTTCTCTGGACAGCCTGTTCCAGGGCTGCAACACTCCCACTGTAATTCTTTTTCTTTTATCTTGTCTAAACCTATGCTCTTTCAATTTGAGGCCATTCTACCTTGCCCTATCACTACATGACCTCCCGGCCCCTTTTAGGTATTGGAATGTTCTATAAGGTCTCCCTGGAGCATTCTCTTATCCAGGCTGAACAATTCCAGCTCTCTCAGTTTGTCTTCATCGCAGAGGTACTCCAGCCCCCTGATCATCTTCATGACCCTCCTCTGGACTCACTCCAACATGTCCATATCTTTCCTGTACTGATGGCTCCAGAGCTGGACCTGTTACTCCAGGTGGGGTCTCACCTGAAGAGGGGATTAAAAGGGTAGAATCTGCTCCCTTAAACTGCAAGGTTCACAGTAGAAGGCTGAGCATGTCATAAATGCATACACAGAAAGATGCGTTTGTGTACTATCTAGTCAGAGTGCAGTCTCCTATAACACTGTGCAGACTGCACATTATTTTCAGAGTTGTGTTTGAAGGGAGACTGCTGGCTTGCCATAGTGATGCTGCAGTTGCAAGTTTAAACTGGGATAAGGTCCTCTTAGGAAGGAAGAAGAGAACACAGTCCAGCATAGAATGATCTGGTGCAGGAATAGCAGGTCTGGAATCTTTCCTTACCTCTTTTATAATTAAAAACAGAGAGTTTTGCAGTCTGTGGTTAGCAAAAACCTCAGAGACCATAGATATGACCCAATACTGTGTGTATAGAAGAGGAATGCTGACTGAGTGCTTCAAGCATTAAAGTAAGCCTAAACTTCTTAGAGATATAGTATAATCCTGATAAATAATTTCTAATAATGATTAAGAGTTATAAGGCCCTGATGCTGGATCTGACCCTGTACAAAATCTAGGAACCAGTTTAGAATAAATCTTACCCAGCTAGAGACATTCACATCTCATTGGAGATTGGGCATTGGAGAGCTGTTTCCAGGTGTTTCCACAGAAGCATTCATGTGACCCATCTTGCAGACATCAAACCAGAATAAGATGAATCATGACTATAGAGGGGAATCAGGGTGACTAACTCAGATGTGAATACCTGCAATGCAAACACTTGGAGGTGGTCAGATGAGTCCTGCCTTGACAGACCAGGAGCATTTGCAAGATAACCACAGGATTAGAAAACAGCCAGGAGGGAGTACAACAAATATTACAATGCAATTAGTCATCCTGATAGCTACTAGTGTAATAAAAAATTGGTCAACCTTTAATTGTCTCCATCCTTTTTTAGAGGTATGTGATTTACTAGGCTTTCCCGTTTTCTCATGCTTTTTCTTGTCCTGTTATATCAGTCTGGGCAGAATTTCACATAGATCTCAGGGGCCCTAAGGCTCTATATCAAGTTTTGGGCAATATTAAAAATAAAACTGAGCATTTAGTCTCATAGAAGTCTGGATGAGGACTCCAGCGACTTCAGATATCATCAGAAGGGAAATAGAATTTAAAAAAACCAAGAACAACAAACCAACTAAAACAGCAACAAAAACCAAAACAACAGCAACAAACAAAACAAACAAACAAAAAAAACCCACAACCCGCCCACAAAAACAACAAAACCAAAAACCAAAACAAAACGAACAAAACTCCCACAACAAAACACACCTAAACAAAAAAACAAAACTAAATCAACTAAACTAAACTAAACTAAACTAAGCTAAACTAAACTAAATTTAAACTAAACTAAACTAAACTAAACTAAACCAAACAAAAAGAAAATCACACCAGGGAAAAGCTAGTGAAAAAGTAGGTGAGTATAGTACCTACCAGGTAGTCCTACCAGGACTAATATTTTTTGATGGCTAGTACCAAGTCTTACAAGCATACAAAGTTTTTCAGAAGTTTTTTTCTAAAGTAATGATTAAATACACTAAGCAATTCAGGAAAAATAAAAGTTGAAAAAGCTGTTGCTTTATTTTCTTCATTATTTTCTACTTGTGCAGAAAATCTGCATATCACTTAAGAACTCGTCATGTTCAGAAGCACTAGAAGTTCATAAAGATGTTTCTAATGCTCCTTTCTTTACAGTGACTCAATTAGATCTTCATGGGTTTTTTTGCTCATTAATGATAAAGCCAACATGACAATCAGCAAAGCTGTCAAATGCTCAGTTCAGTCCTTGTGGCTTTATCACCAGGATGTGATAAATGTTAATTGCAACAGCATTCTACAAAATTAATCACCCAGAGTTATTTCCTGTTATTTCCAGAGCTTATCGTTCATGTGAGTCTCCTGCATTTCAGGTAGTGATTTGAAGAAAAAGGAGATAGCCTATGTTTGATTTGTGGCCTTCCCATTGCAGGGTGGTATTGTGTGAAAGACTGTTAGAGAATACAAAATGTGTCATGTTCAAATGGGAAGTTTCAGATAGACTCAATGAGCTCAGTAAAGTCACACAGAGAAAGATCATTAGCAGAATTGCTTTTTGAAGCCAAAAAATTTTGCAGGGTGTTTGGTCAAGTCGACAGTATCAACCATGTTCTCAATACTTACCAAAGAAATTTCTAAATTATGTCCTGTATGTGAGATACTTCAGACCAGACTTTGGCTGCATGCATACTTTTAGACAAGTGGTAAATGTTCATCATCACTTTTTTACTTTCTCGGCATATCTGTCCTACATTAGCATATCAACTGAGCCATAAAATCTGCTTCATTGTCCAGATATTCATCAGCATGTTCCTTTTTGAAAATGCTGTAATGCTAGTGAAACACATCAAATCAAGCTGGTGCAGAAAGCTACAAGCACATTTGTGTGCCAGCTTTGATGATCTGCCTCTTCCAGGTTTCAGTGGGTTTTCATTTATACTGACATTGTCTCTTTGTAGTATGCAATCGTTAATAAAGTCTGGGAGATTATTTGTGGTTTTGCATCAGCTGGCCATGTCCTGTGGCTCCATGGCTGCCAAGAAGAAACAAAGCCCACAGACAGTTATGTCCCACACTCTCTGACCTCTCAAAGGACACAGATGAGTCATAAGCTCATGATGCCTTTCTTCCGAACTGCCTGTTGTTGTAGCAATTGCATGGTAGATTTTAGATATTTTCCATCAGAATCAATGTATACTGGCACTCATTTCTCTGAAACCTTTATTTCTGACAAGATAATCACTGTTTTTAGTCACTCTTCTGGAACATGTAATAGTTTTACTAGTACTTTACCGGCATCTCAGACTTTAGGAGAACTAGCTATTTTGATCATAGAAAGGCCAAACATGACTAAAATCCTCTTTAGTACTGGAGTTAATATGAACACATTGTAAAGCTGTATCTATTGGTTTAGAAATATACACTATGCTTTTCCACATATGCCATATCTCTGTTCCAGCTCCCCTGGGTCTCATGAGAATCCTGCACTTTCTTGGAGAAGATACTTATAAATTGCCTCTCTTCCATAAAGGTTTTCACTATAGTGGGGAAGCCTTAGTCCACATGTTACCATTCCCATTGTAAAAAGGCAGGGGTATTAAGATGCAGAAAAAGACACCAGCAATGCTTTACAACTAATTCATTAGAAAAAAGAAATATAGAGGAATGATAGGCAGTCTGGTGCCACTAGGAAATAATTTAGAAGTATGGACAGAGATAATATCCAAAGTGAAAATACCTGGATATTTTCTTTTCAGTTCATCAGACAATGCTTAGCTCTCAGAAGTTTCTGACATATATCTGTATGGTTTTTGTCCCTTTCCAAAGTTTCATAAGCCCAGTTGTAGGTCACTGGTATTTCTTCTTAGCTCCCAGAGAAAAGTCCAGGGAGTTCACCACCCCAATTTGTGTGTTCAGCACTTAGGCTATATTCGACAGCCAGGTCCTGAATTGCAGTATTGAGATGGGTCAAATAGAAAGCTGAGATTTTAGGCGTGCTAACATTAAATTCACACAGATCACAGGAAAGGTCTGTAACAACCTGTAACAATGCTGTTTTAACCAGGCAAGATTTAATGTGGCACCACTTAAGCTGTTGTAAATATAATTACTCAAATAGAGAGTTAAAAGGTAACACAGAACGAAATAGTATATCCTCACCCCACTTCTGTTCAGAACACCAAGTAACGTAACAGATATGCCAGAATTTTGGAATGAAACATAAAAACTTTGTATTGCATTATGTTAAAATAATTTTTAAATTAATACTAATTATGTTTTTACTGTTTTATTTATAACTTTTTATTTCTTTTTATTTTGACTACACAATTACTATGCTGAAAAAATAAAACATGGAGAAACACAAATCCTGTTTCAGTTCTTCCTGCTCTTGACAAATTTTTACTCTATGCTCATCAGCATAATTTCTTAATTCTTTCTCACCCAAGGCAATTCCAACAGCTGAGGTATGCAAAGTTTACTGTTTTGGAGTGTGTTGTGCAGTGCTGTATGTTGCTGAATGCTTTGTTGGAGAATGCCTGGCCACAGAAATACCCCTTTTGGCGACAGCAGAAAAGGCAGCAGTGTTTCCAAAAGCTATTTGTTCTGACTGGAGATCACTCCACAGCCTGGAGGATTCCCCAAAGAGCCCTACACCTTGGTGCATGAGCATCCCCCATGGCAAAGCTCTGAAGGTGACCACTGAGCCGGCACGAACACCAGCACTCCTCCAGTATCTGGGCTCCATGGTTCTTGTTCTCCCACAGCCGCTTCCTATACTCCAGGAGATCTTCCCTGTAACCTCTCAGTGCTGACCGTAGCCTGTACTCCCCTCCCCAGCAAGGTCTCACTAAAAGAGGATCTGGAGGTGTCATAAGACTCTTGATGCTATCTTATGCTAGGCATTCCCACCAGCTGTAAGGGAACAAATAAATTTAAACTCAAAACTTTAAACATAAATCTGCACTGAATATGATCATTGCTGCTCTTATACGACAGAGGATACAGTCATTATACTGGCTGAGATATGATATAAAACAGTCCCTGGAATTTATAAGCACAATATAATGTAATGTAATGTAAAGTAATAATATAATATAATATAATATAATATAATATAATATAATATAATATAATATAATATAATGTAAAATAATATATCATATCATAGGATGCAATATCACAAGATATAATATAATATTATATGACATACCATATGGTATAATATGATATACTATATAATAGGATATAATATAATATCACATAATACCAAAAGATATAATAAAATATGATATTATATGATATATGACATGATATATTATATGATATATGATATGGTATCATATCATATCATACTATAAGATATAGTATCATATAATTTCAAATTATATGATATGACATGATATGATATGATATGATATAATATGGTATGATGGGATATGGTATGATATAATATATCGTAATATATTATATTATTAGCATCATATGATATATGATATTATATAATATATGATATCATATGATGCCATAAGATATTATATAATAACATAGGTAATAATATAATGTAATATGGTATGATATAATAAAATAGCAGGATTGATATGATATGATATGATATGATCTGATCTGGTAACCCATATGATAAAATAATAACATATGATATAACATCAAATGATATTATATAATATAATATCACATGAAATCATATTATATAATATACTACAATATAATACATAATAATATAATATAACATAATATAATATTATATAACAACATATAATATAATAGGGTATAACATGTTATATGATCTAATATCATGTCATATGATATAATATATTATATCATATAATGCTATATAATATGGAACAATATGATATATAATATGAGATCTATGATATGATATAATATGATATAATCTTATATTATATTATACAATATTATATAATATTATATAATATTATAATGTATTATAATGTATTATAATCTATTATTTCACATTATATTATTTCATATTATATTATTTCATATTATATTATTTCATATTATACAATAGCACATTATATCTTTTCATATGGTAAAATATCATATAAAAATTATATCCTATGATATGATACAATGTTACTTCATATTATAAAATATGATATATTATATTATATTATATTATATTATATTATATTATATTATATTATACCAAATGGCATGACAATATCATAGCATATCATATCATATCATATCATATCATTCAATGTAATATAATATAATATTATATTACATTATATGGTATCATATGATATAATATATAATATGATATGAAATAATATCATACAACATCATGTAATAACATAATATTGCATGTAATATCATATAATAGCATATGATAAGATATAGTATAATATCATATGATATAATATAGTATTACATGGTAAAATATGATACAGCATAATATGATATAACATGATATAATATTATAAGGTATAAAAGCATATGGCATGCTATGATATCACAGGACATAATATAATATCATACCATTTGGTATAAAATGATATATAATATGGTATGGTATGCCATGGCATTACACGATATCATATCGTATCATAACATGTCTTATATCATATTATATAATATAATACCACATGATATAATATGGGATAATATTATCTAATATATAATATGATATATCATATCATATCATATCATATCATATCATATCATATCATATCATTTCACATCATCATAGCATATAATATGATACCATAAGATATATGATATGGTATGTTATCATATAACGTATGTTATGATATGGTGTAATAACATATGATATGACATTTAATCATATTATATTATATTACATCATATGATATTATACTATATCATATCATATCATATCATTTGGTATTATATTATATCATATTATTTTATATTATTTTATTATATCATATGATATCTTATGATATTATATAATATGGTACAAATATTATATTATATTATATTATATTATATTATATTATATTATATTATATTATATTATGTATTATATCACATGATATAATATAATATCCTATGGGAACATATAATGTCATATGACATGGTATAATATGATATGATATGATATGATATTGCATGATATCATATCATATCATATTATGTGATTATGTGATATGATATAATATCATATTATATAATATTATTTGGTATAATATGATATACTATTTTATATGATATTATATGATATGTTAACATAGAATTGAATATATGATATTATATGGTGTAACATAAAATAACATAATATGATATTATGTCATATTATATGATAATATAATTGAGAAGATATTATAGTATATTGAATTTTATTATATCATATCACATTGTATTGTATGATATGACATGACATAATATGATGTATCATATAATATGATTTCATATTATATCATATAATATCACACGGTATTATAAAATATCATATGAGAAGATATAATGTAATATATTATCCAATTAAAAGATATAATATCATATGATATAATATCATATAATGTGTTGTAATATCACATAATATATAATATTATATAATACCTTATAGTATTATATAATATCATATGGTATAGTATGATGTGATAGAAATGAAGATATTATATTATATTATATGGTAAGGTATCATATGACAAGATATCATATGATATGACAGTATCATATAACATGATACACTACATGTGATATAATATAATGTGACATGTTATAATGCAATATGGTATAATATGATATATAATATGATATCAGATCATATATTATCATTGCAAATATGATATTATATAATATGGTATGGTATGATATGGTATGGTATGATACGATATTACATCATATAATGCGATATCTTATGATATGATACAATATCATGTGATATATCATACCATAGCATATAATATAATCTCACATTATATATGATATGTTATATTATAATTTATTATAAGATATGATATGATATAAGATGACAATACTATGTGATAGCATATAATTACATATTATATTATATTATATAATAGATATTATATTCTATTATGTTAAATTATATACAATATAATAGAATAGAATGGAATATTGTAACATATGACAATATATAATATCATATAATATGTTATAAGATATGATGATATGATATGACATAATATAATATAATATAATATAATATAATATAATGTAATATAATGTAATGTAATATAATATGTTTAAATATAATTTAATATCATATTATATAATATCATATTATATAATACAATACCTATAATATAATATAATTTATGCTATAAAATGGTATGATATAATATATATGTTATTATATGATATTATATAATATTATATCATATCCTTTAATTGCATATGTAATATCATATGATATATAATCTGATATGATATTATATAATTAGTCTTATATTATATCTTATGATATGATACAATATCTCATTAAATAATATCATGCCATATCATACTATATAATCTCATATTATATAATACCATGTGATATAATATAATATATTATACGATATCATATGATTTTATATAATGTTATAAGATTAAATATAGCACCATATGATATAATGTCTTATTATATAACACAATATCATATGATATTATATAATATCACATGGTATGATTTAATATTATATGAAATGGTATAATATGATATGATATGATGATATGATATAATATGGTATGATGTAACATAATATCATATGATATGATACTGTGTAATATGATATCATATGATATGGTATAATATTGTACCATATTATATAATTTCATGTAATACAACTTCATATGATATCATATAATATAATATTTCATTTGATAAAATATGATATCATATAATATGGTATAATATCATATAATATATGATATTATATTATATTATGTCATATGGTACATTATGATATAATATGGTATGACATTACAAGGTATTTTATGATATGATATCATATAATATAATATCATGTAATATGATATCCTATGGTATAATATCACATGATAGAATATGATATGATATGATATAATAAATATAATATAATATATGATACGATATGATATTATATTATATCTCATGATGTGTTATATCACATTATATAATATTTTATAATACCATATTATATTATATTATATTATATTATATTATATTATATTATATCATTTAATATGGTATAATATGATAGGATATATGACACTACATGATGTGACATGACATGATGTATTATAACATATAACATATCATCACATAACATATCATCACATAACATAACATGATATAATATATATTAAGCATCTAAACATGCAATCTTTGGAGCTCTGATTTTCTAGGTACATTTTTATGGGCAGAGAAATTATCCCATGTATTGCTCTAAAGATTTAGGTTTTAGAATTAATTTAATTGTGGAATACAGAAAGGAAAAACCCAGGGACATTTTATTTGGAAAGACAAGGTATTGGTGTGCCTTAGGTCTTCCTGGTGTCCGCATTTTCCTCTTTACATGGCAAGGAGTCATCCACTTACAGTCTGCCTTTACCCAAGCCTGTCTGCATTGTTTAATGACGGATTTTTGTGCTGCTCTAACATACATTATATGCTGATACCACAGGCTGCACATGAGAGTCTTCCTGATCTCCTGATCTTCCAGCCTGAGTTATCCTGTGATCCTCTGGTTGCATAAGGACTTTGACTGTCATCAAGCAGAAACTGCCTGTGGTAAGATGAACTTCAGATGCAACCTTGGATAAATATAGCGGACAAGTCACTGGAGAAGTGCAGCTGTCTCTGTGTATGAACACTCCAGTTTAGCTGCATTGGCTCATGGCACTTGTGTGTTCACACAGGCAAATGATTCTGTCTGCTGCTGTCCTTTTTACAGTTTCGAATACAAGCAGCTGGGAAAGCCCGTACTTAGTCATCTGTCTGCTTGTCTCCTTCCAGGAACTCCACAGAATGCCCATATGTTACCCTGTCAAAAATGGCACTGCTGTTATCCACTCAGAGCAGAGAAACAGCAAGGGGAATGTTCAGAGAGCCCAATGCTGAACAAGATCTTTAAATAACACAGGTTCGAATCTGTGCTATCACTCTTTCTTTATTTATAACAAAATTATATGATATTTAGATGAGCTAGAATCTATAAACATTATTTTTACACTTTTAGGCCAACAATGCTTACATGTAAAGACCATATGAACTGCAATAAGCCCAGCTGTAATTGTTGGGACCTTTTAGTGGTGCCTATCACTGAGTGAAAGACGGACCAGTTGCGGATTTTTGTCAGCATCATTACAACCATGGAAGAACAACGAAACCAACTGAAGATGTCTCTGGATCAGAGAGGATTTTGTCGGGGTTGGGGTTTTGTTTTTTGGGGACTTGGATGTTGTTCTTGTTGGGGATTTTTAATGGTGTCTTTAATCTTCTTGACATCAGCTGGAAAAGCTGATTCAAGCAATTCTGAAGATGGCTGCAGGATTCCATGTCTCTGGAAGTGATGACGAATACCTGGATCTGCTTTTCACTATCAAAGAAGAACTGGTGACAGTCTTGGCTGTAGTGCCAATGAAATAGTGGCCTTCAAGTGCTGGAGGGGACTAAGAAAAACGAGGAGCAGAGCACATAAGCAGGACTTATGGTCAGCAGACCTCAGGCTGCTCAGGAAAGTTGGAGGTGGTCTTCCACGGAAGACAGCACTGAGGAGAAAAGTAGTTCAGGATAGCTGTCAGGTGTCTAAACAGAGAGACAGATAAAGTGATTCCAGTCTATCACAGGGCCAAAATGTTCAGCAGATCATAGAGCTCTAGAATGTCCTGGGCTGGAAGGGACTTTAAAGATCATCTCATTCCAACTCCCCTGCCTTGGGTAGGGACACCCTCCACTAAATCAGGTTGCTCAGAGCCACATCAAACCTGGCCTTGAGCACTTTCAGGGATAGGATATCTACAGCTTCTCTGAGCATCCTGTAATTGCAACTCACTACTCACACAGTAAAGAACTCCCTTGTAATTCTAATCCAAATCTGCCCTATTGCAGTTAAAAGCTATTCCCCCTTGTCGTGACATTAAATGCTCTTGTGAAAAAGTCTCTCCCCATCTTTCTTGTAGGCTTCCTTCAGGCACTGGAAGGCCACCGTTAGGACACCCCAAAGCCTTCTCTTCTCTAGGAGGAAGAGTCCCAATTCTTTCAGCCTATCCTCGCTGGAGAGGCGCTCCATCCCTCTGATGCCTTGGAGTGGTTACCTAGAACAGAGGCTAGACAAGATTAGGAGAATAAAAGTAGGTATTTATTAAAGGCCTTCAACAGATACACCTTAGGCAGTCAAAAGCCTCCAAGAGGGGCTACACCCAAGATGGATGATGGTCACAAGTGTTTCAGGCAGATATAAATTTGATCTATTTACATATCAAGGGTTAATCCTCCAATTACAGCTTCAGGTAATGAAGTCATATACCCCCAGTTTTCTCCCCCCAATGCACTTTTGTTATACTTTTTGGGGCCTCGACCAAAATGGGAAGACAGTAACTAACACTCTGTGGGGAGTTTAGAGTTGCACACTAATGCAGTACAGGATTTGAAAAATATAAAAGGAAAAATCCTAAGGCATCACCTCTAATCAACTTGGTGCCCTTCCTCTGAACTTGCTCTAACAGGTCGATGTCCTCCCTGTGCTGGGGATCCAGAGCTGGATGCAGTATTCAGGTGGGATCTCATGAGATGGGGCACTTGGCCTGTGAGGAGACACTGAGGAAGCTGGACTTGTTCAGAATATGGTAAAAATCAGCTTCAGAGGGACCTTATGGCAGCCTTCCAGTACCTGTGGGTGGGGTTTCAAGAAGATGGAGCCAAGCTCTTGGCAGTTGTATGTGGTCTGAGGGCACATAACAATGGTCACAAACTGTAAGAAGAAAGGTTCTACTTGGATATAAGAACTTTTTCAACATCTAGACAGACAGGTACCAGAGAAGCTGGTCCATAAAGGCTGTGGAATTTGAATCCTTGAAAGTTTTTCAGGGTCCAGCTGGAAAAAATCCAGAGTAACTGAAATAACTTGGTCTGACGTCCTAGCTGACCCTTCTTTAGGCAGGGGCTGGACTAGTGATGTCTGCTTCCCTCCCAGCCAGAATGATTTTGTGATTCATCTGCTGCTGTCATGTTTTCATGCAATCAACAAAAATTTCCGTATGTGTCAAACTCAAGGAGCTATGAGGAACAATTCTCTGGGATCATCCAAGTGTAATATGAAAGGCAAGAGTTACTGAAATAAATGTACCACAGCAAACCATACAATTGAAGAAGGAAAATACAGAGATTGTTATAATGGCATTAGAGGTCTTTAAAATCTTGAAATTCAGCAGAGATTCATACCAAGTGGATCGTGCAGAGCACGAGGATGACAAGGGATTGACAATGACATAAGCTTGTCTGAATAAAAAAAAACAAAGTTGGGGGGAAAATCGTTTCACTTAGTATATAATATAAAAGTAATTTTTAAAAGTTTCCTACTAATATGTTTGAAATGCAAAAACAAAGGAGAGCATAGGTTTAGTAAGACTCAATATTATTTGCAGATCATATAGCAGAGAAGGCTGAAGTATTCAGCAGTTTCTTAAATTTTTGTTTGGAAAGAAAAAGCTTGCTAACAATCCATGTGAATTTCAATAAGATAAGAATTGGCTAGAATGCAGAAAGGACACATTAAATAATGAATTTGAGTTGGCAAGGCCTGGTGAATTTCACACTAGAAATTATGCAGAGCCTGTCTTCCCTCATGCCATTTTCCCTAAAAATGAAGAGGAACAAACCCAGTACTTATGTCATTAAAAGGAAAAGGACATGCACATGAATAGAAGACCCACCATTTAGAAATAATTTTTGAAACATCTGACCGCTGTCAGAGCTGCACTTGTGTAAGTTGGCAGTGTCTAACTTTGATGGAAGTATAGAAGTAAAGAATTAGCCATCCAGTATTACTCATAACTTGAGGCCTGATTAAAAGTAACCTATGGGAACAAAACTCTTATAGAATTCAGGGTTTTATAAGCAAGGCCAATCCCTTTCATATTTAATTTGAAAGACAGCTTATGAAAAAGATGTTCACTTGTCAATTATGAAAGATTATTAATACAATTTTCTGTAGATCTGCAGATTCAAAAAGAGGCAACAGATACACTTCAGTTTAATGAGCTGTTAGGATAGATCTATGCCTTAATGTACCTCAAGTTTAGAAACGTTCTGCACCAGGTACATTTTTTCCCAAAGCTCAGCTCAACCTCTATTTTAAACTTTACCAATAATAACCTGCTAATATTCTCTTATGGGGCCTAAGAACATATCACTCTGTGCGCATGATTCAACATAGAACATTTCTATGAGTTACATTCATTTAATGATCTCATAACTAATTAAATGCTGGCACTGAGAAGCATCAGCAGCTCCCCTTAATAGAGTCCAGAGCACACAACACCTGGTTACCTTTTGGTGCCTAATTATGATAGTGATCTCAGTGAGTGATTGCGCAAGTCCATTCACTTGTTCAGTTTCCTCAACAAATTCATTACTTAAATGAAAGATTTTCACACAATGTAGCATAGAATTGAGACCTGGAACAGAAAAGGGCTTCAATGTAGACATTTTATTTCAGTTTCACCTTAATTTCATTTCAGAATTGATCTTGCCAAGTCCAAGAGTTAAGTCCTTGCTCCAGCTCCTACCAAAAAAAAAAAAAAAAAAACCAAAAAAAAACCAAAAAAAAAAAACAGTAGACATGTATTATTACTTAATTTCTGTTTATTCAAGTTGTGTAGAACTGAGACACGTGTCCTCTAATTCTAAGCAGTACAAACCAAAACCACCAGCTGTATATAAGTCAATTAAGCTGCAACAATTTATGCCAGCAAAGGAGCTAGAATTCCTTTCTAGATAATATAAATTAAACAAGTGGGATCATCTCATAGCTCTGAGTCTTATTATGAGTTCACAGCAGGTCCTGCTGTTTTGAATTCTAAGTGTTAAATGCCTTTAAATCCTCTGCAACAGTGTGGATTTTGAAGATGCCAAAGAGTCTAAGGAAGAAGTCTCCTGGCCCCATGGAGAAAGGAGCTCACACTGGAGCAGGTTTGCTGCTAGAACTTGTAACCCCACTGGGGACCTTGGAGCAACTTGCTCCTGAAGGAGTGCATCCCACTGGGGACCCAAACTGCAGCAGTTCATGAGGAACTGCAGCCCAGTGGGAAGGACTCACATTAGTGAATGGCTGTCTCCCAAGGGAGGGACCACACGCTGGAAAAGAGGATGAGTGCTGAGTCCTTCCCCTGAGGAGGAAGGAGCAGCAGAGACAATGTGTGATGAACTGACTGTAATCATATTCCCCATCCCCCTGCACCACTGTCAGGGAGGAGGTAGAGAAATTAGGAGAGAAGTTGAGACCAGGAAGGAGGGAGGGGTGAGGGGAAAATGATTTTATGATTTGGTTTTATTCCTCATTATCCTATTCTGATTGGATTGGCAATAAATTAAACTAATTTCCTCATTTCAGGTCTGTATTGTCTATGCCAATAATGTGTGAGTTCTCTCTCCTTGCCCTTAGCTCAGGAACCTTCCATTCTATTTTCTCTCCCCTGGCCAGTTGAGGAGGGCAGTGATGGAGTGGCTTTGGTGGCACCTGGTGTCCAGCCAGGGCCAACCCACCACATTTGGGTGAAAGTTGATACAGGCTGACTTTTACTCTTAGTTCAGTGCATCTCTGCACACAAAGTAAGATTCCTTTAAAGTATTTGGGCTGCCATGGCTAATGTTTTTTGTATAAAAGTGAAGCTCTAGTGTTGTTGCAGATACCCTGTGGTATTCAAGGCACCAGTGTGGAATTTCCTAATGCAACACAGAATCTGTGTAAAAGCTGTGCTCTTCTGGACTTGTAGCTGGTACCAAGCCAGCATACCTTAGATACTCAAAGGCAGTGAACTGTCTTCCAAAAACTGAGCTGAAGTCCTAGTCAATGCTGCCAGTTGATCTTCCTGAATGACAAACATTTACATGCCTCCTTTAAGATGCATTGTTCTATCCCTTGACTTTAATGAATAAGACTCACCTGCCTAGGCAGATGTTTCTAGCTTTATTTGAGGTGGTGTAAGGTTGCTACTTGGAGATGCTACTCCAAAAGGGCACAGGTTTGGTGTATGACCATTGTCACATCTGCCAGCCCCAAGCAGAGGTTTTGGGCAGCCCCAAGGATGCCTTATCATAACACTGATGTACTGAACTTCAGTCAGCTGAAAGCTATAACTACAGCCTAGACACACAACTAACATATAGACATCCACATGACCACACCCTAGTTTAAAAAAACTAATTTCAAACTGAATCCTTCAGAGTTTTGTCTTAACTCTGGTGCATACTTCACCAAGCTTCATGTACTCAGGTGTCACAGATGAGATCAGCCAATTTCAGGAAACTGTGGGATGACCTGAAACAGTCAATGATGCTTCAAACAAGAGAAAGCAACGAGTATCTGTGTGGGGGACACAATGAGATTAAACTAGTACCCATTACACAGTATAAAGAGAAGCAGTGACACTCAGTGTAATGAGCAGTGGTGACTGCAGTGTATGATCACACCCTCACTGACAGTCTGAGAAATAGAACATGAAATACATGAACCCAGAGACCTAGTGATCTTGAGTCGTGTCTTGCTCATCATTAACACCTATATGAGTCATCAGAACAGGGTGAAGACATTACATAAACTTTTATTCAGTATCTGCTGCAAACTGTATTGTTTAGCTGTTGTTCTGACCATAAAACTAATTTCTATCAGAAGCTATGAAAAGAAAAATAAAAAAGAAAAACGAGAGTGAGAAATATTTCTGTTTGTTGAGGGTAACTTGCCAGTCAGATATCCTTTTCCCTGTGATACGTATCTGTCAGCTTGGTTAATTAGCAAGTCATCAAAGAAAATAACTTTTCACCTTCCATACAGCTTCAGTTATAACTATAATTTGACAGGATGGACTTCAGTTTAGTCATATTTATGATAAACCAGGCTATGTTGTGCATGAGATTTTTCTCTGCATCATTTGAAGGCATAAATGTTACTGGAGCTCTAGTTCCAAAATCCCATGGACCATGGTGAAAATGATTACTGATTTGTGTAAGGTATACATTGACAAACTGCTTCTGCTCTGGTGAGTCATCCTGGACATATTGCATTTTTTTCTGGGCAGTTGGTCTACTAAAGGATATTTGCAGCATGGCTGAGAAATACTGTGGACCAAAGGGATGTTGTGGGATCTAGGATCTTGTGTGTTTAACACAAGTTACATGGCTGACCTCAGTTACAAAGGACAGGATTTGATTTGACTTGATTTGATTTGATTTGATTTGATGACCCCAGTTCTGTGTTTCTGTAAAACAGTATAGCCCATGTAATTGTATTGATCAGCATTTGAGCACTGGTCACTATCTTTTTTTAAACTTCCTTTCTAGTCTACAACATACATCAAGAAAAACTCCAATGGCCTCTGGAAAGACTTGAGAAAAATAAACAACCCTTGTGTGAGCAGGGGCTTGTGCCTGAATGTAAGAGCACATGTTCAGTCTGCCTAAGACACTCAAAGTTTGAGACTGTGGCTGTTGTCTCTGAAATGGGAAAGAGTTGAACTGTGCAGAGCTGTGTTACTTCTTTCTTTTAAGTGAAAAGAGAGATGTGGAGACTGTATTTGCCACATGCTGCATTGTGAAGCAGATATCTTTTATCTCTAGAAAGAAGTACAAAAAAGCCTTCTTGGTGGTGATTGTTTTATCACCATATCATGGAAGACTGCATCTGGACCACTGATCTGAGCAAGCAAAAGTAGATGCATCTTTTTCCCACACAGTGGTTATTTGCTTTCCCCTTCAGCCTGGCCAAATGCTGCCTTTCTCACCTTTTCTGTTTCATGTCTGCCCTATCTAACTTGAATTTAATATTTGTAGTCCAAAAGGTCTTACAAATTAGCAATAGTGTCTGGGTACTCCCTGAGCCAGACTCACCTTTTCTAACTTTAGAAATAGTGAGACTAGGCTTCCTTTCAAGAGAGAAACCCATTTTGCAAGTGTAGATGTCAGTCTAGGCAAAATGTCCTTTAGTCTTCATTCTGCTCTATTAGAGACTCGTTATTCTGGGTTTTCTATCTAGTACCTGTACAAACAATTTCAGAGCAGCATATCTTCAAGGCATATCATTAAATTTAGGAATTTCTTCTATGTAATTATTATTATTAGAAAGCTAACTTACTTCCCTTATCTGTTTCTTTAAAGGTCTGTGTTGTGGCCAGGACAATTCTTGCACCTGGCTAGAACAAGGATTTCGGCATGAAGGAGGCCATCAAGGATCTAATGCAACTCTACTGTAGATGTCTTTGGCAAAAGCACTCTTGAGATGTGGTTCACTTGAGCTTTATTAAATATCTATTTCAGAAGAAAACCATCACCACAATTTCATCACAAATACCATCTCACCTGTTTCACTAATTTACAATTACTGGGATTGTGAACAAGTAGTTCAACAGTAGCTGAAAATGTCACAGTCAGATGAATCAGGCCTAAGTTTCTCTGGCACCTTGTTTTCAATGCAGAGGACACTCACCTGCTATGCTAAAGAATAAACTCTAAAAATATAGATAAATAGAATTATACAGTTCTCTTAAGCTTTATCCTCGTTTCATTATATTGATCTGTCCTACCCTCAAGTAAAGGGTCAACAAAAACTATAGAAATGAATAAATAAAAATTGTGACATTTTTTATTTTGGAGTTTCACAGTGAGATTGCATCTTGCATACCTGTTTCCTTTAGAATTTTAATTTCTAACAAGAAGAACTATGTTTCACATCTTAAACTACCCTAAATGCTGTCAGTGTTCAACAGACCCTGACAGCCTTTACAAGACATTGGGACAGCACAGTGATGATACAGCAAACTGATCTGCTTCTCTCAGCTCTTTAACATCAGCATAATTACAACGAGCAAGAAACCTTCTTCAAATATTCATAAATACTACACATCACCTTGAAAATATTCTGGAAGAACAGCCACTTGAGGCATCAGAGAATTAGCATGACAGAGAGCTGAATTAATACAAATGCCTTCTGACTTATTCTCTGTGTTTATGTACAGCCTGCCACCAGTTACCTGCATTTGGGTTATAGCAGATGGAAAAGAATGTAATGAAACTAAAGAATCATTCTGCTCCTCAGCTTAGCTGTGAGTCCAGAAACTAATTGTTAGGAAAGAGATTACTCATGCTGACCTTAGATTTACTGGTCAGTTTTATTGTTTGCAGCATGGGCCTTCAAGCATTTTGGTGTTGATAGATAGGCTTTGGGACATACAGACATGCTGGCCTGTTGAAAACGCCCCTCAGCTTTTCTCATCCTATTAATTAAGAAATAATCTGTGAACTTTTTTCCTTTGAAGAAATGTGTCAATACAATTCTTATAAGAGCAAAAGGAGGAAGAAAAAAACTACTTTTTTTGAAACACATTATTTCCTTTAGCAGCATAAATTATTTCATTAATTCTCTGAAAATTATTTGGTTCATGAAGGCACTATGTTCTGCAATGCATGAAGATAAATGGCAAAGTACTTTTCTTTAAATGAGTAACTCGGATGTTTAATTACTTTTCTTAATGTAAAGAGATGGTAAATGACACACTCTTATTCCCTGTTCTTTACAATAGTTGTTAATGCAGTCTACTTATCAAAGAAAATGTATTCATATGCATAAACTTGTGGATATTTATAGACACAAAAACCAGTCAGTTCTGAAGGAAATTTCCTTTTAAACATATAGGCAAGATTCCATAAACTTTGCCTGTTCTTCAAGCAGTAAATCAATCCATTCTGTACATGAGATCTGCTAACCTGACTCACAGGGATGTCAGTCTTCCTCAGGCAAATCAGTGTTTGAGCTGATTGGTATTTATTATTTATCAGATGTACTTATACATTGTATTTCGCACTTCTGAAGACTCTTCAGACAGACAGCTGCTCCACATTGAGTATCAGAGGTGTTTTTCTAATACAATTATCCATCCTTATGGAATATTTCACAATACTGTAAACTTCATGCCTTAATTATCTTCTCCAACACCTGCTGTTCTGTTGGTACCAAACCCAGTTAACGTGGGTATATAGAGAGCCTGTTTCTTCCTCCTCTGCTCCTAGATCCCTTCTTTCCCCCATAAACCCAGACATCTTTTGTCACATAAACCTGCTTGGCAGTAACATTTCATCCTTACTGACTTTCATAGGCAGGCATAGGTGTCATGCAAACAGCCAATTGAACAAAATGAGAACATAATTATAATGTAGAAAAAAGCACTAGTAATGTCAATATATTTCTATTTTATGTTGAAAGGGACAAGCCATCTTGCAGTCTGCATTTTCATTTGCTGTCCATTCACTGTTCAATATAAATTCTGTTCAATTTCAGGCTTCATGTTTCACACAGCTTGTCATTCCTTATTCAGTCACTCTCTTCAACATCAGCATTGCCAGGCACATGAATAAGTAATTGCACATTTTACAGGCATGTCTGTGGGAGGGCATGAATGAGTTATGACCTTCTTTGATTTACAGTCAAGAGCCTCCAAAAATTCTGATTTTAGAGTACAAATTTGCCTTGTTGCTAGGACCTAGCTCTGGCAGCAAACCTTAAGCCTACAGTCTGAGCTTGGTTTACTCCCCCTTAATCTAGATTTTTCATTATCTCCGCACAGAAAGCTGTCTCCAAGCCCCAAATAAATTTTTTTCTTAAAATAATAATCCATTTTTCATTACTGTAATAAATCAGATTACTTCTCTCTGTCTCCTCCAATCATAATGCATGTGGAGAACAATTGCCCACTGTCTATTTTATAGCAACTTGTTACAACCAGAATTCTGTCTTTATACTTTGTCTCATGTTTTCTTTTTCTGGATTAAACATATCCAGTTTCTTTAGATCTTCCTCTTAAGTCAAGTTATCAAATTGTTTAATTATTCTTGGAAAGAGTTCTGAGACCAATCAGAACTTGTCTACATTTTGTTTAAACACTATGCTCAAACTGTATGCAGCATTTTAGTAAGGCTTAGCTTAGCAAATGCTTAGTACATGGGGGGAAAACCCAATTTTATCTTATCATTTCCTCTTCTATTAATGAACAACACAACTTTCTGGAAAAAAACATTGCACTGTGCCTCATTTCTTTGACTTGATAACTTATTGGATTGGGTTCTGATTTATTGCACCCCTAAATCCTCTTTCTGTTTCTCTTCAGCTGGGTTACTCATCATTTTTAAGTTTGTGCATATGATTACCTCTTCCTAACAGTGATTCTCCATGATTACCTGTATTGAATTTAATTTTGTTGATATTAAATTTTGCTCTCTGCAGTCTGCTGGGATCCCTTCACTTACAGAAACCCTTGCAGGCAATTTTTAATGGTTAAGTTCTTTAATGACTTTAGAGTGAATTTCAGTAGGTCTGAACAAATTGAATCCGTCTAACTTATCTAAATGCCTTTAATGTTTCTCTGCTCTATCTGGCTCTGAACCTCTATATTGTCATTAAAATCAATTTAAGTACTTGGTGATGGCTGACATTGCCTTTTTTGCATTGGCTCAGATGAATCACGGCATACCTCCATCACTTCTACCATATCACTCATATACACCTCTTCCATGTTCCCTCTTTTTTCACTGCAGCCATGGTAAAAATACAGAATAAAGGTAGCAAGCAAACAGATTATCCTTCCCCTTCAAAATGAAATCTAGCCCTCTTATCACAATGAGACACGAGCAAGCTGAAACGCATTTCTTGACTCTAGTATGCTTAAAACATAAGCAAGGTCAGACAAGAAGATGTATCATAATGGCACTTTCTTACTGAGCAAAGTTATTCCCCCCATTGAGATGAAAGGATACTAACTGGGCAAAATATCTCCTTTTTCTAACTAAGCTGCATTAGCTGTGGTGTACCAAGGAAGAGAGACGTATTCAGCTCTTCTTGACTGGAAACAAAATTCTAATGAAACCTTTTTTTTTTTTTAATGGAAATAATTAAACAATTAGAAGGCAATCTCACTTTTCTTTTTTGCAGATTTTTAGTTTGTTGCTGGCAATCAGATGCATCATTTGAAATCTGTAAAACATAGGAGAAGTATGAAGCAGCATACAACTATATTATATGGACGGGCTCTTATGGCCACTGCTGTCCTGATTCTGCAGTGAGCTAATCATGGGTGCATTTTTGCACTTGAAAAATTTACATTACTGGGAAAGTAGCTGTGGGCTAGAGCAACAAATCAGAGTGCTATCTCCAAGATAGTACTTATTGTAGAAGATAAATATATGAGAGCCTCATGGACTCACAAAATAATTCAGGTTGAAAGGGACCTCAGGAGGACCTCCAGCCCAACCTCCTGCTCACGGAAGGATCAGACCAAGTTATTCAGACCTTTATCCCACTGACTCTTGAAAACTTTAAACAAGCCACATGCTTGGACTCCACAACTTCTCTAGACAGTCTGTTCCAGTGCTCAGTCATCATCACAGGGAAGAAGTGTTTCCTGGCATTCAGAAGGAACCTCCTGTGTTTCTATTTTGTGTCCATTACCTCTGGTCCTGGCACTGGGCACTACTGAAAAGAGGCTGACTGCATCCTCCAAGGCATCATCTCCCTTCAGCTATTTATTGATATTGATGCGATCCCTGTAAACCTTCTCTTCTGCTGAAGAGATGCTCATTCCTTCCTCATCCCTTGATTGAACTGGCTCCAGTGTGTCCATGTCTCTCCTGTACTGAACGGCCCAGCACTCAACATAGCACTCCTGATCCAGATCTGAAACAGCACCAAGGGAAAGGATCACCTTCCTCTCCCTCAATACCTTCCCTAAGGCAGCCCAGGATGCAGCTGGCTGTTTTTGCAGCAAGTGCCCATTGCTGGCCCACATTCAGTCTGGTGTTCAAACTTTCTGCATAGTTCCTTCTCGACTGGGTGGCCCCCAGTATATACTGGGTCCTGGTGTTGTTCCTCTTCAGGTTCAGGACTTTGCACTTATTTTTTTTGAACATCATGATGTTCTTGTCAGTTTGTTTCTCCAGGCCATCCAGATGCCTCTGGGTGGCAGCACAACCCTCCGGCATATCAGCCACTCCTCCCAGTTTCATGTCATCAGCAAAATGTTAAGGGTACATTCTGTCCTAGCATCCAGTTAATTGATAAAATTGTTGAATAAAACTGGACCAGTGTTGACCCCTGGGGTGCATTTTTATTTATTGGCCTTCAACTATATCTCCTACCATGATCATAATCCTCTGAATTCAGCTGTTCAGCCAGTTTTCAATCTACTGTGTTTGTCTGCTGATCTGTCCCCTCTCTGTGAGAATGTTACAGAAGAGAGTATTGAAAGCCTTTCTTCAACAGAGCCACAGTTTTGCACCTACTTGTGATGTTTCTCCTCCAGTGACTTTTCCCATCGTAAGACACTATCAGGTTAGCAGTCACTGCTCCTGAGGTTTTCTTGTGGATGGTCAGGGTGTTCAGTTGCTCACTGTAGTCTTCTGTTTGTGGAAGAGCATTACATTTGAACTCTTCCTTGACTTTACTATGTAAGGTTTATTATGTAAACTTCTTTGGTTTCAGATGAGTCACTCCTGTGACAAGCCTATGCACATTACAGCACTGGTTCAGACTGTGCAAGAAGTCTCTGGCTCTTTGCCTCATGTTTTCTTGGCTGCACTTGTGTCAAGCCATCCAATCTTTCTGCAGTCATGTTGAACTTTTGCCAGATGCAGGATTTGGAAGTGGAGGTTTTCATAACCTCATGCCTGTGCATCCAGTGGCCTAGAAGTTGTATTGCAAGTGAGGTGTAAAAACTGCATGTTGGCAAAGGAATGGGTGACAACAAACACCCTTGCAGGAAGACAAACTGGAAGGAGATTAGAGAGGATAAATACACTGACATGATCACAAATTGAGCTGGTATTAGCAGTGTAGAAGACACCAAGGTACAGATGAAGAACTGAGTGGTTCAGTGATCAAAATATGTCAAATTATGAAAAATGGAACTCTGGGTACCAATTATCTAATGAGAATTTTGTCTGAAAGCTGAGAAGTCATCTACTGGAAGCAAATAAAAGAGATGAAACTGATTATTCTTCAGTATAAGCATAAGCTACCAGAGTGAAAAGGGTATCAGTCCAGGAGTTTCCCATATGGAGCACGGAACATGGTGTAAGACATTACTCACCCAGAATGCTGTACACACTCACTATTTATGTCTAAATAAGAATTTGAATTTGAAAAGCTATAATGAAAAGCTAGGATAGTGGAGGAAATATGAGGACTTTTAAAAGTGGGTGTTGTGTGTGACATGAGGTATTAAAATGTGACTACGTTGATATAAAAATGAGACTATTTTTGTCTGACTTTGGGTTTTTTTCCTACTTCCATTTTCACTATTATCATATTGTCAGTATTATTAGTAAAAATTAGCATTTTTAATTTTCCAAAAATCTCTGGAAAATTTCATGGAAAGAAATAATTCTCTGAGAAGTAATCTTAACTGTTTCTCTAAAAAGATTAAAGGTTAGGCAGTAAGGAAAGGGAGACATATATGCTAGGATAAAAATTACTACAATTTTTTTGCATATTCAAATATTTTTATTATATGGAGTGTGACTGTCTAGTGTCTCCTACTCAATGGTGGTTGTTTGACTTTTTGTAAGAATGGAAGTAACTTTTAGGGAAGTACTTGAATGAAAAGAAATGTGTACACTGGTAGGTGAGCTCAGAAAGCATTCCCAGGGCAGTAGAGGTAGAACTTTCCAAACAGCTCTGCTATGCAACTAGAAAAAGCAAAACTTAACAACAGAGGAAATGAAATATACAGAACTGACAACATGATGCAAAGTCCTGAAGGTGTAAGAAAACATGATGCAAAATATTGAAGGTGCAAGAAGAATGACAAACTTCACGTAATAAAAGGGAAGAAAGAAAAAACACGATTTCACAGATAAAAAGGCAGTGCTATTTTAGGAGTTAAAATATGACCTGTGTAACTACAAACAACCACAGATCTCACTCTTAGATATCATCCTTGCTCTCTATTCCTCTTCTCATTTTATCAGCACTGAAGATTCAGTAATTAAAATCCCATCATTTCCTCACTGACTGATGAGGACAATGGGACTCCAGCTCAGTCTTCCAAAGCACTGAAGAGCCCATGCAGTATAAGTTGCTGGCTTGCTGCCAGATGAAAACAAAACTGGCCCAAAAAAAACCCCTATGGTGGGTGTTACAAGGAACATTCCTAAAGTCAACTTTTTGGTCTTGCTGCAGTCTTGAATTATTTTCATGTACTTCCCTGTTGGCTACTTTTTCTGGCATCTCTCATCACTCTTACTTTCTTGTGTAAATTACACCAATTTATTAGACTCCAATTTTCTGGCATGTAAAAAAGCTCACTAATTTCAACAGCACCCCTGAACTTAATTCTGCCTGACAAGAAAAAGTCACAGGCACATTGCATGTGGTGGAGACAGAAAAAATAAATGCCCAGAGCAGCATGATATATCACGTGGTGATAAAGCAGAGTTAACAGCTGCTTGAACCCTTTGCAATGAAAGCACAGCTATGGCCTATCAATCTTCAGAAGACCTTGGGAGCACTTTTATGTTCACAATCAGCAGTCCTACTGAGGGGAAATTTTTATCTATTTGGTTTCACACAGTTTTTGGAAAACCTTGAAGCTGCATTGTGTACACTAAGGAAACCTGCAAAACCATATTAAATGGTAGAGGTTTTGGACTGCTGTATGCTGCAATGTTGGGAGCAGATCAGAATAACTGAACTCAGAGCTCAGAGTACAGGGAGTTACTTGCCTGTTCACAGAGAGAATTTAACACAGTAAGCCCTACAATACCCCTGTTGTCTTTTATTGTATGCTGAAAAAATTAAAGCTGGAGAAGAGTCTACAAGCGGTAACAAACACCCACTCTGTAGTATCCTTTAAAAACAGTTTTCTTAAATTAAAAAAAAAGCCTTTCAAGATCCATCCTAATAGCCATTTTGTGGAAAGGAAGATATGCTTCTGAAGAAACAGGAATTCAAATTTTATTCTTCTGACCCAGCTGCTGTCTAAATTCTGCAGCTAATATATAGGGAGTGTACTCCCTATGCACCTACCACATGTAGGGGCATCAGATTGTGAAAATGGTTGTGATTAAATAGATGAATTGCATGAATTCCGCCAGTGAAAATATTGATCTCTTGTCTAAACATAATTAGTTTAATTTTTTTTAAATCTTTTTAGCTTGTTAAAGCATATATGAAAGAGGAAGCCAGGATATGTAATTTGGACATCATGTCTCTGCTCTGAGGGATTAAGACCACTAACTAGAAAGAGGACTATTTACTTATTGTCAAGGTATTCAGTCACAGTCAAGCTAAACCACATTCAAACATAAATACATCTTCACTGGATTAGAACTGGTGCTAAGTTAAGTATTAAAAGAAATTTGCAAGTTGATAGAAGTTCTGCATTTTCTCTTTCAGTTATTACTTAGTTCCCGACTTCAAAAATGATGGGATTTTTTAACTGCAAATCCTATTTATTCAACGAGAGTTTTGGAAATCAAAGTGAGGTTTTTCCTGGCTAATCACAGTCTGAAATAATTTCAGAAATGCCTTTATGGGGAGACAGGGGGCTGTCAGAGCAATTTTAGACATACTGAAAAGAACACAGCATGGTAATGATAATTTCAAAGAGTTTTCTTTATTAGCAGTGCTGATAATTGTAAAGTCAAGACCCCAATGACTATCAGAGAGGAAATCTAGTTTGCAGGACTAAAAATTAGATTTTTGTTTGTGAACTCAGTAGATCTGCTGCTGAGTCACTGAGACATAGAAATATGGCACCTCTTTGGTTTTTTCTCACAGTCATTTTTTTCAGCCCGTGCATTGTAAGCACTTAATGGATTTGATATAATGGCACTTGGAAAGGGAACATAGATCAAAACTGTGTTGCAATCTGTATATATCCTACCATTATGTTACCAAAGTAAGTTTTGCTTGTAGAACAGTCAGAAAGTAACACATGAAAGCAATTGTACCATGCAACAAGACAGGTGAGACTATTATTAGCATGGTCAAAATCAAAGCTAAAACATTCACAGTGATGGTTCAAACCCATTAGGGGTAATAAGATCTTGTTTAATAATTAATAGCACAGTAACCAGTTTCACTAAAATCTGTCTGCAATAATCTGTGAAACTGATGAAGGAATTAATGTACCTTCAGCCATTCATGAAAACTCATAGATTGTATACGTTGATACTCCCTTGAGTACGGATCAAACAATAAAAAAATCACTTTTTCATATTGGTTGTGCCACTGAAGCCTCACAACACCTCTTCAGATTTGTATTGCACTAAAATACAACTTAATGTAAAATTAACCTTCCTTTGCTGATTCTGGACATGCTGCATAAATATTAATGTGTGAAAGCACCCCATTTATAACCAATCAGTTACACTCCCAAAACCTGGGGGTCTCTCCCACAGCCTACATCCCTTCTGACAGCCCATGCTGACCACACTGACAGGAAATAAGCAGGTCAGCAACCAGCTGAAGACAGAAGCAGCACTTGGCTCATATTTACATCCCTTCTCTGACATCAGACTCTAGGTCCTCTTTGCAGACCTTCTGCCTCTCAGCCTGTTTCTGTTGGAATGTATTTTTCAAGGCAAAAACTGTCTGAGAAGGCATCAGTGGAAAAGAGAAGCGTTTGCCAGTCCTGCCTGTGAGTCTATGTTCAGGCAGGACTGAACATCTGCCCGAAGCTGCTGCACAACTCAGTGTTGCACGTGCAGCTAGGTTTGAGAGCATCCCTGTAATGCTGCTGGACTGGAACACGATGAGCCTCATTGTGAGGATACTTGGTGGCAACTGCTCAGGCACACTCAAATGACCCTGGTCTGAGGAGCCATTTTAGAATAACAGGCTTAAATTTGGAAGGATTTGCCAAAGAAATGTCAGATTTGGCAGATGGGAAGGAATGTGGCTGTGAAAAGCAGAAGGCTGTTTCTTTACCGTGTAAACTCAAATGGCCAAGTAAATCTCCTGGAATGTTCAGTGAGAGGTTGTGGAATGAGATAAAACCAGAAGACAGTAACCAGAATTGCAGGTTTTTATTCTGGAATCAGAGAAGCTACTGATCCCCACTTTTCTTCTGCCAGGGCTGACCTTAATGGATGAGTGAAACACACAGCAGCCCTGCAAGCACAGTTTCAAAGTCAGAACAGGTTTGCTACTTTGGGACACCTGAAACACAAGGATGAAGACAGACATAGTGATCCTGACAAATCCAGGGTAGGGACTGATATTAATAACTGTGCTGGGAAAACTGGAGAGGAGCTCACCACAGCTGCATTATTATTCACCACACTGAGCATTATTCCAAAACCAACTCTGACAGACATGCAGAGGAAACCAACAGCTCTTTTAAGCAACAATACTATAGTAAATGGGAAGGGATGGAGATGGGACAGCAAATTGCTATCACAAGGAACTGAAATTCCAAGCAAATTAAACCAGCTAGAAGAACGACAGTGCTCTTAACAGGCATACCTTTGTGGAATTATGGGTTAAATGGGGGGATAACCATTTGGGTAGCAGCAGGGAAACCCAGCCAGAGCAGCAGCAAGCACTGAATCAGACTGGGAACCACTTCTTTGGCTGACTTAACACAGAGGTTCCAAAAGCAAGGAAAATTTTGAGAGATGAACAAAAGGCTCAAAGAGATAATAAACACAGGAATGAGTCAGGGCTTTAACATTTGCTAATGATGACCTGCAGCAATTGGACTTAAGAAAGAGGGATAAGAGCGAAGCATTGTATAAATAGGAGAGCCAAATATGATGCAAATCCCAGAAGCAGAAAACAACAAAAGAAAAGGCAGCATCAGCTCCGAGACTCCTCCAACACTCATTCTGAATAGTATTGGAAGAAAAAGAGAACCACATACAAAAGAATATCTAACTGCTAGAGTAGCTAAAATGTTTGAAACTGCAGAACCAGACAAGCAAATGCAATACAATTAGAATGAAAATGAGCCATTCAAATTCACAGAGAGTATTGTTAAATTCAGTGAGGCATGTGAGGAGGTGCATGAAAGAAATCTGGAGGGGGCGGGTGGGGGGGGGCACAGTCTATTGTCTACAAAATCAACAGAAAAACAAAAAGGACAAACACCAAAGACGTGCTACATAGCACATGTAATTAATTAACAGCTGAAGGATGGTGGATTAGGTGTGACTCTTCAGTGGGGGGGGGGGAGAGAGAGAGAGAAAGAGAGAGAGAGAGAGAGGCATTAGCTATTTCATTGAACTTGGAGAGATCTATCCCTTGAATACTGAAGTTAACACTATAATGTCTGATTTTGAGTGACATGTGAATACCAGTATTTTTTTCAGAGTACACATAAGGAAATGAAAAAATTAAAACAAAACAAAATGTGCCCAAAAAAACTAACAAAACAAAAGGAAAGGAAAGGCTGTAGAAGCCTATACATGTATAAGAACTGCTAATTTAAAATAAAACAAACCTATCAGTTATAAATAATACATAAGGAATTGATAATAAAAATTGTGTACATATTAACAATAGTATAGCCATCTTAGGTGATGAATTGCATGAAATATAAAAGCAAACATGCAGTTAATCAGGCCTTTAAGATCACTAGAAAATCCTATGAAGAGAGATACTTAAACTGGAGTAACTCGGATAACTATTAATAACAACCCTTAAGCTGGAGTAACTCGGATAACTATTAATAACAATCTTTAAGCTGGAGTAACTTGGATAGCTATTAATAGCAATCCTTTCTGCTTTATCTGCCAGAGGTAGAACAGAAAAGGAATCTATTCAAACACTACAAGTATATTTAATTATAAGTTGCTTGACTCCATTTCACTTGATTTTCATTTCATTTTATTACCATATCTGAAACAGGATAGATGTAATATTTTTATAGGCCAGTTGCCTTGTCTGGTGTTTCACTGATGAAGGATATATCTTATTCTATCAATATGAATATGATTAATAAATCACCAATTCATAAAAGTGTGTATGCAATATGAAATTGCACATGGATATGACTTTGTTTATAGGACTTACTATTCTGAGTGTTGAAAAGCAAAGGTGAATCAGTCAGATACACAAGTGTAAGAGCTGTATTTTAAAAGGCTGCATGTTTATGTAGTGCTAAGGCCAAGACTCTTTAAAACAACTATTAATAAAATCATGGACCTGGGGTAGAACAAAAGATGGAATTTTCTTAGTAGTCTGAACAGAAGGAGGACAGCAAACATCAGGGCAAGGCAGGCATTATACTTTGGAAAATAACAGCTTTCTGTTCCCAAAGTGGTCAAGAGTGACTCTGGAATTGTCCCATCCCTGTCCAATCAATCTGTAATTGCCTATGCAGGCTACAATTGTCTTTGTGTGTGTTTTTGGCCAAACTACCATAAAATAATTTATAATATGTATGTATGTGAATATTTACTGCAAACTCTACAGAAGGATATTATTTCTTACTACATATATTTTAAAATAACACTTATGAATGAAATTATTGCAAATGTATGTTATAATAGGCCAGTGAATTTTTAGGGTGAATTTTAATTGATTGCAAGAAATGCTAAGGGTATTTTGAAGGTGAGCTGAGTTGGACTTGATGGCTGAAGAATGATCAGGGTGATTTTGGTGACTGTGCAAATTTTGTGGACTACAGCAATTCAAAGCTTAGCAGGCTGATACATAACCAGTACTAGAAGATATCAGTGGGCTGCCCTCGGACTTTTGCAAGTTCTCAAATCACAAAACCAATAGGAAAAGACGAAGCCTTGAAGAAGATCCATTGCCCTGTCCTGATTCTGACCTCAAGTGCAATCATTTAGAGTCTCAGTATAGAAAACTATTAGTGGGAACTCTGTCCCAGTAAAACGTTTGCTTTATATAAACATGAATTTCAGAAAGGCTTTGCTGACACAAACATAAATTTTAGAGGCACATCCTTTACTTCAGTCTAATATTTGATTTTTTTCCCCTCCAAACAACTAAAGTTTTTTTTTTTCCCCCAAACAATTAAAGTTCTTAATAATTCTGCTTTAAACTTGCTGACATGAGGTAGCAGTACCAGGAGTACAAGTAGTCAGAACTAGCAAAGTGCAGATTAAGCCTTATAGGTGCTATTACTCAAGTGCCAAAACCTCATCACAACACAGAAGTAATGGTGTACTCTTGCAGGCATTACAAATGTCAGTGTTTCTGCAGGAGTTACAAAACCAGGAGACTCCTATAACGTGGGAGTGTTTGGCTGATTTTTCCTTTCTTTTGAAGCCTTTCCAGTCTCTTGTCCAGGAAGAAAAGAAGATTTTATATCAGTGAATAGGAGCATATCTTAGACCTAGGGGTGTTGGTGGATGGCAGGCTGGATGTGAGCTGGCAACACAGAGAGCCAATCATATCCTGGGCTGTATCACAGCAGCATGGATAGCAAGGTGAGGGAGGGGATTCTGCTCCTCCCTTCTGCCTTCATGAGACCCCAACTGGAGTGCTGTGAACAGCTCTGGGGTCCCAGCACAAGAAGGACATGTAGGAGAGCAGCTGTGATGATCTGTGACCTGGAGCCCATCTGTTGTGAAGACAGGCTGAGAGAGAGAGAAATGGTTTAGCCAGAAGAAGAGAAGGCTCCAGGGAGACCTTATTGTGGTCTTTCAATACTTAAAGTAGCCCTGCATAGAAGATGGGAACAGACATTTTAAGCCCAAGCCATGAACTCCTGACAGTTGCATTACAAAAGGCATGGGGAGCTGCTGCCCATCCAGATGACCGGACACTTAGAAACATACCAGGATCTGAAGGATCTGGAGGAAGACCTGAGACTTGGACTGTGAGAGTATAACAGCCCCAGGGGTTTCTTTCTTCAGAGTCCCTCCTCGAAGGCACCAGCTTCAGTTGTTTCTGTATTGCTACACCATGAATAAATTGCTTTATAGGATAAAGCAATTTATGGGACTCTGATATGGAAAACCTGGGGTCAACTCTGCGGCTTAAATCTGCAGTAAGGAAACCTGGTCTGCCTGTGTGTGAGTGTGGGGTGTGTCGGGAGTCAAGCAGGGTCCTGTTGGATCACTGAAGCTGCCTGCTGTGAAGGGGCTTTGGTCCCAGCCTCTGGTGTTGAGAATGTGACTGCCAGAGAGTCTCATGAATGGCCAGACTGGGAAGTTTATTACCATCCAACCGAAACTGTTCTATGGTCTTCTGGCATGCTCCTTAACCTTTCCAATTAGAGTTTCTTTTCATTGCTAGGTTATGTTTCAGTGACACAGTTTTAGTTAGGACTGCACAAAGTAGTATAAATGCTACTAGACCCATTAGACTATCCTCCTTCAGCTTCACCTACTTGGTCCCATGGTCTCTGAAAAAATGCAGCCTCCACAATCATAAAGGCAAGACTGAAACAGGGAACTTGTGTAACAGTGTGAGCCATCATGTTTCAAACACAGAGGAAAAGACAGGAAAATGTTTGTAATTTCAAGGGTCTCTGAGGAAGTCTTTAAAAGACCTTTCTAAAATTATGCTAGTGTGGAATAAGAAAAAAAAAAAAAAAAAAAAAAAAAAAAAAAAAAAAAAAAAAAAAAAAAAAAAAAGCAAGATTGGAAAGTTTTTAATAAAGGAAATTCCTGTAAAATTATGAAAGTTTCTTCAAACATTGAGATACAAATTTGGGAATGAAGAAACTCTACTATAAATATAGAGGCTGAAGGACTGTGATGCCAAGAAATGGTAATCATACCTATTAAAAAACTGACTGAAAGAAAAGGTCCAGTTTGTCCCAAAGGGTGACTGAAAAAGAAAAGTAAATTTTAAAATTACAAAGCAGAAAGACATACACACATATGGATCTAAGACTGAAGATCAGAGACGTGGTTAGGCAGACACTTGTGAGAGAAAGATCTGGAGCTGCTATTCTCTTCTACTTCCTTTTCCCAGAAGATGCAGTAAGTAATCTCCAAGATCACCAATCCTTCTGCTACAGACCCTCAAGGAGATACCCAAACACCACCATGCCCCCTGCTGCTGACACATCCTATGGAACTGAACTGCTTGGACCCAAATTTTAGGCTAATGTCATGTTGTCTCCAAAGTTACAGGACAATCCTGTCTGTAGCTTCTATTGTCCTCTAAGATGTATGAGCTTTTGTCAAGTCCTAATGTTGACTAAAATGGGAGAATCTCATCTGGGGGAATCCCCCAAAACTGCTGAGATTTTTCTCTCTCCACCCTGTGACTATTGCGAATATCACCTTAGCAGAGTGGCTGAATGTATTTCATCCCCTCCATACTGCTCACACTGACCTGACTTTCCATGGGTCAGTCAAAAGTTGCTTCCCAAAGTCTTCTGTCCTGAGAGTGACTGGGCTGGGTTTACAACTGGAAATGACAAAAAAAGGCCCCTAAGTTCTCATTTCCCTTAAACCATGCAAACACCCTTACAACAAACAAAGGCATTTTCCTTCACTTAGTGTGAAGGGGACAAAAATCAGTCCAGTGCAAGTCAAAAGCAGGACATAGCAGGAGGAGCTGGTCAGTTAGGACAATCTGTCTGGCAAAGCTGGTGGAGGGCCCAGCCTGCTCAAGAAGCCTAGGCTAGACTTTCAGAAATGAAAACAGAACAAAGCAGTAAGACAAGATAACATGAGGTACAGACAGGTTCCTGGGGACAGTAAAAGGGATCATCAGCAAGGGAGAAAGAAAATACAGGATGGATTGATATTAAAGCAGGAAAAGGATGGTGAGATTGGGAAGACACAGGAGCAGGGGAAAGGGTGAAACAAAACTTCCATGGTTTTGAAAGGAGAATTAGGCTTTGTTAGGCAAGGAGTCTTCCTGCACATCTGGAAAGGGAGGTCCTGGGATCTCAGAGAAGCTCCCAAAGGGGATACAAGTACTGTCTGAGAAAGCAGACAGGAATGAAGCAATGAGGGGGTAGAAAAACAGATTAAAGTATGAACAAGGTGTGATGCACCCAAAGAGAGAATACGTGGAGGAACTTGATAGGATAGAGCAGAAGGAAACATATTTGGGAGAATCAGATTGAAAGGTTCAAATTCTAAAAACACAGATTTTCCGTGCCCTAGAATGAAACCCAGATTCCTGAGCTTCTTCTGTCTTCTGCTGAAATCAAGTGGCCATGAAAGTCAATAGCTTCAGACTAATTTAATGCTGATGAAAAAAAGAGAATGACAACAAATTGTGATGTCATCAGTTTGAAGAGAGCTGTAGAGAAGATTTAAATACATAAGCTTCCCTATCAGTGACAGCCCACAGGAAGGTCAGTAATTCTGAATGACAGAGTATTCAATTTTTGGGTTTTTTTTTTCCCAAAAAATCTATGACATGACAAAAAAAGAATTCCAGGAAACTGCAGCTTAAGGTTGCCAAGTCATGTGTCAGACAAATAGTAAAATCAATGTTGGTACAACCCAAATTCAACACTTTTTTTGTCATCCTATGTCACAGTTGTGGATGACCACTTACTATCTCTAATGGACAGATGTGTTCCATAAGTGGATCAAGTTTTGCCCACACCAGCAGGTGGGGAAATGATTATTAGGTTTCTCCTGACAAAAGAATGGCGTATTGTCAATTTGCATATCTCATTGGTGGCCGCTCTGAAATTTTGAGAAAATACTATAAATTCTACTGTTCTTCATGTCCTGCTTTAGAGACCTTAACTTTAAAAATTGGAACTGGTTTTGGTTTTTCTTCTGTGAAAGCTTAAAAGTATCATAGTTTGAATTGACTAATGCCTTATGACACAGTGCATTTTTCAACTATCCTGTTTTCAGTAATGTACTAATTGATATTAAAAAGTAGAAAATGAGGCTATTTTTGTTGTCTTCCTTTCCAAATTTTCAATCACGACCCATACCATTTCTCCATAACTCATGCAGCCCTCATCTACTGCCGGCCAAGTTTCACTTCATAAAGCAGACATATTTCTTTCCCTTATGTTAGTTTTAAATATAATGCCACCACAGCATGTTCCAAATTGCTTCCTGAATTCTTCCTTTGTTGTTCTGCTTTCAGTCATATCCCACATGCCAGCCATACCAACCCTGACAGTATTTACTTTCTTATTGTTTGAGGTAATAATCATACTGAGTTAAAAAACAATTCTGAGCTGCTTCCACAAACATACCTCCAGGCGTTTTGTACAGTTAATGAATTCCAGTCAATGCAGAATAATTAACATTTACTATAAATATAGCTTTGTCCTAAATGATTTTGTCCTTTGTGCTAGGAGAGTGACAGAAGAAAAGCATGATTATTACTGCACACAGATGAAAAAGTAGTTGGAGATTCTTTTGAACTTGGCACAATAAAATTCTAGATGTATATTTTCAACATTAAGAAGAAGAAGAAGACTCTAGCGCACTAGAAAGATCTAATACACATAAAACCACCTCAATAACTTTAATAGATGAAACTCACCTGGAATGAAGGCCATCACAAGAACACTGCACCTCTTAAAACCTATTACAATAATGTTTCCCTCTTAAACACTGCTAGAGTAACTGATGTTGTTTGCCAGTGAAGACAGACACATAGCATTGCCCCTAAATAGCACCTATACCTCGGGTGGTAGATTATTCAGCAGGTCAGCAGGCAAAGGAATGAATCCAGGCAGTAAGCTTCAATTTACACCATGATCTACTGCTCTGTCTCCCAGCCCTGAGAAACATGATCCATCTTACATTGCAACTGAATGGCACCACTAAATCCACTCCTGCTGACTTGCTGGTGGTCCTGTTAATTATCAGAGGCCCACACTCCTGCTGCACTGGGTTTGCATGGCCACGTTTTGGTAGCAGGGGGCTACAGAGGTGGCTTCTGTGAGAAGCTGCTGTAAGTTTCCCCCATATCCAGCAGAGCAAATGCCAGCCAACTCCAAGACAGATGTGCCACTGGCCAGGGCTTGGCCAGTTAGAAATTATGATAATGCCTCTATGATAATATATTTAAGAAAGAAAAAAAATTTATTGTACAGATGTAATTGTGGCCAGAGAAGAGTGGGGCAAGGATATGTGAGAGGAACAGCCCTGCAGACATCAAGGTCAGCGCAGAAGGAGGGAAGGAGGTGCTCCAGGCACCAGAGAGGAGATTCTCCTGCAGGCCAAGCTGCAGGCCATGGTGGGGCAGCTGTGCCCCTGCAGTCCATGGGGGTCCAAAGGGATGGAGAGACCCACCTGCAGCCCGTGGAGGAGCTGGACCCCACACTGGAGCAGGTGGATGCCTGAGACAAGGCTGTGAACCCATGGAAGACCCATGGTGGAGCAGGCTCCTGGCCTGCAGACCCATGGAGAGAGGAGCTCATGCTGGAGAACGTTTCCTGGTAGGACTTGTACCTTGTTGGGGACCAACACTGGAGCAACCTGTCCTTGAAGGACGGCACCCCATGGAAGAGTGACCTACATTGCAACAGTTTGTGGAGAACTGTTGCCTGCTTGGTGGACTGACAGTGGAGAAGTTCATGGAGAACTATCTCCTTTGGGAGACAATCCATGCTGAGGCAGGATAAGGACTCCTCTCCCTGAGCAGAGACAAGAACAATGTGTGATGAAGTGACCATAAACCCCATTCCCTCTCTCCCTCAAATGCTGGGGTGCAGCAGGTAGAGCTGGGAAGGAGGGAGGGGTGGGGGGGACGTGTTTTAAGGTCTGTTTTTACTTCTTATTAGTCTACTCTGATTTTGTTGACAATAAATTCAGATAATATCCCAAATTTGAGTCTGTCTTTCCTGTGATGGTAACTGGTGAGTGAGCTCTCTTGCTTCTTACCTCATCTCATGAACCCTTTATTATATTTTCTCTACCCTGTCCAGCTGTGGAGGGGAGTGATAGAAAAGCTTTGGTGGGTGTCTGGCATCCAGCCAGGGTCAACCCACTACCTATGAATCACAGGTAATAGTGGGAAAACAAATTCAGCTCAGGATGTAATTTGGTTGGCGTGATGGTCGTTATCAGAAAATTATATATTCTAACCAAGCAATCACCAAGTCTGACGCATATTTTATTTCCAGGGGTCCATCATGTTCCAGCTCCAGTCTCAGTTCTTATTTCCCTGGCACAGAAGAACATATGTGAGAGGAACAACAAGTGGATACAGCTCTTGGTAGTCTTGATTGAAGTGGTTACAGAACCACTTTAACCTAAACTTCCCATGAAAATTGGACTTAAGATAATCAGGCCTTCTATTAACATATCTGGTCTATTCTTAGCCCCTCCCTATAACTTTAAACTTATGCTAAATTGCGCTGGATTTGAGTCCTGGCCTCAAGTTTTGAGGTTATTATACTTTCAGACATTTTCTGAAAATCAAAAGTTGGGTAGAGGAGCCAGACTTCCACTCCTTTGGGGAAAAGCCAGTTGTAACTGTGTATTGCATATATTGTGTCAGCCACCTGACTGATCTCAGGCATACCTCACCTCTCAGCTGACACCTGCACACCATGAGAAAGACCATGACAGCACAGTTCATATTGTCTTGGGGACAACACTGGCAGAAACTGGTGGTGAAGAATGAAACATGACCTCTATCTTTATTTAAAAAGTTGTGTTTAAGTTTTGAACTCATTTGATTCACCAAACCAAGTTATTCCTTGGTTCCAAATTTCAGCTCATGCATGGTCAGCCCTGTGAAGGAGACCATCCGTTACTGCTGGTGTTGGCAGAGAGCTGCAGGCTTGTTTTTATGCAGCTTAGACCATTCATGACAGCTTTGCATTAACTTAAAAAAAGACAATAAGCTGCATAGCAAAATAGCAAAATTAAATTTATTTTAAAACGTTAACAAAATCACTCTCAATACCCTTCCAAGAAGTACACAACAGAATTTCCTTAGCCTCATTTTAATGCAACAAAAGAGACAAAGAAAGAAAATTAGTTAGTTAGTCCCAGTCCCATGATAGATTCATGGGACAGTCACTACCAGGACTTCAGAGCCTCCTGATTGCCAGTGCACCTCTCCCTCCCCAGCCCATCTAGGCCTTCTGGCTGTGACAAAACTAGCAGCTGCTTGCAAAAAACAAGCTGAAGGACAGAGATAACAGCACCTGAATGCTACATAAACATCAGGATTGTGGTAGCTCTCTAATAATATAAACCAATTATGTTCTTCTGGCTCTGGTTTCCATCTTAAAAAGGATTAGTCATAGGGTTATGCAGAATAAGGGAATTAGCCTTTCACCTCTGAAAAATGTAAGTTCAAATATTAGTTGAGGTCATGAATGAAAATCAGCTTCTTCCACTCCAGCTTGTGGTTATATATTAGGAAATCACAACACAAATTGGCAGAACAGTCCCAGGAGAGGAATAGCAACAGCAGCTTGCGCTATACACAGAGTGTGTGTGTACATATATTGTATACAAAGTACATATATACATATAACCACTTACACTACAGAATGGGGAAGATGGAATAAGAGAGCATGTTTAGAGATAGGATGGCTTTGAAATGTTTTGAAATCCGACACTGAGTCCTAATCAAGAGATCTGACGTGGAGCTTTAGTCCTGTGATAACCCTTGGAATAATCTTCCCCAAGCAATCTTCCCCTTTAATCACCTCACACTGCAATACCTAGTCTAAGCTAGTCCTCAAAGCTCCTCTTCAATTTCAGCAGAAAGACATGCACAAGGTTATCTATTCCACCTACTTCCCACACCCATCCAATGATTACAGGACAATGAATGTTTACAACTCTTGGGTAGCTGATCTCGATTTCTCTCTCTCTCTTAGGTTGAGATGTACTCAACCTAAATCCCTTCCCACGCCACATCTCTGTTTTGTCTAATCTATTGATTAAAGATTCAAAAATGGGTGACTCCTTTCACTGAAAATTCACAGCAAAATTATCCTCTTATGCGCCATAGAAATTCAGTATGACTAAAACATCAATAAATTATTGAGACTGGGATGGCAGATCTCATTTTATGGGCAATTTCCAGCAGGTAAAAAGGGGTTGGAAAATTATGGACAACAAAATAACCTTCCTCTAACTAAGGCTTTGATTTCTACTTTAAAAGTATTAACATTGCATGGAAAAGATGAAACCCAGACAGAAAATTTTAATAAGTGATCTTCTGTTCCTACAGAAAAGACAGACCCTTCTTGATCAGAGAAGATACACTCTTTTTGTACAGGCTCATGACACCAGTGGACAAGAACACAGACTTTCATTTAAACAGTAGGCTCAAGTTGACTTAAAATTATAGACACATATTAAAAAACCCAAATTGTATAGAAATGAAAGAGGTATAAAAGGTATAAGACTCCAGCCCCTGCCATGGTGTGCACAGTGAGAACACTCAACTCAAACTGAGATAGTTAAAAGTAGGAACACTATTTAGAAACTGCATTTTAGCTCTAAGTGTCCCTTGGTTATGTAGAAATGTATGCTGAAATAACTAACATAGAGGAGACAAAATTTTTTTCTTCAGTGGAATACATGAAATTCAAGAGATTTTGCCAAAGGGATCCTCTGTTCTGAAATTTCATTTGTGCTTATGAAAAGTTTTGACTTCTGTGACCAGTTACAGATTCAGAAACTCAAATCAACAAATCACAGAGAACAAAGTGCTTGAATGTATCTCCAGGAAGCAGGCATTTTCTTCAGAATGAACAGGAAAAAAAAAAAAAAAAAAAAAAAAAAAAAAAAAAAAAAGACAAAAGAGTTTAGCCTCAGGCAGCAGAGCAATGCATGGAATATTTGATTGCTCCACCATTCAGGCAATTCCTTGTCTTATCCTGCAAAACAAATAGAGCTTGCCTTTAGTAAACTTTAGATTGATTTCAAAAAGAAACACAAGACATGGTTAATTTTCCTAGACATAGAAGAAAATTTCCCTAAAATTAAAAATATAAAGGTCTTAACAATCCAACTGTGAAGGATATATCTCTTCCTTTGAGATGGAGAGCTTTCTGCAACAATGAGTTATTTCATAGCAACTGCAACAATCAATAGGCTTAAACACCTATTTCACTTCCAAAGAGAATTTGCTTAATTGGAAATAAGGCTACTAAAAAGCTGAGTAAGATCATCCACAGATTGCTTAATGCATCTTAATCATTTACAAGCAAATAAGATTAACATTTATAATTTATCCTTTGACAGACAACACTAAATAAGAATTTCAATCTGTAATAAGAATTCCAATCTGTGTTACTGATACTAATGAAGAGAGTGGAAATTCAGAGCAGATAAAGAACATGCTCTTTACAGGTTGCTGAGGCAGGAAAGGTACCAGTTTTTTTCCTACCTGCTTGTTTTTCTGCTGTCCAATGCCAGTGCATCCACAAAAGTCAGACTCTTGTTCCAAAGCCAGAACGCTCACTCTGTTTCACATTTTGTGGCAGGCTCATACTTCAGGCCAAGCTCAGGCCATAGCTTTCTAATTTTTCTCTAAATCACTTGGTACACTTTTGGGAGTTATTAAATGAAGTGAGCAATGATACATAACAATTGTGTGTGACAGGGAGAAATACACTGTTCCTCTTGTGGGGACAAACTGCAAACCTGGATAATGCCAGGAGCAAAGCCTACCTTGAAAAGCCACATTTATGCTCAGGGGCAGTTTAAGCTTTTGACAAACAGTTAAAGATAAATCCTGTAGTAATGACAGACAACAAAATGGTACAGTTCTCCTGAAAGCACTTACACAGATTCTGGAGAGATGCCCAGAAAGAGCCTCAGGCATGAAAATAAATGATAATATGTGTAAGTTTCCCATAACAAGTCCATAAGTCTAGAGTAGTACATAGATAATGGGCAGTGAGAATAACATCTTTCTGAAAGGGGAAATTGGAACAGAGGCAGATAAAGGGAAACACTGAAACTCAGAAGTTATTCTTAAACTATTCTTACACATCATTGTTCATTAGTGAAAAATCCTCCTTTGCACTGATGAATACAGAAAATAGGCATTTCCTTGGATAGGCTACCTTTTCAACTTCTGGAGAAAGAAAAAGGAAAATCAAGTGAACTCTCACTTCTATCAAGAATAAGCCTGTCCTGTCAAGTTGCAGTTATTACTTTCCTATGTCAGAACTGCAAAATAACTATTTAGGAGTGATAATTCTCAGAAGAAGGTTCTTCTTTGGTCCAAGCCATGAAGCCGTGACAACTCCAGCTGTAGTTTGGAAAGGACCATGGTGCCTACATATTGCCTATATTAAACAAAAAGCATCTGTAGTAGGGTTGTTTTCTTTTTTTTAATCAGTGTAAATAAGACTGGCACAAAAATCCACACGCACGATTCCATGTTCACTCCGACCAGGACTACTTCTGTTTATCTAGGATTTTAAAATGAACAATAAACTATTTCTAAAAAAAAAAAAAAACACCACCACAAAGTAATCTTTAGGATTTTGATTACTCCAGTGCACGTTAAGCCTCAAAGAAGCAATGAGCCACAGTAAGTTATTTACCGTTAGAAAAGACAGAAACTTGTCCTGTTTTTCTAAACTAACACCACAAGGCAGGTTACCACAGGATCTAATTCATGAAAAACTGAGGGGCACACCTTCCTGTGAAAGCAGGACAACGATACAGCGTGACCTGGATGGCCTGAAAACAACGAGAAGTAGGGCACAAACCCCTCCCGAGTTACGTCTGCTGAGAGCAGCCCTAATTGCCGGCCCCCGCGGTGCGAGCGCGGTGTCACAGGGCCAGCGGCGGCCGTGCCACCCGCGGCCAGGCACGGCGACAGGCGGGCCGTGCCCTCCTCTGCCGCACGCATCCCGCTTATTTACTTCGCGCAAATGAGCACATGGCAGCTGTCACTTTGAGGCGCCCAAAGGAAACGTTTCAAGCGCAATTGCAGCGTGAAGCCCGTCGGTGCCCTTCTGTCTGCCCTGCAGCTTGGAAGGAAAATCCCGCGAAACGCGCCCGCTCCCGAAGCCGCCATCGGCGCGGGCACGTCCCGTCCGAAGCGCTCGCAGTTACCGCCGCACGGGCGCTGCCCTCACTCTCGACCTGACCGCTGTGCTCAAACGCGAGGCACAAGGCCACGGCCAAGGCAGGGTACGACCCCCTCAGATCTGCTGCCAGGCCGGCGGGAGGAGCGTGCCAGGAACACTCGTCTGGGGTACCGTGTGCCTGGCGGCGAGAGAGGCGGGGGGAGCGCTGGCCTTGCGCTGCCGGGAACACCGCGGTCCGAGCCGCGGGGCAGGAAAAAACAAACAAAACATCTCCCCAGAACCAAAACACAAACAAGCGCTCTCCCGGTGGCGTATGTTCGCGGCTGAGCCCTGAGGCAGGAGCAGTGCTTTGGGACAGGGTTTCTCCGCCGCCCCATCCTGTTCCCGCGGCTCTGCGGCCACGCAAGCTGTCACCGGGAATGGCCAAGCGCGGCTGTCCCCGCTACCCGCGGATGCTCCCCCGCCCCGGCTGCCCCCGCCGCTCCCGCTCCGCCGCTCCCGCCGGCCGCCGCCGCCGCCTCCTCCCTCCCTCCCTCGGCAGGCGGGGCTGGACCCGCCCCCGGGCTTCCCCCACCGCCCGGCAAGGGGAGGGGGCTCTGGCACCGCCCCATCCCCGCCCCTCCCGGTGGAGCAGCGCCCGGCGCGCCCCTTAAAGCCGTTCCCGCCCGCCCGCGCGGTCAGTCCGCGGGGCCGCCGCCGGTCACCGCGGGGAGGCGCCGGGACGGGGTGGCCGCGATGCTGGAGAACGGCTCCCTGAGGAACTGCTGTGACCCGGGCGGGCGCGGCCGCCTCGGCTTGGCGGAACGGGAGGCGGCGGCGGCGGGAGCTCCGCGGCCCGCCTGGGTGGTGCCGGTGCTGTCCAGCGTGCTGATCTTCACCACCGTGGTGGACATCCTGGGCAACCTGCTGGTCATCCTCTCCGTCTTCAAGAACCGCAAGCTTCGGAACTCAGGTAAGGGCTTGACCCCCGCACCCTGCCCCGGCGGTGGCAGGGAGCAGCGAGCGCCCGAGTCCCGCCGCTATCCTGGTGCTGGCTTCCACCTGACCTGAAGAGTCCAGCCCGCTTGTCGAGTCCGCTGAAGGCGGGGGACCAGAGCCCCCATCCATTGGTTCTTGCCCTGTAGTGTGTGCAGGGACCCCCAGGCGCTCAGTCACCCTTCCCAGCGCGCCGCCTCTGCGCTCCTCTCGGGCTCCGTCCTGCCCTCTGTCCGGGAACGCATGTCGTTCCGTGGTTCCTAATGAGGCATTATGTGGTCTTTATGGAGCTCCCGAAGAGGGGAATCGGTGCCATCCGGCGGCAAAAAGCGTGCCCGAAGCCGTCGGAGGAGTGAAGGAGGAGCTTTTAAAACTTGCTCAAGAGTCCTAAAAAACACGGTGCTGTGCATGCGTGGGGAAGCGGCTCAGCCCGCTCTCTGGAGCCCGCATCAGAGTACGCGGTAGTCTTCACGAAATCGCCTTCTTGTCTCCTCATCGCGTATCCTTCAACCAGAACGCAACAAATAAAGTGCGGTGTTTTCTTTGAGTGGTGTCTACAGTTTCTCCTTGTGTGTGCTAGAATGTTGCTCTGCGTTTTTTACTTGCTAAACGTACTGGCTTTATCTCCTCATCTCTGCCGGGCTGGTTCCAACGTGTTTCAAACTACAGAACTCTGTAGTTTCTCACCAGCTTCTCTGATTTGCTTCCTGGCCCTGATTCGCGCACGTCCCGCTGCGTGCGGATCCTACAGCCCCTCCGGCTTCCCCCGTCGATGGAGCCAATTATTCCCTGACAAGCAGGGAAGGGCACTCGGCTGGATGCTGGGTGTCGGTGCAGTGCCGAAATTGTGGTATATCTACTATAGTTCTTACAGTACTTAGCTGTTCCCGGAACTCATCATTCCTCCGAGACTCGAGTTCCCTCGTTTTCCATGCGCACGCAGGTCGGGGTAACCAAACTTTGCTGGGAGCTGGCAGGAGTCCGAAGCGCTGCGCTCCCCTCGCTCGGAGCCAGAGGGTTCTGCCATCGATCCTCTGTGTCAGCGGGTGCTCCCTGGCCCCCGGGAAGGAGGGAGAGCTGCTGGCTTGTTTCTCCTGGGGGTGGTGGGGGTGTTGGTTTGGGGTTTTTTAACCAGTGTCTCTTCCCAAGCGCTGTCGTGTCTCACGTGCGGTGATTAGAGCTCCTGCTAACGGGGAGCAGGCGCTCGCTCGCCCTTGCTTTAAATTAAATCGTACTTAGGGGCAAAAGCAGTTTAAGGAGGGGTAACTCTTGCGCTCCCCAGTCGCTGCACGTCTAGCTGCAGGCGGGAGGTGCCGGCAGGTCCCGTTTGCACGGGGCTGAGAGATAACACCCCCCGAGGAGCACCGAACCTGAGAACGTCTGGAAGGGTTTGACTGAGCGAGGGAAGACATGGGGTGGTCGCTGCTAGTCCGTGCGCTTGTGCTTGGGCGGTCCGTCCCAGAGGACCGCGCCGAGAGAAGCAGAACCGTGCCGGGGCCGGTAGTGCCGGCACGTCCCGGAGCCGGAGCCCTGCGTGCCCTGAGCGGGACCGCGGCCGCCGAGCAGCGCCGGGCTCTGCCCCGGGTGAGCGGGGCTGGGCTGGGCCGGGTCGGTCCGGGCTGGGCGGGGCACTGAGTCCCGCGGGACCCGCCGTGACTCGCCGGCGCTCTCCCGGCCCTCCCGGCCGGAGGAAGGCGAGTCCCCGAAGGATTCGCGCCTGGACTCCGGGGGCAGGAAGCGCCCAGGGAACAGGCTCTCGCTGGAGGGGGCGGCCGGCCCGAGGCATCAGATCCCGTCCGGGGGGAGGAAGAGAGGGACTCTCTTCTAAAACATTCCCTTTAACCAGACAACAGCAAAGGGAAGTTTGGAAGGGAAGAGAGTGATGCCCGGAAGAGTAAGTTTCAAGATACTGATCAAACTACTCTGTGGCACTCTGGGACTGTTGGGGAAAAAAACAACCCCCAAAACCAAAAAAAAAAAAAAAAAAAAAAAAAAAAAACCCCAAACCTAGTCGCTTTACCTAGTTCAAATACCTGCTAATTGATCTCCTTCTAGGATAATCCTTAATGTGATACCGCTGACCCTGTCCCAAAGATCTCTTTAGCTTTGATAAGTACAGTGAAAAACAGCAGGGAATTCTGTCTGCATAATCTTCATAAGGTTAAATACCTTTTAAATCGCCAGTTCTTAGTTTTACATCAGGCAGACGTGACTCTTGGAGGTGAAACTGAAAGGGCATAGTTTGGTAAATGTCTACAGAAGTCTTTTCAGGAAAAATTTCTTGGGGAGGAAGAGGACTGGAAACTGATGTGGGTGGAGTGATAGAGGGGCTGGGAAAGTGGCAGACAGCTAAGGCAGTACTTGGGAGCCCTTAGCCTCTGACAAAGAAAGATGGAAAAGCAGGTGGACTTGCAGGTTTCTATTCTGAGCAAACAAGAAACGACGTGTTTGTACCTGCAAGGGGAGTGAATGCAGTAGAAAGTGAAATGGTGAGGAAAAACGGCATGAAAGGAGTTAGACCTTGTCAGAGAAGGAAAAGATGAAGTTAGGGGAATGGTTATGACAGGAAGACATCTAGATGATCAAAGGAAAAAGGAAGAGCTATACATCATGAGCACTAGGTTCCCTTTAAAGAAGTTAGTGAGAGATTTTTCTTGGATGAGACTTTGGGACTTCAAATAAGTCACAGGCATACAAGGAATAAATTAACCAGCTTTGCCTACTTCTGTGGCACAAGAAGTAATCATACCTTCAGAAAGCAATACAGGTCTTTAGCAGTTTTTCCAGGATTTATCAACACTATTCTGTTCTAGATTTCACAGAGAGATCTGATAACTGGAAAGAATGTAGTTATGCATCACTGTCCTTAAAGCATGACCAAAAGTAAATCTATTCTAATGCTGTTATATAATGGGAGGTGCAAGAATGGAGTGAAATAAAATGACCTATTAGCCATTGGTCTTGGACCCTATTATGTTCAGCAGGAGAGAAATAAAGAATAGATAGGATTGGTGTTTCTGGACATTGCTCATTCACTCCTCAAACATGGGAATTTTGCCAGCCTTACAACAGAATGATTGTTTCAGATCACACAGAAGCCTCTTTCCAACATTTAAATTTGGTTTTGGGGAAAATCTGTGAAGACTCTTCCAAGTAATGCATAGCATAATTGGTATGAATCAACATGCTTGTCTTACATAACTGCACCCAGTCTTTCTGTGAGAGGCTGAGCAACTTCTGATCTCTGAAAGTGATTTAATTTACACAAATTAATGTTTTTATCAGTTCTAATTTGGGAAGAGAGCAATTTCATCTAACACACTGCAAAATTAAATAAAACTTTGTATGTGGAAATAATAAAATTAAATCAGCTTGCCTTTCTATTTGAAATGTCAAATGTGTTCTGAATTTTCAAAAACAATTATTGATTTTGTGTGTCTTCAATTAAACATGCCCAGTTGATGGCAGCTTTTACATTGCTGAACTTTTGAAGTGTTAAAGTTTACATGAGCTCAACAACCAGTGCTGGATGATCAAGTATCCTGAATGTGCATCAAGTAAATCAAAGCCACTAGATGCTTTTAAGAATTTTAAAGTTACTTTTGTACAGCTGTAGCTATAAATGTAGCATTATAGGCTGGGGTAAGAACCTGGTAGGAAGCACTCTAGAAGTGGGAACCAGCAAGGCATCTCCCAGAGGACAGAGATAAAGCAAACCATTTATACTTCATTGGCCCTAAAGCCAGTATGAAATCAGTGAGAAGTGAGAATTAGGCACATTAACTCAATATCATTTCAAATAGTAATGAGGGCTTGGGACCCTTTGACTTTTGGCAGAATATTAATATTAACTTTGGTACGTTGCCAAATAATGCATTAGTGGAAAGTGGTATTTTTAGTGCATTTTGTCAGCCCTCCTCACCCTCTCCACTATTTTCCTTTCTATATATATCAGCTAACACAGCACAGTGAGACTCCAATTTCCATTTGAATGTCAAGGTGCTGTTGCAACACAAATTAAATCAAAACTCATGTTTCTTTTACCTATAAGAGCATGGGTGAATTCGCATGTTTAGTTCTGTCTAATGTGTATGTGGCTCTAGAGATGGACAATGCTTCTCATATGTACATCTGTACAAAATAAATAATCCTGCATGTAGAATTTTAATATTGATACTTATCCATCTACTAAATAAACTTGTTCAGCAATATAAGCAAGTCTTGTAGTATTTTCTCATGCTCTTTCCCTTTCCATAGCCTTCACTCCACATCTCTGTGATATAGCTGGAGGTAAGTTATCCCCACTGTTAAATGCTATTTTCAGTTATTCTTCGTCTCTTTGGCCACATCCGTTCTCTTTCCCTCCTTTATTCCCCTGCTATTATTTTTCCTGTCACTGGAATACAGGACAATTGTTTCCTGTGATGGAATCCATCTCTTACAAAACGACAGTGGAGAAACCAGTTTCTGAAAACACTTGGAAAAATTGTCCTTTAATACCAGCAGTGACGCTGACAAGAACATATTTTGATGAGCAGATCATGAGATCCCATCTGATGGTTTCAGCTTTTGAACTCCTTACTCTTTGAACCCTGGATCCACAGAATTCTTAGCTCCGGGACTGGGTGTGTTTGGCTTTCATATTCTCTCTCACATTCTGCTTAAAGGTGCTCAATGCTAATAAATTGATGGGAACGTATCTTCAACAGTCACAAAAGTTCATTGAACCCAACACTTAGAATAATGGTCTTCTATCTCTTACCATGATTCAAACTCATTTTTACTTTATTTTACCTTTGTGATTATCAGTTGCTTACTTAGAGTGGATATCTTTATTTGTAGAATTACAATTATAATTTCATTTGAGTGGATTGTTTCTCCACCTGTTGAGAACTTTTCTGCAATATTAATGGGCAGTAAACAAATGTTTACCCCTCAACCTTTTTTTTTTTTTCCATAGTAGACAAGTAAATACTTTTAGTTTCCTCTAAGTAGCTGCATTCTTAATTTTCCTGGGTTTTTGAGGTCTTTCCAAACTAAATTAATCTGTCTTAAACAGAAAACTGACCTGTTCACAGTAATGCAGATGAAGTACCACCAATACTCTCTTTTCTTAAATGTTAAATCTTACTCTATTTTCTTAAATATTAGCATTCTATTCTTCTCTGTCCTTTCCTGGATGGACAAAATGGACCTGGCATGCCTTGAAGGCATATTTTCCTTTTATGTGGTAGCATAATATGGGTGACTGTTCTTGGTGCAGTCACTTGCTGATGCAGCTCTTCTTTTTCTTTTGTTGCACAATTATTCCTTCAGTTCCTGACCTCGTATCTCATGTTATTATACTCTATCCACTTTCTGGTCTTTTAGTCCTCAAGCAAAAAAAGAACTTGACATGTCCGTGTAGCAGTAGGCTCTCAACTTGGTACTATCACAAAATTTCATTAATTCTCTTTGTGTTTTGTGACGTAATACTTCTGAAACATACAAAATTAGTTCAATGTAGGTTATCTCCCTCCGGTCCAACAATTTTCTTTCATCATTGTCCAGGCAGTGGTAGCAACAGACTGTAAGTGGTACCCTGGTGATTCCAAGGCTAGATCTCTTTAGAGCAACCTCCCAGATCCAGAAAGTCGAAGTCCAGCTTTTATTAAATAAAGATGATCAAATTAGTTGGTACAGCCACTTTTTATAAGCTCACATTGATTTTATTCCATTTGTCTCTACATGCATCTTTAATTTTCCTATCCCTCCGAGTTTGTCTCTCAAGTCTTGGCTACAACTGCAATTAAGAACCCAAATATTTCTCAATTCATTCTTTCTTTTCAACAATTTCCAACCTTGAAAAAAGGTGACATGTTAGCACATACTCTGTGGTGGACAAATTAATCTTCCAGAGGTGCCAACACTAGTTTACTGTTCTTATTACTCCCTAATTGCTTTTCTGACTTACTGCGAGCACTATTCATGCAAAAAGGACCAGCATTTGTGCAGCACCATAGCAAAGGAGGAGGAAATGGGTAGTAAAGTGTGAGAGCACCACAGCTGCAAGTGAGTCATGGCAACACTGCTCTTTGGGATGCATGTGGGAGCCAAGCTCTGAGAGAAATCAAATCACTCAAGCCTGAGAGAAATCTGCACTTCCCTACTGGCAGTGAGGACTAGAGAACATTTCAGCCCCTTTTTACAGGTCCCACATGTAGCTCTCAATACTTTCAGAACACAACACTATCTCTAAAATAACAGATGTTAAAAAGTTCCTACCATCAATTATATTCAGTCTTTCTGATATTTTTGCGTTATTGTAGATATGCTAATTCCTCACCTGTCAGCCTGCCTTGGCCCCATTTTTGTCATTATTAAAAGGTCTAGCAAAATCTTTCTTCAAACCAGGAGCCATTTTAACTCAATTTTCAGGGTACCCCTCCCCCAGTAACTTGTCTTTCCTTTCCTCTTTTTTACTGTGCTGAAAGTGCATTTTAGTAATTTTAGAAGTCTTTGCAAAGTCAAAGAAGTTTAGGGGTTTTGTCAGTTTCCATTTTATCCATTTTTGCTCTCTCTAGCAATTTTCTTTGGTGAATATATTTTTTACTTCTAGCCTCATTTCTTGCCCCCAGTATCCTTACTGAGACAACTTCTTCATGTAGATCTGGAACTTTTTCTTATATTTTTCCCTCTTTTGGATGCAAGTTACAGAGAATATTTTTGTACCTTTAATACGAAAAAATGCCAACCTTCCTCCACATTCAAGTCCCTAAGCTCCTCAGCACAGATGATTTCACTTTCCTAATTAGCTTCTTTTATTTATCAAAATGTGCAAACCCCCTCTTAGTTATGTCTGCTTTGTTTATTCTTTTATTTAATTTAACCAAAATAATCTTGTTTGTTTTCAATACAACCTTATTTTCTATGGCAGGCTCTTCAGGGATGTCTTTGTTCTTTGTGGAAACAAAGGCTGGGGTATATTGGCAAATAGACTCTGAATTGAAGAAATCTGCTGGGTGTATGTCCAGAACTCAGCTGCCATTTCTGTGCTTATTTTCCCCTTTACATATGAGGACCTGCATTGTCCTGATGTTAAATTGGCTCCATTAGTGTTTTCCTACTAATAGGAACGCATTCTCATCCAATTTCAGGTTTCTGCATTCTTCACTGCACATTGTCTTTACAACTCTTCACCAATGTAATTTTGGCTTTTACCAGGATATCCTCTCTCTCAATCTCTCTCTCTCTTCATTCTTCTTCTTTTATGAAGACAATAGACCTTTTGGTTGGTATTTCTCTTCTCTACTCACTGGTGCAATTCCATTCTAACAGAATTGTTTCCATGAAGTTTTATTTTTATTTCTCACTGGTTTTGGATCCCCTGTTTCATTTCATGGGTTCCTGGCACCCTTTAACTGACTCTACTGCTTTTTATATTACCACTCCAGTTGAACTCCACAACGACTGAGCTCCTGTTTTCTATATTTTTTGCCACCACCTCCCTGAAGCCAAAATTCCCTTGCCCTGGTGTTAAATGAAGAAACTATATGGTTTCTTCTCAAGCTCTCTTCCCATCTCTCAACTTCAAGTTCTTTTTACTCATTCTGCCAGCTTGGATTGCAAGCTGGTATCCCATATGCTTAGGTGAAGTCTGTCCATGAAGATATGAAACCTCTTCGCACAAAATACCTCCAAATGATCAATACTCCAAAGCTTTCTATATAACTTCTAGAACTATTCAGTCATGTGCTCGTGACTCATCTCATAATTCTAATTATGCTTCTATTCTCTTCTTGGAGAGGAAACAGAATAAGTTAATCAACAATTCCATCCTCTTTTTTGTGAAACTTGGTTCAAACAGTAACTAAATGAGAAAATATGTCTTCAAAGTTACTTATGAAATAATAACTCTCAACTTTGTTAACCTGTAAATAATTCCAAAAGTAGAAGAGCAAAGTGAAAAGCCAGTATTATTAATTTGCAAAATAAGAAAATTTCTTCAACAAAGGAGGTGAATCTTGCAGAAAAATTTAGAAAAAAGTGAAAAGTGGAAACCTAAGATTGTTCTAGAAGAAAAAAAAATCTGAAGGATGTGGAATTTTAAATTATTTCAGAAATAGAAAGTTTGTAAGGTAATTATGATCCTAGAGGGATTGAAAGAAGTATTTAGGAGTACAGAAACATCATAAAGTAGAAAAATTACTTCTCCATCAATCTGCGCCACAGTGAATGCTGTTTAGGGTAAAATTGTAACTTATTGCAGGTTATTCTGCAGCCATAGGGTATTTTGTATCTTCCTTTGAAGCAATACATTACTGCCAAGTTATCAGTGTTCTGAATTATCATTTACTTTTATCCTGTATGGTAAGTATTCCATTTATTGATAAGCAAAAAGCAAGTTTATTGGTAAGATCAGGTTCAAGATACTTTTATTTTAGAATGTAATATTCAGTCCTATTCCACTTAATAAGTGGAGCTATTGGTATGCTTATCTTTAGAGGAAATAGAATGATAAGGATTTATTTGAGCTGCAGAAGTATGTTTTCCTGAACTTGTAAAGAAGAATCTAAGGGTGTATTTATGTTGTGTATTTCATTTGGCACAAGTCCATTCTACCCATATTTCAAGGGAAGGAAAACCAAAGGATGCTGTTAGTGTGATGCTTTTCCTGCAACACTGTATTCAGGCTCCCCTTAAGGCCTACTCTAACACAGTCACACAGCTTTTGCTTTTTTTTTCAGCTCAGAGTATGAATAAGTTTCTTTCATCTCCTTGATATAACCAATGCAAACATACTCTCAGATACAGGAAATTAGAAGGAGCTCTTAGCAGCTGTATTATGGCAGTTCCAATGTGTCTTAGGAGCACTCCCTTTCCTGCCAGCTCTCTCCTGGACTCTGGACTGACATTCCTTTTGCAAGACTCACTGACTGCATGAGGAATGACCTCTCTGCAGTAAAGCTCTATTCTTGGATAGAACAGCAGAAGCAATTCAAGGATTCATGGTGCTCTTTGGCGCAATCAGCCAGAGCTAAGAGACCAAACCTCCCCACAGAGCACTAGGATAACTAATTTTAAAAGACTAGTTTTTTTCATCTATTCTTAGCAGATATATATTCACCAGATTACTTTAATCATTGTGTTGAGGATGTTATACGAGACTACTCTCATTCCATTAAATCAGTGACAACCTGTTCTCTGCCTCTAGGAGTAAATTCTACTCCTACTCCAATTCAGATCTATTATGAGTACCACTACCTTCAGATATGCTTCAGATTTTAGCTTCTTAGAAGTTATCCTTTATAAGTGCATATTGGTGCCCTGACATAAACTGGAAAGTACATTGCCTTGTTCCTAAGAGTACATATGAAAACAGCCAAGTTATCATGAGCTGATAAAACCATTCTTTCATTTGCAGAAAGGAATGCTAACGCTATCACAATTTTCATTTCCTAAAAATGAATCTGAGCAGTTGTTCTGCTTTTTTAACTTTCCCCCTTGATATGGGCATAAAACAGATTTCCTGACAGCAAAATCCTACAGAAACATGTCTAAATCACTGTGGGTGCAACACTGTGGTGTGTCCTCCCTAACATCAGTAGCTGCTTTAGAATCTTCTGTTTTACTTTTGATCTCCATGCTGATAAGGACTGAACTATATCAGAGTCAGCATTTTCCTGACATTTCCGCCACGTATGGGACAGCTACATCTTGACATAAAAACAAATAAAAACACCTTAAACATGTTCATCAAATGACTAGAATCCTGATAGTTGGGATCCTCCTTTTAATTATTTATTAATTGTAGAGGTACTTGATTACACTGTTTAATAAATGCTGCTGAAATTATGTCTGCAGCAAAAACATAACCCTTCTGACAGACTTCCCATTTTTTTCAGCTGTGTTTTACGGACTTGGATCAGTTTCAATGTTTAAACACTTTATGAAGATGATAATAATTTATATGATAGTTCCATTAATATTGTCATCTTTTTGCTATAGAACAACATCTGCTTACCTGTTGGTTTATATTGCCATATTTGCTCAGTGTAGGCAATAACTGCTGTCAGAAGATACCACATGCAGCTCCTGGAACTAGCAGTCTGACTAACAAGAAAAATATCTGCTTGCTATCTCAGCCCTTATAAATATAGTTATGTTAACTAATTGTAAGTTTAGAACTAGCAGGAAATTGTAAAATATATCACAAAGGAGACAGGAGCCAATAAGTGGCATCCTCAGGTTGTCTATGATTTGCTCCTACGCTGCCCAAAATTCTCAGTGTCCTCTCATTCTAAAGCCAGTTCCAATTTTCCAAATAATTCAAGTATACACAGCATTTCATTTGAGTGCAAATAGGAAAAAGAACCTTTTGTGAGAAGGCTGTCACCTGTGAATATATGTAATAATAATCAATCTAGCTATTTTTATGTCCTAATTTTTTATTCAAGTAAAAATAACCTACCTTTTGAATATTATCCACACAGTTTAATGAAAAAAGTGTCTATTCAAGGTGCCCATTCAGTGCAGATCCTGTCTATGCTGAAATTTATTGGAGTTGTGATCCTTAGGACTTTTAAAATATGTTCTTAGAAGTAGTAAACTCTAATCAGATTTTCTGCTGACAAATAAAAGTCTGTTATATTAAAACATGCTGCTTTTCTTCAAGACAAGTAAAGACATGCAAATGGCACAGTCACTACATGCCAACTGGGAGTTGTCCATCCCTCCTTTCTGTGAACTGCCCCTTAAGGTTCTTAAGAGTCTTAAGAGACTAAACATTCCAACCAGCTTGCTTGAAATCAGTTGTTACTCACTGAAATGCACAGGGTGTAATTTTTGGATTGTTAGAGAGGGAAAAAAAAAGATTAATAGGGAACTGGTATCTTTGTATGCCTTTGTCTTGTTATGTTAGTGGTCATGACAGAAAGAATATTTAAAATTCAAATTTCCCTGCCTCAAGTCAGATAGTACACCATTATACTCCAGGTGTTTTATTGGAATAAAATATAGTGTCAGGAAGTGAGTGTTGTGCTGTGGAAATTGAAAACACTCCTACTCAAGGACAAGAATTCTCCCTGCGATATTTTTAAAGCGACTGCAAAAGTACTTGTTATTAGATTCACAGGTGAGGTTAGAGCCAATGGACAAAAGATTGCTTTCTGAATCAGTTTTCATGTTAAGCAAGACTTTAATTTCTTTTTTTTATTCTTTCCTTTGCAGTCATTAGAAGCAAAATGTGTAAAATATTAATCAGATGTTGAGGCAGGCTTTGTAGAAGGATGGTGTAACCATACCGATTTGCCTAGAAAAAATTATCTACTGGTAAGTGGGTTGAAAGAGTATATAAGATTTTACCTATGATCATGGTGCTGGGTATGAAACCCCAACTACAAAATCCAGAGTCCAATTGCAGCACTGGACATCTGCTGTTTCAAAGTAGAAGAAAAGTTAACTAATTTGAGGTCCTGTAATTATGCCTTTGGTTGGATAATCTAAAAACAATACCATTTCTTTAGTCACTCTCATGAAACACCTGGTATGCCAGGACCATAAAAACTGTAAAACTTGCTGTACAGCCAGCTTCCTGGTTAAAGATGAAGCAAGAATATCTGCTCTGCTTATGGAGAGCAAACACTACAGTGAAGTAGGTGACCTTCAAACACCCTCAAACATTCTCATGTAGTATATATATATATACATTACATGAGAATATATACCTTAAAGAATAAATATAGTGATTTCCATGTGAGCTCAGCTTAGTAAAAACTGTATTGGTTTGCTCCAGCTTGCAAGTGTATTCATGGAGTAAAAGAGGTGTGACTCAGTAGGTTAGGCAGACAGGAGTCACCCACAGGCCACCAGGTCACCCACTGGCTATAGCTGCCACAAGGAGCTGGTCTGAAGGGCTGCTTGCAGTCAGTTCACAGTGCTCAAAGGTCATCAGAGTAGCATGTGGAACAGGATTCTGCAGCCGGGGTAAGCTGAACCCAGTAGGTGAGTATCTAGAGAAGGAGGAGCATTCTAGCCTTGTTAAAGCCAGTGAGAATTGCTTTCTGAAAATGATTTTGCTAGGAGTTGGTGGCTCCTGCCTGTTTCTGTGCAGCCTCTACCAGACTCCACACTCCCCCCCCACAGAGTTCTGTACCTTTACTGGTCTGTAGATTTACAGGTCTGGAAATGTATCTTGGTCCAGGTTCTCTGTTTGGCTCAGCCTATTTTGTTCAGTCAAAGATTATTCAAAAAATCCTGCTGTCACAAAAAATCCAAAATATAAGAAATATAAGAAAAACAAAGTCCCATCAATTCTAATCTGCACTGGGGCCTCTTCTTCTGACCAAGCAAGTCTAGCTCATTGTTAATGACCATGTCTGGTGTCTGCATGCATGTTAACAGGTATGATCTTAAGTACCCTCTGATATTTAGTAGATCAAGTAGATCCCTCATCTGTCACAAAATAGAGCATCTGGCCTCTATTCCCTAGTGAAAGCAGTAAATATTTGGTACACTGATTCCTTTCTGGAGCAGGTCACCCTGAGAGGTTGTTGAGTCTCTGTGGCTGCAGACAGTGAAAGGCTGACTGTACATGGCCCTGAACAACCCACTATAGTTTCTCCCTCTTTGAATGGAAGAGTTGGGCTAGATGAACTCCAGAGATCAATTCCAACTTTAATGATTCTGTGGCTATATTGGTTACATGCCTATCACTCCTCATTTATCTATCTCAACAATATCATGACTTGCAGGCCGAGCCACAGTAGACTTGTCATGTCATTTGCCAAGGCTTCCACTGGCTCTCAGAAAAGACCTTGATTCAGCAAATGATCATTACACACTTTGTCTGTATTGAGTTGGAGCACAAAGCAGCTAATACTTCAGAAGAGAATACACAATCATCTTCTGTAAAAGCATTTTTTTTATTCATCTGTTCACATGCTGCTTACAAACCTATGAGTATCATTATAAGATGAATCATGTCACTGTACTTTGCTTTAAGACCTTGTTTCCAAAAGAAGCAGATGGCAGAGACTGACAACAGCTTCTGAAGACATTCATCTCCCTATACATGTACAGTAATGAGGCCTTCCAAAAGCTCAGAACAGAAAGGGTAAGACTTTTCCTTATTGAAAGATTATAATACCCATTTTTGTCAAGTATCATCTATTTTCTTCCTCAGTGAAACAGGAAACAAAAGAAGAAAAGAAGATTATAAGGAAGGAACTCCATAGGTTGTTTAGAAGCATTGGCAACTTGTCAACATAAGTGTTTTCCAATTAGATGGTCCCGTGTACTCTATTTACTGCAGTGTATCAGATCCTATTTTATAAAAATCCAGGATCCTCCACCATGTCAGGGAGTCAAACACAGAGCACTCAAAAGTACATAGGAGGAATAATGGACTTAGATTTGGTTTCTTTTAGCAGATGGAACCAGTTGACATGTACATGCTTTGCACATATTTGTCTCGGTAGCTGTCACAGGCTGCAAGTCTTCCACCTGCAGCCCTACGGAGCAGCTGAGCAAAGCACTGAGGAAATTGCCACTTGCATGACTTCAGTTCTGGAAGTGGAGATCCCAACATTTACACTGGTCAAAAAGTTCTGGGCTGTTTAAACTGGTCTGCTGGGCTAAACTACAAGATGCACCTTATCATGGCTAGTCAATTCTCTTGCAAATTGGTCCTGATTGTGTCCCATAGTCTCCAAGAGTCCCCAATTTTTTTCACTTCACATACCAGCCAGATAGCCTGAGTATCTTCAGGAATATCTTAAGCTTTATATTTTTAAATAGGGTTATTTAATGTCTGAGATTTCTTGGTTGGTTTGGGTTTTTTTAATTCAACTAATCTGCTAGCAAATATTAAAATAGAACAAAACACAAACCAAACAGCTTAACAAAACAAAACATGGTTTTAGTTTGAACAAAATTATTTTCATTTTTCAATTTCCTGTCTTTTTTATAAAAGAAGGTGGAAGTTAAGTTATTCTAAGGACTTGAGCAATGTTTTGTTGCAGTAATCAAGAAAAAAAACCAACATAATTTCCTTTGACACAAATACAGTTTAGATACAATAGCAAAGATGAAAGTCATAATAAATGTGATTGAATGAACTATTGTTTCACACAATATAAATTAAAATCTGTCAGGGCATAATGAAGTTTTTTTTCCAGAGTTCTCAGAAGTGAAATATTCTTCCTTTGTTTGGTTCCACACTTCAGTCTTTTATAGTTGATCTCAAACAAGTTTTGGGGTAGGGTTTTTGTTTGTTTCTTTAACAAAGCAACATCCTATAAATTGCTACATATTTCACTTTTATTTTTTTGACATGCAATATAGTGCTGAGACACTGAAAAAAGTTATTAAAAATTATAGGTCGCCCAGCTCTTTGTAGGGTCTAACTAGATTGCACCTGTTGTATTTTACAGCCTTTCACATTAGCCCCTTTGTCAGCAGTAAATGAGTTTTCATACTTGCAGTTGTACAAGTAGGTTTCCTATTCTTTCTTGGTTGAAGCAATCAACAGCTGTGACTACTTCAAAAGAAGAAAATTAAGCTGATATGTACTGGCAGATACAGAAAACAGGACTTATTTCATGAACCAGTGAAAACCAGTCTGGTTTTGTTGTTATTTAGTGGTTGTGCTCAGCAACCGGAGGTTCTGAGGCTGGGCTGCTACTGGTGCCATGGCGCTAAGCCTCAGAGTGAATGTCGGCTTCACTCCCCGTGTGACATCTGAACTGAAAAAGGGGAGATTTTAAGCTAAAGAGGGCAGATTTAGATTAGATATTAGTAAGGGATTCTTTACTGTGAGGGTGGTGAGACATTGGCACAGGTTGCCCAGAGAAAATGTGGATGCCCAAACCCTGGAAGTGTTCAGGGCCAGGCTGGGTAGAGCACTTAGCAATCTGATCCAGTGGAAGGTGTCCCTGCTCATGGCAGGGGGGTTGGAATAAGATGATACTTAAGGTCCCTTCCAGCTCAAACCATTCCATGATTCTACAAGTCTGTGATTCTCTCAGCAGCAACATGGGCCTTTTCCATCCCAGACCACCCTCAAGGAAAGAGCCTGACTTCACTGTTAGGGCATTGATATAAGGGATGTTCTCCCCTGAGCCTGCTGCAAAATGCAGCTCAGTTTCAGATGGCTGGACACACAGAACAAGGCATAGCTAGACTCATACACTGTCTTTAGCAGTAGGTGGAAGCAGGCACTGAGGAGAAAAAGAGAACAGAGCAACCCTGTACGATGCTTCTCTATTATTACAACTTGTGATTCCTTCCATCTCAGAGGAGTTCCTAAATCTAGTATGGTATGTCTGTTAAGTAACCTTCAAATTTAGTACTTCAAGTAAGTACTCTTACAAGTACTTTTCCAGTCTTCCCTTGAACACAAGCAAAATATTTTCATCTGCAAAATCTGTTAAGGATTTACTGCCGAGTGCAGCAACCACTCCCTTTTGTTTGCTTTTAATACAACTGGCCCTATTTAACAGCTCTAGCTCTTCTATGTGCTCCATCCCTCAGCATCAATATGCCGCTAGGATGCTGTTTGGGAGAAGAAAGCTGGACCAGTGCTGCTACTTTTCCCAGAGGATGCCTAACAGAGGTGGTATTTTCTAATGGAGAAAAGTAAGAGCAAGAGCAAAGTTCATGGACCTGGAGTGTTCTTCCTAGTCAGTGTCTTGGAAAGTTCCTGCACCTATCTCAGTTTCCCTGCTGTTAAATCATGAGAAGGATTTTAAAACTATTTTTTTGGATGAGCATACTGATAAAGAGCACTCTACAATACAAGTGGTAACCTGTGTATTCTGATTCTAGGCTGAAATTCTTGAACATAACCTAGAAAGAGACAAGCACACTAACCCCAGAAGAGCAGCAGGGCTGGTGAGTGGGGCACTCTCTGGGGACTACGGGAGACATAAACTCTGTTTCAGAGAAGGCTTCTTCTATCATGGAAGTGTCCTAACCACTAAGCAACAGTGACATTTCTAGTAGTAGATCTGTCTTGCCTCTTCTGCTTCCCCTTTTCTCTATGAAAATACCCAGCAGTGGAAAAGTTCCTGCAATCTCAAAAAGTTTCAGAAGCCCAGAAAAGTATTCATCACCCCGTAAATGTAGGATGTGATTAACGATCAGCGTTCTGCTTGGGAAGAGCCAGCCCCGGGCTGTTCTCCTGCCCTGCCGGACGATGCGGTGCGGTGCGGTGCGGTGCGATGTCTGTGCCGCGGTGGCCTCCCGCACTAGGTGGCAACAGAGAGTCACCACCGTCCCCACCAGCACCAGGGGAAGCCACGGGCGAGCAAGCTGCACCCAGGGATTACAAACCTCAGGCCTTTTTACTTCGCTTTTAATCGCACAGCGCTTTTGCAGCTGTAGTCTGTTCGCAAACTCAAGGCAGCGAACTCGCAGCAAGGAGTAGTGTTCCCGTGTTTAACCAGAGGGAGAAGAAGAGTGAGCATGCAGAAGAAGCGGAGATTTGGTTTTGGGTTGCATTCATGCCTAGTTGCCAAGCATGCCAAAATCATGATCTCAAAAACAACAGTGCAAGTTAGATACCTCCTTTCAGTAAATCCGTGTCTGTATTGATAACTGAGAGATCTGCCTAATAAGCCTAAAATTTACTCCTGCAAATGTAGCTCCCAGCGCTAACTCATAGCTGCAGATGCAGGGCAAAGAACACAGTTCTGGTCCAGTCCAGGAGTCTGCAAATCACTTAGCCACAATCTCAAAGTCCTTTTTACATGCTAAGCTTTTGTTTTTGTGAGTTCAGCATTCTTTCTCAGGCCAGTCCTGTTTAATATCTTTATCAGTGATCTGGACAAGAGGATGGAGTGCTCCTTCAATCTGTTTGCAGACAACAAACACCAAATTGTATGGGAGTGTTGATATGCTGGAGGGCAGGAAGGCTCTAAAATAGCTTGTTCTAGTGGAATTCTATTGCCTGTCCCTTTCCCTTGTATCGAAGTCTGCAGTATACCTCACTAATATCTGAAATAATGAAACATAACTACAAAAGAGCATATCACTGCCTTTAAACTGTCACATTCAAAGAAAACAAACACCCATCTGGCATGTGTTTGGAGCATTATGTTACACCTTCTGTTAGCAACACACTGTTGAACATTATACCAAATTAACATGTCTCAGTAAATCAAAGCTTTCCCTAGGTCTTGGCTTGTACTGTCACAGGGAATTCAAATGTCAGTGTGTGAAAGACTTAATTCTCTGCTCCACCTGCTGCCGATGCCATAGATCAAAGAGGGTGATGTCTGTATGCAATGTATAAAAACTTGCTAAACAAACATGTAACAATCAAAACACTACCTAAAAAAAAACCCCAAACAACACCATGATATATAGTTAAGCATTTTCACCAGTTTAAAACCAAAGAGAGAAGAAAAACCTTTAAAAAATAGGTGCTCTTTGCAATTGCTTCTGGTTTTAGTGGAGAAATTAAAAGTCAAGTGTCTTCTCAGAAGGCAGATGTTTAGCCCTTAAAAGTTTTGGCCTTATCAAAAAGTTTGTTCTGTAACTAAATTCCTACAATATCAAGATTACAAGATGGTGTGACAGTTCTCTTTCTCCTGTTAGTTGTAGTAAGCAAATCAATATGTAGGAATGCTTTATGAAATGCCTAACTAGTTCTGTTGCACCCAAAGTCAATATCAGAACTTATTTTCGTTTTTATGCATGGAACTATCAGAGTTTCAAACAGCACAGATGTGCATATTTTTGAATACCTGGCAAGACATTTGGCTTTCAGTAGCTACTGCTGGCAATTAAGCGGCATTTCCACTCCAGTGAAAAAATGAATACACCTCTCTCTCTCTTATGAAACTGAAATCTACAAAGAAAGTTCATCAAGGAAATTCCAGAAGCAATGATATTAATTCCAGCTAGATGAAAATTCTGTGCTTTCTATTTTGGTAGAAGCAGCAAAAAGTTGCCTCTTCAATTATATTATGAATGTAATTTAGGCCACTCTAAAAGCCCTGGGTCAGGTGTGTCAAGGAACATCTACTTTCTCCAAGCACATAGAAAATGTCTATGACCTTTGATTTCTCAAAATGTCAATTATTTATGTTTTTTGAATTAGAAAAGTTTCTCTCTACTCCTGTGGATTATTCATTGCAGTAATAAACATTAAACTTAATTCTGTAGTCATCCACAAAGACAGAAAAATACCATTGGACCTTACTTTGCAGTGCACAGTGGGAACATTCAACCCTGTAAAAAGCCATAGAAATGACAAATCACCTGAGGCCTTTATAGATATTGGACCATTTTTCTTCTGAGTTGTAAACTAGTAAATTAAGCTTTTGGCGAGTTCCTTGCTTACTCTATTTATTCATTGCACCTGGAATTTTCAAGAAGTCCTAAATTGTGCTCAAAACTTTGAAAATATCTTGCTAAATGTACTTTACAGTTTATTTCCAAATGTGATTGAAAGAGCTTAATGCCCACTCTATTTCAACTGAACAATTACATTTTGGGTAGAAGCTGATGCTGGAAGGCCTCAGAGTTTAGATTAATCTTAGTGGATACACTAGACTAAATTCTCTCTTTCTCCAAAAGGCACTCTAAAACAGAAAAAAGAGTCTCTTTTCCTTCCCTTTTTCTGTCCTTTTTTTATTCCTTCCTTTCTTCTGACTTCCATTTCTGATTTCTCTGTCTTCTAATGTCAGATACAGTGATGAAAAAACATAAAAGAAATCTTTGTTGCCGTGATGAAAATGCATTCTGATAAAGATGCCTCTGTTCTTTTGTTAGTTTTTGGTTTTGTTCTGTTTACCACATGGCTACAAGAGGCCTTCACAGTCATCTCATCCTTTCTGCACAAAGGGATCAGCTTTATCTAGGCCAGTACTGACAAATACTTGTTTTCTATTTTCTTGCAATCTTCAGCGGCAGACTCAAAGCAAGGTGTTCCCACACTTCCTTCTTCTTGCCATTATTTTTTTTTTTCTCTGTGTCTGCTTTGAAACTACCTTGTTGTGACTGAAGCTTGCTTGGATTCATGACAATCATAGGAAAGAGTTTTATCCTTCCTGCTTTGCTTATTTGAAGTTATCATGGCCCACTCAATTGTCTCCCTAAATTGTTCAATCTTTCCACACAAATCATCCAGCTGAAGCTGTGGAAAGACTTGGGTAGCTTTTAAAAATATATAAAACAGGCTATTAAATATATAACAAGGAGCTATCTCAAATAAGTTGTGCACCACTCTTGAGATGGGCTATGTTTCTGAGGGCACAGATGGATAATCCTGCTTTCCATTAAGTTTACTTGCTGTTGTGCAAATTCTGACGAGCATGGTTGTCCCCTAAAGTGTATGGGAGAAAGACAGCTTCCTATTCTTTAATTCAGGAAGCTACACATGTAAAGCAGGTGAAGAAAACAGAGTAGATGTGAAATTCTGTTGTTTTTGAGGAGCATATTTATACACGGTTGTTGCTTTTACGACTTCCAGTTAATGCCATTCTTAATATGACATGGAGAACTTGTTAGTGAGGACTAGTAAGATCAGAATTTGTAGAATGGAGCACCTAACTGCTCTTTTCAAAAAATGATTATGTTCCCTGCACAATTTTTAAAATTGTTTGGATTTTTCCATATCAGTTCATCCTGTCAAGGACTTCCAGGAGAGAACAAAGAGTAGGCAAGCTATATACAAAACCATACAAACCATATACATTTTAAATGCCAAGAATTCAAAGTTGGCACCTCTGTCTTCTAGAGTGAAGTTCCTAAAGAACATTTTTCAGGAATATAGTTTACTATCTCTATTTTATAAAAATGCCCTTAGATAAAATGTCAGAAATTTCAAACTGTTGCAAAGGGCACTGGTTAAAGAGAAATTGTAGGGCTCAGCCATATCACCTGTATTTCCTGAATATCACCAGCATAACATATGAATACTTCCTCTTGCACGCATGGAACTTTTCTTTGTATAATTAAATATGTCTTTCTGCAGAGGGTGGTGAAGACAATTCACTCTTCCTTAGACAATCCAGTGAGAAAATAACTGCAGTATGGGAAGGCCATTCATGCAGAAAATATCAATTCTACAAATATTGTGCAGCAATTTAGAGTATACATAAAACAACACATCCTTCCAATACTTACAGTCCTAGTCTTTGTATATCCTTCTCCTTTGTGCTTGTGAAGCCTGTCAGCGTTCCAGCGATAAGTTAGAATGGCATAATATCTCACTTACCTGGCACAATTTGGACTTTTTTTCTTTTTCATTTTATCAATCCAGCTGTGGAGTTAGCTACACTTAAACTCAACATGTGCTTATGCTGCTCACTGATGGCTATGTTTATTAGAGATAAAAAGAGCAAGGAGGATATAATCCAGTCACCAACAGATTTGAAACATCCTATTGCTAAAGATATTTCTGTGGTGTTCCAAGTTACATTGTAAAATCATTTTTCTGTTGGTCCCACATACCAGCTGCATGCTGACATCACCAATAATTTAACATTGCAGACATCCAAAATAGTCTAACACTTTTCTTCTTCTTCACAGCTGTTCTTGCTTTCAGACTTATGCTTCTGTATTTTTCTTTCCTTCCAGGTAACGCATTTGTGGTGAGCCTAGCTTTGGCTGATCTGGTGGTGGCCTTGTATCCATACCCACTGGTGCTCTTAGCTATTTTCCGCAATGGATGGACACTGGGTGAAACACACTGTAAAGCGAGTGGCTTTGTGATGGGACTAAGTGTTATAGGCTCTATTTTCAACATCACTGCAATTGCAATAAACAGATATTGCTACATATGTCATAGTTTTGCCTATGACAAAGTGTACAGCTGTTGGAATACAATGTTGTACGTCTCCTTAGTCTGGATATTAACAGTAATTGCAACTGTGCCAAATTTTTTTGTTGGCTCTTTGAAGTATGATCCACGCATCTATTCCTGCACGTTTGTCCAAACTGCAAGCTCCTACTATACAATAGCTGTTGTGGTCATTCACTTCATCGTCCCTATCACCATTGTCAGCTTCTGCTACCTTCGAATTTGGGTTTTAGTGCTTCAAGTTCGAAGACGAGTCAAGTCAGAAACAAAGCCAAGATTGAAGCCAAGTGACTTCAGAAACTTTCTTACCATGTTTGTTGTTTTTGTGATTTTTGCCTTTTGCTGGGCACCTCTAAACTTCATTGGACTGGCTGTAGCCATTGATCCTACGGAAATGGCACCAAAAGTTCCTGAATGGCTATTCATTATAAGTTACTTAATGGCCTATTTCAACAGCTGCCTTAATGCAATAATATATGGTCTTCTTAATCAGAATTTTCGGAATGAATATAAACGAATTTTAATGTCACTGTGGATGCCAAGGCTTTTCTTCCAGGACACATCCAAAGGAGGAACTGATGGCCAGAAGAGCAAGCCTTCTCCTGCTTTAAACAACAATAACCAAATGAAAACTGAAACCTTGTAAATGTGTAATAGTCAATGCAAGAGTTTGTCATGGAGAAAACCAACATCACAGTTGTAATGTTCTGGTCATTCCTGCTTAATTCTGGGGAGTTTCCAAGTGGATCACACTTTATGACTGGAATACTGTTTTCATAGTAAAGCACATTGCTCTGGATTAGTGATTTATACAAGATATTAATTGAAAACGTGTTTCAGAATTAAAGCAGCAGGTGGGTGCAAGCTGTTTTAGTTCTGAGAGCTGAATCCTGCTTCCAGATATATGAATGAGGTATTTTTTTTTACTTCAGCGGGAGTTTTGCATTCTTTATACAAGATCAGGATTCAATTCTTTGAAGTTGTAGTGAGTCTATGTGTTCAGCAGCTCATCAAAGCTCTGGAGTGGTATTTTCCTCCCTTCTGTGTCTGAACAGAGGGTGAGACAGACACTCTATTTTTCACACATAAGCCAAACATTGCATTTTTGTGACAGTAATGGTGTCTTTGAATTCAATTTGTAAACTGGAGAGAAGACTATTTGTGTAAAAGCAAATATTAACATTAGAGACTTTCCTCACAGGTTCTTCATATTTACATACATTGAGAATGGGAATACGCTGTGTCTACTCGCTTCATCTTTCGTGGTTAATTTTATGGTAGATAATGTAATTAGTTTATTTATCACAGATTTACCTTACACAATATTCTTCCTTTAGAAAAGATTGAATTTTCATTGAACTTCATTTATTTACCAAAATATCTATATAAAATGTCATTTGATGCACTTTAGTACACCTTACACATTTGTGACAGACTGAAACATGACATGTATGACATGTGATCATCTGGAGTGGCAAATGGACACTAGACAGGATATGCTAGATCATCTCAAATGATGCTAGACTAAAAGAAGAAGCCCTTTTGACTATAATGGTATCTGATATACTTGACTCACATGTCTACATCTAATCTCGAACAAAACCCACTGCTGGTGTCTAACCTATGATAACCTTCAAGGTTCCCAGCAGTGGAGATATGTTTCCTTCCATCTGTGAGGATAAACACACATCCAAGGATAAGATTAATTGCTTTTTGGAGGTGCTGGTCTCCTTTCACTGGCTTTAACAGCAGCTTTGATTAATAGTTCAAACACCTAATTTTGGATAGCTAGAGAGGGCTTTATCTTGTTTAATTTGGGATTAACCCAGTGTAGATATTTGAACACAATCCCTTTTCTAAATACTTACAGTAGTTCTTAGTGTCCTAGGAAATGATTCCTTTTCTTTTGAAACAGATGTCTTTATTGATCAGGGGAGCTGATCAGCAGAACTCAGTAACTGTACCTTCATTGACTCTAAAAAGGATCAGGTAGATCACAAACACACATTTCAGGCAAGCACAGAAATAGTTTACCTGCACTTCATATTTACAGTTCATAAAAATAAAATATTATTTTCCACTTTATTTTTAAACTCAGCTCAAATTCCAACTGGATTTCTGCTTTTCCAGGTAACAAATTTTAACAGTAACTGTGCAGATCAGATTACAATTTGGGTTATATATTCCAGAGCATCACAGTAATTTACACAATGTGGCTATACTATCTCTAAACCAGACTAGGGATCTGTGCACAAGCACACAGTCAATGAGCTTTTTTTACCATTAGGCTTGAAATGCACATTGCTGTTAGCATTTCTTAGCAGTGCTGTTCAGGGTAGAGGAGCTAGGTTTCTGGTAAATCCATGTCAGGTATTGAAATGGGACAATGAGGAATTGAGGTTGCTATTACATTCCAGTTTGGGTTTCCTGACCTGACTATTATGAAAAATATTTCTGCAGTAGTATTAATTTGTACAGCAAACATATTCCTTCTGAAGCCATAAAGATGTATTAAACATCACCCTTATATTGCTAGAGTGATAGAAAAATATCAAAGAACCACAGTATTTTAAATGTCCTATTAGCTTGCCAGAAACTTATGTAAAGTACAGCGAAGTAACAAATGTGATTATTATTTTAGCTGTTTTCACGTTCTTCACATGATTTCTGATAATCTCAGAAATCCAGCACCCTCAGACTCATACAGTGGTGGGCTGACAAGAAGCTGAAAACTTTGTGCATAGGGGTAATGAAGAGATGGGACAAATATAACCTCATGGCAGAAAATAAAAATATTGTGGCTAAAAGTAGCAATCATTAATAAGTAGGTTTTACCTGAAACATGATTTTGTAAGTCTGAAACCATTTTGATACGTATTGTCTTTTCCCATGACGTCCACAACAATATATGGAACACAAAATCAATATACATGTATATCTACATGTTAAATTTACCTCAGAGTAAACAAGCAGTTTCAAAGGTCTCTGAAACTTGTAGGAAAGGATATAAAATTTGATTCCTGACAGTCCTGTTTTTTCTGACTTCTCTGAGTAGTCAAAATTGTGACTTGAAAGTCAGAATTGGTTGTCTGGCTTATCAGTGAACTATTATTAGAAGCAAGTTGGTAGACCTTGGTTTATCTCTCACTGGAATGAGTCAGAATAGAGTCCAAAAAGAATTGGTTTAGCTCCATAAAATAAATTTAAATGTTGGAACCATTTCTTCAGCCACAAAAATGAGCTGCTATCACTCTCAATACTTATGAGGAGCAGACTTCAAATTTGTATAAGGTCATTTTACAAGTTTTATCTGCTCTTTAAAAATTAAATATCACTTTCAGAATCCTTCTTCTGATATGTTCCCAACTACCCTAAATGAAGCTCACACCAGTAATCGAATAGAATCACTGAGTCACGGAATGGCCTGGGTTGGAAGAGACTAGAAAGATCATTTTGTTTCAGCCACTCTGACCTGGTCAGGGACACCTTCCACTAGACCAGGGTGCTCAAGGCCCCATCCAGCCTGGCCTTGAACACTTCCAGGGATGGAACATCCACAACTTCTCCAGGCAGCCCGTGCCAGTGTTTCACCACTGTCACAGAGAGAAGCATTCCAAAATTGGATCTTTCGTCACAAGTGATGGAAAATTTTTGGAACAGTGTTAAATTATTAGGTGTGGATTTTACCACCTTTTACCTGAAAGGGGCCCTGCTCTGCATGGTAGTTGCAAAGCCAACTTTGCTATTATTGTGCCAGGTACCGCTACTTGTTGAGCCCTGATGTGTGGAAAATAACTCATGCCTGTTAAAATAAGTTTTATACCACATATTACTACAAAGCATTGCATTTGAGTTGACCTGGAAAGCAATCAAATCCATAACATTTAAATTTTCATGTAAGTCAATCAAATGCATAAAAAATCTTTAGTTTAGATGACTAAATGTGGCTCTCAATGCTGAAAAGTCTTTGTGTAGAAATGTATATTTCTACCTACATCAGAAGCCTTAAATTAGTTTTCTCCCTTTCCTTATTTTAATTCAAAATCCATTTCCCCAAAGTTAAGTTTGAAGGAAAACTCTATAAATGCACTATCAAGAGAGTTGATATGGTGATAGCATGATTTGAAGGTATAGTCAGGAAGAACATATCAGCTCTGAAGAGATTTATGCATCTTGAAGGAAATTATTACTTTTGTTATATAAAAGTATTTACACCAGCATATCTGATATAGGCACTTTAAGAAAAAAGAGGAAAAAAGTCAGGTAGACCCTGTGTCCTGCACAAGGTAACTAGTGAAGGAAAAACTAGGGCCTCAGGGAAAAAGTCTGTTTCCAGAAAATGTGGAATGTTTTCAAACTTTTAGTGTTACCTTGATTAAAAAGTGTTGTATTTTCTGTTAATTAAAAGAAGTAAATGTATTCTAGAATTGTTCTTACAGTAGATTTCAGATTAGAAAAAAGCTTACTCCCATGTAGATGGGTGAAGATGAGTTGTAAATTCTGTCTCAGTAAAGAGAGTAGTGGAGGTTTGGTAAAGCCTAAATGAGACTGAAAAAATGCATTAGTCTTATTCTGCCTCTCTGTGCTAGTGAAAATATCACTCTCAAGGAAGAATTAAAACTACAGTCATAGTCCTATTAATGTTGACTTTGATGAGATTTCTCACTAAATTATTGACTGAATGGAATAATTCTGCCTGGCTCATTCTCAGGAGCAGAAACATATTTCTGTCTCTCCACTTCTTCCTTTAAGAACGTACGTGGATAAAAATTACAGCTTTCATTTCCCAATTGTATTTTAATGAATTGAACCAGTCTGGGAATTTGCCAATGAATAAATATATATGGAAGATTGTATATATTTCTTAATATGTATATAAAACAGTTTTGGTCATCAGAACAACTTGTTGCACTTAAAGATGTTTACAGATTTAATGGAAAATGAGGAACACAATTTATTTTCAGTCCATTTATTGAAATGTTGCCAGTTTAACTCGATCTTGCACATCATTATTATCTATAATAATAAATCAATATTTTACTTCACATTACAATGAGCATGTAGTGAGACCACTATGAATGTCAGCTGCAGGACACACAGCTGATTCCTGTTTGTTATCTTGTTAGCAACACTTTCATCTGACTAATGAGATTATTTTCTCAGTCTATATTTTTAAATACTTTTGTGGCATAACATTACTCCAGGTTAAGAACATGAAGGAGCTGTGAAAAATTGGGTACTCCTAATTTAACTGGAGTTGGAGGTTGAACCTGGAGGTGACACAGTCTGTGACCCCTTGGACCCAGTCACAGAGATGGAACTGTCCCATTCCGTAACTGTAGAGACTCTTGTGTTCAGCCCTGGGGGTTTTACTCCTTGTGGATAGCTGGGAAGGTCCTATGGAATGTTGCTGTGATTCACCCGCAGAACAAGTTAATCTCATGGCATTGTGCAGGTAAGACTCCAAATAGTTCAGTGGCTGCAGAATGAAGCCTCAAAACTGCTGTATAATGGGAGAATTCCTCTTTGGGAGAACGAAGTAGAACTGGCCACAATAACAGCATTTTTAAAAATAATATTTTATGTCTGAAATACATAGCAACTAATTTTACTCTTCTGTAAACTTACTGAGGTTCCCTTTACCTACAGTCATGTGATAAAATCAACTAAATGCACATGAACTGATAGTGCAGACCTCATAAGTGAGGTCTGTTGATGCCAGATGTGTTTTATTTACAAACTAATGAACAGTGATGCTTTGTTCTAGGAAGGAGGGAAAAAAAGGAGGGGGGAAAAAAAGCCTGTGAAAGCAATTAATGGGACTACAGTTTTAAATTGCCTGTGGCAAATAACCAGTTTGCCTGTATTTACCGTAAGTGCAATCATTACATCCTCGGAACAAAAATCCAAGACTGCAAAAACTTAATTATACAGTCCTGTGTCAAGGCAAAAGATACTCTACTCTAGAAACATGCACTTCCCAATTCCTAATTTTCAGAAGTCTCCATAGGACACTGAAGATACACAGAGGATGGTGTGAAGGCAAAACGTGGAAGACTGCACAATTGCAAATTTAAATGCTTTTACTTTGTCCACAGAACAGACCCTACCTGACTACTCAGGAAACAAACCTCAAAACTATTAAAGGACTTTAAAATAAAGATTACCTCTGGTTTGAAATGTTCATATCTCTGTGGCAATCAGTATATGAGTAGATAAAAATTTTCCCTCACAATCTCAAGAATACTGCGAGAATTCCAGAATCATGTGTTAGGCTGGAAGGGATCTCCAGAATTCAAATTGTCATTATGCCCCGGTCAAGATCTAAACTGATCAAGTTGTTCAGGTCCATGCCCAGTCAATTTTGTACAAGTCCAAGGATGGAGATTACACAACATTTCTGGATATCCTGCATCAGTATTTGATCATCCCCATAGGATTTTTTTCCCCTAATATCTATGTGGAATCTCTCCACCTTGCAACTTGCTCCCATTGCCTTCTATCCTACCACTGTGTGCCCTCAAGAAGGTTCTAGCTCTATCATTCTCTGATCAGCTAATTGTGGACAGCAGCACGGTCTGCCCTTCAGCTTCTCTTCTCCAAGCTGAACAAATCCAGCTTTCTCAGCCTTTTCTCATATGGCTACGCTCCATGTCCTTTATCAGTTTTGTGGTCTCTGCTGGGCTCACTGCAGTATATCAATACCAGTCTTGTACTTTAGAGTCCAAAAGAGGACATACTGTCCTAGATGTGGTCTTAAAATCACTGAACAAACATGGATCACTTGGATCTCATGGATCACTTCCCTTGCGCTGCTGGTGACCCTTTTCCTAATGCAGCCCCCTCCTGTGAACGCATGCTGCTGGCTTATGGTGAGCTTCTTGCCCTCAAAGGAGCCCCACATCCCTTTCTCCAGAGCTGCTTCCAAGATGGGTGAGCCCCAGCCTGTAGTGTTACATGGTGCTATTCCATCCTACACACAGTATCTTGCTCTTATGGAGCTCCATGATGTTCCTTGTAACACATAGCTTGTCTAGGACCCTCTAAGTGCCCTCCAACTTGGGCAAAGCCTAAGTTGCTTTCTCCAACTTGTTGTTGTCTACAAACTTACTAAGGATGCACTCTGTCCCATCACCTGGGTGGTTTCTGAAGACTTTAAGTGGGATTGGTTCTGTTATTGACCACTGAGGTCCCCATTAGTTACTGAACTTTGCACCACTAATCGCATCTCTTTGGGTCCACCAGCTGAGGCAGTTCCCCACCCACCATTTTGCCTGCTTATACAGCCCTTATCTTCCAAATTCAATGACAGGAGACTATGGGAGATTGTGTCAAAGACCTCATTAAAATCAATGTGCACAACATCCACATGCTTTCTCTTGGCCACAGCACCATCACTTCTTTGCAGAAGGCAGTGAGGATGGTCAGGTATGATTTCCACTTCCTAAACCGGGAAAAATAGGTAAAGCCTCAAAAACAGAAGGCTTCGGGATGACCTCAGTGTGGCCTTTCTGTATGTTGAGGGAACTTACAGAAAAGATGGGGCAAGACTGTTTATGAGGGCAAGTAGTGACAACATGAGGGGAATGGCTTCAAATTGAAAGAGACTAGGTTTAGATTAGATTTTAAGGGAAAAAATATCTTTGCTGTGAAAGGCACTGGAACAGGTTGCTCTGAAAACCTGTGGATGTCCCATGCCTGGAGGTGTTCAAGGCCAGGTTGGACAGGACTTTGAGCAACCTGATCCAGTGAAAGGTGTCCCAGTGGGGTGACCTTTAGGGACAACCCAGGACATTCTATGGTTCTGTGATTCTATGATAAACCTGTCCTGGCTGCTCTTAATCTCCTTCTCATCTATTTTTGAGTTTAGAAATGAATTATGAGTCTATCATAATGAATCTATCATCATCTTCCTAGAGACTGAGGTGAGACTGACCAGTCTGTAGTTCTCTGAATGCACCTTCTTACTCTTCTTAAAAACTATGTGACATCTGCCTTTTCCAGTTCTGAGGAGCATCCACAGTTGCCATGACATCTCACAAATGATGCAGTGGGGCATCACAATGTCATTAGCAAGCTTAGATTCATCCCATCCAGTTCTGTGGACTCATGTATGCACAAGAGGCTTAAATGGTGCCTAACCTTCTTCCTCTGCTGTGGGTACCGGTTTGCTCCCATGGATCTTGCTAGAAGGCTCAGGGACCTGGGACCCCAGAGGACAAACGTTCCAGTGATAAAACTGAGATGAAAACAGCAATGAGTGCATCAGTCTTTTCCTTGTAGCTTCTCATTAAGTTCCCTGCCCCACAGATAAGTGGGCACCCAGCATTCTTACCCTCCTTTAACATCAATGTGTTCATAGATACCATCCTAATTGCCCTTCACCTTGGTCATTCCAGGTCTTTATGTGCTGTGTGAAGGTGATCACTGCACAAATTCCGTTTCAATCTCTGTGCTCCAGAGCCTGAAGAAGCCTTTCCCTTTCCATTCCAGTTTCAGCAGTCCAAGATTGTGGCAGGGAGAAGCAGGTGCTATTTTGTGTGACTTAAGGTGAGCTGGCGCAAGCTAATCTTTATGATCCAGACTCAATGCACAGTCCAGGTTGACAGACACTGTGCTGGCAAGTCATTTAACATTCCTCAGAAATGACATTTTGATCAAATGCTAGAGCAAGTTGAGAAGGACATATTTTTGTGAAGAAATCAATCAATCAATCAATCAATCAATCAATCAAAAAGATAGAACAGGCTTTGTGATTTTTTTTCCTTTTATGTTCCAGTAGCAATCTAGGGACTTCTAAAGGACATTTTTGACATGGAAAATGTTATTATCATATTCTGCTCACTTTCACTACTTTTCTGTTCTTTTTCACTACTCTTAAGCAGAATTTCACTGCAAGTCCATTTCATCAGTCTAGTTCAAGGAGTTGTCTTTCTTAGGGTTACAGCATCCTTGTCAAATGTTGTTTAGCCAGAGTAAATACTGCAAACGTGTTTTCTGTTTCCTTTATAATTCACTTTGTTTAAAAGGCAATGAAGCAGAAATATTTAAAAGACATGTATGTCATATATATAACTTTTGAAATTTAACTTTGATTTTTCACGCTTTAATGAATTCACCAATCCCACGTGCCTTAATTTATGAATTGTAATCCATAAAGTCAAGAGCTAGTGATCCAAATGCTTTCCAAATAGTAAACCCTAATTTAGTATTTAATCAACTGCAGCCTTTTTGTCATGCTTCAATTACTATGTCACTGGAAATTAATGCAAATTTTATATTCATAGAACTAGGTTCCTGCAAGGGTTAATTAGTTTTAGTCTAAGCACTTTATACAATAGCACAGCAGGAAATTGGAATTTCAAGCAAGATTACATCATTAAACATAGTACAACAAAGATTTTCCCCTTTGCCCTGAAGTAGCACTGTTTTTAAATTGGGTGTCACTGCAACACCATGAAAGCAGTTCTGCTGCTAAATTTCAAGGAGATATTCAGTATTTTAGAGTATTTTATACAATTAGCAGATACAAACTATCAAAAAAGCTACTTCAGGGATAGATCTGGATACTCTTGGGTTGGACATAAAAAAAGTGAATACAATGGTCCTAACAGCCCATTCTGGTATAGATAATAAATTGGTAGGGCCTTCAAATCACCTCTAATAAAGTGTTTTCTGTATATAGAGTTTGTGTGGAGAACAATGAATAATTAAAACTGCAAAAAGTCCTAAAACAACATGATCATGTCCTGCATACAGCAACTACCTCTCAAATGGTTTACATACAAGGAACTGGGTGGCCTCAAATATCAATTTTTTGGGGGAAAAGCATATAGATTCTAGAGTCTTATGAAAAAATGGTGTATGTGAAAGAATTTGATGTCCTACTGATGCATTTAGTTCTGTGCCCCACCACTGTGCCACATCAGAGGGCTTTGTTACAACAAGGCTATTATCCCATGTCCTTTTTGTCCTGTTAGATTCTCCCTTACATGCTCATTTTTTTGGGACTAGGAAGGAATTTTACAGTAAATTTGAATGTGGCTCTTCAAAAAGGTATCAGACAGAGTGAGGTCTTCTTCATAGTTCGTTAATGAATGGTATCTGAAGTTGCAGGAATCATAAAAAAATATGCATGCAAATCATGATCCATTCTGTCTGTCCTTATTCCAGTATGCAGTAAGTGGGACAATGTGCAGACACCATGGCTTTTTTAGTTGCTGCTCTTCTTGAATAATATGTCTTTGTTACTCAAATTCATTCCAAAAAAAACCTGTCTCTAATGAGAAGGGATTTTAAACATATCATACTTTTTATTCATGGAATGAATATGAATAAAAAACATGAAAGGCATCTGCACAGTCATAAAATTCAATCCATGGCATGAGAGCCTCCTAGATTTCACATACCATGCATGTGATTATTTGCCTACACTGAACAATCTCCAGAGCAGTAGAAATCCCTGTAGCATAACATGTCCTGCCTGGCTTCCTGGAAATGAAACCCAGGTAAGCATATTTTCTGCCTTGGCTTTTTTCCCTTGATCCAACAGATTTGCTGACACTACAAATCATACTGCCTTTAAAAATAGAGATTAACTAAAAAGACAGACTATACTGGTTATGAGGATGAATTTGTTGTGTGCTGCTGTGATGCAAATGGTCCAACAAAGGAAGTGTTTCTGCTCCTCAGAGTAAAGATCTCTGGAAAGGACCTCAGACATATGCAAATACAGGCACTGATGAACCCATCACACCCTCCTCTGGGACACAGGCAGATGTCTGCAAAACCAGGTTTTCTGGAAATGGTTCAGTAGGCTCAGGATTCCTTGGTGACTCTATCAGCAGCATTTCCTCCCCTCCTGCTCTAATGCTGCCACTAGCACTTGTATCATAAGACCTGATGCGAAAGAAAACACCTAATTATCATGAGACTAGTGATAAAACCTCAGGGGTTAGACACAATCAGAATAAAATGGGAGTGTTTTGGAATGAGATGATGTTTAAGGTCATTATCTCTTCATAGACTATTCCATGATTCTATATTGTTTCTCTTTCTTTTTTTTTCCTAGATGATATTTCTTGTAAGTAGTTTGAACTGGATGCCTTATAGTTTAATGATACAAAGCTAAAACATGCAGTATTTTTCATGGATCTATGGAAGACTCAAAGTAGGGAGGTTTGGTCTGATGTCTTGCAAGTATTAATATTCCAAGTTTAGAACACACCACCTCATGACCTCAAGGTAAGGACAAGAAGCCAGCACTTCTGTCAGCTTTCAGTTCTGGCTTCCTGGATTTGCTGCACTGAGGTCCTGGGCTTTGTTCCCACCCAAACCCTAAGGGCACTCCATAGCCTCAGCATTTATGGGCCATGCTGAAGCAGCTGAAGAGAGGACAGTGGCTCCACCATGCGTGGTTCCTAATTCCCTATGATTCCAAGGAACCTGGATCCTTTTGGAATCTGTGCTCCTTACCAGTTCTGTACTGCCCATACGTGTGGGTGGAGGAAGACCCAGCCTGTCCAGCTGCTGGGAGACTTTGGCACGGTGGCAGCATATTTTTAAAAATAAGTAAAAAATATCAGCTACAGATTTGTGTGAACATGTAAAACCACACATACACATACAAACCCCCTGGAGTTGTTATGCCATAAAAGACTGCACAAGCAGGATGGGATTAAGCTGTTATTTATTAAGTTGCAAACCCACTGTGAGCCTTTAGGAGGGATATATTTAAGAAATCAAGACATACCAATCTTCAGTTTGTTCCAGGAAGTGGGAGAATTTACTTGAAATTTCCCACTCCATCCTATAATCCTATTTTCTTAAATTTATCATAAAATGTTCACTTAAATTGGCAGAAATGGGATACAGGGGTAAACAGTTCTGTGATGCAAATGATATTTTAAACTATTTTATCTCTTATCATAAGTACATGGAAAGAAGTTTATTTTATTCTTCCCCAAACATCCCTGCCTATTTATATTTTAAAACCCGTTGTATGTATTAAAATACATTCCTCTAATTTTAAAGGCCTTTTTTGTATTTGGAGACTCATAATTTCATTAGGATTTCTGTATTGTAAAAGGTGTGTATGCTTTTGGAGGGTAAGCAGTAAGCAGAATGTCTCATTAGGCCACAACTAATTAACACATTCCTACTTTCTAAGTGGGTCACAGCTCACTTGTCTGTTTCATTTAAGCAGTGTCTTCATAGTTTTAATTAGATAAATTGTAACACAAAGTATTTAAAAATTAAGAAAATTTATTTTTGATAATCTCTTAGAAGAAAACAGTTGGCAAGCAGGTTTTTTACCACCTCATACTTTATGTCTGGTTTCTTTTGCCTTTAGGCATACTGGTAGACTTCTTTATCTACAGCGTGAAGCACTAGGAAAAGAAAAAGAAGGCACCTGAGTGCTCTTTAGGAAAACTTGGTAAAATATTGCTTGTAGCATCCATATTTCTCCTCTGCTATATGAGATGTGACAGCAATAAGGGCTGAATCATTTTGTATGGTTCTTCAGAGACTGGAGCTGATGGAAGGATACTGTCTCTCTCTTCATGTAGAGAAAAACGCTTCGGATCATACTGAGGCTTCCCTGGTCACCCAAGTGTTAAATTAGCTCATTTTGAAAGGATGAGTAAACTAAGCCTAAGAGACCTTTTTTTTTTTTTTTTTTTTTCCAGATGCTGTCATTCCAGGCAACATTGCATATTGCATAGCTTCCTATGGAGCCTCTGTAATTCTTCTCATAGCCCTTTTCATTTATGTTTACTGGATTGGCACTGGCTGCAAGATTTAACTTAGGATTTTCAAAAGCCCATGATTCCTTCTTTGAAGATGCAAAGTGCCCTTTGTAAAAAATTCACATTCTCAGCTTTGAACTTCAGCAGCAGCCCGTTATTTTAACACTTCATTTAAATGTTAATGTGCTATTTTCTAAACTTCAGACTGCTAAACTGCTGCATGATTTCCAGACTCCACAATGAAGGTTTTCATGTTGGAATGACATTTCCTCTAGATTACACAGACACAAGTCTCCATAATTACAGAGAGAATAAAGGAAGGCAAGGCTTCCACAGAAGAAAACATACCTGAGTTGTTAACTGGATAGCTGCACTGAGACAGAGAACAGTCATTCTCAGGTTGCATGGCATTTAGATACACTTGGAAAAGACCATTTACATCTCCCATGCAGCCACAAAACAAGATAGAAGCCTCACCCCATGCTGCAGTAGCCATCTATCCGTACAACTGATGCATTTATGCAAGACATGCATACACGCACATCCCCAGTGAGGTTCAAAGTGCCAATGAAAACAGGGATGCTGCCGTTTGGTGTAGGAGGGGCTCTTCACTTTACAAATTTCATTTTTCATCATAGGTGGCTACTATATGGCATGTGATCTGCAACAAGTTTATATTTTAAGTAAATAAGAGGGAAGTGAAAACATCCTGAGATTTTGTGTCTTGGTGAAAGAAGAAGGAATTTTCTTGACCAGAGTGAAATCAAGCAAAAATCTCCAAGAAAGTAAAGAAAACATTAAAGAAAACCCCAAACGAAAAACAAAGAAACAAAAAAATCCAACTGCCAATTCTGTCCATTATTTGCTATTTTCTTCTGTGAATGCAGGTACAAAATTTCCACCCTCTTTTCCCGGAGTAGGAAGAAACAAGCAAGAGTAGTATAGAATATCTAAATGTACTCTGCATTTTCCCCTGTATTCAGGGATCAACTACAAGGGCACAATTGCTACACATACTACACGTTATGCATCTAACTCTCTGGGTTCTGGGACATCCAGGAACACAATATGGGTTTAGATTTACCTGACTCCTCTGCATAAAACTGTCATGTCAATGTCTTTTTGCTAGTGGATTAAGCTACATATCAGGCATATTAAGCCACCTAGCACTCACACATGGGTGTGCAAGGTCCTACAGATTTCCTGGGGCCACCTCCTCGTTGTTATAGGGCCACATTTTTAAGCTGCATGATGAGTTTCTGGACTCAGGTCTTCAAGATGCAAAGAGCAGATTCACTAATTTTAGTTTAATTTTGGTTCCCCTAGAGTTTCAGTTTGGTTCCCCTTCATTTAAACAGGATCCCAGTGTATTGGATATGGAATATCAGGTTGAGTTTTCCTCCACAGATGAACAGAAACTTCAGGCAAATAGATAAATCTAGAATCACGTTCCTATAAATCCATAACATACAAACAGTAGGAGGATCATACCCGAGATATCTGAGGCTATATTTTAAGGCATGTATAACCAAGGACCTGTGGGAAATGTGCAGATTTCAAGAAACTCTAGGACATTCCAGACAATTAAAAATGCCTTTGCATAGCCTGGTCAGTTGGACCTCTTTTGTCTGGTCAGACAATTTGCTTTCAGTGCTACATGGATTCTGTGAGTGGATCTGTCACAGACGAGAGCTTAGACACTTGGCTCATAAATGTTAATTTTGATTTTGATGTCTTAATTTATGATTTATACCTATTTCTAGTGACTTCAGCAGATGTCAGATCTGATCCCATGGCAGTGTAAGCACCATACCTAGTCCTGAAAACAAGGAGTTAAAGAACAGCAAATTTTCTGGTCAGCAAAAAGGACTGGTGGACAGTCAGCAAGACTCCTCCAAGAGTTGTTTGTTTCTTTTTATCAAAACCTAAAATAAAACCAAGACAAAAACTCCTCAAAAGAGTAGGTTTTGCACAGGAATAATAGAGAGGTGTAGCCAATATAAGCAGAATCACAGAATCCTCTGCAAAGAAATTAAATGTTTTCTGACATAGTCTGCAGTTCTAATTGAGGTCTGCTGGGGTAAAAGGGCTTTGAGAAATTACTATTTACTCAGTAATTTAGAAAGGTCCTTTTTATTTACAGCCATTTGGGTCTATTGAGTAACTACATAGAATATTTATAGTATCTGCAGTCTGTTCACTATTCGTTTGGAAACAAATAGAGCATATCCACAGTTGGTAAGTTAAAACCCTGTATTATGTCATCACGATGGAGGCAAGAGCCTTTTACACAGCAGTCAGAGACACCCCCACAAAGATCTGAATCATACTGTGTGTGGAGTTGTGGGCAGCTCTCCCTGTTGCCTCTCCCTCCTGACTCAGAGGGGCTGCTCTACCACAGAATAAGGAGGATTATCTGTGGGGAATCTAGCCAGGAATCAAGCTGAATCAGGAAGGCATATGACATGCAAAAATCAAGGAAAATACTTAGGATTTTAAAGCTTTGCAACATTAATAATGAAATACTGACTTTCATTAATTAGCAAAATTAATGTATCTACAATATCATTAAGGAAAAACTGACACCAAAGAGTGAAAACTCATTTGCACTGCTGTTTTGCAGTGGTTCCTGGAGATTTGGAAATCAAAAGGCAATTCACAGGCCACATCAGAGTTAGTTTTGAGTGGGGTCTCTACATGCTTCAAAACTAAGATCTGTTTGACATGATTTTCAACTTTTCCCATATTCCCAAAACAACACTTTTCTTGCAAAAAACAGCTGAGATAATGAGCGCTTTGTCAGATTTATTTTACACAAACATCTTTAATACTTTCACCTAGCAGTCCAGGTACTACATTTAATAAGAGAATGGCTTAAGGCAATTAAAGACATTCATTAAATTAATTTACAATTATAATTGTCTAGTGTAACTTAAAGAATGTCAGTGGGTTTTCTTTTTCCTGCTATAGAATCTCAAACCTCTAAAACATTTTCCAACAAAATTATGGACTTGACTCAGCTAAGTGAGAACTGACTTGCTTTTTGGACCGTTTTGAAGTCTTTAGTATCTGTTGGTGTAGGGACCTCCAGCTGAAAACGCACATCCAAAAGAAACAATTCCCAAGGTTGAGAAACACAACACAGGCTAAACGCTTAATAAATTCAACTTGGTTGTCAGTGGTGGGCAGAGCTGATTTGTGGAGAACTTGACACATAATTTAATACAATGTCAGCTCTTTAAAGAAGACAAAAGAATTGTTCCCAGAATATCTAAGGGAAATATCTCCACTCTTACCAAGAAGGGAACTATCTTAAAGTTGGGCATGAGGCTTTTATCATTCATCTTCTCCCTTTCAATTACCTGTTAGGCTAGACTAAATCCTGACAACCACTCATTCCTGACTTCTCAGTATTTATAGCTCAAAGTTATTTTGAAACCTTGCTGTGCACTCAGTAGTAGGCTCTTTTAGACAAAGGTCTAGATTCATGACTTGTATTCAAAATACCACAAGATTAGTGTCACATATCCTGCCTTTGGTTAAGGCTGACTCAGATGAAAATTTTTCTGTCCCTATCCGATGCCCAAGGCTGGTCATTGCTCCTCACATCCAATGGCATAACTGTCCATGTAATTGCTCCTTGGCAGAACTAATTCAATACAAATAAGACTAAAAGAGATCCACTACCTAAGGGAAGGTAGATCATGCCTAATTAATTAGATTAGACAGCAGTTCCACAAGCACCGCTGCTGGAAAATAAAGGTACAGACTCAGCATCAGTAGCTCAATGAAGAATGATTCCAGCAAATCTCTACAAAGCTCTGGACACACACACAGGTAACTATGTGGTATGAAATTACACAGAACAATCTACTTTTAGTCTCCTTTTTCAGGGGTAAGAACTTGAAAAAGGATAATTGGAGTTTAGATTCATAGCAAGAAGAATAAAACCCTTCAAGGTGCCTTCGAGGCAAACTGGAGTGCTTCGGGTTTGTGGCAACTTGTCCTCCAACCAGGTACTTCTGCTTGATGATAGGAAGTGTAAAAGCAGGTAAATATCATTATATGCTGTTGGAACACCTTTGCAGTTTCCAAATGCCTTGGACTCAGGGTAAAGGTACAAGTAAAAATTCCATTTAATTTAAAGAATTTGAGGAAAAGAAAGAAAAGAAGTTTTTAAAACAAGAAAAACTCAGAGTATAGCCCAAGCTATGGGTCCTCCTATTTTTCTATTGGTTTTCAGTCAAAAAACTTTTGGTACAACATTAAAATATAGCAAATTCCAATATATCACCAAAACTCATGGAAATACTCTCTAATGCTTCAGTTTCTAGACTTTTCTAATGACCAATTTACTCCATAATGTCTGTGATGCAACAAAATCCTTGTTTGGTGGAGCACCACTTGTGTACTTCTGTTCTGCCTCGTTTAGATGCTAAATATTAAATATCAGTCAGACTTTCAAACTATCTTCCAGGATAAAAAGTCTCATTTTACCCTAATCCTCTAGAGGTGCTCCCAGTGAGGTGCTCTCAGTAAGGAGCTAACAGATCACTATCATTGAAGCAAATTAGGTCAAGTCAGCTTCTCACTTGCAGTTATTCATCAGCGAAAAAGGTGTGGGCTGAGATCTTCCATCTACACTGAATATTTTTCTTTTTCACTGTCCACCTTTTTATGGGAGAGATTGGGCTATAAATCATGATTGTTACGATTTAGTCAGACCAGAATGTACATAAAGCTTCCAGAACACTGAAAAACAAATCTTGGCTCACAAATGAGCACACCGGATACAAAGGAGCTTTATGGACAAAAGAAAGCAATCAAGTGATGTACTTTCAGACTCAGCTGTTAGTGATGCAATTGAAAAGAAAAGAGTCACAGCTCTTGTTTCCCTCTCTGGCACCAAGTTAAAAAGAGAGTTCAGGTCTTGAACCAGGTTCTAAGAGTAAATGTTAGTAGTTAGTTGATCAGAAGGGTGAGACACCAGGTTGCAAAACTGCAAGACGTCACAGCTCTGAACTTCCCAGCCCGGGGGCATTGGCACATACAGGTAATCAAGGGCAGCAATCGAATCACAGTTGAAATGCAAAGAGTTGATTTATTTCATTACCTCACTGACACTTTATACTGTGATGGAACTAAAATCTCCCAGTCCCCGAGGAACTAAGGTTGGGACTCTGTCAGCCCAATTCAGCAAGGTTCAGGTTGCAGAGACAGTCTATACGCTGTGAATGAGAACTCAAAGTTTTACCAGGAAGAAAGCTAAAATGAAAAACCTTTGCATTCTGCTTAGTGCTCCCTGTGCAAGTGTTAATATCTTCATTAGTCATAATATGTCACTTGATCTTACTTCCGTTCAAAAACAATTGCTTAATTTCCTTATCACATGCAGCAAGGGATGAGGGCTGGCAGAGACAGCTCTTTCTGTAAGAATGGGTAGCACATACTGTGAGTAAAGATAGTTCTTGATTACTTTGACCTTTCATCATTATAACTTTGCTTAATATTGTAATTAGAATATTAGAATGTGCTTCATTTAGCCAAGAATGTGATAAAAAGTAATTCTTTCTGGGGTATTTTTATACACCAGAGATGATTAAGAATTCAGTCAGTGTGTGATTTTCCATTTTCTTTCCCATACCCCCTTTTTAACTTCAACTCATGAGAACTATTAAGTTAGACCAAACCTTAATTATTGCATCCTTTTGCTTGACAGATTGAACTATATCACTAGAATCATTTAGCCTAACACCCTGGAATCATAATTTGGAATGAATAAACCATTAAGAGTAAAAAAAGGTGTGAAGGAAGGGGATGAATCAGGGCATGAAAAAAGGGCTCCACTGATGGAGTAAGGAGACAAAACCAGTACCATAAGGAGTGTGAGATATGCGAAGATAAATTTAGGAGTATCTTGGCCACTTGTCTAAAAAGTTTTAAAATCACCTTCTGGAATAATCTTTTAACCAGTGCTTGAGATTTGCTTTTCAGTACACTCAGAAGGGTCACGATTTGCCTGAATGTTCAGAAATTCTCTTGATTTCCTACCCAATATATTACATTACATCAGGCATGCAAAAGAACTAAAATCTGGAACATACTGTTAACTGCTTGCCACGATCCATCTTTTCTAAACATATACTTCCACAAAATTTTTGAGGTATTTGAAAATTTGAATTGGAGACTTTCCTCTGTTCCTTTGTTGCATCATTTTTCCCCCAAACAATGAAAATTTTTTGACTTTGCAGGCAGCAAATTTTGCGTTTGTGCTGGAAACAGTGTTGATAACAGAGATTTTAGTTACTGCTCACAAGAGCTTACACAGATTTCAAGTGTTTTCTGCTTCTCACCCCACCCCAACAGCAAGGAGGGTGGAGGTGCACAAGGAGTTGGGTGAGGACACAGCTGATCCCAACTGAGAGGGATATTCCAGACCATGTGGCATTATACACAGTATATAAAGCTGGGTGAAGGAGAAGAAGGAAGGGGAAGGAATTTGGAGTGATGGTGTTTGTCTTCCCAAGTCAATGTTGTATATGATGGAGCTCTGCTGTCCTGGAGATGGCTGAAAACCTGCCTGCCCATAGGAATTGGTGAATGAATTCCTCAATTTGCTTTGCTTGTGTGTGTGGCTTTTGCTTCACCTATTAAACTCTCTTTATCTCAACTCAGTTTTCTCACTTTTGCTATTCCAATTCTCTCCCACATCTCAGTGTGAGGAGAGTGAGTGAGAGGATGTGTGGGGTTTAGGTGCCACTTGGGGTTAAACCACAGGACAGTTGTAAAGAGAGGGAAACTTATGCCACGGTCTGAGTTAGTTGTACACATTTTCCAAATCCAAGTCAGACAGGGTCATGTTGGCTGCAGAAATCCTGTGGAGTTGAATAGACATAAGCCTGTGTTCTAAGAAACTCCTTGAACTGTGAGTGATGTCTCATAAGTAGCTCAGGATTTCTTGAAGATCAAACCATTTAGTAAGAAATTAGATGCCACAATGAAGGCAGATGCCAGATCCTACAGTGATGACAACTGGGAGGTCTTGGGGTGCTCACAATCTGCCAAGTAGGGTGAGCAATACTTGAAGACTGCAAGAGGAGAATGCTGACCCATGCAGTGGTCGCTGAGCTCTTCCAGCACACAGCTGCCATGCAGAGGCCAAGGGACAGCCCTGCAGGAGGTGGGTCAGTGGGAACCATGCTCTTACACAAATGGATATTGCCTGTGTTGGGGGAGGATAAGCCTGATCCAAGGGGCATTAGTGGGAGCTAAGCCAATTTCCATTTACTTGAAATGAAGGTGATTGTCCGTTTACTTTGGAATTAGGTGTGTATATATATATAGTGCATAGCAGTACTCTGCAATGTGATTATATAAGGCAATGCTCCCAAGCCTCTAGGATTTTGATCATGCCTCAATTTTCTTCAGTAGCTAAATCCAAACTCCCCTCTAGTCTTCTCAGTTCCTTTATTTAGTTTCTTCATTTGTTTGTTCAGACTTACTGAAATATAATAAAAATGTCTTGCTGGTGCTCTATGCATTTTGACGGTACATTAAAAATAAAACCTAACCAAAATCTTACCTGAAACCTTGTAACCTTGTTTTGTAGGACTCCACCTTCATATGTTATCCCCAGGGTAAGCAGCATGTGCTCTGCATTCCATGCCATGAAAGCACCAGTCTGGTGAGCTGTAACACAGCCCTTGCATTACTTCACACACACTGAATAACAAAGGAAGATACAGAAAATCATGATTGTGCCTTAGGCCACAGGGGATCAGATGTAAGAACACATGTAAGAAAGACATTAAATCATTAGAGAGTGTCCAAAAGAGGGTAACAAAGAAAGTGAAGTGTCTTAGAGGGGAAGCCACAGAAGCCAAGAAGCAGATGAGGTCACTTGGTCTTGTTCAGCTTAGAGAAGACTGACAGGAGACCTCATTGCAGTTTACAATTTCTTTGTGAGGGGAAGAGAAGGCAGGCACTGATCTCTTCCCTTTGGTGATGAGTGACAGGACCCAAGAGAATGGCCTGAAGTTGTGTCAGGGGAAGTTTAGGTTGGATATCAGGAAAAGGTTCTTCACCCAGAGGGTGCTTGGGCACTGAACAGGCTCCCCAGGGCAGCGGTCACAGCCCCAAGCCTGACAGAGTTCAAGAAGCATTTGGACAATGCTCTCATGCACATGGTGTGACTCTTGGGGATGCCTTAGGCAGGGTCAGAAGTTGGACTTCATGATCCTTTTGGGTACCTTCTAACTCAGCTAATTCTGTGATTTTCCCACTATCATGAGATTTATGTTATGGTTGATTGGCTTTTTCTCACAAAGTCTCATCCACACTCTTCGTTTAGTGACCCACTTGTTCTGTATGTATTTTTTCCCTTTCATCCCTACCCAGAGATTTGCAGCATGACTCACTTCCTACTACATTGGAGACCTCAGATCGAGCCTACATATTTGATATGCAAGGAACACTTCCTTCCTTTTGTCCATGAACACATTATACCCTTTAAATTAATACCTTTAATCAATATGCCAATTATGTGAATTTTCTCTCCAAGTCTATTCTGTAAATTAAATCACATTCTGATCCTCTGCATGAATAATTTCAGGTTTACAGATGTATTCTCCATGCTTTTTATCATATACAGAAAGCTAAAATGTTTGGCATGCTATTCTATAATCCCCTTGATACTCTTAAACTCTGTAAAAGAAAGCATCTCTTCTAGTTTTTTGGCCTTTGTCCAAGTCAGCAAGTCAGCTTGAGTCTATACTCATCTGTAATGCACTGTCCATTGCTACTCTTGGTCCTGGTTTAAAACCCTTCTCAACAGATTTACAAAATAATCTCCAAAGTTTCTCTTCCTCTTTCACATATTCTGAACTCTACCATCAGTCAAAGAATGACTCATTAAATATCCTTGGATGAAGCAGTGAAAACCCTCCTGACAGCACCATCTGCTTAACCATGGCTTTGTCAATTGGATACATTTTTATGTGGATGTGCTTTGTCCCTTCACTGGAGGAACAGATGGAAGTCCCCAGTCCTTCAATTTTCCTTCCACTATCTCACAGTCAGTTTGGATCAGTGTAGGAACACTAGCAGGGCTCAGGAGAAAAAGCAGAATTATGCCTTTACCAAGAGTCTGGATGTACCTCCACAATTTCAGTAATATTTCACCTCCCAAGTACTCTCCAGTACATCTCTAGGAGTCCCTGGGCAGAGCTTTTCCCTGCAATCCTCACAATACTGACATGCTGACTCTGACAGAGGCTTAGCAACTAGAAGAGATATTTTCTAGAAGAGAAATTTAGTCATTATAGAAATTTACTCATACAGTCATACACTCATCTAGATCTCTGCCCCTTCAGCAGCATGGGTTGCCCAACTGAGCTCACTTTCAACCTGTCATGCAAAGCTGTCCCTGAGCGTGCAGTGGAACAGATGACATATAAATAGGTATTTTCTCCCCTTCTTTATTTTACTACCATGTTATTTATGAAATGTCTCAATTTTGAAAAACAAACATTTATCTAAAAACTCAAATTAAGCAGGATTTGCAAAATTTGGAAAGTTTTGAAAGATGAAAGTGAAGCTAAAACCAAAGAAACAGAATCATAGAATGGTTTGTGTTGGAAGGAACCTTAAAGAGCATCTAGTTCCAACTTCCCTGTTGGGCAGGGAATATTCCACTAGATCAGATTGCTCAGAAAAAAGGAAAACCCAGTCTTTGCTAATTTTCTTCCTTCATATCCTTTTATAACTTACTTTATATATGTTATATCTTGACCTCCCAACCTTCTTCCAGATTATACTTATTGAACAATATATTAGAAAAGTCAAGAGTACTAAATTCTAATATAACCCAATAACTACTTCATTAGCCAAATCTTTATCACTGTAATCTGCTAAAACCATGACTTCATTACAAGATTAACTTTGCTTTTTACTTTATTCCTAGCCAAAACCAATTCCAATTAACAACTCCAGCTCAATATTCCACTAAGTTAACGTGCTCTGCTGCAGGAAGGTGCTACACTTTTGTGGGTAACATGACAATTTCAGTGGATTGTGACAAGAATTCAGTTATACCAAGAAGCCAGAGTGTTAATGAAAGGGATTTTTCAAAGTCAGCTTCTTTTCTGCCTTCATTTCTGTTAGTCAAAAAACCATCTCTGTAAGGTTAATGCATCAGGCGACACATATTGAGAGCACCAGACTGCCTGCAGTACAAAACCAAATAATCTTATTTCCATTATTTGAAAATTTTTATCTCTATGAATTAATCAGAGGTAAAGGCATAATTTAAAGCTACATTATTCTTGCTGCTACAAAGCTCCCTATTTGCAATGTACTTTTTTTACTTCTCGCTATAAATGGTAGAAGCCCAGGGCAGCCTTGCCAATGTGTGGTTCCTGGCTACGCTGAGTTCTTGCCAAAGAGGCAATTTAATTACTGACAACAGACCTGCAAATTAATGGTGGTCACTCAGGACATGACTATGGTTACAGGAGATGGTTTCTCTGGGATGTTCCTGTTAGCAAGGGAAGAACCAGCAGTACATAACCTGTCATACAAATCTTGTAGTTTTATTCTTTTGTGTAGCAGAGACTTAACCCATCAATCCCTTGTGGCATTTTGGTGGCATCCACATGTATCCATGAAAACTAGGGTTTTCATGGCCTCATAATATATGCAGTATTGTACATATGTCTTTTTGTCTGAAAAGTGTTTACCTTTAAGCACCCAGCAAGAAAACCTGGTTTTTTTATGGTCCTCTGAACATACTACTGGGTGTGTCATGTTCTGGTTCCTCTTTAGCACTGGGTGTTTTCCACTGATCACTGGGGTGCAATCCTTATTTTTGCAACCCAGTTAGAATTTTGAGACATCTCATTGTTAGTGACACTTTCAGGGTCACTTTGAGTATACAGCATTTTTTCCATTGTTTTCAGTAATAGCAGTGTGATCTTTTTCATAATTTCTGCAAAAGTCATAATTTGTCAAAGAATTCTAGAAATATCTAGATTTAAAGAGACCTCTGGAGCTCATCTGGAGTCCCCCATAGCCTTGTCAAATGAGTTTTGAATTTTTTCAGTGATTTCAGATATCCCTTGATCTCTCTCAGAAAACATCCTAATGCCACACCACACTCATGCTGAGAATTTTTAACTTATACTGGTTCAGTTTCCCTTGTCACAACTTTTGCAACATTGCTTCTTCTCCTTTCACTGCACACATCCAAGGAAATTATGGTTACATCTTCTTCACATTTCTCATTATGAGAGTGAACAACTGCAACTAAATCAAGCCTTCAGTTTCCTTTGCTCCAAACTAAACATATTCAGTTCTCATCAGTCAAGCACATCTCCATGCTAGTGGTCCTTCACTGTGTTCTCTCCAGTTTGTTGGTCTCTGTTATGCACCAGAGACCCCTAAACTGGACAGTGTAGTCCAGGTTCAGTCCAGGTTCCTCTTCTCTAGCATGAATGTCAAACCTCAGCAGCTCAGTGCAGGGAATCACAACTTGTTTTGGTATCACATTTGTAGAGCACTCAACACCATGGAGCTCTGCACCTGTGTGGATTTTGTCTAAAGAAGTCTAAAGGGGTTCAAGATAAAAAGGTTACGGCTTCAAGCCATGTAAATGCTTAACATCATATATAAAAAGTATAGGGACAAGTGCCTTCAGGACTAGTACATCAGTCAAGCAAAACAGGACTGAAACTGCCAGAACAAGATTTCCTATAAGAAAATAGAAAGTCATTAGGATATTCAAATTGTGGAAGATTTGTAAAACATGAAAGCCATGTCCACATGCTGACACCACATGCAGCACAGAGGCCATAAGCTAAAAACTGCAAAAATAATCAAGATTTCTTTTCTGTAGGCAGAAGACTGCTGGTAGTTACCCTGGCCTCCTGCTGAACACTGGGCTCACTGCTGTGAGCACATTTACCTGCTCCTGAACAGATTCCACTGGTCACAAGAAACCCAGTGTTCCATCTGCAGGCATGGGGTGACCGGGCAAATGACCCAGCATCAGCTGAGCCCTGCAGCCAAACTGGAGAATTCAGAAATAAATAAGAGCATCTTGGTGTCCCAATCTGGGAATGTGTCCTAAGCCACAAACACAGTGAGCAAGAGGGAATATACCCAAATATAGCTGGTAAAAGTTCTTATCCAGTTATTTCACCATGGTAGCCACTGTGAAGAAAATTGACTACACCCGGCCAAAACCATCACTGTCACACAAAAATAAAACTCTAAAACATGCTTCTGTGCTATTATAATTTGATTTTCTTTTAAGTAATATGGTTCAACATTTCTTAACCTTAAAATTAACTCTTTCTTTTTCTCTCCATAATAGAAGTAACCCACTATGAAAAAACAAAAATACAACAATTGACAATAAAACAATATAAAACTCTGACTATGACTGAAAGAACACACTTAGGAAAGGTTCATTTTCTTCTACATCATGAAATGAAAAATAACTGTCATCACTCCCCTGCAAGCCATCCACTGTGATTTTTATTTCATAAGGATGCAATTATTGTGAAATGTTAAATCCCCTCTAAAAGACGCTTCAACTCACTGAAGGGCTATTAAAATTTATCAGCCCCTCATTACAGAGGTCTTGATGATTTTTCTGCCTTTTGGTTTCAGTTAATATGGCCTCAATGACCTCAGCTTGCATCTAAATGTCAGATTAAGATTAGATCTCCAGCCTGGCTAAATTCTGACAACCCACTTTGTGGTGAAACTAGACTGCTAGTCTGATATGACCAAAACTAGTATCTTATCTTTCCAAGTACCGAGGGAAGTAGATAGCTTTGTCTGGAAAGACAAACAGGGAGAACAGCAGGAACCTATTTTGGACAGGAATCCTAGATCGCTCAACTCAGAAAAGCGAGAAGCTGCAGAGAGCAGCATCTTTGACAGAGTATTTCTTCTGTGTTAGGAATGAAACAGATTAATCTGACTCGTTTTATACTCAGTATCCTTTTATCAGTTTAATTTGCAAATCTTCACGTGTGCTGGTTTTGGCTGGGATAGAGTTAATTTTTTTCACAGTAATTTGTATGGGGCTGTGTTTTGGACGTGTGCTGGAAAGAGTGTTGATAGCACAGGGATATCACACAGTGCTCACACAGGCTCAAGGCCTTTTCTGCTTCTCATTCCATTCCACCAGAGAGGAGGCTGGGGGTGCACAAGGAGTCAGGAGGGGACACAGCTGGGACAGCTGACCTCAACTGACCCAGTGGACATTCCATACCATAAGGTGTCATGCTCACAGATAAAGCTGGGGAGAGAATAAGGATGGAAGGACATTTGGATTGATGGTGTTTGGCTTTCCAAGTCACCGTTATGTGTGATGGAGCCCTGCTGTGCTGGAGATGGCTGAACACCTGCCTGCCCATGGGAAACAGTGAATGAAAATTCCTTTTCTTCTGCTTTGCTTGTGTGCGCAGCCTTTGCTTTACCTATTAAACTGTCTTTATCTCAACCCATGGATTTTCTAGCTTTTACTCTTTGAATTCTCTTCCCCACGCCACCATGGCAAGGGACTGAAGAGAAAGGCTGTGTGGAGCTCAGTTACCAGCTGGGGTTAAACCATGACAAAAGGCTAATCAAGCTATAGCCATGAATATTTCTCAACAGACATCCCACAAAACAAGACAGAGGATGTCATGTTACAGTGGTAATATTAAAAAGTGAATAAAAACTTAAAATAAAAATAAGACCTGAGATATTGTCTTTGTAGTAAAGGATATCTTAGCTGCTTGACCACCACACAAGAAGTCCTGGGGGGCAGACCTGATGATGGAAGTGCCTTTCTTATCATACCTGCTAACTCATTCATTTTCCTCAGCTCATCCTAAATTTCAGCTCTTTGTTTCTAGTCTAGATTTCAGATGCTACTAGTCAGCAGCATGAACAGTCTGACCAACTGTCATATAAAAAAAACACAGGGGAAATTTCCCAAACATAGAGTTTTAAAAATAATGAGATTCAGAATATTGCAGCTGTAAGCCATTTTTGTTTCTGCTAGGAGCCTTCTGTCTTTCAGCTCCCAGAATTTACAAAATTCCACTTTTTAGTTTCTAAAAAAAAAAAAATTCCAATAGCTGTCAAGTATCACATGAAGAAAAAAGAAAAAGACAATACAATGATTTCCATGGACCTTAAAAATGTTCTGTGTAACAGATTATTAAGGAATTCCTAGGTTTCAACTGCCAAAACACAGTATCTCTGGATTTGATTCAACTCCAGGAGCTGGCAGACTAGAAGTCTGCTACCAGAAATTACAGTCAGCATCATCCTATTATTCTCTTTTCCTGAGGACAAGCAGCCTAGATTCTTCAATACAAAAATGTCATTTCAGTTCTCTTGTCACACTTGACTGTATCCATAAGTGAAGTCACCACCTTGCACATGATCTGTCTTCAAAACAAACAATAAAATTGTGCCTCCCCTCCTGCAGTACAGCTGAGATGCTCAAATAACCTTACGCCTCAGGTTCTGTCAGCCCCAAATACTGCCATCAGTGTTACTCACAAACAGCAGAAATCAAACTGCCCAAAACTGCTGGATTCTAACTCTGTCCTCATTACAGGCTGCTCTCTACTTGTTGTTCTCAGTGCCAATGCAAATGTTTGTTACAGGATTTTCCCCCACTCACTGCAAGACCACGCTGATCATGCTCACTTCCTGTCTGGATGTTTCTCAGCTGTGAATCACAGCCCACTGCACAACAATCACCTCTGTGACCAAACATTGCTAAGGAAAACTACTCAGCCTGGATTTTCCACTCTATATCTTATTACTTAATGGGCAAAAGTGAAGGAGCATCCAGTACCATCAGAATTCAGGACTGCCGAGAGCTGCCAACTGGATATATAAGTCAGTATATATAAGTCAGAGATAATATAAGTCAGTAAGGGCTCCATAGGAGCGACAGGAGTTCCTATTACAAAAAGTCACACCAGCAGCTTCAGCAGGGGCATTGATCAGGACACTAAAGTGAGGAGAGCTTAGTGTTCACTGCATTAAAATCTACTCCTTTGCTCATTCTGCCACATACTGATCCTAGCTGGTCAGGACTTAAACTCCACCTCTCCTCATTAAACTTCACAGTGTACTGAAGCAAATTATTACTGTTGTTCTTAGTGGAAAACTCCTTCCAATAAAAACACCTGCACAAACAGGTCTTACCGAGCATTGGCTGGTTACCAAAATTAAAGGACCACAGTCATCAAACCCCATAAATTAATCCAAAATATAGTCTCATGCAACCATGCCCTCCTCTGTACCCCATCGTACCATACTCTCCTTCCCCTTAACAGATATACACATAGTTGTGTACAATTTCATGATGGTTTCACCTTAAATTTCTGCATGGATTTCCCATACTTTACACCATTTGGAGCTGGTGGAACTGTACATTCACTTTGAGGACTGACCCATTAAAGTGTAAGGCTCTAGAAAAGTGACCACTGGTCATCTTGAGTCGACTTTACATGTCCCAGTTAATCCTAGTAACAGAACAATAATGGCTATCTCCAATTTGCCTTCTAAATGCTATTTCCTCATTTCTTCCTCTCTTAAAAACTCGACAAAGCCAAAATGAAGGTACAGGGAGAATGCGAGAAAAGAGATTTGCCCCTGCCCTGCCATCTGGGCTGTGAGTATTTTTGGCTGCCATTTGTTTATGTGAGTCTTGAAGCTTGTCCTTGTTTTACTGCATTGAAGCAGAGCTGGAGTACACCAGCTCTCATTGTTGTTCCTGTGCTAAAACTCTTCTCCAGCTTTCAATTCCCCTTTAGTGTTCTTACTTGGTACGTAGCTCTGATTTCATGTTGTTTTTCTTTTTAGTGTGTCTCAGACCATTAATTCTCCACAATTCTCCAACCTCCATGCTGCCAAGATGGTCTTGTGTCATGTAATTAACTTTGCCTATAGATTGTTAAATGCTCTGCCATGAGTCAATTCAATTTAACATCATCCCACAGTAATGGTTCACAGGAATATGGATCAGATACTTTCTCAATTCTGCACCTCAACAGGATGGAGAAATGGGCTGACAGGAATCTCATGAAGTTCAGCAAGGAGAATTGCAAAGTCTGCACTTGGAGAGGAACAAAAAAATGGAGCCAGGCTCTTTTCAGTGCCAGGTCCAGAGGCAATGGGAACAAACTGCAATGCAGAAGGTTCCCTTTGAACATCAGGATACACATTTTTTCTTGTGAGTGCTGGCACAGACTGGCCAGGGAGATTGTGGAATCGCCATTTTTAGAAGTACTAAAAAATGTCTAACATGGTCTGGGACAATTGGTTCTAGGTGGTCTTGCCTGAGCAGGTGGGTTGAACCAGGTACCCTCCAGAGATCCCTTCTAAACTAAACCATTCTGTGATTCTGTCTAAAAGCACTAATAGGTTATTTCCCTTACAGAACCTTTCAATGAGCCTAAGAAACAGCACCAAAGTCAGGTTATCTTGTCACATTACTGGAAACTGTAGGAGGAAGAATGGGATCTATACACTGGTTCATGTTTTATTGATTGGAAGTGAGCACCACGTGCAGCTGGGATGAGGAGAAACAGGATTGCCAGGTTTTATTGCTAGTTTCCACGTTGTTTTTATGGATAGAATAGCTTAATCCTCTGTGTTTTACTCAATCCATGTGAATAACGAGAACACATTTTACTACCTTACATACTTACCACTGGGTAAGGTATGTAATTTAATGACCTTAACATGTTTTGAGATCATTATGTGAAAGACACCACACACAGTGGTAACATCAGTTCTTAAAATGGGTATACTAGCAAGAGAAAGGCTCATGCCTTAATCCAGGAATACATCCTAAACCATGAACATGAGGTGTGAAAGGAATTTGAATATACCCACAACAACATTAAGACACAAACAAGGTGGCATGTTGGTAACCAAAATCATAACTCACTTTTGTTTGCTACCAAGGAAGACAGTAGGGAGGAAAGACAGAAACGTAGGAAAAAGCAAAGAAGTAGAGAAAGCAAGAAAGGATCCCACAGCCCCTTATTGCACGGGGTCCTCACGTGCACATGGTACGGAACATGCCTGGGCTCCAGTGGATCGTGCTGTCAGCAGCTCAGGCATGAGAAGCTGCCCTCTGCTCCTTTTGCTTTCTGAGCGTCTCAGTTCGCTCCGACAGAACCAAGTAGTGGTGAAAGGGGCTGTTGTACAGCAGTTCCACAATTAAAGACCAAATTAACATGTGGCTTAACATGTGAAATTGCTTTACATAAATATTACTAGTTAAATATAGGCCGTGGAAATGCATGCGCTGCATATATGAATATTAACAAATGCAGGGCCTATTTGAACAAGGCACAGGCAGCCTCCAAACCTCAAAATAAGAATCTGAGTCAAAGCATAATTGTGTGTAAGCTCAAAACTCTGTCATTAGTGTTAGTTTTCTTCATTAAAGCAGCCTTCGTCCTGCAGTCACTTTAAGCCATGTATCCTTCTTTCTCTGACCAGAAATCAGCACTACTTTGAAATAAATATTTGGGTATTAAATCATTACAGTTCTTTTGTTGTTTGAATCATAATGTTTAGCCAGCAAGTCAGTTAAGTTTAAAATCCCTCAGCTGAGGGCAAATTCCAGCTGTGGAAATGGAAAATAACTGGTCATGTTTGAAGAGAATGGCAGCACTACAGCAACAGTTCTCCTGTGGTTGATGGCTTGAAGAGAACCAGGCACTTTGGTTATGGGGGGCAGAGGGGGGGTTTGCCACAAAAAGGACAAACCCAAGAAACAGCATGGAGGTAAAGAGACCACAGAAGGAAGTGCCTAGAAGGGGAGTTTTGAAGCTCTGTTTGAAATACTACCGCTAAAACTTTTAGAAATGTTTCATCATAAAGTCCATTTCAATCACAGCTTTAAATGATTGGCATTGTATAGTAAATTGCTATCAGTGTAATCTTTACTTTTTGATATTTTCTTCCGTAAGAATTTGGTTGTTGTTATTTATCATTAGGAGAAACAGTTTTATGAGCTTTGGAAGCCTAAGCCTCAAAGCAGGTAGTGTACAGTTAGGTGTACTTCAGAGTGGAGCTATTTTCAAATGGACAGTAGAAGCAGGAGATATACAGGTTTGGAAGAAAATTTTGGTGTCTTAAGCTGCCTCTCTCTTTCAGAATAGCTGTGCTAATCTTGCTGTTGAAGTAAGATTTTGGCTTTGAAGTTTTGAAAAAAACCAAAATATAATAATAACTGAGTTTTTTACACCCTGTCACAACCCTTCACATGTTTATCCCTAACCTAAGGATTGTTGCTGGACTAGCAAATCCAAAAATACTCCATTTTCTTAACTCTTGGCAAAACGAGTTGCTACATGACAGGAAATGGAGAGAGATCAAGTGGCTCCACACACAGAGAAGGCATCAGTTAGACAGCAAATGGACCATAATGAGTCTCTTCTAGAAACTCTTCTCTCAAGAGTCTCTTGGCAGTGCTTTTACCAAAACATTACGCAGTAGTTAAGATAGCAATGCTTTTATCTATTCCCCCTATGAACTAAAAGGAGGACACAGCCCTGCAGCCAAAGCAGCACACAGAGGAGAGGAGAAGTAAGGTTAACATTTAAAGTTGAGGTGAACACTTCAAAAATTTCTGATTCTTTGACCTCACTATGTTTTTACACAGTTTCTGTAATAATAGTCTCCAAGAGCAGCTGTGACACGTGCCAATCTGTAACTACAGAAAAATAATTGAATAGAAGGCTTTCAGTCCAAGTAATCTACATCTAGACAGTTGCAGTGTTATTAAATACTACAAACTTTTTCAAAGTCCATGTGTAGGAGTTTACTGACTAGGCACAAATGTACTTTCTTCCACTTTCAGCTCATTCTTTTACAAAACACTGAATATTTAAGTACTTTTAGTTACTTATTTTATTTTTTTATTGAAGCTGAGATTAAAGCTTGATTCAAGCTGCAACAATTCCAACATGTTATAAGAAATTTTCTACGCCATCTAAGATCTGTTAGCCATGAGGTAAGCCAATCCCACCAAAGGGTTGTTTTAGCGATCTCCTATTCCAACATTGTTTTTTCAATTGATTATATTCCTGGCTCTTGAGCATTTATGCCAATTCCCCCTTTTGGGAAGGAGAGAGGTTTTCTCTCTCTACCTCCATATATTACTTTCAATTGATGTCTGACACTGAATTGATCCTAAACAAATTCCAGCAATGACTGTGACAATTATAATACAGATTAAGGCCTCAAGTAGTGTAGCCAACCCTTCAGTGACTAATTCCCAATTTTCTGCAGAATTTTGTTTAGCTGATTAATCTCTGGAGTCTGTTGTAATTCCTTGGGGAATTGTCTGGCTCACTGACTCAGTGATAGGTATACAGGTGATGATATTACTCAAATTGCACATTTTGCCAAACCCTTGAACTAAATCTAGTATGAGGTTCCCAGTTTCTCCAGAAGAAGCTGTATCCCTTTGAGCTACTATTCTACAAAGGATAGAAATATGATCTTTATTAACCTTTTCATTTCAGGCAAACATTATCAGGCACTCTACAACCATCAAAAAATTCACATGATCGCAAGTACAATTTATTAAATATTTCATTTCATTCTTATCTGTAAAGGATTTGCTGTCTGCTGAATAGCCCAGTGAAGTGTTTCCCAGTTTGGGGCTGGCTTTGTCCAGGTGTAGTCAACCCAGGAGTTTCAGCCAACAGTTTTCACAGCCATGTGGGTAGCCAGGAGAACTTGGAACGGTCCTTTCCCCTTTTCCTTAAGTGTTTCGTCATTCCACATGTGGACATATACCTAATCCCTGGGTTGATGAGAATGCACCTGAATGTCCAAGGTTGTTGAGGAAGCTAAACAACAAACCTATCCAAAACTGAGAATTCTTTTCCCAAAGATAATACATACTCTTTTATTACTATTTCCTATCACATGGCTGTCTTCTGAGATAGCTAGTTTATACAGCATGCCTTAAATAATTTTGTAAGGACTTAATCTTTCTTTAGATCTAGGTTGTATTCTAAACCATAATAAGGTTAAAGAAAAAGCCTGAGGCCATCATAGTGAAGTTTCTTAACAAATCTTACTTATTTTCCATTTCAAGTTTCAGTTCATCCTTTCTACTTTTCCACTGGACTGAGGTCTTTAAGGAGTGTGGAAATTCCATGTAACTCCCAAGTACTTTGCATAAACTTTGAACTGTTTCAGCTACAGAATGAAATTCTCTGTCTGAAGACAGACCCAGTGGTACCCCAAATCTGGGTCTAATTTCCTTTAACAAAATTTCTGTTACTTCTAGAGTTTTGTTGGTGCGACAGACAAAGGCTTCTGGCCATCCAGAAAAGCTATCCACCAAGAACAATATCAATAACCATCTTCCCAGGGAAGTTCTAAAAAATATGTCTTAAACCAAGACAGTTTAAAGAGGTGAACAGTCTAAAATGAGTGACCCCTTAGTTCCATCCAGTCTCTTTCCACAAATAAGGAACAAACACAAGCAGATATAAAAGAATAGGTAAGAATTTATTCATAAGTGAAACAGCAACAGGCAAAAAATAACAATAAGTAATCACTAGATAGTGATCACTAGATACAAAATTGCTAATTTTCACAAATCTCAAGAGAACAAAGAGACACCCAAAACGGCAGAAACACCCTCAGGGTGACCCAGCCCCAGAGATTGGCTCACTTTGCACACTTCACTCCAAAACTGTTTTTGATAGTGTGTGGAAAACCACGGTGCCAAAGACTGGTGTCCACAGAAGAGTCCTGCAAAAATCAACTGTAGTTGAATAAAGGCAGAGTCTAGTGGGCCATATCCCTGTGGGGTCTCTTGAGTTTTTGGACGATCTAGCTCCTTTTATCCTGAGCTCCCAACCACATGTTGCCCTCCTCCTTTCCCCATTGGCTGAGGTACTAAGAATGTACAAACTTCCCAAACCACCTACTACATGTCTTCCTTCCAACATGTATCCCCACACCCATTCTTCTAGAATACGATTGGGTCTTTCAGGTTATCTAGCTATATGGTCTGATCTCTCCTAGTCTCCCTCTAGGAAAACCTGAAAATTTTAAAATTTTTCCACATGAATATGGAACTAGGCTCTATAGGTCATGAAAAGGGAAGGCTCTGAGTCGCTTACTGGAGTAAGAGTTTGCTGGATTGTCTCAAAGACTTCAATAGTCTTGGCTTGTTGCTGGATTGTGCCTTCCAGCCTTGCTGTTTGCATTTGGAGCCTGAAAAAAGTACAGGCCTTATCACAGAAGTCCACAAGAGAACAAATCCCAAAAGAACAGCACAAAAGAACCTCATCTAAAAAGCATCTTTGAAAAATCATGTATTAGTAGCTCACTGGGATGCAAGACGACAGTCCTGTTGTTTTCACAGAATCACACAAAGTGAAGCCTTGCTCCACTGTCTTACCGTTGAATGCGTTCTTCCAGCTGGGGGATAGCTGCAGCTGAAGAATCAAAAGAATCAACCAGGATGCCTTGCATGTTCCTCAAAATTGTTATTACCTTCTCCTTTTGGGCATTCTTCCCTGAGTCAGCATAATATTCATTCTTGTTAAGAGATTTTTTCAGGTCCTTGAGCTGTCAAACCACAAGAACAATCCCCAGTAGAACGCTTTTATGCATTAAAAAATAGTAAAGTGCTTTGATTCTGGTGTTAACTTTCAAAACCTGTGTTACTTCATCTTTTATAGTAGGCCCTCTCCTACACTGATTTCCTGGAGTGTTTCCTAAAGACTGGCATAACAGTTTTCTTTTCCTCTCCTCTCTCAAGGACTCTGAACACACTTTGTAGCCTGTTCTGGTGTCATGCTTTAGGAATGGTATTCCCCAAATTCATGCTCCCACTGAGATTCTCCAAACCACACTGCTGCTCCCTTGCTCCCTCCTTCTCTTCTTCCTCACCCCTGTGACAGGAAGGAGAGTAGAACTGGGGACACAAAAGGTAAAGGTCACAGGTTCAGTTAAGAACAATTTACTTAAAATTACAAGAAACAGCAATGAGATAAGAAAACAGCAGCAGCAACAATATTCATAAGAAAAGTGTTCAAGAGGGAAGTAAGAGATTCATAAGCAAAATGCTCAAACCGGTGTTACCCAACCACTCCCTCTGCCCCACTAATTCAACCACAAGGGAATAGACTCCCTTTCCTTTCCCCTTCCCCATGCACCGCATTCCCTCCCGCTCCCACCACCCCACCCTGCTTCCTCCATCCCCTGTCCTCAGCTATGACCTGAGGTGGTATAGAACAACCTCAGGGCTCTAGTCATGCCCCCTCCTGGCTACTGTGATTAGAAACTCCTCCTTTTCCTCAAGTGACTTTACAACTCCATAACAATGGTGATGGGGGGAAGAAATACTACAAAACATCAGCACGACCCTCCAACAGACCTATTCTTTCTCTGCCAACACACAGTCCACTTTGTGAAACCACAGAGGAGAAGAAAATACCGTCTGCACCATGAACAGCTTTTTGGAAGGAATACATGTCCTTCTCCCATTAAGGACCAAGTGACATCACAACTAGTGATTTTTTTAATTGTACTCACCAGGCTATTTATAAAATCAGTCAGGTCAGCTATGTGTCACTCAACTTACTCTTGTTGCAAAGTTGCGTAGTGTACTAAGACCACCTCAGTGCAGCCCTCCACTGTTGCCTCAGGTGGTGTCAACAGGCAAACATCAAAGGCAGCAGGGCTGTTCCTTCCCCTGAACCACCCCATGTTATACAGAAGTTTTAAGGAATGATCAGTTCCCTGCTCTGTTTACTACAAAGAAGGCTTGGGACCCTGCCAAGAAACAGGCATTTTCCACACCTTAGTTTTACACCTCTCCAGTTTCTCCAACAGCAGTTTCTGTTCTTTCCTGCTGTTCTTCACAGTTCCAAGAGGAGCTCCTTCCAGGGAGTCCTTTTTGAGAATTTTGTCAAGCGTCTGCCTGGTCAATGGCTAAGGAAATGGTGTTTCATCAGCATGGCAAAATCAGTGTGAACATGACAACAAAAGTGATGCTTTTACTGCTGAAATTACATCATTAGATTGGTCTGCAGGTTAAGGGATAGCTTGGCCAGCAGGTTGAGGAAGGTGATTCTCCCTTTCTATTCTGCTCTTGTGAGACCCCACCTGAAGTACTGTGTTACCCTCTGAGGCCCCCAGCACAAGGCAGACATGGACCTGATGAAAAGAGGCCAGAGGAGGGCCACAAAGACATTCATAGGCCTGGAACACCTCTCCCATGGAAGAAGGGTGAGGGACCTGGGATTTTTCAGTTTGGGGAAAAGCAGGCATAAGATCTCTGGGTAGATCTTATTGCAGCCTTTTAATATAAAAATAAGGAGAGATATTTTTAGCAAGGATTGTAGTGACAGGTCAAGGGGCAATGGTTTAAAATGAAAAGACATTTAGATCTGGATTAGATATAAGGAGGAAAATTTTCCAAGTATTGTGATGGAACACTGGACCAAGCTGCCCAGAGGAGTTGTGCTTGTCCCTGGACATGTTCAAAATGAAGCTGAATGGGACTTCAAGCAGCCTCTTTTTGCAGTCCTTCTGCTTCAAATACATATGAAATTAGGTCCAAAATACAGCTCAGGTCCAGATTAATTACTTCCTCTCAGCTTTCAAAATATACTCACTAGCAAGAGGACATGTGCTTACACTGATAGGTTCTATTTAGGGATATTTGCATTCATCTCTAAGAGTCACCTGTTTGTCCTGCTCAGAATTTGTTTGAGTTGAAGAATCAACCTTTAGCTGAAGATCTCTCTGTAATGTAGGAAGTTAAGCAAACAAGAAAAAAGAGAAACAGCTGGGAAACAAATCCTCGGCAGTACTGCAGCATCACACTGCCTTCAAGCAGAGAGCATGAAGAAACATGACTTCTGCCTGGGGTAGTGTAAGAGCTCAGGAAGTACCTTATTCTCAGAAGAGGACATAAAATGTTCCTTCTGTTCTGCTTTTGCAGCTGATAATAGAGATAAAAAATAAGGTAAGAGTGTTGTTGCTGTGTGTTTCTTTCACTTTGCTTTTCCAAAACTAATCCATTCCAGAGAGGCCCATAAAGCTAACTATGTAGACCCTCTCAAATTACCCTTGCCACGCCCCACTGCAGCAGAGCTCACATCCACTCTGTTCTGGCATGCAGCAGGAAGCTGCACATCAGCCGACACTTTCCTTCGACCTTCAGAATCAGTCTGCATATTTTAAAAGACACATATGAGAACTGCCACAGGTTGCTTCCACACCGTCTTCCACCCTCAAAGCTTCTGCTTCAGCCAAGACGCCTAACAAGAGAGGGATCAGGTGATGGAAATAACAAAAAGGGCAAACACAGTCAGCATGTTTGGCATCTCTCTTGAATAGATCTTTCAGAAGAGGACAAAGTCCTCCCACCCAAGCTTGAGAGAACCTAGGCAGAAGAAATAGGTCTCTAAATTGTGGGTCATCCACAACCATTTGACATTGACTGGATCAACAGAAGACATCTGTGAGGTGGGAAAAAAAGTCTTACAATGCCAGCCTTCTAGGACTTCAGAGGACTGTAACCAGAAGGAAGTTTTACTTATTTGCCCTAGAAATCCACATGGATGTCAGCTGTAAGGAGGCCCAGGACATTAGCTGGACCTTACTTTGTCCCAGTCCCATCTGAACAGCTTGTCTGAAGCAGCAGCATGTCAAGGTCCAAGTGATGAACATGTGGCAGAAGCAGCAGCAAAGGAAAATGAGCCCAGAAGGAGGTGATTCCAGAGAGACCCCCACTGTAAGATACCTCAGAATCCCAGGCAAAATCATTGTATTCCTGTTTTGCTTCCCTCTCTGCTGGCTGCAAGACTCTGTCTTCCTTTTTCACTTCTCTCCGTAATTGTTTCAAGACCCCTAAGAAAAGATAAGCACACAATAGCTATGAGTGTTTATTTTACTCTGTTTTTCTGCATCCAGTTCACTCCAGAGAGGCTTACAAATGCAACTATTTAGTCCCTCTGAAACTACCTTTGCAACGTTCCACTGCAGCAAAGTGTGCATCTAACCTGTTGCTGTTTGCAGCAGGAAGCTGGACAGCAGCCGACACTTTCCCTTCACCTTCAGAATCAGTCTGTGTAATTTAAAAGACACACATGAGAACTGGCACAGGCTGCTTCTCCACCCACTTCCACTCTTAAAGGCTATGCTTCAGCCAAGAGGCCTAACAAGAGGGATCAGGTGATGGAAAGAACAAAAAGGGCAAACACAACAAGCACATTTAGCATCTCTATCAAGCATTGTTTATAAAATGGGGCCAGGCACACCTGCCCATGCCACAGAGAATGTAGGCAAAAGCAATTAATCTGTAGACTGTAGGTCATATGGGAACCCAGTTGCTGTTAACTACATGTACAGTAGAGAGATGTTTGATGGAAAAATGAATCCTCACAATGCCAGCCTTGCACAGTTTTCACAGGATTGTAACAAACATGGAGCTTTACTACACAATCCTTACTGGAAATCTACATGGGACATCAGCTGCAAGAATGCCCAGGACATTAGCTTGACCTCACTTCGTCCAAGTTCCATCTGAACAGTGTGTCTGCAGCAGCAGAATGTCATCAAAGTCCAAGATATGACTGTGTGGCAGAGGCAGCAGCAAAGGAAAATGAGCCCAGAAGCCAGTGAATCAGAGGGACCTCACTGTCTCCCTCAGAAAAGGTACCTTAGAATCCCAAGAATTATCATATTTTCTTGATCTTCCTGCTGGTTGCAAGACCCCTAAGAAGAGATATGAGACTTGTCACAGCTCTGAGTACTTGTGCCACTCTCCTTTTCCAAATCTGATTCTCTTCACTGAAGTTTACAAAGGTAACCCTGTAGTCCTTTTGAAATTACCTTTGTTGCGCTCTGCTGCAGCAGAGCGCACGCCCCCTCCTCTGCGGCCTGCAGCAGGACGCTGCCCGCCGGCAAACACTTCTTCTACAGTTGCAGAAAAAGGCTGCATGATTTAAAAAACACACATAAGAAATGGCACAGGTGGCTTCTGCCCCCACTTCCATGCTCAAAGTTTCTGATTTAGCCAACACGCCACAGAAGGATAAGGTGATGAAAAGAACAAAAAGGGCAAACAAAGCCAGTGTTGAGCCATCATTGTTGTTGAGCAGGGCTTTTTAAAATGAGACAAAGTCCACCTGCACAAGCTTGAGAGAACCTGGGCAGAAGAAATAAATTGTGGGTCATACACAACCATTTGACATTGACAATTCACAAAAGAGATTTGCAAAGAGGGAAAAAGCAATTCTCACAATGCCAGCTTTCTAGGACTTCAGAGGACTGTAAGCAGAAGGAAGAGTTACTTCTTTCTCCGAGAAATCCAGCTTGGGGATCAGCCACAAGGAGGCCCCAGACTTCAGCTGGACCTCACTTTGTCCCAGTCCTAACTGAAAAGATTATCTGAAGCAGCAACTGGTTAAGGTCCAAGGAAGGAGGGTGTGGCAGAAGCAGCATCAAAGCAGAACGAGTTCAGAAGCAGGTGAGCCAGAGGGACCCCACTGCCTCCCCCAGAGAAGGTACCTCAGAACCCCAGAAGGAATCACCATCTTCCTTTTCAGCTCCTACTGATGCTGTGGCTGGCAAGATACCTAAGAAAAGACAAGAAGCGTGTCATTTCTGTGGGTGCTTATTTCACTCTGCTTTTCTCCACCTGCTTCACTCCAGAGAGGCTTACAGAGGTAACCATTTAGTCCCTCTGAAATTACCTTTGCCACGCTGTGCTGCGGCAGAGCGTGCACACGACCTCGTGCTGGTTGCAGCAGGGTGCCGCTCACAGGCCCGTGCTTTTCCTCGACCTTTAGGATCTATCTGTGTAATTTAAAAGACACACATGAGGACTGGCACAGGCTGCTACTCCACCCACTTCCCTGCTCGGAATTTCTTCTTCCAACAGGCCCAAGGAGAAGAATCAGGGGCCAACACAGCCAGCACATTCAGCATTCTGTTGAGCAGGGTTTTCAAAATATGGTCAAGGACACCCCTCTGAGCTGGAGAGAGCCTAGGCAAAAGTAATTATTGTCTAAAGTGTAGGTCATATGGGAACTGTTTGACGTTGACCACACCTAGAGAAGTGAGAGAAACCAATCTGATTTTTATTAATGCCTGAGCATATGTTGTACCTGAGGTGAAAAACAACTTTCGGGTTTGTATACCTATTAGGAACCCTGGTGAGTCTTCACCTGGCAGCGGATCAGGAGAGAGAAAAGTTCCATGTCTGGGCTGCAAGTGAACCGCACCACTAGCCAGTAGAGCAGATCCCTGGATGCCCAGGAAAAAATGCCCAGGAAACTGGGCTATGGGATGAGCCTGAGCACACAAAAGCAGTGAACTGCACCACAACATTTTCTTCAGGTTTCTTGGAGGCAGCGGGAGCTCACCCGGAGGGTCAGCTCACTTGCTGCCCCCCAACTCTGGTTTTTCTCTTCCTGCAGTTCTGTTTCCCTGCCCGCACCTGCCCCAATTCGCAGTTTCCCCCAGGCAGCTCGACGCCACGGAAACCCAGCGCTCTGCTGTTTGCCCCGACAGAGTGGCAGCAGCCCAACCCTGAGAAGCCGCAGTTGCTCCACCAGTGTGCCCGTACCACGGCAGCCTGTTTGCCCACAGGCAAACAGGCCGTGGAAGGGACACACAGCCAGCTGTGGTTTGAGACTCGCTCCTTGCCGCCATGGGAGCCACGCAGACTCATCGCAGCTTGCCGCACACACACTCTGTCTGCCCAGCTGGTGCCGACAGGCCGTCTGGAGTACAAGGTAATGATCTGTCCCTGCCTTCTGTTTCTCTCCCCATCTCTCTTTTCCCCTCTTTGCTCTCTTTTCTATCCCCCTTATCTTTCTTTATAAATAAACAGTTCTCAGATATAATATTGCTGCACTTGTGTTTTATTTTCATCCAAGATATCTATCAAAAAGAATCCTCCCCAACTCCCCTTTTACAGCAGGACTGGACAAGGGGTAATCCGAGTGATGGAAAAACAGCAGTCCTCACAATGCCAGCCTTTCACTGGTTTCAGAGGAGCTTTACTGTTCTGTGCTGTTCTAGAAATCTAGCTTGGAGGTCAGCCACAAGGAAGCTCATGACATTATCTGGACCTCACTTTGTCCCTGTCCTAACTGAACAGATTATCTGAAGCAGTATCTGGTTAAGGTCCAAGTTACAAGTGTGTGGCAGAGGCAGCAGCAAAGAAAAATGGGCCCAGAAGCCAGTGAGTCAGAGGGACCCCACTGTCTCCCTCAGCAAAGGTACCTCAGAATCCCTGGGAGAACCAGTGTCTTCCTTTTTCACTGCTCCTCCAGCTGGTTGCAAGACCCCTAAGAGCACATAAGAAGCTCATCATAGATCTGAGTGCTTGCTTCACTCTCCTTTTCCAAATCTTTTTCACTCCAGAGAAACACACGAACACAACCATTTAGTGCCTCTGAAATTACCTTTGCCATGCTTCTCAGCAAGAGAGCGCACGCCCACTCTACTGTGTTTTCCAGCAGGACGCTGCATGGGGTTAATTGCTTTGTTTCTAAGATCACTGAGCTGCTGTGTAATTTAAAAGACACATGTGAGAACTGGCACAGGCTCCTTTTGCACACACTTCCATACAAAAAGGTTCTGCTTGAGCCAAGAGGCCTAATAAGAGAGGGATCAGGTAAAGAACAAAAAGGGCAAATACAGTCAGTGCGTTTGGCATCCCTCTTGAGCAGATTTTTCAAACCAGGATAAAGTCCACCTGCACAAGCTTGAGAGAACCTAGGCAGAAAAATAAATATCTAAAATGTGGGTCATACCCAACATTGACATTGGTTGGATCCACAGAAGAGAGCTGTGAGATGGAAAAAAAATTCTCACAATGCCAGCTTTCTAGGACTTCAGAGGACTGTAAGCAGAAGGAAGAGTTACTTCTTTCTCCGAGAAATCCAGCTTGGGGATCAGCCACAAGGCGGCCCCAGACTTCAGCTGGACCTCACTTTGTCCCAGTCCTAACTGAAAAGATTATCTGAAGCAGCAACTAGTTAAGGTCCAAGGAAGGAGGGTGTGGCAGAAGCAGCATCAAAGCAGAACGAGTTCAGAAGCAGGTGAGCCAGAGGGACCCCACTGCCTCCCCCAGAGAAGGTACCTCAGAACCCCAGAAGGAATCACCATCTTCCTTTTCAGCTCCTACTGATGCTGTGGCTGGCAAGATACCTAAGAAAAGACAAGAAGCATGTCATTTCTGTGGGTGCTTATTTCACTCTGTTTTTCTTCACCTGCTTCACTCCAGAGAGGCTTACAGAGGTAACCATTTAGTCCCTCTGAAATTACCTTTGCCACGCTGTGCTGCGGCAGAGCGTGCACACGACCTCGTGCTGGTTGCAGCAGGGTGCCGCTCACAGGCCCGCGCTTTCCCTCGACCTTTAGGATCTGTCTGTGTAATTTAAAGACACACATGAGAATTGGCACAGGCTGCTTCTCCACCCACTTCCCTGCTCAAAGCCTCTGCTTCAGCCAGCAGGCCTAAGGAGAGGGATCATGTGATGGAAGGGACAGAAAGGGCAAGCACAGCCAGTGCATTTGGATCACTGCTGAGCAGTTTTCAAAGTAGGATCAAGTCCACCTGCTCACTCTGGAGAGAATCTAGGCAGAAGAAATGAATCTCTGGACTGCAGATCATATGGGAACCAGGTGATACTGCATGTTTCTAGGGAAGCAAGCTGCGTAATAGAAAAACAGCAATTCTCATAATGCAAGCCTTTCAGTTTTCAGAGGGCTGTAACCAACAGTGAGCTTCACTGCTCTGTGCTATACTAGAAATCACGCTTGAAGCCAGCTGCCAGGAGGCCCAGGACATTAGTTAGATCCCATTTTGTCCCAGTTCCAACTGAACAGCTTGTCTGAAGCAGCAGCATTGTCAAGGTCCAAGTACAAGTGTGTGACAGAAGCAGAAAAGAAAAAAAAAATCCAGAATCCAGGGAGTGAGAGAAACCCCACTGCCTCCCTCAGAGAAGATACCTCAGGATTGCAGAGGGAGTGTTTGTCTTCCTTCTTCTCTGCTCCTTCTGCTTTGCGTTTTCCTAACAAAAGATAAGAAGCATGTCATTTCTGTGAGTGCTTATTTCACTCTGCTGTTCTCCACCTGCTTCACTCCAGGGAGGCTTGCAAAGTTAACCATCTAGTCCCTCTGAAATTACCTCTGTAGGACTGCACTCTAATAGAGCGCACAGACACTTTATTTTGGTCTGCAGCTGGACCACTGTCTTTCTTTTCCACTGCTTCTTCTTTTGGCACATGACCTAAAAAATAAGATAAGAAGTACGTTGTTGCCTTAAGTGTTTATTTTCCAGTCCTTTGGCCCATCCCACCAGACCAGCTTCCCATTGATTTGGTATCATTCTGCTACAGCCCACAGTGATTTTCCTCATCAGATCTCTGAAAGCAAAGTATCTTACATGACTCTGCCAGTGCAGGTGTTTCCAAGGGAATGACAGGAGTTGTCTCATAGCAGAAGCTCCCAATTTTTTCATTAGCAATACTAAATATAGAAAGGAAAAAGATGCATTAGGTAAAATCCCCCCAGATTTACATGCACTCTGCAGGAAAAGCAAAAGCCATACATGTTCCATTCTACCCATATTCATAGACAATTGCTAAAGGGTCACACACACACAGAACTTACTGCAGTCCCAGAGAAATGGAGACTGAAATCCTCATTACGGTATGCTGACAGTACAGGTGCCTAGTCTTATCTGTGGAGTAACTCACCCATGCTACAGTCTGGCTACAGTCTCATCTGATAAATCGCCCCTCCATTTCAAGGGCCAATGAAGTTAACCAGCCTCCTGGCAGACTGACATCACCAAAGCCTCTACCTCAGCTAGATGTTATGCTAATGGTGAAGCTACTCTCCACATCAGGATGGTTAAAATCTCCTCAGTCCTGGTCCTCACTTTGAAGGGCTTCAGAAATTCCTATGGTTAGCCTGAGGACCTCAGAGTTTAAAGAGCTCTCAAGTGGGTTATCAAGAGGCCAACAAATATTGTGCTTGCATTCCAAGACCTGTGTTGTCTTCTAACAACCCTCAGTTGACTGGGGCTTGGGTTTGTTTAATAACCAGAAAAACAAAACAAAACAAAACAAAAAAAAAAAAAAAAAAAAAAAAAAAAAAAAAAAAAAAAAAAAAAAAAAAAAAGGAAAAAACAATCCAACAAGAGAAGAAATTAAACATGTTCTCCAGATCAAGACTGCTGTGCAGAATGGTGCATTATCAGGACATTTATACTGTGCCAGAAGCCTGGAGGGAAGGAATGAGCACCACATATTGTAAGAGCAATCTTCAAACATGCTTTATTCCTAAAGGGGTTTTTACACCACAGTTTACACAAGCTCCCTTCTCTCCTGCTTCCAATAAATACAGGTTGCCAGAAGGGGCAGGGGAAGAAGAAACTAAGTCAAGATCCAGAGGCACGAGTTCGTGGGCAATTGTTTATAGCTAGAAAAGGCATGCTTATAGGAACAATGCACTACATTCACCCATCCCTTGGCTACCATCGCTGTGAAAGAGGGCTTTTTTCCTCAGTGTAGTAAAGCACACAGGGGACATCAGTTAGATCCCCTCTGAAACAAAAGGCAAGTAGTTGCTGCCAATGCAGTGTAACTTGGAAGCACAAGGTGAATTCTCAGAGACAGCTGGGGGGAAGGGACAAAATTTTCCTCAACTTCTAAATCAACTCTTGACATGGAAAGGGATACAACAGAAGACATCACTGAGCTCAGCTTCTACAAAGCTCTCAGCACGTCATTAAACCTTACTGCTGTTACCAAAAAGGGAGGTACATCAGCACAGACATTAGGAAAATGCAGTTTTTCTAACAATGATGTAAAACACTTACACATCATCTTGAACCATTTTGGTGAAAGGTTGACATGGGTTGAGTCCCTTGTCTGACTCATGAAAAACAGCACCATGTTGACGAAGAAGTTGTATTACTTTCTTATTCCCAGAAAGAGTAGCAAGTGTAAGAGGGGTCCTAGGGCATCCAAGATATGAGAGTAAATGCATCAGCTTTTGCAAACATTGCCTAGTCAATACTTCCATTCCTCCTTGCTCCTTAAACAATTCATTTCCCCTCTCCTACAGGCAGAGTGAAGGCACAGCCAAATGCCTACAAATGTTGGAGAATTCAGGCTTGTGGGACCTCAGGAGGTGTCCTGGACAACCACCTGCCCAGAGTGACTCAGGGCCTGTGTGCCTGCATGCCTGCATGTGCATGCACATGTGGGTGTGTGGCATGGCAAACAGTGCTTTTTTGCAGTTCTCAGTGTGGAAATCACTCCCTGAAAAAAGTGAGCAACTGAGCCCAGGTCTGCTTTCACAAGTCACACAGGAGATCCTCCTGGGTGACTCCTGGTCCTTTTTCAAAGCCCATTCTTATGCCTGCCATCAATCCAACTCGAACAGTGCTAAGGAGCCCCATATGCACTTTTGGCAAACCCTTTACCTATAAACTTTATCCTGAGCATTCACATCAGCTCCTTTTTGAAGAAGGAACTTGACCATTTCTTCACGGTTTTCAGTGACTGCAAGTGTAAGAGGAGTGTATCCCCACTGAAAGGAGAAATCATCTCTCTTAGAATGACAGAGAGAAGTCGAGCAAGTTGACATGGGAAGAGCAGGTTTACCCAAAGTCCAAGCTTACCTTATTCTTAGCATCAATATCTGCACCATGCTCAAGTAACAGCTCCACTAGAGATTTGCTGGAAACCATGACAGCAAAGTGAAGGGCGGTGTTACCATTTACGCCTCTGTGATCGTGGTTGGCACCATGTTCCAGCAGAATAGCTGCACAGTCCCAGTGCTGGTACTCTACTGCCTGGAAACAAGACACAAAGGAGGAATAACTTCCAACATCTATGTTTCTCACTGCCAGAACTCCCTCGCCTTCCCAAAACTGGAAAGTATGAGCGTCATCAAAGATTAGGGAACATATGCCCCTTCTGCATACCTTCATTAGTGGTGATTTATCCAATTTGTCACAGGGGTTTAGCTTGCATTTATTTTCTACCAGAAACTGAACAACATCTGCATGGCCATTTATGCAAGCAAGATGCAGAGGAGTCCTAGAAATTAAGCATTTGCAGTTGTCCTGGTTTAAGTCCAGATGGCAAATAAGCACTATGTAGCCACTCGTTCCACCCTCTCCCTCCCTACCCCAGTGGAACAGGGAGAAGAATCAAAATTAAAACTTTAAACAACAATTAAATCATAACAGATTGATAAATAGGAAAAAATAAATAAAATAAATATTATAATAATAATAGCAAATAAAACATCCCAAGGAAATCTGTGATGTACAATACAGTTGCCTGCAACCCACTGACTGAAATCACATTTCAGAATGTTGACCTGGCTAAGCTTCCTCCAGCTTTTTGTGTACTTTCTCACTGGCAGAGGATGAGACACTGAAAATGTCCTTGACTTAGGGTAAACAATGCTTAGCAATGGAGGCTGTGGGAATCTACAGAGTGCAGAACCAGTGTGAGCCCCTGGGAACCCCTTCTCCCCCCATCAGTTTTGTCCCAGAGACTGATGGGATGAGACTTCTAACACCACTAGGAAGGCTGTGCTGACTTTCTGCGAATCCACGCCCTCCTAAACCAAGCCACTCAGTCTGGCACCTGGAAAGGAACTGTCTCTGCTTGAATGAAGAGCTGATGAGCTCCATAGAATCATCAAATCTTAATATGGTTTGAGTTGGAAGGGACCTTAAAGACCATCTAATTCCAACCCCTGCCATGGGCAGGGACAGCTTCCACCGGACCAAGATGCTTAGAGCCCCATCTAGCCTGACCACTTGGATAAACAGGGATGGGACAAAGAGAAGATCAGGTACAGGGCCCAGGCTCCAGAGCAGGGCAGGCCAAGCCTGAGTGGAGTGGAGCTTTCCTTGTCTGCCTTACAGGAAGGGCTCCTGTAAGGCTGGTGCTCTGGGGCTGGCCCTACTGCCAGACACAATTCTGGGCTTTGCTGGCTCTTCCAGACAGGGTGGGTGTGTTCTCTGCAAAACTGGGTTTGTTACCTGGTGTGCAGCAACGTAATAACTACATACTTGAGAGAGACACTGATTATGTATTTCAGAGTTAGATGTGCCTGGGTGCTCAATGGTATTTCATAAATAAAGCACAGCCCACGGGACTTTCCATGCTATTATTTATACATAGAAGTTCAGAATTAATAGCTTCCCAAGTACAGCCCCTCTACTATGACTGGTTAATAGTTTCCATACAAGTTATGTAACCACAGCTAACTTCTATGCATGCTTAGGGGAGGGATCTTCACCTGAGCAGGGGTCTTTTTAACCTGCAGGTGTGATTTTCAGTATTATAATGAAGAAAATACAGCTAGAGTATAAATTGGACCTTGAGTTTTTTGCCCAACTGGCAATGTATATACATAGAAATACATCAACATCTTGATTTATAACAATCTTTACAGATGTCCTTCACTAAGAGATACTTCTGCTGTCTGTTCTACTGACACAACAATATCTTGATTTACTACATCCTTAACGCTTGTTAGTTCCAGGATGTCCTTGGCAAAGGGATGCTAGCTGCTGCCTGTTCCACTGATTGTCTCCTTTCTTGCTGCTCAGGTTTGAAAGCAGGCAAATACGTCCACAAAAAAACCCATCCCGACTCAGACAATTTTGACAAATTCCACATTTTGATCAGGCGGGGGGGCCTGCTGCTCGTCCTTACTGCCTGTCCCGGTTGTAGCCATTGATGCGGTGCTTGTTCAGCCACCAGTGCTGCCGCAGCCGGGCCAGGTCCGCGCTGGCGGCCGCGTTGTGCAGGTCCACCAAGACCATGGCTCGGGCTCGGCGGCCGGGGCTGGGCACACACAGCCGGAGTTGGGCTGGGCGCACAGTCAGGGCTGGACTGGGCACACACAGCCGGGGCTCGGCGGCCGAGGCTGGGCTGGGCACACACAGCCGGGGCCCGGCGGCCTCTGCCGAGCCCCGGGCGCTGAGGGTAAGCGGCCGTGGGCACGGGACCCGCGGATCCGAGAGGCGAGGCCCGGGCTGTGCGGGCCGGGGGCGCTACCCGCGCCGCCACCACGGAGCCAGCGGTGGGAGCCGCACAGCGCCCGAGAGGGGACAGCGACCGAGCAGGGACAGCGACCGTGAGACAGCGGCCCAGCGGAGACAGCGACCGTGGAACGCGCCCAGGCGTCACACACGGGACACGCCCGGCCCGGGCACGGCCGGCTGCGGCGGGGAGCGCGGCAGCTGGGATAACGCGGCCTGTAGAATCAAAATCACAGCGCTTCAGTCAGCCTGAGACCTCTGAAAACACCCCAAAACCACACCAAAACATTCCAAAAAACCCCCAAAAACACCCCCATAACACCCCTGAAAACACCCCCAGAAACACCCCAAAACACTCCAGAAACATCCCTGAAACACCCCCAAAACACCTTGAAAACACCCCTGAAACACCCTCAAAACACCCCAAAACACCCCCATAATCATGCTAAAAACACCTGGTAAACACCCTCTAAAACACCCCAGAAACACCCCCTAAATACCCCCGAAAACACCCCCAAAACCATTCTTGAGAAAGAAGTGCTCATATATACTCATTATAGATCATACGTGAAGAAGTGTGTGCTATAATAACGAAGGATGTTAGCCCAGATGAAAATAAACAAATAAATAAATAACAGAACTGACACAGTGCTGGTTCCCAGGGGACTGTGTTTTCCCCTCGGCAGACAGCACTCTGGAGATAATCTCTTCAAGCTTCCTCTAAGCCAAGGGCAGGCTTTTGAATAGGAGGCAGGCTGGAAGCCTCCCATGGTTTACCTTCTCCTAATCCCAGCGATCAATAGTTAATTGTATTTCTATTCTCTTCAATCCATTGATCATTTTATGTTAAAACATTAGCTAATTAATGACTACCTTTGAACACCAGAGTTAGACTCATTAAGTTCATTTTAAATAAATCAATAACAGAGACAAAATTCCTGGTGGTTTGGGCAGCCTTTAAAAGGGGCAATTTAGAAAATGAGTTTTCAATGACTCCATTCTAGCACTTGGCAAGATCTCAAAAAATAAGCTGAGTCTCAACTGAGCCCATAAACACTTTTATAGAAACACTAAAGTCAGACTTTCAAGAGAATTCAGCACCCCAAATTCCCAGCCTTTAAAAAAATCTGCTTACTCTCCTGGCATTAAAATACCTCACTTCAGAGGCAAAAACTGAGCCCTCTATCATGAGCTGAAGGGGGGCTGTTCACTACATGTGCACAGAAAAAGAGAAAACAAATTATTTCCTGAAGAAAAAGACATTTTAAGGAATGATTTTGCATTTCCTCTTCTATCTGTTAGGAAAAACGGTGGATGGCAGGTGGAAGAAAACTGCAAGGACAGAAAATAACTGTTTAGGGAAATGCTAATACCCAACATATACACTGGGTTTTTTTCTTTTTTTTTTTTCCACCTAAAAGGTCGTTGTAAAGATTATAATAATATACACGAAAGATTAAAGTCTTGATTGCTGTAATACCTAACTGCTAAATCCTGTTAATAGGAAAAATATGTCTGACTGCTTTTTCTAATCCTTTTCATGCTTGATTTTCAAATTATATGGTAAAAATTCTCCACAGCCAAGTGCAAGGCCCCCCACTGAAGGATGGGAATGAGTTAGGCCACTGGTCGTTCATAAAATAATTCCCTAGTAATTTACCATCAAGGAACAATTTACATTCACACATAATCAGGAGCCAGATTTTGAGTACCTGGATAAAAGTCAGAGTCCTTAACTGTGAAGTATTCTTTTGATCCTCAAAAGAAGGCATGGACTTTGGATGCTAGCTTCTCAAAAACTTGCAGAGGCAAGACCACAGAGTCTTTTCCTTGCATGGATTAATCCTTGCATGTTGTAACCAGTTACGCCAGTAGAAGTAGTTCTAGTGGATGTGACAGAATCACACGTAGTGATTGTATCAGCAAGCAGTATAGAGAAATGCTCTCTATAATGAAATCTAAAACCCTCTGCAATGGCTCTTATTCTGTGTCCCCTAGAGATACCCTGCCAGAGCCAAAGTGTCACCCAAATATAATCTTGTTTCACCAAATGCCATAGACAGTGCTACAATAATTACCCAGGCTGGAGGCAATTCCGTTCATTCAATCTTGTATTTCCTTCACACAGCCTAGTGTAAAGCACATCTTTGCAAGTGTTGAGTTTTATGCTATCCCAGCACACTGTCCCCCCAGCATTCAGAATTAAGCAGACTAACTGAAGTAACAAGTAAAAACCCCAAATCATTCTTAATGCCTCCTCATGATTTCCTGGTGGTTCTCTGCTGCAAGTATTTGGTTTCTTGCAGGAAAATAGACACCTGAAGTGGCACAGGCCATTCCACCTGACTGTTAGCACACTGGTCGTTACCATGACTTGAAAACATTTGGATGCAACAGGATACTGCTGTCAAACTTCCAGCATAGTCACTAGGTATTGTGTAAGAACATAGGAGCTTTCATATTCAGCATGTGGCAAAAAACTCCATGCTCTCACAAACCTGCTCCGTGTAAAGTCCCCTGATTCTAACAGTGCATCCCAATGTTTGCCAGCCACCATTCACTGGTGTAGCTCAAAGAAAGCAGCAGGGTTTGCTCCCAGCCATCACCTGAATCTCTTAGTGATTGTTAGATTTCGTCCTGCTTGATGAACAGATTAGTTCTGTGCATTGGAATTACTCTACACTTCTGCTCAGATGATTTACTTATTATTCTCAGAGCATCAGATGTAATCAATTCCATGAGATTTTGCCCTTTTATCCCTCATAATTCTTTTTCCAGAATTCATTCCGGAAATGCATTTTCTTCTGAAATTTGCACCCCAAATTCTACTGGGACCATCCACAGAGTACCAAGCTTGTAAAGACAGCACAATATCAGCTTTGATATTTTTTTTCACTATACACAAAACTAAGATGACTATTTAGTATTTTTCATCACTTGCATACCAATAGAGTGTCTGTTCTTGTGTATTAGCCCTTAGGTGTTTTTATCTGCCCTCTTTATTCACATTTCTTCCTAAGGTGTTGAATTATCATTTATAGTAAATGTGCAGGCTGGGATCCCTCTATTCCAGGCCTCCCTGAGATGCACAACCATTGGGAGATGCTTGCTCTCAGGACATAGCCTGTTACATACTCCTTCAGGCAACTCCTTAGCTGCTAACTACATCTTGTCTCCTCCAACAACTTCTGTTTATGAAGAAATTTCCATCATGTGCTTACCTCCATGGTTTGAAGCTTAAAGACCATCAGCACCCTAATGTTACTGGTAGGATAAATGCTGCAATTACCTTTCAGCCAGAAACATTCCCAAGAAGAAAAGCTTAGAGAAGCTAGCAGAGAGGAAGATTACAAACCTCCTCAGGGCCAGGTCACAGTCTCACAGCACTTTCCTTCCACCAGTGTACAAGAAAAAGACATTTTGGAGAGAAAGTGCCACCACCACAAGACACTTTCCTCATTTGTATCCCTTTCTTCCTATAGACAACCCTGTGGTGTTTTTCTAAGCCATCTTTAAGAAAGCACTCAGTTAAAGTTAGGACACAAGTTAGGTAAAAGTGACAGTAGTGAGCTGTTGCAGGACACCAGAGGAATGTCTGGCTGGCTCCCAATATCCAGGTGGGGATGAACAAGGGCAGCTGTGAATGGGTGGGGCAGTGTCCCCTGCCCCATGTGTGTCCTGGAGCCCACACTGCCAGGAACAGCCCAGCTCTGCTGGTAGTGCAGGAGCGAGATTCCAGTGCTGGAATTGGCATAGGCTTGCCTGACAGAGGACCGCGGGCATAATGAAATAATAAAACACAGCATAATTTTACAGTTGAACTTAACAATTTTTTTCCCAAACTAAGCTATTCTATGAGAATCATTCTACAATAAAGTTATATTTATGAGGGCTTATCACATAAACCCTGCTCAATGCTCACAGGCCGTTTGTGGGCTGTGCTCCCTTTCATCTGCATCTTGTCTTTCCTCTTCTTTGGGTGGGTGGTTGAGATGAAGTGACTCACCACTGGACACCTTGAAATATCTTCAACAGACAGAAAGAAAGCTAATTTCATTTAAAATGTCAGGAACAGTAGGTTTACCTGTCTAATCTGATTTATTAGTGTTCCCCTGCCAACTAGTTTGGATAAGATTCCAACATTAGCACCTTCATTTGCTTGATCTCCTACAGACATTTAAGAAAATTGTCCTTTCTATGGATTTTGTCATATGTGACAAACATAGTGAATTCCCTTTCTTCCTTTCTTTCCAGCTGGTCCTTAAGAGATGGAGCACACGGTTAATTTGGGAGATTTAAAGAACAAAGATAAAGACTGGTTTGAGTCCACTTTCTCTGAAAGATTTTTTTCTTCCCTGGAATTATGTCTGACACAAAGGTTTCTTACAAAGGGAATTCACAACAGACCCACAGGGGGATACTGAAAGGGTGGGCAGGATGTGCCTTCAAACATCCCTAATTCAACAACTGAATGCTGCACAAGGGAAATGGACTGCAGAAAATGGGCACATTATTACAATGCAAACTTGTAATGCAGTATTGCCTTTATCACTAAGAAAGCAAAAGCTTTGTCCTGAGCTCTTTAAGCCTCAGAGGAAAGGCTTGCCCTAGACAGGCTTTCCTTGACCTGTACAGCCTGCACAAGGTCAACAAGCAGGAAGGAGCCAGCCAAACCTGGCTTTAGGGGTAATGGAGAGAATAAAGAGTGAATACTTCTAAGACATGTAAAATGCATCATATATTGTATATTCACATGTAATGTGGAGCTGCAGAGCAATTAAAAAAGAGTAAGGTGAAAATATATGTTAGCAAATAAATGTGACCCCATGTGTGTCTTGAAATGGGGGAGAGGAATACACCACCATGAAAATCCTGCACTTGCTGGTAGTGGGCTAAAGCTCCCCCTTCACCACCAACCACCAAAACAAAACCATCAGCCTTAGGACTCAGAGGAGCAGGGAAAGAGTGAGGCAGAAGGGGTCTAGAAACTAAACAGGGTGAGACTAATAATTGTAATTGTATAGTTATCATTATTATATTATTATTGAAGTTTTTCTGCATTGAAGCATTTTTCTTTCTTATGTAATTATTTGGTCTGAAGTATTATTTGCTTCTTGGATTAGACTGTTAATATGTCAATCACACCAGCAATAAATTCTTGTTTTATATAAATTTCTTCTGAAATTTCCTCTGTCCTACGCACTCACTATCCCTTCTTTATCCTTTGCTCCTCCCATTGCACCATCCAGAGTAGTGGCCACACTGAAAATGAACCAATGTGAAAGACAGGTTTTTTCCAGTGATTTGTTCCGGGAGGGTTGATCAACTTTGCAAACACCATCAGAGTGAAGGGAAGATTACTACCTGCTTTAAAAAAGCTGGAGCTCTACACAGTTTTACTATCTGAGTGTCATTATAATTTCAAAACTATCTCATTCCAACAGAATGTAAAATGCAATAATCACTACCTGTGAAATTTCTGTGGCTATGTCCTGACAGCAGTACAGCAGCAGCAGTTTTTCCCTACTCTTATTTATTCCTTCTTATTATATATATATGCATTTTCCTGATTATTTTAGCTATAAAACTAGCCACATTCCAGGAAACAAGAATTTTAAAACCGATTATATCTGGAGCAGGATAGTGATTAAAATGAAAATTGTATTTTCAATGTAGTCTTTCTTAAAATTACCATTCAAAAATTACCATTCTTTGAGTTTTCATACCTGAGTGCTTAGGGCAGGATGGAGAGTAAATACCACATATACAGAAACCTAGAATTAATTCTTAAATATTTTTCCCTTATCTAAAGCATGTTTCTGCAGCATATCATACAAGCTAATTCTAGCCCAAATTTCAGATTTCAGTACTATTTTTCTTGATGTATGTTCCCAGAAAGGAAAGCTGAAGGGTGTAGGAAATCTACCAAGATAAACTAATGTATGAGATGATTTGAAATAGATTAGTCATTTAATCAGAAAATTCAAGAGACATCTGAAATATCTGTGCAGGGTAATTTTTAAAAACATCTGCCTCACAAAAGGTAAAGAATTAAAGGTATACAGGCAACACTCCTCTGGGAAGAGATAATATTTTTTTGTTCTTTGCTTATTCAGCAATTAAAGAGGTCTAATCAATTAAAGTCTTCTTATAACCACAGTCACCACAGGACAAGCAAGCATTTCATAGTTCTTTATCTAAATCAGTCTTATCCTGAGCTTTGATTTATTCCAGTCTAAATAAGGCTGCAGCCTTGCACATGATGCCAGCGATTATCCCAAAGCATACGGCCGTGCTGAAGCTTCACATCTCTGTACTGTTCCAGTTCCAGTTGAGGCTACAGAAACCTGGATCCAATGCAGACGAATGCTACACACAAGCCAAGATATTTATGTCCAAATTTCCTACAGCTTAAGGCATTAATTTCTTCCTTCTGTAATATTAAGAACATTTTTGTCCTCAGTCTGGGATTACATTTTCTGGAAAAAATACAGTTCTAAACCTGCAACCCCAATTTTGGCTGCTCCTTTCTTTTTAATAACTTCTATATTGGCAAAGTGTAGGAATTGGGCATTTAAAGCATCTTTTAAGGGTAGGTGTTGGATTTTCAGAACCAGAGCAAGTTATCATTTGTCAAAGTCATATGTTTTTATAAATATGTTTTGTTTCTGGCTCTCAGTGTTAGTTGTATTTTCTATGGTTCACCAGCACTTTATGGTTCTGAGCAACCCAAGTACTGCTCAAGACAGATGGAGTGCTGGGTTAGTGCAAATTCTTCATCTGACCCCAATTCAATCTCATAGCAAAATTATCCATGGCCCTAGAAAAAAAGAAAATCCAAACTGCTCCTCATATGTATGCTTTAAAAACAGCATCCTGCCACATCCTAGGAATACCTGAGCCCATCAAGGCAATTCATCTCCCCTTATCACTATGTCTCATGGTCTTTTTCACCATGGGTCTGCCCAAGGTGAGTTATTCTGACAACTTTTCCAGAGCATCCACCCTGGGGGCAGGTAAGGACGCAGGCGCAGAGTAAGCAGGCGATTAACTCACCTTGTGGTCAGGAGCAGCTGTACAGAGAACACAACACACCCTAAAACTGTCAGGAGTGTGGAACACATCCAAGATCACCTGAAGAGCCCTGGGCATGAGGGTTTTCTGTGACAAGAAGATGTGGTTTGGCATTTCACTCCTTTACGCAAAGTTCCTAGGCTTAATTTGGGCTTTGCCTCCTTGTTTTAGGAACAAGTATATTGTTATATAGGACCTGCTTCTGACAGTGTGGTGAAGGCCAAATAGAGAAGTCTCTATAAAATCACCTTCTCCAAACAAGAAGTGAAATATTCCTTTAAACTGTTAAGTCAGGAACTGAATAAGTGTTTGTCATCTAATTTCAGCTCTCCCACACATACTTCCAGTGAAGTCAGTGAAAGTTCAGGCATCTAAAAGGTATTTTGGATTCACTTCAGTCCTCTAACCTGTCAAGAAGGACAAAATTCTGTACCTCTCCAGTAAGAAGTGATCTCATTGTAATCACTTATTTCTGCAATTACCTGTAGCTCATTAGGAGTGAGTTATTTCACTTAATTTTTATCTCTTACCCAAGGCAGCCAAAGGCAAGAATTGGCAAAGAGACAGGCAAAATAAACTCTTGTTATAGTAAATAATTTGCTGTTTGCTGAGTTTTATGTTAGTTACTATTCTTCAGACTTTCTATTGGCAAGACATCATCTAAACTTGTATTTTCATCCATTTAAGCATCCAGTAAAGTTTTTGGCAGAGTTGACACTCCAGAACTTGTTGATCTACTCTTTGGGACTTAATTTCAGTTTACTACTAACAAAATTACACTGACTCAACACTGCTTTATAATTCTTGACCCACACCTGGTTGTCCTGCCAATGACATTGTGAAAGACAATGACATTGTGAAACTGTTGATGAATCAATTCACAACAACGCTCCTTTGCAAACTATGAAGTCAGGAAAAATTGTGCGCCAAGTGCTACAAGAAATTGCCCTCAAATGGATTTTGTCATATCCAAAGGATGTTTTTACTACTCATGCATGAAATGATGTGATGAGTCCTTTACACAAGAGTAAGAATGTTTTAAAATATTACCAAAATATTACTATGAATTAACCCAAGTAAAAGCCCATCCACTTCTTCCATGGGGTTGTGCGTGACTTGATGCTGTAAAATTTCTCAGCTCTCCTTATCAAGAACAAGTCACTATTTTAGCCTCTGACAACTCAAAGCCTGCATGGGTATTACTGAAAGTTCATCTCAGACTTGCTGCCTGCAGCCTCCTGAATCCAGGAGCTAAGGCTCTACCCTCTTTCAGCCCTGCACCCATGAGGTCAAACTCCAGTCAGGATGTTATCTCTAGTGCTTCATTCCCCCCATCCTCGAAATCGTCTCCAGGATAATTCATTTTCCATGTGACATACATGTGGAAAACTGCTATTATCTCAGTTTCATCTCTGCTTATCTTCTTTGTGCTTCTTTGTGCTGAATGAACCACTGATCCATGAAACCCTCTGGCTGCTCAGCACTGCTGCAGTCCTCACTCCCTCCCTCCTCTCCTTGGCCTTTGAACATTTGACACTGCAGTAATTTTATTGCCAACTCACCTGAAGAGCATGAATCACCCCTCTTTCTCCCAAATCACTGTTAAAAAAAACAAAGTGGGGGGGTGTTAAAATTACAATAAATAAATGCTGGGCTTTGTTTTTTCTTTTAGGTGGTTTTGTTTGTTTTTTTTTTTTTTTAGTTTTTCATTTCAATTTTCCTCTCTGTCCCTGAAATTAAATTCTTACAAGCTGTCATCTAGAAGGATCCTCCATCTTTTACTGTGCAATATACTTTGTCCATTTAGTTTTTTTCTGAAAACAAAGGCAGATGGTGATTATTTCTTTTCAGAAAAGGATGGGATTTTTAAAAATGCCTGAACAGAAAGAATACTTTGGGTATCACTGACAGATGGCCACAGCAAGAACGGTGAGTATTCAAAAGTGTTTGTGAGGCCAGGATAGGTCCCCATGCTTTCAGTGCTGAAAGCCAAGTGTCTGTCCCCTGTGATGTGTACAGTCAGCATCTGCTACAGAGAGGGGTAAAACACAGGAAGATCTGAACAGTTTAGGGAAATTCTGTCATTTCCACATGTGGTTTATAAAAGAAGACAAAGTTACCCTCTCTTTTTTCGTTGGGTTTTTTGTCTGTGTGTTTGTGTGTGAGAGTGTTTGGGGGTGGTTTTTTTTGTTTGTTTTGGTTTTTTTTTTTTTTTAATTATTATTTTTGGGGGGTTTTTTTGTTGTTTTTTTTTTTTTTTTTTGTCCCTGAATGCATTTGGAAATTGTTTCTTTTTTTGAGATGCATCATCAAAATAAAAAATTATGAAATTCACAATATTGGCATGTACATATTTGTTTGTTTCATAGGGCACAGATAAATGATTGATAGAATGATTGTTAGAAGTCTTTCCAATTTTAATAACACTGTTCTTTCAGCTATTGCAATGCATGAGCAGTTCATCTGTCTTCATTGCCTTGCCTGACCATATTCTCTGGAATACTGTCAAAATATCCTTATTGTCCTTGAAAAACCTCATAGACAGACAATAATCAACACATTATCTGTGAGTCTCCAGGGACCCATATCCAGAAGTAAACAAAACAGATCCCTGGTAACAGAGATCCCCAGAGGAAATGTGCTACAGAGAAATGCACTCCATTGTCTGTGATTCAAAAGTCAGTGCTTCAGAAAACAATACTACTGTTTTTAGCCATTAGAAGGACATTTCAGCTAAAAGCAATCTGAAAATAAATTTATTTTAGTTTCCTTTTGAAAAAAATTATATAATAAATTAAGGTTTTTTTTATTACAAACTTAAGGCAAAAAAATCTCATAGTGATCTGAGTGTCTTGACTATTTATATCAGAGGCCATGGCTAACAAGTGGACAATTCTGATTATATCCTGTGGAAGGCAGCAAGATATGTTCTAGCAAATCCTTTGTAATGAAAGTTTTCTGAGCACAAATGGCTGTAACACTTTCTTGTCCATCCCTGTACTTCTCAGAAGTCACATGATTTCCAGAAGAAGGAAAGAAGAGAAGAAAAATAAATCAGGATAAGACTGTGACATCTTAAACTTCAAAATATCCTCTCACTGAGACAGAGTTTAGAAAATAAACTTTTCCCCCAAGCTGCACTATCCATGGTAATTTTATGCCTTAAAAAACAGCAGCAAAATAACTAACTGCAATGCTTTTGGCTGTCTGCTCCTTCCCTCATTCATACATCATTTAGCTTCCTCTTAGGAGGTGAAAACATCAGCTAATCTGAAAAAGGAGACAACTGGTTTGAAGCAATTGTTCCATATAGTACTCTTTTTTTTGTATTCTCTCTTGTGCCATCATGGTCCATCAATAATTTATAGAGCATTTAATTACGCAGTAAAGCACTATTGGGCATATTTTCCATAGCTATTCCAAGCACATCAACAAGGCCTTTTTCCCCTTAAGGCCTTGAAGCATGTATAGTAATGGACTTATAAAACTTTCCCTAGAGTACCTTATTGCTCTTGTTTTGTGTTCTTTTAATTTATTTTGGGGATGCTTTTTTGTTTTTGTTTTTTTTTTTTTTTTTTTGAAAGGGGAATTTTTTTGGCCAAAGCTAGACAATACTCTTTCTGCTTTTGCCTTCATCCTTTCATATGGTGAGTACATTAATAAATAATATAGTGCTGACCTGCACTGAATGGTTTTTCTAAAAATTTTGCTTCACAGGAAACAGAACATGGGCTTCTCAGGGAAAAAAAATCAAATGGCATTAGGCTGGTTCCTTGCTGATTTTGGCGAGACACCTGTAGATGGTCCATTCTTGATATTCCCTTTGTTTTCAGCAGGACCCTTGGAATGATGACACTGCTCCACTCATGCTCTGAATCACTCAAAATCTCAAGTTTTTCTTCCTTCAATGGGCCCTGACATTAGGTAAGGGTCAGGGCAACACCATTTCTATTTCTACCTTCTGATTTGAAGGCTCTTGGAGTGACAGGTTAACCCTCTGTGTTTCGCTGTGTTTTGTAAAATAAGTATTAAAAAACCTTGCACCAACTACACCAAAGAGTACCATGGGACTAATCAGTGTTTCTGAAGAACTGTTATGTCCTCAGACCAAATGTGTTATGGGCAATGTTTCTTACTCTATTAAGTGCCAATCTGAGCAATAGGCACCAAATTCTCTTTCCTTAAGGCCACTGAAGACAGCAGACCAAGTTCTGCTCTCATATCTGAACCCATCACATTTTAACCCAAATATCTTCAGGATTATTGTTAAAATTGAGACCTCTTTTATACCTGCAAAATCTTTAAGAAAAAGCAAAAGAAGCCTGCCAGTGACAAAAGTTGAGCTCCATCTGCCCAGCACAATTCTTGACCCAGTAAATATCATACCCTGCGCCTGTGACACTTTTTTTTTGTGTCTAAAAGTGACACAATTAGAGATAAATAGAGGAAAATATACTTTACATATATATACATTTATATATCTATATGAAATCTATATTCTGCAGAATGAAAGCTACCTGAAGCTGGAAGCAGAATGCCATAAATATGTGGAATAAGCACAGTGAAAAAGAGAGAGACAGCAAAATCACCACAGACAAGAGAGGTGTGTGCACCAGGGTTTTGGAGTGCTTGTCAGGAAGGGAAGATGGTTGCAAGAAGATTTTTGGCTTTATGAGTGATGAAGTTTTAAAAGAATAGGAAGAGTGAAACATATTTAAGAAGGCTGCCAAGTTTGGCCCATCATTCAGTGCATCAAGCTATGAGCTCAGCCTTATCTATAAGAGAAATTTGTGTAGAAGAATTCTCTATTTTCCAGGTGCTTCGCGATATAATGGTATGGAATTTTCATGAAGATTTTCCATGGCTGAGATTTCCAGAAAATAAAAAATCTGAACTTGTTTGGAAACAATGAGTTATTTCCTAAGCCCTAAGAGTGATGGGCTGGTTAGTAAATGGAATCCCTGCTCTGCTCATACTCGGGTGTGTGCCAATTTTCTTGCTACTTCTGTCTTCTCTCCAGTGTTGTTTAATTAAGAAAATAAATTGACACAATAGCATATTTTGGGTGGGGAAAAAAAAAAAAAACCAAAAAAACCAAACCACTCAGTTCTGCAGAGGGAGCTCCATTAATTTTGGACTAATGTTTAAGACTTTTTGAATTTTCTGAAAGAAATTTCCCATATTATCGCTGTATACAGGACACATCCCAAGCAGATGACATTTACAGCACTTGTCAACATTTTAAGACTCTTATTCAGGGAAAGTAAATTAGAAATTGCATTTTGTTTTCTATTGAAATACACAGTAGGAAACCTTTCCAAATTACCTTTGGAAGATGCAGGTCCCTGTAAACACAGAGCTTTCTTTGGGACCACTGTGTTCTAGGATGATTACTTGGCTTGTTCATCTTGTTCCTGTATTCGGCCAAACAATTAGCTTGGCAATGTGCCATAGCTAAAACTTTTCCTTGGGAAACTTACTGTTGTCTAATTGAATGTGCAATGAAAATATGTGAAATTTTAATCTGTAACAAGAAAGAAAGAAGGTTAATGATTTTCTATGTTGCATTTTAAAAAAGCATCTCCTTGGCCTTGGTGTACAAGGATATGCACTAATTGACTAAGTTGCTAAGTGAGCAAGATTTGAAAATGAAAAATGTAAATATAACCCCTGATGTTGATTGCAGTGCAGGGGAGAATTTAGAGAGGAGAAACATACACTAGGTTCATCATCCTCACATGAAAAGACATTGCAGGACATATACATTTTCAGCTATATTATTAATAATAGTGAAGTAAATGTAAGTGTCTTGAGAAAATGCAATTAAAAGTTAATTTTTCATTTTTCATCCATTTTTCACTCTCACGGCAATACTTATGGCTGCCCAGTAACTGTAGTGGAATCAAAGTTTTAATGCCCAGTTTTCAGGAATGTCCTCTTCACTGCTGATGTAGAGATGACATTTAGATCTTAAAACATCCCTTGGGAATCCTCACTATAGAACTATTAAATCTCATTGCAGTTCACTTTTCTGACCACTGAATCATCTTTCCTATCTCCTCTTTAAATACATGCCAGGCATTTGTCACCATGCTAAGCAGACTTGTGTGTTTTGCAATATACTTCCTTTGCCTTCTCTGTGAAAACATAGTAATTCAACCCAGACTCCTAGAAAGAAATGGTCAGTTAATTAGCCACTAATTTTGTCTCTTCTGTACTGATACATTTTCTGTATGTATTATAGGGAGTCATGAATATGCGTAGCATGGTTCAAAACAGCATAGATAAATAATCATGTCTAAGGTGGCAGCTAAAGTATAGATATCTGCACTGTCCATAAGAGAAAATAAGTGACATACATTGCACCCTTCTGTATGGTTGGGGATTTTTGTTTGTTTATTTGCCCTGAAATCCCCTTTAAAATATTTTTCCTATTTAATAGTTTGGGTTTACGTGGCAAATTGATTTGATAAGGTGTAAATAAATCATTATGTGTATCATCATATATAATTATGTGCATGCTATGTAAGGCAACAAGAATTTGCTGGAGACTCTTGAGCTTTCATGAGCTTGAGTGTCTCTTGATAACTTCTGCAGTGGTAGCTGAATTGGAGCCCTGCTGCAAAAAAAAAGGGACAGAGTAAAAAAGGAAGCAGCAAAATGGAGAAAACGCACAGCAAAAGCAGGATGCTGGTGAAAGAACAGAGCAGTCAGCATTACGTGCACTGGCACCAAACGGCACAGCAGTGTGTCCCACCCACTGAAACCAGAGGGCTTCGGCACCTCAGGATGCCAGCGCAAGCTGGAGTGGCAGCTACAGCCCTGCTTCTTCCAAGGGCAAAACCTACGGTGTCAGGTACCCTACAAACAGGACCTTGAGGCTCAAAGAGGGGGTAGAAACTCACACAACCACTTCTGGCAACTCTCAATTCACAGTACAGAACAGTGTCTCACGTCCCCTTGTGTTTGTCCTTGACAAGTGAGCTTGGTCCCTGCCCCAAGGACAGCCTGAGGATGCCAAAGATGGTGCAGATTCTCTGGGACACCACCTCAGCTAAGCACAGTGGAAACACAAAGGTGCAGCTCATTTGAACAGACTTCCATACAGACAGTAGTTGAATCTCCCCTCTGGCAATTGCTCCAGTTATTTATTTCAAAAGAAAATGCACAAGTCAGATCTGAGATGTTTCAAGAAAGAGTGAAGATCATATCATGACCAATGAGATATAAAACCAATATAGTTAAATGGATAGCTGCTGATTTTAAAAAATTTATTATTACTCCCTTTTTATCATTTTCTTGTTTGCAATTTTAGGTGCAGTTAAATTAATTTTTATTATGCATTAATTTATTTGAAATTTAAGAATAAGAGGAATATTTATTGGAGTTAACATAAAATTATCATAACAGCATAAGATTTCCTGTCCAATGATGACTAAAAATACTGTGATTATAACTTTGCTGTGAGTATAGTACCATTTAATTTGAAAGCTGGAATTACCTAGGAGAAATGACTGCGACTTGAAGACATCAATAAACTCCCAGAAATAAAACACAAGATACTAGAGGCCAATGAAAAAATGATGTTCAGATTTTTCTTTTTACACACTGGGATGATGATGATGGTGAAGGCTGTGCTGGCCATTGCAGAATGCCTTCATCAGGAAGAAAGTTGTCCACAAGGACAGCTAAAATTTTATAGACTGTGAGTTTAAATTAGCACACTCAGTTCACTCAATCCCACCAATCTACATCATTTAAAAATCCCAGGTCAGGTTTAGCTGGAGTCTTCAGACAAAATCATAACAAATTTTGGCAACAGTGGTAATCTGAGGCAGAATAAAAAAATGATAAAGTGCAAAGGTGCAGAGAGGTTGTTTTAGAGCATGTGCAATGTCTAACCTGGGATGGGAGGGTATGCAACATTTTGTTTTAAGATAATGGGAGCCTGGACAAGACTAGCAAAGTCTTGACTGCAAGCATTGGATGATAAGAATATTCCCCATACCAGAAAAATATGTTTTTAAAATTTTTTCAAAACTATCAAGAAACTGTTTTGTCCAGCCTGTGCTCACCACTTTTCCAAAATGTTAGATGCTTTTGGGGAAAGAAGGTGAAGGTTCTTTCTTGTCTTCCTGCTTTTCCTTTGAGGAAAGTTCTTTCTAATCTTCATGCCAAATATGTCTTATATTTGTTTTTTATTCAGCTTTCCTCTTTGTCATGTTCTTCTCTCAGCAAAATATGACATTTTGAAGTTTTCTAGGCTGGAGAAGTGAAACTGCTTTTTGCCAGTGATTCTTTATCTAAAGAAATTTCTCAGCTTTTTGACAAACAAAACTATTGTGCACTATCCAGGACAAGCCATATTCCCCAACACAGGTAAGCCAAAGCTGTAAGGTTAAATAATTTGGTATCTTGCTTTTGTTGAGGATGTCATCTGTACGCTTTCTGTGGCTTCCTGATGGATGCACAGAAACACAGGCAAGGAGGCAGAAAAGAGCTTTAAATTTCATATTGTGTTAATATGAGTGAGAGTGGTTTACCAGAACAGTGCTCTCATTGTGAGGGATTTTGCACTCTGAGGCACAGGATGACTTCCAAGAAAAATTTTCTTTCCTATCTTGTATACATTATACCTGGGATATTTGTGATTTATTGTGTGAGATGTAGGGGGAAATTGAGAGAATGGAAACTTTCCCATTGAAGACAATAGGAATTTTGACTGGGGCTTAGATTCTGGCCAGAGAATTCATAGGTTGGTATTTATCTAGGAGTCAGAAAATCTGGATTCAGCTCCTCAGTGGACTATTGATTTCTGAATAGATGTTAGTATGTCACTTAAAACTTAATTTTTAAGACAGTTGGTTCTTAATAGGTTTAATTAACCCTGCCACTTCCTTCAGGTCCCAAAGAGAGAATTTACAATCTTGGAAAATGTAGCCATTATTCTCTGCCCTCTACTGCTGTATCTTTCTCAACTCTTCTCATTCCCACACTTTAAGTGGTCCATCTCAAATTACAGTTTGGGGGTTTCTTGGTATTGGACCTTCTTAGGATGCAAGAACAGTATTAAACATTTTTGCAGCACCTGACTCTACCAGGCCCATGCTTTGTGCTATTAGGCCTAAAATCAACACAAATAAAAATAATTACATAGCTTGTATTGAATTTTATTGTGGCCAGTGAACACAGCAGCTGTCACATACTTAGAGTAAGTGTAGAAGTGAGTGAATGCAACTACTAAAAATGAAGATACAATACCCAAAAGAGAGTCCTGCGCAAAATCAGAAGTGAGAACAAAGGCAGTGCAAGGAACTTTCCCAGACACTAATCAAACAGACATGCACATATCTGTGTCTGTGTGGGTGTACTGAGTTTGCATGGCAAGCTTTTGGTAGCAGAGGATCAGCAGAGGTAGTTTCTGTGAGAATCTGCCAGAAGCTTCCCCATGTCCGACAGAGCCAATGCCAGCTGGCTCCAAGAGTGACCTGCCACTGAGCAATGGTGGTGATAAAATGCCAAAGAAAAATGAATAAATGCTGAACAGCAGCCAGAGGAGAGGAGTGAGACAATGGGCCAGGAACAGACCCACAGACACCAAGGTCAGTGCAGAAGGAGGGGCAGGAGGTGCTCCAGGCACCAGAGCCGAGATCCCCCTGCAGCCCATGGTGAGGCAGCTGTGCCCCTCACCATGGGCTGCAGGGGTCCATAATGAGCAGAGATCCACCTGCAGCCCCTGGAAGATCCCATGTCTGAGCAGGGGATGCCTGAAGGAGGCTGTGATTCTATGGGAAGTTCATACTGAAGCAGGGACCCACACTGGAGCAGTGTCCCATGAATAACTGTGTCCCATGGGAAAGACTCAAGTTGGAGAAGTTCATGGAGGACTGCCTCCCATGAGATGGACCCCACACTGGAGCAGGGGAAGGGTGTGAAGAATTCTGTCCCGGAAGAGAGAGGAGTGGCAGAGACATAATGATGAAGAAGAGTGTGATGAACTGGCTGCAGCCCCCATTCCCCATCTCCCTGTGCCATTCTGGGAGAGTGTAGAGAAATCAGGAGTGAAGTTGAGCCTGAAAAGAATGGAGAGATAGAGGGAAGGTTTTTTTAAGCTCTTTTTTTTTTTCATTATCCTTTTCTTTTACTTACTAGCAATAAATTAAACTAATTTTCCCAGGTCCAGTCTATTTTGGATGCGATGCTAATTGAGGAGTCATCTTCCTGTCCATATCTTTAACAGTGATTCTATGAATGGACAGGATTTTAGAAGATGGGATCCAATCATAGGACTGGGATTGTAACAAGTAGTAACCAGTCAAGTACTTAACCAGCTACTAAGACTGCCACTGTTTTGGGAGTGCTGATGCTTTGTTCAACAATTTACACCTCTGTTCTGATCATGGGAGGGTCAAGCTGGGCTGGGCTATGATCAGATAGTTCAGCTGATAGTAATTGTCCTTCCTACTCCATGTGCACCCCTCTGCACTCTTCTATCAGCCCCTGTCAGTCACTCAGCTCTTCACATACTTACAAGGTGTAAAATGCCCTTTTCTTTGGCTACATCCTTTAAATTCTACTGCTGTATAAATGCCACCAGTTCCAGTGCTACCCACAATACTACCCACTGCAGAGCGTCATGCTGCTTTTTTACTCTGTGTCTCTTTTCCTTTTTTCTGCTCTCCTTCTGGCTCTGGACCAATTTCTTCTTTAAAATTCCTTTTGAAAGGTTCAGCTTGAGAACACTTCATTTAAGTACTGACAGTAGGTTCATACTTTCAGAAGTACTGCTGCAGAGCACAGGAACTCACCAACTTCCCTTGATGAAATGCCTCATGATTTTTTTTTTTTTTAATGACTCAAGGAAAAAAACTGTCTTGGCTCTTTTCCTCTCTCCTCAATGATTCAGCCACACAAACATATAGCAAGATGTGTGAAAAGCCATTCTGTAAACAAAATTATTTAAGCAAAATGAATCCTATTGCATTAGTTTTGTACAAGTCCTGGGTCAATCCCATGGGACAGGTTGAATTTAACCCTGGCTTAAGTTTGCATAAATGAAGACAACTCTTATTTGCTATCTGAAATGCTGTCACGAATTCTTCTTCCAGTACAGGAAGTTCCAGTCTTCCAAAATGCTACCCCTGAATGTGCAACGTGGTCTGGCACAAAGTACGTATCACTGAGAGGAAATCTTTCAGAGAAAGATGGACAGGAGCTGGAGGGAGGCAAGCATCTGTTCAAACTATTCAAGGATTAAATTGATTGTCTCTAAATTAATTGGGCCAGAGAAAGAAGATAACAGGTTGGCAACTGAACACTGCTCAGAGGGATGTAAATTTCATAAAAAGGTTGGAGTACAGTACAAGATAATTTATAACAGTGAGGCACCCTATTCCACTGGGCTACAGAATTGAAAATCTGAAGAAAAAAGTCTGCAAACCTAATGCAGGGAATTCTTGGTAGCTCAGAAAGGTTGATAATAAAATAAAGGATCCAGCATCTCTTTCTGGTAAAGAAAACAAATGTATTCTTATAACCTTCCCTTAAAAAAAACCCTTATTTGCAAATATTGCCAGCATGGGTCTAAGTCAGAACTTTATGAGGAAGGGTGGGAAGGATTTTGGATGTATATTTTGACATCTCTTTTCAGGGGATGATTGATTCATGTCTGGTGTTGTAACCAATATGACTCAGCTGTAATGAGCAAAAAACATTCTGTGATAATTTCCTTTAAGTTTTTCCTTCACTTATCCCTTTAAGAAGCAGCATAACGTAACGCAATATAAAACCAACTCTCCCTGTTGCAGAGTATATTTAGGCTGGTAATTCTTGTTTTACTCCAACAGGAAGATCTCTCAGGTTTCACATTCCCTTGTATAACATTTAAAACTAGCCCCAGCATCTGGCTGACAGACTGCACTGCCATCTCCTCTAGGAGAAAGAGTTTCTCCTGGTGAAGAGGAGTGTGGTGGGTTGACCCTGACTGTACACCAGGTGCCCACCAAAGCCACTCTGTCACTGCCCTCCTCAGCTGGGCAGGGGAGAGAAAATAGAGAGAAAGGTTCATGGGCTGAGGTAGGGACAGAAAAAAAAATCTTGAAAACACCTTTCCCGCATCCCTTCCTCATTCCCATGCTTAACATTAATCCCTATTCTCCGCCTCCTCCCTGACAGTGGTGCAGGGGACTGTAAATGGGAGCTCTGGTCTGTTCACCACATCTTGTTTCTGCCACTGCTTGCTCCTCAGAGGAAGTCCTTTCCCTGCTCCAGTGTGGATCCCTCCCATTGACAACAATCCTCCGCAAACTTCCCAATGTGAGTCCTGCCCACTGGCTGCAGTTCTTCACAAACTGCTCCAGCGTGGGTCCTTTCATGGGCTGCAGTCCTTCAGGAACAGGCTGCTCCAGCATGGATCCCCCATGGGATCACAAGTCCTGCCAGCAAACCGGCTCCAGTGTGAACTCCTCTCTCCCAAGTCCCACAGGTCCTGCCAGGAGCCTGCTCCACTGTGGGCTTCCCATGGAGTCACAGCCTCTTTTGGGCATCCCCCTGCTCTGGAATGGGATCCTCTGGAGGTGGAGCTCTGCTCCACCATGGTTCTCCATGGGCTGCAGGGGCACAGCTGCCTCACCATGGGCTGCACCAGGGCTGCAGGGGAATCTCAGCTCTGGCGCCTGGAGCACCTCCTGGCTCTCCTTCTGCCCTGCCCTTGGTGTCTGCAGGGCTATTCCTGTGACATTCTCACTCCTCTCCTTTGGCTGTTTCTGGCTCTTTCTGTCTCTGGCCACAATCACTTCTGCACAATGAGTTTTTCCCCTCTTCTTGAATACAATATCCCAGAAGCACTACCACTGTCTCCCTTGGGCTTGTCCTTGGCCAGCAGTGGGCCTCTCTTGGAGCCTGCTGACATTGGCTCTGTTGCATGTGGGGGAAGCTTCCAGCAGCTTCTCAGAGAAGCCACCCCTGTAGATCCCCTGCTACCAAAAGCTTGCCGAGCAAACCCACTACAAGGAACTAATGCGAGAAAACTGATTTGGAATAATTCAAAGTTTCAGGAGCGGAGACAGTGGCTGTTTCTGGAGGTTGTTCTTCTCTCAAAAGATAGGTAAGAGTACCAGAATATTGGCATGAGTCAATGGCATCTACACTGGATGGCTAGAGAAGCTTGCACTGCTGACTGTTCATTAACAGTAAAGGAGGGTCCTTTCATCAGTGATTGCGGATTTTTTGCTAGAGGGAGAAGCAATTAAAGTTCTTTAAAATAGCCTATTCCTGAAGTATTTCTCATTATAAAGGACTGCAGAGGGAATTACAGATCTGTTATTTTTTCACCATGCGAGCACAAAATGAAACAGTTCCTTAATACATTAATGTGATACTTGCAAATAAATGTGAGATAAGTTTTGGGACAAAACCAACGTTGTTTGAAAATCTGTGACACTCTAATGAGCAGATTAATAAAAAAACAGTAATTTGGTTCAAATACCAGAGATGGACCAACAGGATTTTCATTCCTCTTTCTTTTTCCTTCTTCCACCCTCCAGGGAATAGTTTATCCATTATAAAATGAGGGTTTGCCAGGACCAGGTGTTATTAAGTAAAAATCCCTCATGTCTAGTTATGTTTTACTCACTAAGATATTACATAAAAGATTGGTAGTGCAAATACTGCCCTCACCTTCCTGAAAGGGAGGAGATGGTGTACTATTCATAATTAAAAGGTTGGTAGTTGCTTAGACCTAGAGACATTACAGGATACATTCAGTCTCTCTGAAATACACTGGTACATTCAAGAAACCTGATGTTCGGTGTGTAAGTAGGATTGCAAGCACAGTTTTCTTCTCTGCATTGTCTGTCCTTCAGCTCTGTAAATTCTCCCCAGAGTCAGAGATGCTCAGTGGTTAGGAAACACTGCAGATCAGTCTCTGAAACTCTGATAGATATTTCAAAGATATTTCAAACTTTTCTACCAGGTTAGGGAGCTATTCAGTGTAAGAGAGCATGGGCTAAACTACTTTCATTTTAGGGTAGTGATTTTGCTTTAAATCTTCTCTAGGTAAGAACACTGCTTCCAGCCTGTGCTTGGGCACAGCCTGGCTCTCAGAATGATCCAGGTTCATCAGTTCCTGTTGAATTTAGCAGTCGCTACTGGGGCACAACTATGGCAACAGCCACATTTAAATTCAGTCTTAGGAGGAAACTGCAAATAGCAGCAACATGGCTTCAGCTGGCTATTCAAAAATCAGTGACCATTAACAGTACTGATTGCACGAAAAGGTGTTCTAAAAAGGTTTGCTAATCGCCCCCTGTTCCTCAAACTTGGATCACTGCAGGTCCCTCACTGATGCCACTTTGCCAGAAGCCAGCAGCTATTGACAGACATGAGCTGCTGAAGATGAGCTGAAAATACCCCTTGCTTTTTTGCAATACACTACTCCTTACCCAGAGATTTTCATTTCAGTCTTCAACAGTCTTCACTACCTGTCTGTGTTTTCTTTGTTTGAAGTCAGGTAATAAATTATTAATGTAACTTCAGATGCAAAATGCAGTGCCCACCCAACACAGTTTGACAGAGACTCTGGACAGTTTGATGGTTGCCTCAAGTTATGCCTAAGGGATTTGTCCACCCTCTGAAATCAAAGTGATAGGGATAGCTAAGAAAGTTGCAAGTCAGCAGGCACACAGGGCCATGAAAACACAGAGCAAAGCAGAGCTAGCCCTGTGCTGTGCTGGAGTTAGCAACCCCTTGTTCTCATCCACACATCAGTTTAACATCCTCATAAGTCAGAGTTTTAGTAACGCAGGCTTGCCCACAATAGCAGCTTCATAGTCAGCATGGACCAGCTGGGAGAGTCTGCTTGCAGCCTCCTGCTTGCTGACATTCTTTGGTAGTGGCCATGGAGCTTTTGAGCCTACTGTTGTCAGAGGTCCGTCTGCCTCCAGCAGATCTATCTCCAGATTTACAAGAACAAAGATGCCAACAACTTGATCTCACTAAAGAATTACAGAAAAGCAGAAATGGAAGAACAAAACTCCCTCTTCCTCAACTCATTTGCCAATATGGACTGTGTCTCTCCTAAATGTTACCCAAAGTCTCCTGTGAAGCGCCAGTGGTCCTCTTAACTCAAGACAAGTCAGTGAAACAGAGCTTTGCACTTAATGGAAAAGCCATTTTGACTGAACAAGTGCATTTCCATTAAAAAAAAAAATCTATTACAGAAATTGATTGCAATGCTCATACTGAGGCATATGAGAAGAAAAGAGACAGAGAATGTAAGCCATTCATCATTTCTTTACAGATGCATGCTCCCCAAAGGCTTAATTGTGTTTTGACTATATGCAGTAGTAGCTCATTTACACTAGCCCTGGCAGAAGGCAGTGGTGACTCAGAATGCTTTAACAAAATGTCACACACAGCTTTTCCTTCAAACCATGCCAGGGCCTGCTGAAGTCAGGGTGATGAAGTTCACCTTACCTATATCTAGATTTCCAGCCAGATGTCTTTTATATCCTATTTTGGTCATCTGCTCTAGTTTGAGATGCATGGCTCTGACAGGCAGGACCCATTCCTGTCTGTGCCATACAGAAGCACTGCCCTGTGAACAGCCACATGTGGTCAGATGTGTTCCACTCTTAGCCTTTGCACTGGCTCAGTGAGTTCTGGCTGAGAAGTCAGCAGTGAGTTCTGGTGAGGTTAAACATTTTGGAGACTTCAGTCCTGAAACTGTGACATACTGTGATGACATTGCATCACAGTATATCACCCTTGAAATAAGCAGTGTCCTGTAGTCAAACCACAAGTCATTCTGCTGGAAGACATTTCCTCCTTGTTATACTCCCTGCAATATTATAAAATACACTGCTAGTTTCTACATGTTATATTTTTCCTGAACTTTCACTTTTCTTTTGTTTTTTTTGTCATTTTACTTCACCTCCTCATAATCTTTCTCTGTTTTCCTCTACATTTTTCAGTCTTATCTTCCTTGTCATCCTGTATTCTGTTTTTCCTTTTTACTGCTTTTATATAATGTCGTTATTTATTGGGTTTTACCAACAAATTATCTCTTCAATACACTTCTTATACTTTCCAAAAACTTTGGAAGAGAAAATAAATTCCATTCTGCTGCTTCTGCAAAACATCTGTTTAATGTGTTAATACACGTTGTATTTCTAAATAGTGTAATACATGAATGTAAAAACAAAAGGAAAAAATTTACATTCGAACTATTTTCACGTAAATGTAAAATCTTACCCTGTATCACTTCTATCACTTAACTTTTATTTCCGTAGTCATATTCACACTTTCCTCAATTATTTTTGTGATACAGCTCAGCTCAGTCACTCAAAGCTCTTAGAAATCACACCCACCTTGTTTAGTCTCTATCCTGCATAAGGAACAGGAATTCAACTGAAGAAGCAGCCTCAAAAATTGCTGTTCAATCTTCAGAACCATGCATATCAGCCCTAAATACAACCAATACAAGTCCATCTGGCGTGATAATTGTTGCTTACCTCTTATCTGTGCTCGCAAACCAGCTGCAAGACCATAAAATTTGGAAATGTTTCATCTTCAGTGGGGTTAAAAGCAATGCTTAGGTTTCTGTATGCAGTATAGAATGCAAGACAAGATTGCTTCTGGCTAATTAAAGCTGGGGACTGGGACATTAGGATGCTGGGGAGCTCTCCACATCCTACACTGTAGAAGACCCCTAAGCTAATTTCAGGAAGGTGTGTGAACAAGTCAGCAAAACTCTTCTGCTTCTGGGAGAAATGCATACACTGGGTTTTTCCATGAAGATACAGGAGCTCACTCAGTGCCAGCTCAGCTCTCTCTAACCAGCCCTTTAGCTCTTCCTTTTGCACTAATGTGAAGACAGGCTGAGAGAGCTGGAGCTGTTCAGCCTGGAGATGAGAAAACTCTGGGAAGACATTCTGGGAGTCTTCCAGCCAGTACCTAAAGGGTCCTACAACAAAGCGGGAGAGGAACTTTTTACAAGGGTGCGTAGTGATGGTACAAGGGTGAATGGCTTTTAACTGAAAGAGGGCAGGATTAGATTAGGTTAGATTAGATTAGATTAGATTAGATTAGATTAGATGTGAGGAAGAAGCACTTTACCACGAGGGCAGTGAGGCATAGGAACAGGTTGCCCAGAGAAGCTGTGATTGCTCCATCTCTGGAATTGTTCAAGGCCAGGATGGACAGGGTTTGGAGCAACGTGTGGAAGGTGTCCCTGTCCATGGCAGGGGATTGTAACTAGATGATCTTTAAGGTGCCTCCCAACCATAACAACTCTACGATTTTATGTGTAGCAGAAGTAGCATTCTGGCACAGGGGTGGTTTCATACATCCCTTATTCAGTCTGGCAGCCACAACCTGGCTTCTTCTGAAAACTTTCCAGAGCAATAAATAAAAGGGTTTTTGCTTGCAATCCCTGCTGCTGTACTTTGAAAGGAGTATCTGGAACTTCCAGCAGTAGATGACCCTTCCACATCTTCAAAGTTATTCGGTGGACCTTTGATCTTTCTGCAGTTGCTTCAATAAGCCAGCTGAGTCTGAAGCAGAAAAAAATTTAAGGCTCATGAAGAAGTTTAATCCCTCCTAATAACCCAATCTCATGACATTCACAATCCTCCTGTTGGTTTTATATTCAATAACAAGGTAGAAATCTTCTGCAGCTTCATAATTGCTTGCAAGGCTTTTCTAGGAGCATCCTAACCATTTTCCAAGTGCTGCAAAGGACTTGAATTAGAAACGTGCTGGAGCGACTCTTCTCTCCCATGCCTGCAATGTGTGTTCTTTAGTGCTGGTGTAACTGGTATGGTTCCACAAAGCCATTGCTGACTTTTCTCAAAGATTGCTGCGTCCTACTGGACTAGTCCTCTATTCCTGAGAGGAATCATTGAGCAGGTTTTGAAGATAGTCATTTTCAAGTCAGTGAAAACAGCCTAAAACATGCATGCAGCACCTGTTTACCTCCCTTGCTTGCCAAATAAACAAGTGGTAGAAGACTTCTGGAGGGTATGCAGGAATAGCTTAGTACAAGGGCACGGCAATAACAGGGAATGGCAACTGTTGACTTGTCTTCTGATTTGACTGCCCTTCCACATTGTTATTTCAGTACAAAGTACAATAATTTGTGATTCTTGTAATCACAAATTTAAATGCACTTAATTATTCATTTTTATAGAGACTAATTAAATGTTCCTTTCCAACTCATCATGAAGGTCTTCAGTCCAAGGCATGTACATCTGTAACACTCAAAGCATTTGGCAATTGCATAAAAAGCTTTGCAGTGTGAGCTGCAGATACTTCTTCCCAGCTTTCCCTGTCTCCCATCAGCATTAGTTAAAAGGGAAATTTCAGGGGGATAGTGCTCCCCTCACAACTGCTGAAACACACAAATTCATCCAGTTAGCTGAGCAAAGGTAGAGCATTTACATAAACTTTCTACTCTCTGTCGGGACTGAGGGTCTAGAAATTCCCACAGATGTTTCTCACTTTACAGTGCAAAGCAAAATTCCTTTTGTCTAACTTTGTGCATATTCCCACAGCTGTCCACCCTGAAGGGAGAGAAATGGTCACCCCCACAGATGGTTGTACGCACAGGTTTCATGATTTGCTTTAACACTGACAACAAAGCGAGACCACTGATTTGTTTTTGTATGTCTGCCATTGTATGAAGTGAAAATAGCCCATGAGTGGCTTCCATTTCCTTTGCCACAGCTACCACATTGCCAGGCTTCATTTAACACACCTCAAATGTCTTCTCCTTGTGACCATCCCAGTCTTCTGCACCTCCTTGTTCCATGGAACATCCCTTTCATATCCTGAACTGTGGAGAAAGCTGACAATGTACCTGCTGTGTCAGCTGGTAGGTTTTCTCACACTGCTTCTACTACCTGGGCAATATCACTGAAGAGCAGGAATGATGTTTATCTTGAGAAGGGTGGGCACTTGCAATCTACTTTTACTAATGATGGACTAAAGGAAAGGGCATATCTGAGATCCTGCTCAAGTATTAATATCTGATCTGTATATTTTCCCATTTTTTTACAAATTGAACGTTACATTTCACAAGGGAAAAATCAGGATGCATTGATCAGAGAACTGTTAACACCAGAGACTTATTAATAGTAACTACAGTACAAAAGCAGCTGTTTCCAGCTTTTATACAGCATTACATTTGCTTGATGCAGATAAAAGAGAAATTACTCATGAGGCAATGGAAAGAAAGGTGTAGGAGGGTGAATCATGTTGGAAGAATAGGAAAAAATGAAAGTGGGGGCAAAATTTTTTAAGCATGCTGTGTCATCCCCAGTAAAAGGTAATTTGCTATATCAGTGGAATGCTATTAACTCCTGCTTGGTTGGGCATAATGCATGGTGGAGGAGGGAATATTTCAGTCAAATTGAATGACAGTAATTTGGGAGGAAAGAGAATGACTCTCATTACTTTTTTTTTCTACAAGGCAACTCATTGGCATCTTCACATCTAATTCTGATTTGCAGGCAATTAGTGCACATCTGGAGCCAAACTCTTGCTATTAGCAGGGCACAGCACAATTGCCTAAGGTTGAAAATAAGTGAACACAAAAAGACTGCAGGTTTTCTTGAGAACAGGATGACAAACATTTAGTGAAAACTTGGTTTATCTGTACACTTGGTTTATCTGGCACACTCTAGTTTTCATGTGCAGTTTGTTTCCCCTTGTGCTGCCAATATCTCTGCCACCTCCTGGTGTCCAAAGAGCTGTTTCCAGTAGAGAGGACAATGATCTGGGCTCTCAGGGCTCCTTCATATTAACTCCTCCACCATTCCTTACTGAAACCTTTTCTAGAAGCCAGTCTGAGTCAATACACAAAATGAGGCGGCATGTTGCAAAATTTCTAATCATCCCATGAAACCTTTCACTATTTCACAAAACAGTCATGTGGCATATCTAAGGGGGAAAAAATCCCCAAGTTGTCCTGTTTTCTCAGTATGCAGCTTTGGGGGTACATAACCCATGCCTGTGTTGCAGTTCAGGTATGTAAAACAGGCAGGGCACCCCAGGCCCATTTCCCTTTGCACCAGCCTGGGTGCCTCCATCACAAGGCCAGAACTACATTCCCATGTCTTGTTTCCTCTCCTGAATTCCCCTCCTGCTCAGTGCAGTAATTCCACAGCCAATCACCATTTCACTGCAGCAATCCAAAGGGCATCCAAATCCTTTGCACAAATATTGGGAGGAGTTTAATGGGGAAAATATTAGTCACAAACCCTTCACACTCTCCAGCTGATAACTTGTGCCCTTCATTCCCTTCACTTACGCTACAGAGGTCAGTATGATCAGGTCACTCCAACTCCCTGACCTGCTGCCAAGTGATCTATTTCTTTGAGTTTTTCTCTGCTCTTACTCTTCTCCCACTGCCTCTAGGGCTGTCTCAAAGTGCCACATCCCAGGGTGTGCTTTGGGACACAGATGGAATCTTTGCTCAGTCACAGGAATGCATGCTGTCCGTGAGGAAGTTGTTCTCAATTTAGGCTCAAGATTCTGCCACTGACTGCCCCTCGAAAGCACCACACATCTCACTGCCCTTCTCCACGCCTGCTGATGGGTCTGGAGAGATTTGCTGAGGTGTTAATACCACAGATGCAGTATTTCATGCAGGATAACACTGAAGATATTTTATGCACAAATACCTTTGCCATTACAAGAAGGTTTCAGTAAGGAGAAAGGTGTAGGCAGCACTGGAGGGAGTGGGTCTGATCAACTTCTCATTTCTCCCTGCTGCAGTGAATATCACAGAGAGTGAGACCAAAAGACTCCAGCTACAAGGGATCTAAAGAGGAGGAACAGGAAATGATTAATTATTTTAGTTAAAAGAAACAACATTACTTGGCCACAAGCCCCCAGGTAATAAAAAATTACTTTTTCTTAGCTAGTGAGAAATTACACCTCTACAACATCTGAACAAGAATGCAGTCCACTGAAAGTAATTCTTCAAGAAAGGGTGTCAGAAAAGACTAGGAAATGCACAAAACATTTGCACACCACTGCAAAAGGGCAGTTTTGCTGAGAAACCGTTAGAACTGGATTTAGAGTAGTCCAAACTCATCCCAGCAATGGTCATGGAAAGTGCTCTCTGTATCTAATGTAGCTTTTTCAGTGGCAAGACAGAGCTTTATTATTGCTTTTTAAAATATTTTTCTGTTATTGTTTGTTTTGCTTTGTTTTGTTTTTAATAACTAGCTATTATTCCAAGATCTATCTATAGCTACATTTATTAAAGATCTGTATTTATGTCCAGTAGGATGGGAGGATCCAAATCTGTGTTATTTTTCAAAGACTTCAAGGGCCACTTCACTACATAGAGGCAGTGTAACCAGTTTCCCACCTGCATCAGAAAGTAGTATAAGAATCAGGTCCACATGAAACAAGCAAATTAGGAGCTCTTTCTCTAAAAAATTGCTCTTTTCTCGAAGAATTGATGATGCCTTGAAACTAGGAGAGAAAATTCTGATAGTGATAAACTTCAAATTTTAAGGGTCTAGAAAAACAAGAGGGAAAAAAAGGAAGAAATAGAAAATAAATTAGGAAAAAGAAAGAGGGAATGCTTATAACAGCCTTTGTGGGTTTTCAGGAGAACTCTGTTCTTTTGCAAAATGGTAGAGGGCAGACTGGGGAACACGTGCATGTGTACCAGGGCCTTGCCCTGACTGCATGCCAGGTGCCCACCAAAGCTGCACCATCACTCCCCTTCGCAGGCCAGGGGAAAGAAAAATAACAAAAGGCTTGTGGGCTGAGATAAGGGCAAGGGAGATCACTCACCAGTTACCATCATGGGCAAAACAGGCTTGCCTTGGGGAAAATAGTTTAATTTATTACAAATCAGAGTGGGATAATGAGAAATAAGAACAAAACTAAAAACACATGTTCCACTCAGCCCTCCCTTCTTGGGCTCTGCTTCACTGGTGATTTCTCTGCCTCATCTCCCACAGTGGCACAGGGGGATGGGGAATGGTGCTGCACTGAGTTTGTCACACGCTGCCTTTGCTGCTCCTTTCTCCCCACAGGCAGGACTGCTCACGCTCTTTTATCCCTCCAGAAGGCTCTCTGCAGTTTTGGGAGTGGATATTTCATGTTCCTTCTCAGGATCTTGCAGTGACTGGCACACATCATGGCACCCTGTTTCTTTTTTCCTGTATTCAGATCACAGATCACCGACACATTGAGAGATGACAAGTCAGAATTCATGCAGATAAGAGCTCATATTTAAAATTCCCTTAAGTACACATCAGTTTATTAAGATCTATCAAAAAAGAACCCCTCCCAAACATTGAGAGCAAATGGGAAAGATTCACAATTTACTAGATACTTCAGTTACAATTTGATTTGAGGCATTATTTTTTTTTAATGTTCCTACTGTAAAATTATCTGTGGATTATGAACACCATTTTTAAAGTTTTACCCCATATTCTAAAAGTTTTACACATCGTCATTTTAAAGTTTTACACATCTTCACTAGAGTTCTCCTTTTGAGATGCCTCCTGTTAATATCTGGATTTTTACGGGATACTTCTCACCTGTAAGTTCCAGAGAAACTCCAGTATTCCTAAATCTTTATTTTCCCAATGGATTTTCCCAAAATACCAAAACTTGCTACTTTATGCCTCAAGGATAATCAAGAGCTTGTTCAGACTGGCAGATGACCTCTGTAGATAGCAAATTTAAGCCAAATATTTGTTTTCTTAGTCTCTCTAGTTCCATTTTTTATGTTTCTTTATATTTTAGCAGTTAGATTTGGATGTCCCAAGCCACCTCACACTGGATCTTTAACACTGAGTAGTTTTTATTTCCAGTGTTGCTTTTTCTCCCTTTCCTCCTCCTCCTCCACAATATGTCCCTAGTATTCCTTCTGCTCTACTACCACCCCCAACATCTCTGTCTTTGCCTGACTCCTCTCAGTGTAGGGCATTCAACTTCATTAACACACAATCTTCTTTTTCATCTGCATCATTACTGAAGAAACTACTTGACAAGAGTAATTACAAAGATCCCTGGTTTGCCACCTCACTCTGCCAAAAATATTACCCTTAATGCTAACCTTATATGTTCTTAATTTCATTTTCAGTCCCAGGAGAACTTGTATTCAGGCTCATCTGAATTCTTTCTGAATGTGAGTTTTTCAACCACTGCAGTTCCTTCTCACTGCTTAAGGAAATTATGTGTTCTAATCCAAAAGCATAATAAACTAGATCAACTGCTTTGCTTTCAATGACTATCTTAGCTATTCTATGAAAAAAAATTTGGCAAGATTTATTCTTTATAGATATTTCTTTTCCTCATGCTTCTGAGGACCAAGTCCTTTTCACCAGTAGACTGGTTATCTATCTCTCTGCTAAGCTGGAAAACCTCCATAAAAGTAAATAACATTATGCCAGCTTCGCACTAGACACTTTATCAGAATTTATTTCTCTTCTTTAGAGGCAAGGAGTTCTGGATACTGACCTTAACTAAAATTTTCAAAAAGATCATATAGACTTTTTCTTGGTTTGGAGCTGCCTGCTCATTTTGAGACACCTTGGATCTCATTTGAAAGCACGCAGACGCCTTTGTTTGTTAGACACCCAGAAGTACTAACAAATTTAAAACCACTAAAGTTTCTCCATTCCCACTGTCCATGAAATGCAAATACAGCTTCTCTATCTTGCAGGCATATTATGAGGAAAAACATGTCACTGTAACTTAAGATCTCAGATACTGTGAGCAAATAAGGAAAACAGCAAATAATGAAGCAAATACAGGTAAACAGCTCCATGACATGAACTAATTTTTTCTTCCTTCTCCTTACATTATTGAAAAGTTCTACACTTCAGCTGTGGTTATATTACTTGTGCTAACACATAAAATAGCATTTTTTATCCTTCTGTACTTTGTCCTTCACAGACTCAGGATGAGTTGTTGTCCCGGGGGAAATCACTGAAATGAGGAACATGAGCAAGATCAGGTTTCAGCAATACAAACCTGACTCAAAACATGATCCACACTTTGGTGCCATGTAGGTCATGTAGGAGGGCAAAATGTACCCAGTAATAGCTGACTGTTAGTTTATACTCAATGGAATCAGAAGTTGATATCATACCTGGTACTTTTTCTTCCATTTTAACCAGCCATCACAGGTCTTTGAATCCTCCTCCTCAAACTGTGAATGGCTCTTAGATTTCAAAACTACAAAGAAGTCTTCCAAACTCAAATCAAATAAAATACAGAGTGTCCCCTGTGTAAACAGGTTCCTCCATGAAGAATAAATCTAATGAATCACACAGATCTCTGCTTAATGATGCTTACAGCCTCTTGTTTCCTTTCCTTCTGTAGCAAAACTCCCCATCCATCTCCTAGAAACTGAAGGGCTAAAAGCTGGTGCAAGCTGAGGTTGCCTGCAAGGGTTGGGAGTGCTGCTGCTGGAGCAGCAGCTCCATGAGCAAGTGTGATAATCAGAGGAGCTGACAGCTCCACAGGGTTCATTTGAATGCATTTCCCCAAGTCACAGTTTTGAGAAAACTTTAAAGAGTATCTTTGACAATATTTTCAAGGTGATATCTATGCCCTCTGCCATACTGGTGAATAGCCCTGAATGTGTCAAGATCATTAAAAGGTGATATGACAGGCAAAGATCCTAATATGCAACTACATAATGCACTGCCTTGGCAAATCAAGCTAAAAATCTCAAATTTCCCAGGATAAAATGTCACCAAGGGGAAACAGTGAGATCCATATGCAATCTGCTTTGTAGGGAGAGAACAGAAATTTGGCATGTTTTTCTACCAAAGAGAAAATGAAGTGATAATTCAGGGGTGATTGTTTCACACCTCCTTGAGGAGTGGCTGAAAAGGATTCCCTCTGTAACAGATAAATGCCATAAAAAGGCACGAAGATTGTAGACTAAATCTAGTCCATAAAACTGGAAACAAAATGCAATTTTTAAGAAGTGAGGAGCAACTTTAAATCAGCAACTGATGCAGCAGTCAGAGTAGATGAGGTGCTAAGAAGGTGAAGTCCCTATATAAGCTTTGAAGCAGTAATAAGTACTTTTACAAAGATACTTTTCTGGTAGCAGCATTGCCAAGTAACACTGCCCCAGACTGTCTCCCACCAGCATCTTCACATGCACCCCAAAAATCTCCTGGCCTGGACCTTCAACCAAACAATTCAGAGCTCACTGCCTTGTCAGCTTGAAAATGGTTTAGCTGTTGGAGCTGAGACCAATGAGATAAATGCAAGACCTGACACTGTTTAACATTTTCATCAATGAACTAGGATTAAATATAAAATAACTGCAGAAAAGTTTTGTAGAGCTGATGATGCAAAAAAGAGCGGAGAGAAAAATAGTACCAGAGACAGAACACTATTAAGTGCTGGCTGGTGTTGAGGAGATCATTTCATTGAAATAAGTGAAAATTCATATTCCCGGGGAAAAGAAATGCAATATTTATGCATCAAGGGATTTTATCAACAGTAAAATAAGGACTATATTGACCAGTGAGCACACACTGCAGAACTGTCAGGAAAGACTAGAAAAAGATGACAAAAGATTATTTTTCAGTGAGAGAATGGAGTTTAATTCGTTTTCAAAGATAATCAATTATGTCATTCAAATGCTGGAATGTTTTATGGGAGAAAACACGGTGCCCTATGTCTTGAATGGGGCTCTAATCTGGTGGGGAATAAAACCAAAAATCCAACAAGATGTCTGGAAGCAAAAAGGAATCTAAAATAGAAACTACAAACAAAATTCTAGCAGTGAGGGAGACTAAACTCCTGAGCAAAACACCAGAGCAAATGTTGGATTTTCAGCCTCTTGATGTTGTTGCATAATGACCTGATGACTTTTTGTGTCAGGGCTGAGATTTTGGATGTAAAGTAACCATCTGTAATGCATTTGGCTCAGGTTTGGTGATCTCCCCATGCCCTTTTTCATTTCTAAGCTCTACGAATATATATTAATATTACCTTTACATTTCCACAGCTGTTCCTTTTTTTGTTTCAGTTTCTAGCCAAATTGAGAAGGAATATAAAATATTTTGCCTAGCCTAATTAGAATCAGTCCATGTTTTATTCATACATATCCATTTCTGTTCCAACAGCTGGAGGAGGAGAGGAAGCTGAAGAAGGCCTTAGTCCCAGACTTATATTCCTGGGCTATATATGTTTTCATATTTTTTTCCAAATGCCAGTTAAGCACTGTGAAGTATAAAATGAGACCAGCAATGCAGAAGTATATTTTTTGTGTATTTACACAGCATTTTGCAAAATATGTTCTGCTAGTTTCTTCTTCTGTTGCCTGTGAGGCTTTTCAGCAGCATGTCATTATCCCAAACTGCATGATTTCTTGTAGGCATTTATTTTGTCTCTCTATATATTATAGGTCCAATAAAAATCGATTTAATAGGAAAAAAAATTTAAATTCTCAGATTTGTGAGCTATAGGCAATGCAGTTATTACAGGAAAGTTGGAACTCATTTACCTTTATCAGGGTCCAATTAAAAACACCATTTTAAAAGGCACTTGATAACTGCAGTGTTCAGCGAGGCTGCAGGAGATTTACAAGATGAGAAGGGGCAAAGAAAGTTCAGCTCGAAAGAGAAATATATTCCCAATGAACAATTAACCACCCTTAATCAGGATCTGCTGACAGAAAGAGGTACTGGACTGGGGAACAGCTTCCAAGCCTGGAAAAGAGAAGGCTCCAGGGAGACCTCATAGCACCTTCCAGTACCTAAAGGGGACTTATAGGATGGGGACAAACTTTTTTTAGCAGGGTGTCTAGTGATAGAACAAGGGAGGGGGGGTGGCTTTAACAGAAACAGGGCACTGTTCACTGTGAGGGTGGTGAGGCACTGGTAGCACAGGCTGTCCAGAGAGGCTGTGGGAGTATCTCAGGAGCAGAGCTGTGCAGATCTTGTTGGAGGCATTTGATGATGTCGGGGAAAATGTAAAGGTGTTTGCTGCTTGCCAGGAGCAACCTCATGGAAAGTCAGCATTTGAGAACCTGGTGAATGCATTTACACAGGTATCACTCATAGATAACTGCAAAACAAATGAAAATTAAACTCACCCTGAGGTAATAAATTTACCTTTCTCAAAATTAATAGCCAAGAAGACCATAAATATTTATGAGAAAGGAGGAAGAAAATAGAAAAAAAGTCAGGTATAAGTCATAATTTGTTCCTTTGTGTGTTGAATATACACTACAACTGACTGTGGAAATTTAGTCTTTTCTATCATTATATCTCACTTTTCAGTTTCAGATTCTTATTCCCATGTCTCTCCAGAACAGAAAGACCAAGAAATGAGACATTACAAAGTCTACATTTTAAAGTGTTTCAGCATTTGGCCAGTACATCAGGGTCTGGAGTGTCCTGCAATGTGAGAAAGGAGAAATTCTTTAAATTAAAATGTTTTGAAGCCTGTATCATATAAAGTTGGTAGCTACTTATTCGTCTACCCATAGCTAGAAACAGATATCTTCTTCTATTGCCTCCATCCAGTGCAATAAAACAAGAATGAAAATTCTGAGACTCATAGCTGGGTTATAAAAAGCAAGAGCCATTGGAATGGGATGTCTGAGACAAGCAAGGAGGTGATGGCTCCTTGAGATGCTCTGGCAGAAAGATTGGTTTCCTAATGCATGTATGTGTGCCTGCCATGCTCTTTTGGCAAGCAAGAAAGAGGAAATGACAGGACAAGAGCTGCAGGTGTTTGTCCAATAGAGCTGAGGGCTGTGCATGGAGCCTTTTTTGTTGCATGGCACTGGTTTTGCTGCACAAGTTGAGGTGCTCTTAGAAATCTCAACTCAGCTAATCCCAGAGCTCCTCACATGGCTGCAGGAGCAGGGATTAATCATGAATTAAGCAAAGGAAGAGTGAAGCTACACTTGTAGATGATATAGACAAAGAGACATAGAGGTTTGAGATGCACACTGTTCTTTGCTAGTTATAAATCTTTCAGACTCCTAATGGCAGAGTGACCCCATATCAGTAACAGAGTTTAGGAAAAAATTAGGAGAGTCTTACCAAAAGTTTCTATGATGTTGTAATTTTCTATTAAAAGAACCAAACCAAACCAAACAAACAAACCAAAATAACAACAACAAAGAACCAAACCAAACCAAACCTAACCAACAAAAATAAACCAAAAACCAAAACCCAAACCAATAAATCCTAAACACTAAAGAGGAAGATAAAAATAAATGCTAGGGGGAGGTGTTTAATAATGCAGAGAAATAACATTTGCTCATGACATGGATCGATCAAAAAGAAAATCCTGTTTTGTGCCAAACTTTGATGGAGGTAATTGAACATGAGATGACAATACCCTATAACTTATTATAAGCTATTCTATAGGGGAGCATGTGTTGCATGGGTAAGGCAGCAGCTAATAAATACCTGTAACTTTCAGCAAACATTGCCCAAAGTGAGCCACCCATATCCATGATCTGTGCAGAGCACTGAACATCTGCCATAACTCCCTGATGGATGGTGCCTTCCTAAGTATGAATTATATAAGCCATGATTCTCCAGAGTAGCTATCAGGCATGGGAATCTCACCTGCATGCCTGACTTGAGATATTGCAAAAAAATAACTTGTATTGCAGACAGTTCTGGGTAAATGTCCCTCCAGTTCTGATCTTTTGATAGGAATGCATTGTATTATTGCTCTTGAAGTTTCATTCTTCAGCAGCAAAGAAGAAAGAAAACAGAAAAACAGGCACATTTGCTTTTTCTCACCTGCTTAACTACCATGGTGAGCTAAACCCTTGCCGATGCTGATACAAATCTGAATGGTTTCCTCAAAGCTCAGCACACTGGAGATTATTTTACAGAGATGCTCCCAAGGAAATTCACAGTGAGCTAGAGCTGTCTCTAAGTGAGAACACTGCAGACTTCATGGCAGGTACATTCTTGAGGGAAATAGATTTATTTGCTATGTTTGCTTGTCGAGCCCAGCACCTTGTCTTCAGCGCTAGTAAGAACTTTCTCTTTGATTTCAGAATACTGTGATGGCTTTATGCATTTCTTTCTTTTGATTCATACTTTTTTTATTGATCACTACTGCTCTTGCCATATCACTTGAGCTAACTCTAAAATAACATGGAAAGGGAGAGATAAACCATACAGTCCCAACAAAAAAATTTTAAACCCCCCCAATTTCTCTCACAAATACAGAGATGTGAGAGTAAGGGCTGAAAAATGGCAGTCAACAACCACTGCAAAGCCAGAAGTTACACAGTTTGAAGTCTCCAGGCAAGCCAGAGACTTGTTTGCTGCCACAGGGTAGCTGACCTCACTGCAGGACAAACCGTACATTTCTTCCCCTAAGCCCCAAAAGAAACAAACCGCACTGGGAAAATAACGTTGTTGCAGCAAATTTTGCTGGCATTGCAGTGTCTGTAAGGGATCATTTGTCATCTAATTGAACAACATGACTGTTGCAGAAGAGTTGTGATGCCAGCCTGGCCTCTGGCAGTCACAAGATCCATAGCCCTGTTCTATATAAAAAGAGAGCATTATAATATAGGACATTGAAAAGGGTCACTCTGCTCCATTTTAATTAAGAAATGTAGCACTTTTGATTTAACAAAGGAAAAAAGCTCTGTTACAAAATGTTTGACAAGCTTCTTTCGAACTATAGCTTTCCCTCCAGAAGAAGATGCCAACATTTACAGGACAAAACCATAGAAGCTGATAACAACTGGCACTGCATGTGACAGTGCCAGGCAAGGCATCTTACTGAAATAAAATGTAACATGGCAGAAATGTGATTGCAAAGAGGAAAGATGATCAGCTGAGCTGGCTGAATCTGATAGAAACTGTTTGCTGCACAGAGGGGGAAGGAAATATCTGGAAGAACAAAGCTTGACTGGTGCAGATTTTTGTGAACAAAGCACACTTTCAGTGTGTAGTCTGAGGCTGTGGAAAATAGGCAGGACTGATATTGAGTCCCAAAGTAGCTTATAAAGGCCTGAGGAAAGAGCTGAGGCCACTGCTTGTTCCTGGTGATTTTCTCAACAGCAGATCAGGTCTTTAGCTACAATCTCCCCATGCACATGGACTGTGTCCAGAAAGGTGCCCCAGCTTCCAGCATGGATCTTCATCTCAGCTTTTTTTCAGCTGCATTTCTGCTCAGACATGGTCCACACCAGGGCTGCTCCCATCCCACCACCCCAGCACAAACGGTGTGCTTTCCAGAGGAGAGCCAAGTCCCACCCTGGCCAGGTCTTTGAACTGAGTGATTGGAGACTGGAGGGCACCTCCAGATATTTGAGATACAGCCTGAGTGCCCTCGTGAACAACCTTTGGAGGCTTACCTGAGGCTCTGGCTGCACTCACAACACCATGGCTATTTTAAGGAGATTTTATCAAGGGCAGACCTGAGAGGCTTCTTTCATGGAGTTGAGTTCTTGGGTAATTCCACTGGACACAGGCACATTTGTTTATTAGAATCATTGCCAAGTGAATCCTTGAACTTCCCCATATTTTCACCTTTTAAAATCAGCTGTGACACCTGGGTTCAATAAAACAAGCAGGAATTTGAGATTCACAATAAATATAATTCATATACGCATTGATGATATACAGGTGTTTTGAATGAACAAGGCAGAGCATAAACAACAGCTCACAGCATGATGATGAGTAGCATGGCTTTGTCTAAAACTGAGAGCCAGGGACAGAGATAAGCCTTGCATTCTGAGCCAGGAAAGATCACTGGATGCAAGGCATAGCAGTGACTTCCACGAAAATAGCTTAGGTAGGAAGAGAATGGGTAATTTTAATAAACATGTGTATGAAATGTATTTCTTTTTCTATATAAAAAGATCCTTTCAAGCAAGCTGACATGAGTTCAGCAATTAAGATAGAAATATAGAAATTTAAATGGCTGAGAATTCACTAAAAAATAGAAAAGTAAGGAATCCCCCAGTGACAGATAGGATGAAACATCAGGTTGGGAAGACACAAAATTATCCATGGACTGATCAGACTCAGGAGAGGGAGCACTCAGATGCAATAACCCTGCAGAGGTAGCATATGCACCATGGGTTCTAACAGAAACTGGAAATAACAAAGAGTTGCCAAGGAGATGAATGTGATCCAACTATCCATGCAAATAGTCTCAGCAAAGTTTTGGAGATTAAAGTAGTACCTGTGTTGTAAAAGTGTGTCCTCTTTGAAGGGTAGCTTGTAAGGCTGACGAGGTGAGAGTTAAGTTCCCATTGACAGACTTATTCCTGTATATAATTGGGTCATATTTAGTAATAATAACTTTGCTGAGCCTTAGGCTGACACCCTCTGGAGCCTACCCAGCAGTAGGAACAAATGGATTCTCTATCTTGTGGGCAAGAATTGCTCCAATAATTTATTCACTTTGAATCCATTAACAGTAACAATGTCATAGGCTTTGGAGGAGATGGTGTAGCACAAATTATGCTGAAAGACTAACAAATCCTCACAATGATTTTATTAACCTTGGAGAAGTATGAAAAAAGAGAATTGAGCTTGGTTTCCCAGGACTTTGGTCTCTCAGGGCTGGCAACTGAAACTAGCAAAAAAAAAAGTTGTGTTCTACAAAGAGATTATATTAGGTATGAAGATGGTCCAAAAAAATCAACAAACTCTGAAACTTCCAATGGCATTTATATGTCAACATTTAGAGGGCTGGATACATTAAAGATTATTTGAATTTTGGAAAGTTGCTGAAAACTAAAATATAGAACAATCAATTCTCCCTAAGTATCTAAGATACAAATGGGAATGCTCCCAAAACAAAATTTAGTTTCTGAGTGCATATGTAAGAACAAAACTGAAAGGACCTCACTGGCTTCAGCAGTTTGAGCTCACTCATTCAAAGTCAAATAAATCCATCAGGTCAAGAGAAACAGCGTACAGAGATGTCCAGAGACATCACGAAAAACACCTCACAAAATGCCACATCCACAAATTCTAAGAAGCAATTGAGCTGTTTAAGACTCACTAAAGAAACTCTTACCTACGTAAAAGGAGTGCTGGGGGGCACATGTACCTTTTACCTGCAAGATGACAGAAAGCCCAAAGCTCAGCAGTACGAGGCAATGCTGCTGAGCCCCAGAGAAACCAGTTTTCTCAGGAAATATGAGGGGGTGCTGTCGGGAATGCCAAAGCTGGTAGCAGGAAGGAAGTGAGGTTGCCACAGCTCCATGTCCAGCACACACTGAGGCTGGGCACATATTCCTGATAAGCACATGACCCTGTGTATACACACCCCAGGCAGGGTTTGAGCCAGGTAAGGAAAGAGGCCAATAAGAAGTGGATCTGTGAGGTGGGATAATGATTTTTCTCATGCCAATATTCTCCCTTACACAACTGGCTCAGGTGTGGAAACTGCCCTCCAGGGGAGGTACTGGGACATTGTCATGGATGGGAGCAGAGGCTTCAGAAGAAGTTTACTAAAGAAGTCCTACCATTGAGTCACAAGGTACAGAAAGGACCCCTTTGCTTTCTAAACTCCTCAGAGATAGGAGCCCAGGCACAGCTGGATTTAGTCCTAGTTTAGTGAGAAGGCAAGAGAGACTGCACTGGTCAGGCACAGGGCATGGACAGACTGACACCTGTATTGATCATTCCCTGCTCTCATGGGATTGACTGGACCCTTTTATCTCTACATTCACAGAATCATAAAATTCTATTTTTCCCAGTACACTTTGATTCATCACTTCTCCCACTTTTGGTTGCTACTACAAATTTCCATTACAAGTCCTGTACATGCCCAAAATGCACTTCCCATATGTCCTACAGGGTGTTCCCTTGCCCCTCTAAGCAGTAACACTCTCAGTTTATAGTTATCCTGAGAGATGCTCCCCAGTCAACCCTCTTTGATGATTTTCCCACCTGGACCATGGGCTGATTGCTGTGCTGTGAAAACCCTAGAAGAAGCCAGGTTAAGGCTCCATTTCTCTGATGAGGATATTCTGGTTCCCCCATTTCTTTGCATCGACAGATATTGGTCTTTAGCCACACCAGTGGCCCATCTTCCCTTTCTTTGCCGTGCTACAAGACAGGCTCCTAATCATTTGGTGCAACCTGTGAAACTTGCTCCTCTGAAATTAACCCTTATTCTGTAAGAACAGAAAACCAGGTGAATTTATTTGAAGTGGGGCTCATCCACTCACAGTGAGTCTCTTTTTGAGCCTCTGTGCTCCTTTATGTCTGTGGAGATGAGTGCTTTGCCACATAATCTTGCAGATTGTTTTTGGGTAATTTGAGAGGCACCTCCTTTTGCATGCAGAGAAACTTTTGCTGAACTCAAACTGAATAGAAAACTGAAGAGAACTGAAGAGAAACTCAAAACTGAAGAGAAATTTGCTGAAACTCTACTTAGATGTTGCTTTTCACACCCCACCTACTGCCTGCTTGGACTGAATCTATGGAACTATAAATTGAGATAAATTCTTAATTGTTAATAAAAGCATTTTAGGAAAAAATAAATTAAACCACGAGTAAAAAAAAATACTGCTATCAGATGCTACTCATCCAAACATTCTAGAACCTGGAGATGAAACCACTGAGCTGCTAATACTGAGTACAAACTAATATTTAGACCAGTCTCAGTATGTATGTCCAGGCATGTAGTCAGCTCACAGACCTACATTACACTAATAAGAACTATGTGGGAGTCTGGAGGATAACTCAGCTAACCGTGGGCAAGATTCAGACTTGTCATGTCATGTTCAGACGGTCCAGGATGACCAGAACATCTGTAGATAACACACAAAACCATGGAGACTTCTCCTCCCTTCCTGAAACCCCATCAAGACATTGCAGTCATTTCTCCCATGGACAGCATGTGAAAAATGAACTTCAGCTGGTGTTAGCTGTATTGCTTGTTTTCTACCAGAGAACACTTTGTCACTGGAGAAATCTCTAAGCAGCAGAAATACTGAGTAATCCATACAGACCCAAATAAATTAAAGCAGAAGAATGGGAGGTCTGACAAGGCTCATAATACATTCCAGCAATTATAGAATGGTAGTGAGTGATGTATACAGCTTCTCTAGTCCTTCATCAGGAAAGATTTTAATGCAGAATTAATAAAATAATCACTTTTCTACTATGTCTCTCTTGGCTTTTACTCTCCCTGAGATGAACTGAGTGGAATCTCTTAGGTTGTCCATCAACTAATCTCATTCCTCACTTCTAGTCAAGAGTTTTCCAAGTTACCACTTTCCTTCTCTGTCAACATGTTGAGACAGCACTCCATCCTTACAGATAAGGTCAAGTCCACAGCAAATGTATACAGGCTTGCCCAATTTTAAAATGTCTGGATTTTTCTTTGTGGTTTTCTAAATAGGAACTGGAATTTCAGTGGGAACACCTGCATCTCTTTTTACATTTATAAATTAACTTATTTACTACAGCACCTCTGTTTACTACAGCACCTCTAAAAAGATGCAGAAGCCTAAATTTAACTCTGTCCTCAGAGAAAACCCTTGAAAAGAGGGTGAAAACCCTTGGAGAGAGGGTGAGATTTTTCAGGACTGCCTACGTGACTTTAAAATGAGATTTGTTATCAATGAAAAATCAGCTCTAGATCTTGCATCTGAGTCTCATGTCAGTCACCATTCCTTGGACAACTTCAAAGATAAATTCTGCATTAGGACAGCTGTTTCTTCTAGTGATGCAGTAGTGGAGACAGGCAGGATAACACTGAGTTTGCACGGTAATTTGTAGTTTTATTGATACAGAAGATTAAAGTTTTACAGAACATCAGGCAAACCCATCCTCTTATTTGCCCAATACTTGAGGATGAACAGTTACAGACAAGAAAATTATCCAGTTACCTGCAGTGCAGCTAATGATTAAATTAGATTAAAACTGTTAACAATATTATATTGTAAAATATAAGTTTATATACAGTATATAAATACAAAGGCTTTCTGCTCCTTGTCAGGAACATAAGCTAATCATACATTTTGCAGTTTAATTTAGCTTGTGCTAAAGTACATTTCCATCTTAAATATATACCTTAATGTAAACCATACCTATGAAATCTCTCTGTTTCATTCCCCGCCTCTTAACTTGCAACTAATATTACAGCACTTTAAAAGCTGAATGAACACTCTTATTCAGAAGAGGTTTCTGTCAGAATTTCCTTTCTCTTAAATCTTTGGCAATGCTTTACAGGACACTCTCATTAGTCAGACTTAGTTTTTTACCACATGACATTTTAATCTTATCCAAAGCAGGACACTCTGATTCCTGACTCCTTCTGTCTGAAAGAGCAGGCCATGCAAATGTATGAGTGTTAAAATTATAAAAATCCTACACTGTAGGAGAAAATTGACACTGTGCAAAATACATTAATAAACATTTTAAAGATTCAAAAGATAGAACATTGTTAGGCTTGGCTACACTGGCCAACTGCATAAAACCACTACTTCATACCTGGTCAGTCGTAGCCATTCACTGCTCTGGAAACCTGTGCCTGGACAGGCTGCACTGCAGTCAGAGCAGGAAGATGTGCACGCCTTTGTATTTGGGCCAGCCTTTCCAAGGTCTGATGGCTAAGATCAGAACCCTCAAACCTATCAAGCTTCTGAACAAGTTAGCTGACTTTCACAAGGATATGTTTCATTCACTGGGTACCTCTGTAGGCTGTAGGTATCCAGCTCAGCAAATATTCATTGACAGAACCATGGCAGTATTCACTTGCACCTGACAAAATCACCATCAAACTCTGAACCGGACCAGTCCTTCTGCACCCTGGTAGAAGCACCTTCTCAGAGCTGCTCACCAGGACACAACTGAAGCAGAACAGATATGAAAGGACTTCAAAGCCCTTTATTCTCCCAATAGACAAGTAGAAAGATGAAAAACCAAGAGGAAAAGTAACTTGCATTTAAATCCTCTCAGTCCTACTGAAGATGTTTCTTGCACAAATATTTCATGTCAAGTAAAACATGCTGCACAGAAATACATTCTATATGTGTGCAGTGTTTGGGTCAGGTAAGTAACAGATTCACTATGAAACAGATGGAAACACTGAGATCTAATGTCTTTTAAAACAGCTTAAAGACTAAAAAACGTTCAAGATGAAAAGCTGAAGTTACCTTTTTCTTCTCTGCTAACTACCCATGTTTGCTCCACTGTGGCACTTCCATAAGAAAGGCTGATCTGTGGTATCACACAGGCAGACTCATCCCTTCCAAGTGCCTGCCAAGTATTTAACTTTGTCCATGCTAAAATCAGAATTAGAGCATTACTCAGAACTATTGCTTGAACAAATACATGCAGCTTAAACTACATGCTGTAACAAAACCCTATCAGAAATGCCCTCATCCACATGGAGATAAAAGTGCTCATTACAATCACCAGATGGTAGATGAGTGGAAATATTCTTAAGAGAAAATATAAATATAGATATATTTAGCAGTATATTACTCTAGCACTGTAATGCCAAATGGTAGATTACCAAATGGTAAATTTCTGAGGAATACACTGAAGGCAGGCAAAATATTACATATATTTCCATCTTAATTTGTACGACTACAGTGGAGAGGTTTTGGCATAACATATTTCTTGGGGGAATGTTATGATTAAAAATACTCCTTAGAAAAATTTGTTTCTTCATAACAGGAATGAGTATGATAAATAGTTATGTTATTGCACAAACTATAGGGCTTTTAGAAAACAAAACCAAAAATAGTGCTTCAACATTTGGAGTGCAAGTCATCTATGAAGTGTGAGACAGAAAGTCAAATATGAACCCTGAAAATCAGGATTGTACACAGGGACTCAGTATGCAGGCTTATTAAACAAAACAAATTTCTACCCAGATACCAACTTATGAACTTACTGGTTTTTTCTTCCAAAAAAGACAAAAGAAGCAAAAACATGTAAAGAGCATGTTAGGTACTACTTAAGGCAGAACATAAGAATGCAAAAATAATTATTATATATTCCAATAGAAATACAGATATGTAGTCTACAGACTTCAAGCCACAGGCAATAAAAAATACAGCATTTCATACTTTTGTATAGTTGAAATCAAGGATAAAGAAATTGTGTAAAAAAAATGGATCAGGGTAACAGTTACCAAAATGTACAAAAATAAACTGCTTATCATGTGTGATGTTGAATGTTTTTGCATGAAAGTAATATTGCTTTGATAAACAAAACAAAATCTTGTAACTTTTCATTCAAAGTCCAGAATAGATATATAATTACTTTCTAAAAAAATAATGTATTTTCACATGTATATCCTACATCTTACAAACTGTACCTCTTTACACAGTACCAGTAGTTGAAAGCAGGTCCTGAGTTAAGAATTTCTTGTTAAGGAACAAAGTACTTCACAGTGCCTGGTTAATTACTTTAACCCAACCACCAAGTCTGTAGCATTTATATCTGCAGGAAAGCTCCCTGTTGCATTAGCAAGAACTGTGGATGCAGGATAAATGATTTCTTCAACCGTCACATATGTCCCTGTTAAAAATCCAACAAATCCAACAACAGTTATAAAAACATCTTTAAATATTGTCCATAAACTCAGGTTTTCCTTGTAGAATGTGAGGATTTCAACCAGAGGTGGCAGAATCAGTCCCAGAGTGCTGCTGCTGACGGCTCCGACGAAAGAAATCACCAGGTCAAGGCGAGGGATCAGAACTGCTACAGCACCTAAAGCACAACAGGAGAAATGGAGGCTTCAGATTCACTGTCCTCATAAGAAACAACCCTGCAGCAAACACATACCCGAGTGGTTCAGGCTTTTTACACAGCTCCATCATTCAGTATTTTTCCAGCTCCATGTGGTGTGCACTATACAGATGAGTGCACATATTTGTCAGTAACCCACATCTTCATGCTCATCTCAGAGACACAGTTTCAATTCTGAATTTCTGCATGAGCTGGCAGAGCATCAAGTTAAAGTGTTCTTGTACTTACAGGGTAAAGAGATTTGGCCTGCAAATCATAGAGAAATGAACGATATAAAATGGCAAGGAAATGTTTTACTTTTTTTGGTTATTGATAGATTTTTAGGATGAAAGAATAAAAGCTGAGGAAGAGTAGAAGGGGTTGTTGCATGCTGCTCAGGAGACAGTGGGCAAAAATATATTACTGTCTATTGATTTATATAACTAATAATCTAAAAATCACATAAAATTATTCAAAATTAACAACGCTTGTTGATGACTTGGCAGTCACACAGTCATTTAGGTGATATTTACCTACAAACTTGAACAATCTTGGTTTGTACAACTGCACTCAGTCTGTAAACTGTCCAGTTAACTAAATGAGAACTCGGCCCTGCCAAGAGGAGTCTGAACACAAGGCCCACTCAGCCTTTTAAGCTTGGCCAGTGTCACCTCCTTAAACTACAACAGTTACAGAAACAGAATCCGTCATGTTGGACCAGAAACACTCCTGGTTTTAACTGCTTTGGCTGGCAAGGTCCCCTAGTATTAACTCAGTGTCATGTTTTCAGTCCTGGATTAGAAAACAGCTTTCAAAAGCCTCTGTATGAGCCCTGTATGTGGTAGAAATGTCTTTATTCCCTTCCATGAATATACTGCCTTTTAACTATCAGGCATTAGTGTAAACATCCACAGCATCAGCCTGTTTGCACCTTTCCACCACACCTCATCAAGATGAAGAAGCAATCATAAATAAAGGGGAAGGGGAAAAGAGCTGTAAATGCCACCAGCACACACAAAAATACCATGTAATATGTTTTGGCTTTTCCGTAACTCCCTTCTTCACTCTGATGCCAAAATAAAAGCATGTTGGTTTTAGAGCAATTTCACTGACCATATGTTATTCAGTGTTTATGGTAATGAACAAATGGAACAAGCAGGAAGGAAATCTCCACAAAATATGTGAGGATGAAAACCAAAAGGTATGTATTAGCTTTATAATGCATAACCATGAAGTTGTGCTTTCTATTTGCAGAGTGCCTTTGCTGTGGGCTGAATGGCACCAGCTGCATGAAATTCTGACACACTGTGATTATGAAAGGCAGCATACTCAAATGATGTTCCTGTTCATGTTCTCCATTGAGAATAACTTTGGGAAAACTGCACTGGAAAATACACTCAAAATTCACTTACAGAACACAACAGTTGTCCACTGCTACCTGGCAACTGTTTGCTACACATCTTAATGAAACCTGTTAACTATAGAGTTCTCACATAAAAAGCTAAGACTAAAAGGAATAAACCTGCAGAGGGAGAGTGGATTCACTGGCTCATCCTATTTGAAAGGAACATATCATGCACAGATCTGCCAGAAAAAAAAATCAATTAACTTGCTCCTGCTTGAGATGACTATAGTTTATTAACGCTTTCGGATTCTACAGAGATATGAGAGGCACTGTTTAGCCAAAGAAAAACTGGGCAGAGACAGAAGTGGAAACCTTAGAAACACCCTGGCACACACGAAAAGGTAAGACAGGTTTTTTTCATCCCACTGTTAGGATGGACCTACTCAATGCCAAACAATTTCTTCTGTTACATGATGTGACATTTGAAGACTGGAAATGTCACATGTTTATGCATTATCCAGGACAAAGCTGAATGAAGTGCGAAAGGAATTATGCCAAAGTTAGTGAAAGTCACCAAATACCCACCACTGTAACTTTTGCAGACAGAAACGTTCAAGCCACAAGAGTAGGCACCACAAATGTACAAACAAAGATGAGCACTCAGACCAGATTGCTAAGGGTGATACTTAAACAGCCATACAGAGTCCAAAAGTAATTGAAAAGTGCAGCTGAAGTGTACTGCAGTGTCTGGTAAAACTCTCAGCTAATGACTATGTTGAATGTGTTGTTCTAAAGTAGAAGAGAGGGCTGCACACTTATTATCTTGCCAATTCAATAGATGTAGTGGGTGTATTCATTAAATATAGATTTTCAACTTCTGTAATAGACCTCTTTCAGTTCCACATGTGGCCAGAGTTTAGAAGGCACTCATTAATTTATAGTTCATCGTTTTGATTCCAACACTCTGCTTTATTAAAATAATGAGTCTATGTTTCATGTCTTTTAATTGGAAAAAAATCCAACTGTAGTTTGTAATTGCTTCAAGTTACAGAAAAACAAAATGCAGTGTGTTGATTTGAATCTCATCAAACGTTTGTCTGACTCATACAAATTTGTATGAATCTGGATATTGCTGTGGGAGGAGGTTTGGAAAAGTGTTTGAAGGTTTTAATTAGTGTCTTATTTATTCCCTAACAAGCCAAGAGAAATACAATGCATGTTTATTACCTACCAAAGAATGTATTCAAGACTTAAGAAAGGGCTGCTTTTTCCAGAAGCAAACAAGGGGCATTCCTACAGGTAGGAAGCCCGATTTTCCCAGCCATTTGTAGGTTTCAAAAATACAATGTAAAGAAGAAATTCTGACCCTTAATCAGCATTCATTATATCTTCTGGTTTGGAAGCTCAGCTGAAGATATAAGTTTTGTATTAGTAGTAAGACTTTTTTTTTGGTCAACAGTTAAATTGTCTTTAGGCTTGAATAAAAGAGTGGGGGCCATATGAACAAAGCATTCTGCAGAGATAACAAGAGGTATAATCATATTGCTTCTACCTTAAACTCTGCAACCTAATCTCAAAAACTACAACTCATGGTTTCTCCAGCCTCTGTCAGCTATGTAGTTCCACATTTGGGTCAGCTGAGACTTTTTGAGGGGAGGAATGCTATAATACAATGTTTAGATTTTCTTAAGGGACATAACACCCCAGTGGAAAGATACTCCTAATTTTATTCTCTTTATTTTGTAGTGCTGCTTCTTTTACAACTTTTTCTCTTTGTTACAGAATCAGCATATTACTCTCTAGACTTGCTTGTTGGGAGGCAATTCCAGTGAGATTGCTGGGGAGAAACAAAGTTTTGCCATCTCCACTCAACCAAAATGCATTATACATGCTGATGAAGGTATAATGAAGTAAAATAGGTGATTGCCATATCCCAATACTTCCTTCCTTCAGTAATCAAATATTGAGCTACCTTATTTTTATCAGAAAGTAATGCATATGCCATGCTAAATCCTTGAGCAGGATGGACACAGCTGTAATCAGGATCTAAGTAAAGATTGAACACAACTTTGGACCTATCCATAGATACTTCAAAAGCAAAGCATATTTATGACTTCATCAAGACACTTTAATCACAGAGCTCACTTAAAAAAACCTTTATTCCCATATTTCTAGAAGGAACTAATTAAATTATAAGCATATTTAGGAAGCCAGAAACCAATTCTGAAATTTAAAATGCTAATAATAATTTCTGCTATATTTTCCTTTCGTTCAATAATAAAGCTGTTTAATATTTCCTTATTAAAATAAATTATTTTTCTGATAGTACCACATTTTAGATTTTATTTAGGTATTCAAACATAATTCTGACCAAAAAAAACCCAAACAGGTCAGTGGTATTCAAATGTTGCATCTGAAAAAAAGAAGTAGTACATACACTACCAGATCAGTAGCATGGACCAAACAAATTGTCCTAACAGCAGGTTTTATAAATAGGCATAGTCAAAAAGATTGTGTGCTTCTCAAGTACAAAAAATGTTGGATATTACCAGGGAGTGGTAACTTCACATAGCTGAAAAGCAAAATAATTCTCTTAAGTGACATACAACCAGTTCTCTTCAAAGGCAGTGACAGTGCTGAGGAGGCCCCTGTCCTGCAGGAAGCCAGCATACACCAAACTTTCTATTTGTACCACTTTTCCAGGACCAGAGAGCAGGCTATAACATTGATGTGTTAAAGATGGGTGTCTGACATCCATATGACCTTGCAAAAACAAAACAAAATTGTATTCTTAGCACACAGATGTCTATGATATGGCAAGGAAGGAGTCCCTTCTGGGAGTTAAAATTGCCAAGAATTCTGCCTGTAGGTAAAATAGCAATTCAAAATATCAGCCTGAATACTCTTTCCTAATCTAATATCCCAGGCTGCCCTCTCTGTCCATCCTTCTTTACCGCAGCAGTGCTCAGCCACTCAATCTGGCATCCTTTTCTTCCCTTCCCCCTACTGCAGTGTTTCCTGGATCCCCTTCCTTAATGCAGCACCTGCATATTTTCTTCCAACTCCCTCCTCCTTTTCTGCAACACTTCCCTCCACATTGCCCAAGTTTTTTGTCTTTTATCTCCTGTGAGAATGGAAAAACATTTCTCTGATATGGACTGCCCCAGAAGGCTCAGCCAGTTTGGATGTAAGGAGCAGACACGTGCAGGCTGGACAACTGTCAAGTCAAGATAAAATCATCTTCTCAAGTCCTACATCACAATTAAAACTATTCACCTTTTAAAAATAATTGTCAAAGTCTAACAAAATCTAATGTTTCCATGAGAACTTGCTCATATAAATTAATAAAAAAGAATGCCTTCCACAGTGGAAACCAAACTGTTTTGATACATACGTACAAAGGAATATGAGACCAAGTAGAAACTGTTACCTATCTGCAGATACACCAATGCAAATAATAACTTAAGAACATTTGTGAATAATTTACGTGTTGATACATGCAGCTTAAAAAAAGGTTTTTAGTTAAAGATTCTGGTATAATTTTACTTTATATTTTGCTAAAAAATTAAAATTAACAAACAGTTTTAGGTGGTGTTTGTCTCAGCTGTTGAGACATTAAGACTACAAGATACATACAGAAGATAATTTTTAAAAAATCTATGTAGATTGGCTTCACAAAAAAATAATTTTCTTCATCCAATTTTCTAAAAAGCACACTTTTAAATTTGCTCAATCTCAAAACCAAAACTAAATGGGGAAAGGAACAAAGCAGAAGACACATTGCAGTTATCCTACCAGGTGACAAATTCTACTTGCACATTGGAGAGAAAGAGGGACAGCTTGCACACAGGACAACCACACACATCATTAGTTTGGCTTTGTTCCCTTTGGAATGAAAAACTCCTTCATCACTATCTTCCTGTAACACACAGTATGAGAGACAGAAACATAAAGTACTTCACATCACTTGCCCTCACACTACACCACCACATTTTTGATTGCTTTGTCCTGTGCTAGTAGGAAAGACCAGACTCACACAGGAGAAGATGGTTTCAATATCCTCCCTTCACAAGGAGAGGTGACACAGGACACTGCCCTGACACACAGCAGGTAATGGGCAGATCCATCCCTTCCCCAGACCCCCAACTTTTCTCAAACATGTAAATAAATTCAGTTTCTACAGCACTTTGCATCCAAGATTTCAAAACTGTTATCAGAAGGGTTTTTATTATTTTTATTCCTTAAGCAGAAAGATACATGAAGAATGACACCCAACCAAAAACCAATTTAATAGCAGCATTGAGTCCACTCTTCTTACCAGGTTAATTAAAATACGTACAGCCAGGGCAAAGGACTGGCACTTAGCACTGGTATGAGACACCTGTTTCAAGGCAGCATTCCCCCCTTGCTCCACTAATAAAATCACTCCCCTTAAGCTGTCTGTGTTCTATACAACCCCAAAATTCAGGCAGTGAAGTTAGCTCAGATTTCACCTTCCACAACCTGCACCCATTTTCAGCAAAATCCACTGTCACAACAATCCAGTGCAGGAGGAGGCTGTGTGAGCAGGTGTGGCTTTACAGGGACAAGGATGAAGCAGCAGTGACACAGCTACGATGCAATTCTTCCCCTACTCTCCTCCTTGGGACCACCCAGACTGACTTCTCTCTCTGAGCCAAATGTCCAAGTGGTAGTTAATGACAGCTTAGCCTCCTCATCCTGTTCTGGCTGTCCCCATCAGATCTTCAGAATTAATGCGTTTTTACTAAGAACCCCCTCGGATGGCGACACACCAAGAAAACCAGGCTGTGAGAGGCCAAGGAATGTCCTCACGCTGCAGTTTGTCCTGAGCTGCAGTACCAAGTGATCTTCATAAAACCAGCAAGCAGACATGCTTGGCACAGCACACACCAGATTAGGTGCAAATGTATTTGACCATTTAGTTAACTACAATCCATGTGGTCAGAAATGGCACCTGTTTCAGGCTGTCAGATCTGAAGCATTTTATTTATTAATTTGTCTCTGCAGTAAATTTATCCGAGCTTTGCTGCTAATACTTTATCATAAAAAAATCTTTTTAGACACTCCCCAGTGAAATAATGCAGCCAGCTGTCAACATGCATTTCTGGATTCAAGGAATGAATGCAAAGCATACACCAAAACTCAGTAATACTGAACTCCAAATGGATGATCCTAGACCGTAAGAGTACTGACACTTCCCACTGGCAGTCTCCTTCTGATTCTACAGGCTCGCCAGAAATGAGTCCACAATTGAACTTTTGTCTTCTTTGTCTCACTCTCTCAAAATAATTTGTGGCTCTGAGACAGCTGAAAGGTTTTGAACCACGCAAGCAAAAATTAATGTTTGCTTATCCAAGGACAAGACTGTTTTTGCTACAGAGAGTAGAGGTGAAGAAAAGAGTCAGCAGGAGTGGTTAAGCCTTGAAGAGCCAGCCATGCTGCTTCCAATGATGCTGAAGAGTGGTATTTTCCAATATTCACCATCACCACTCATACTCCCCAATCTTTCTCTTGGCTGCACTGTATATATCAAGCTATCCCACAGGAAAGTAAGCAGGGATACATGGCTGCTACTTTGTTGTTTCATAACAAAAATAATAATAAATTCAAATAATTTTGTATTAAATTTTTTATATTAAAAAGTTTGTCTTGCCATTATCCTTGAAAATAAAATTTTCATTATATACCTTTTGATTACTACATAAAGCAAGAAATAATGTGGTGAAGATTAAATTGAATATACTTAGCTTTAATCTCAAGCTAATATATTTTGCTCCATAAATACATAAATATGAAGGAGAAACATTGCAAAGACACCTTTAGGAATAGTAAAATTTACTTATCTTTATCCTTCAGGCTTCTTTTCCTGTTTCATAATAAAATTTTACATTTCTTTAATAAAGATAATTGAAGAAACAGATGATTAAGATGACAAGAAGCATCTGTTATTTTGGAATCCTTTTATAGTAACAGAATGAATCAGGGTGCCATAAATTGTAACAATCATGCCAGGTAAATTATCTTCTCTAATCACTATCTCAGGACTAAACAATATATTAAGCAACAGAATAAGTTAGCCCTCCCTCCTCTCACCAAGTATTAAAAAAACAACATAACAAGGAGATAATGCTCTAAATAGCCTTTAAGAAACTTCTGAGTCTCTAACCTATGTTTTTGGGGAGCAGGGGTTGTTTATATGTGCTACAGCTTCCACCAGCAGGAACACATTAATTTGCAGAATTTCCAAACAAGGAAGTGCACCAGACCAGTCTGCTTAATCTGAGAATTCATGACAGAGCTCGGTACTAAGAAAAACCACAAAGAGGAGATTTAAGTGAGGACATACTGTAAAAGAGGCATTTAGAAACATCACATGGAGAAGTCTGGATGGTCTCAGGAAATTCTACTAAACAGACACATTTAAGGGATGCTACAGGCAGTAAGAAAAGCTTTTACAACCACACTGACAACAAAAGGCTGTAAGGAAGAAAGTGATGCTCCTGGATGGAGTGTGGGATTTAGTGACAGCACACCCAGCAAAGGCTCAGGTATCCAGTGCTGCCTTGGCCTCAGTCAGCCCCCCAGCCCTGGTGTCAGTGAAAGCCCTCAATAAGAAGAATTTCCATTAGGAGATGAAGATTAAATCAGGGATTATTTAGACAACTCAAACCATAAGGATATATAGAACATGAAGGGTTGCATTCAAGAGTGCTGAAGAGAACTGGCCAATGTCCTTCTAACACTACTCTGTATTGTCTTTTACAAGTCATGGAACTTGGGGGAAATCCCTGGTGACAAGGGAAATTAAATGTTGTCATGAAAGGCCAAAAGAATAATAGAGGAAAATACAGGCAAGTCATATTTACTTTGGTTCTTGGAAAAATCATGGAGCAAAGTCATCGTGGAGCATATTTCAGGGCACATGAGGGAGAAAAGGGTATCTGGGAACAGAAAATTAATGGATTTATCTGGGAGAAGTCATGTCTGACCATCCTGATATCCTTCTTTGATACAATGTCTGGATTTATGGATGAGAGGAGAGCAGTAGATGTCATTTACCTCAGTTTTAGGAAGGTCTTTGACACTGTCTGCCACAATATTCTCGTGTCTGAATGGAGGGAAAACCTCAATGGACCAAACAATAGTTGTTAATGGCTTGTGCTCTACCTGGAGGCTTGTGTCTGAATGGAGGGAAAACAGATAAGTAAAAAACCTCAATGGACCAAACAATAGTTGTTAATGGCTTGTGCTCTACCTGGAGGCTGGTAAAAATCCTACAGCTAGTAGGGAAAGTAAAAGCTTCCTGTAACTGATAAAAACACTAAATGATCACTTAAGATTACATGAATTATGTTCTCTAAACCTAGAAAATTACAATGCCACCGCAACACTAATATCTAAATATGTCACTATCACAAAGTACCAGGGTTGAAAGTGAGCTGACATCACATTTAAGTAAACATTAATTTACATCATTAATTTTTAATCCTGATTCAAAACTGGATTAAACTTGATATTTTAACAGTGATATTTCACAGTACTTTTATGAAAATGGCTTAAAATATATTAATTCCTGCTTATTGATAACTTTGGATTACACATCACATTATTTAAATAACAGCAGTGCCAAGTACCTTACAAGACAAATGCTTTATTCCACAGAGAAATTTTAGACATTTTCAAATGGGAGCCGCACTCTGATTTCACACAATGTTAAAAGTTTTTCATAAAAGGCAAATACATGGATTCTCATGCTGTTTTTAAATATCTGAATTGGCCTACTTATTTTGAGCTGTGAAAAGCAGAGTTTTTGGGTATGATTAGCAGCTATAGCATACGGCATGTACTCTATTATTACTGACATAGTAATAAATAACTTGCGAGCTTGCTGCAACGCATCCAAAGTAAATTAAAAAATAATGCCCTTAAAAAGATAATATCACTAACAACCACACTGCAGTGGGATGAACAATGCATTTCCAAAACAATACTTTGCAACAGCTGGTGTCACAGGCACGGGCTAGTTAAAGCCTGCTGTGCTGATTGATGATACAGAAGCAAGAAGCTGCCAAGAGCCTTGGCTTCTTGGGGAGGATCATGTGCAGTAGCTGGTTGAGGTTCAGCTCCCTGTGTTGACAGTACTGAATTATGGCCTGCAGTCCAAATCCATCAAAAAATGCAGTCATCTGCAGATGTTCTTAGTCTTAATTTGTTGGTATTTCACCTCACAAAATGAAGTTCAAAGAGAGCGGCTTGCTTCATCACATGGGTGAACTCACCTCCGGCTCAGCACAGGGAAATCCAGGCACAGCTCCTGTCCTCTCCCAGCATCCCATCGGCCAGGCTCGCTGCAGGCTGGGGCTCCCTGCAGGGATCACACTTTGCCACGTGTCTGAGAACACTCACTGCATGCTAGGCATGCCCATGGAAGGGGCACCCTCCTAGGCATTCTTTTGTAGTTTTTTGTGACCCAAGTAAATCATTACCCAACAAAAATGTGTGATTGCGTATCAGAAGCCTGTACCAACACCTATTATCCTTTATCTGTAATTTTCAAAGAGCTCACCATCATCTTTACACCTTGGAAATGAGAAATAATAACCTAGTGCTTACAGCAGTTACACAGGAATAGGGGAACTCAGGTTGGACATGCTCCTCAAAGGACTGAGGTTTAAGTCCCAAATACTGGGTTTTCACTTACAAAATGACCTTTCAATTATTTTTTTCTAAATAAGAAACTGGGCATGTGTTGTGTGAGCAGGAACTTTTTTTCTGGCTATCCTCAAATGCTTTGCATTGTGTTTTAGGGGTGTTTTTTTTTCCCATACCAACTCTATCTTTGGTAATGCTTTTAAGTGGCCAATGAAATGATTATATGTAAATATACTTTATAAAGCAGTATGAGCTCCTGCAGAATAAAAGGCAATACTAAATATCAAGCATAAGATATTACTTTGTAATAATGTAATTTTTTAACTAGCAGACATTATAGCCACCATATCAACTAATAAAGCAAACAAAAAAAAAAAATCTTCACAAAATGTAATACTGCCTCCATACTTTGATACAATTACTGGCCTTAATTAAAATTTATTGGAACATTCTTGTGGAAATTATTATGTATATTTGCTGTCTGTGATCCTCATATTACTAAACAATTATTTGCAATTAGTTGTAAACTAGTTTAAAAAAATTACTTGTAAACTAGCAAAGAAAAAAGGTAAATTCCAGTATGTTTGAAATTCATCAAGCCCCTAACTTTTTACTGTCAAAAAAAATTCCTGTAATGATTTAATTGTTAGCTCTGGACCACACTGTTATTTATAATGTAATATTCAAATATAGAGTAATTTTGCAAAACAAAATTCACCTTGAGGGGTAAGTATCGGAAAGATCTTACATTACTTTAGTGTTCCCAAAACCCTGATCTGAATGTTGGAGCAATATTTTACTCTGAACCTAAACAGACCTAAACCTAAACCACTTTATTCCTTGCCAATAGCTTTGCAAATATTGATTTAAGGATGTGATTATAACCATGGAGTTAGAATATTGATCTACCATTTTCACTGTAAGAATCAATTTAGAAAACAAGTGAAACACAAAATTGCCACAAGTTTTTTCAATTAGAAAAGATAATACTGCTGTTTATAAATCAGATGAGCAAGAATTTAATTAGTTTCCCTCTGGAAAAAAAAGTGATGAAAGAAACGAGAAAAGGGAACCATGAAAATACTCATAGGAGAACAGTATCATCAAATGCTATCAGAATGGACTAGGAGGATTTCCACCATAAATAAAAGGACAAAAAACTATAGTAGATCTGCATTTAAGTAAAAGGGGCTTATGATAAGGTAGATTAGTATTGACTGTTGGTTTCTGGGCATAAACAAAAACTAATGGTTGGATCATCTGGAATGTAAACATGAAGTCACAGAAAGAAACCCTATTTTATACGTTAGGCACAGCTGAACACCATGGAGAATCTGAAGAACTGTTAACATGGTCAGACAACACAGCAGGTCAAAATTTTGCTCCCAGTGTCACGAAAAAATATCCATACCTCAGTGGTAATGCTCCATGTTTGTTTTAATGCAAGTTTAGTGTTTTACCTCATGGATGGAAAGACTCAGTATGTTTACTGACTAATTATACTTAATTAGCAAAATAACTTTTAGCAGTTTAATTTTATAAAATGTTGTTATGTAATTTTCATACATTATATAATATTGATTACAGTTCATGATAAAAATAGTACTTCAGATACTGTATAAAAAACCAAAAGGTAAAGGAAGAAATTCTGTATTTAACAGCACCAAGTGCTGACAGATTAGGAAGAGGTCTATGAGATCCCTTCCCAAAGACCTTGAAGGATCTATTACAAATGAAATGAAGAACAGTTTTTGTGCTAAGGAACATTCTGATTCTATCCCTTGCTTTTGTTATCACAAGGTATTTCATACACTGTCAAGAAAAGGGATTCTTTTTGGATGACACAAATCACTCAATAATTACAGTGTAAAAAAGAAAGTCCTTCAACAAGAAGAAAGAGAAAATGACAAGGTTTTATCCATCCCTCCTTTTCACGGCATGAGTTTACAAGTATATCCATACAAGCAGGTCATACAGCCATTTCTAAGCATCCTCCTCTTTGGAGTGAGTTGCAGTATTTCAGTAAGCCACGGGAAGTAAAAATACATAAAAAACCAAATTAAAGCAATAATGCCAAAACCATAACACTACAAGGATTTAATTAATTTAAATATGCTATAAATTTTTCCTTATTTTTCTCTAACACTTTAAAGCTGCCTTTATTATGACACGCAATCTTTGAAGTCCTAGCTCTGCAGTCTGGTGCAGTCATTATAATCAATCCACAGAGGACTTAATTCTCATACAGCTCCATTGGTTTCTCAAGACTCAGAGTTTGCTGCTTATTACACATGATAAGGGTGGATGATACAAAACAAAGATTAAAAAATTGCTAATTTTGACCGAATGCAGTTCAGAAAGCACAACAAGCTGCTACCACTCAGAAACCTCTCTCCAATCCTTTAAAAACAAGGCAGAAATTTGAAAACCTTTGTGAGATCAGCTTATCAAGCCACAAATCATGAGTAACGCTCAGGCATCATTAATATTCTAGCTTTTATGCTTATTTGAAACACTAGCAAAGAAAATGCCTGGAGTGACTAATTCCAGCTATGAAGTAATTTTTTAAGAGACAATTGAATGCAAAGCAATGTTTCACCCTTATTGAAAAGAAAAAGAGGCACTAGGATGCAGGTATACAAACCAGCACAAAAGTTATACTTTGATAGCCCTGAGTATTTATTTCGATTTTCAATATGCAGTGAAAACCTCTCAAACATTTTCAAGGAATACTTTTGCTACATTGCAATTTTCAAAACGCTTACTTGCAACCTGCTTATCATTTGTGGTATTTTGAAAGAACTCTGTACATTTGGCTCTCTGCACAGCAATCTATCTATGCTTGAGGAAAAATGTATTTCCTCATCAATAAATTAGGAAAGTATTTTTAAAATAAGTTGCAAGCCAACTTTGCAGCAGTGTTCTGCTGGACGTCATTTTAAGAGACTTAGAATCAATTTTTTTTTTTCACTCACTGTACATTAAATATGGTATTTAGCTATTCAAATTTTAAATGCTCTCTCATGCTAACCTAGAAATGTAGATGGGTATGACCAGTTTTCTCACTTTTTACATGAGCTCATACCTTTTGTTGCTGACTGCACTTCCCCTACCTTTCCTGAAAAAGCAGAGGTTGCTCTTCAACAAGTGCTGCTACAGAAACGTAACCAGACTTCCTATCACTCTTAAATTTACAAAAAAATCCTACCTAAATGCCCTCTGTCAGTTGAGTGATCTCCAGAGTGCCATAAATATAGCACATAGTACGTGTCAGCTCTCCAGTGTATTCTCCACATGGACAGAGTCCTTAGCAGGGAATTCACTGGACCACAGTTTGTCACTAGAGCCAGTATCTTGCTGGTCTACTTAGAGGCATTAAAAATAATTACCACCAGAAAATCAAAACAAAATGTCTGCAATGTGTAAACATAAAACGTACCTGGAGATGTTTAGCTGAATTATTTCCTTCTTGCTCAGCAGTCAAATCTTTCTGTGTGCTGCATTTGTGGCTAAAACATGAAAGTCTGCACATCATTTCTTTAAACACTTCCCTGACCAGTTAGCTGAAATAGCCAGACCATTTTCCTCTACCAGCTTATTGTGAGCACAGCATATCCAAAGAGAAATTAAATCCCATAGGCCATGCCTGAGCCAGGGTTCTCTTTTTGTCTTGTTTCGTAGTTTGACTTAGGAAATCATACTCCAAGGGAGAAATGGCTTGTGTGTTTAAGTTGCAAAGACTGGTAACAATCTGACTGGTTACAACATCTCTTAGCATTTTGCTCCATATTTTATATACGCTCCCGAAGGGAACTTGACAATAACTTTCAGCTTCCTTTTCTCATAAGATTACCTAGCTCCCCAGTCACATTCACTGCCTTGCTCAGCAGAATGCTTGATAGGTCTTAATTATATAGTGTGTATCTGAAAATTACTTGGAATTGTATCTGAATTACTTTCAAAAGTATTCTAAGTAAGATTTTAAGTCTCCCCATTAAGTACTCAGACTTCACTGACAATTAGTCAGAGGAATATCATTGAGCAAATAGTGCTTAGCTGGTTTTGCTCAACGTTTTTGTATCTATTTTTCCTCAAAGCTGCACCACTCCCTAACTAAAATATTTACTGAGCTGGCTCCTCTGGAGAGGACAGTGTTCAGCATCTCCCAACTTACTAATTAGCCTGCTTATCTTTACTGGCAACATAAATATCCTGCCTGCAAAGAGCAAAATCAATAGAGGGATTAACTGACTATCCCACTCTTCTTTTAAGCCACAGTCACAGGGAAGACCACTTGACCAAACACTCACATCACTCTGGGCTAATTGATGCCACTGAAGATATAGACAGAACTTTTAAAAAAGGGAAAACAATTTGTGCTAATTGTCATACAACTGCTAATAAAATTATATATATATAAAATTATATGTAGTGCCTTTCCTTAACCCATACTTGTAAGAAATAAAGATCAATTCAGCAACACAACCACGGGACAGAGTAAAGGTTACAAGATACAACAGCCTGAGACAGAGTTCTAATGCCTAAAATTTCCAAGATTTTATTGAGTAAATTCTTCAGACTTCATTTTTTTGCTATGCAGAGAAATATAAAGAAATAAATATAAACTTCAGAAATGTATGTTTTCTTTCATGAGATGGCTCACATAAGTAGGCTTATTTCAATGCTGCAAACTCAGTGATGCAGAGATCATCCCCTGGGTAATGGACCCATTTGTTCTTCTGCTGTAAAATGGCTTCCACAAAAAGACAGGCACATTCTGTGAAAATCTGTTTTGAGTTACAGAATCACAAAATATGTCAAGTTGGAAAGGATCCATATGGATCATCGAGTCCCAGCTCCCTGCTCTTCACAGAAGCCATCTAATCTGGTTTTCAAATGTTAGGGAGACTTCATTTCCCTAGGCCATCAGACACTGTCTGTACAATACTTTCAGAAGTTTGTTTTCTCTTCGCTGACTCACCCCTGCCCTGCAAGTAGTTCAGCTTCATTTTTACGTTACGAAATCACCATTGATTAGAGTTTATCCTGAGCTGTGTAGGCTAGGATTAAGCTAGAAAAGCAAGAGATCAGGAAGAAGAAATGATTTTTAAGAATTTCTGAAGTGCAAGCTGCAACCTATCACTGAAAGGACAATGGAATACGAATACACTGAAAATTAGTAACAATGCAATCCCAAACCCAACCTACAGGAGGGTGTTGGGCATGATAAAAGCAATCACTTCAGATGGCTGCTCCACTAAGACACCACTAAAAGACCACTATGTAAATTATACTACAACTATGATAGCTTTATCTTTAGAAAAGAATTCTTTTATTCTTTTATTGATTTTACCTCTATTGTTGTGGTCATTCTATACTTAATTCGAATTTAGTTCAATTTACATCAAAACCTCTCCATCAGAAAACTACATTTTTTTCATCTTTAACTTCCATACCAAAATCAGTTTGGCACAACTTATTCCTGAACTATGTGCTCTGCTGAACACCACAAAAAAGGTTTTGTCTCAGAATAGCTTTAATCTTTCCTACAATGTTTAAGATTTTTTTTTAATTGATGATGACATTGACAAAGGGATTGAACACATGCTCAGGAAGCCTACAGATGACACCAAGCCGAGTGGTACAGCTGACACTCCTGAAGGATGGGATGCCATCCAGAGGGACCCGGAAAAGCTCAAAAAATGGGTCCACAGAAACCTCAGGAGGTCTTTTTAAGGGTGCTGCATTTGTGTTGGGGCAATCTCTGGTACCAACAGAGGCTGGGGGATGAAGAGATCAGAACAGCCCTGCCCAGGACTTGGGAATGCTGGTGGACGAGAGGCTGGACATGACCCAGCCATGGGCACTCACAGCACAAAAAGCCACACGTGTCCTGGGCTGCATCCAGAGCAGCGTGGGCAGCAGGGACAGGGAGAGGATTCTGCCCCTCTGCTCTGGAGAGACCCACCTGCAGTGCTGCATCAGCTCTGGAACCCCCTATGTAAGAAGGCTGTGGGCCTATTTGAACAAGCCCAAGGGTGGACCACAGAGATGATCACAAGGATGGAACACCTCTCCTATGAGGAAAAGCCTAGACACTGGTGGGAGAGTTGGGGTTGCTCAGCCTAGAGAAGAGAAGGCTCTGAGGAGACCTTCTAGCACCTTCCATGCCTAAAAGGGGCTTACAAAAGAGCTGGAGAGGGACTTTTCACAATGGCATGTAGTGAACAAGGACAAGAACGAGGAGTAATGGTTTTAAATGGAATGAGAGTGGGTTTATATTAGATACTAAGAATAAATTCTTTAATGTGAGGGTGGTGAGACACTGGCACAGGTTCCACGCCTGGAAGTGTTCAAGGCCAGGCCGGATGGGGCTCTGAGCAACCTGTTCTAATGGAAAGTGTCCCTGCCCATGGCAAGGGATTGGAACGAGATGGTCTTTCAGGTCCCTTCCAACCAAACCATTCAAGTGTGTGTACCCAGATGGAGGCCATCAGGAGCACTGCATCATGTAGTCCTACTGCAGTTTAAATGGCTTCCTGAGAGAAACATAGCTCACTTTTTGATCTCAACAGACACTTTTACTACTGGCAGGCTTGTCACTTTCAATTCAATGTACTGAGTGTCAAACAGTTACAAAGCTGCATCAAGATGAGTAGTTGAAAACAGCACATCAGCTGATTCGGTTGTTGCCATACTAACGCTCTTCTGAAAGCCCTGAATTAGCTACATTAAAAGAAATGGAGATGGAAAGAGGTGAAACAAAAGGAAAATTATTCTCAAGGAAGGAAAATGCCAGAGTGACGATAAATGTAATAAGGTAAGATACTGTGATGATAAATATTTGGACATCTAAAATATAGTTGTGGAAAGAGTTCATTGTGATAAATGCAAAAAAAAAAAAACATTTCAATTTTATTTCACACAGGTCTATTTCCTTACAGAAAATTTCTCATGTCTTCAGTGAACAAAAATCTCATTTCTGACTTCAGGCAGTTTTAGTATAAATAGGTATCAACAGAGAAACATGGAAATACTATGAGAAAGACATAATTTTATTTTTAATTCTACATACAATAAAATTGATGCAGAATTGTGCTTTTGCACAGGTTCCTTTATACCAGAAGTCTCTGCCATGCAGAATTTATAATCAAACAAAAAGCTACATATAAGAGGCAGTATTTGCACATCAGGACAAAAAATGGCTGCCTACTTCAACACAAACTGTTTTTATAGTATAAGTCTGACAAAATATAGTGTCAGAAATAAAAAGGCAGCCTACTCTACATTATTGTTCAACTGCCTATAAAATTGTACACTAAAAGTGAAGCCTTTTAGAAATGATATCGAAAATGATCCAAAATCATTTCACTTCTCCATTCAAGAAAACAAAATTCAATTTAAAGAAAGGCTTTTCCTGTATAATAATACAGTTTAAAATTGTATAAAATAGAAACTTCTGAAATCTAGTGGTGTTGCAGGAAACCCCTACATTTAGAAAATATCTACTTCAATAAGTACAGAGGAGCATCCTGCAATATTTGACAAGCTGCAATCAACTTTGCAGCAGTGCTTAGTTGAGGCTTGACTATGCAATGTGTGATGTAGCAGCTGCAGAATGCTCCCAGTCAAACATGCTCCAAATAAGCACGCTTAATAACAACAACCTAAGTGCTGACACAGTAACTCTTTGTAAAGAGAGTGGAATAGAACTTGGAAGTTCTGGTCATCTTTCAAGCTTTTAATATGTTAAAGACAGAAAAAAACGTAAAGCTCAATGAGCTTGTTTGATTTTCTTCAAAATCCAATTTAATATTTAGTTATCAGCTTGAGAATAATATTAAGGATGAGACACATCCTGCTTCTTCTGTTCCCTCATAGATCACACTGAATTTCAACTCAAGTTGAAATTTCAGCTATCTAGTCTGTACCTTAAAAGAAGTCTGCCTAAGCACAACTGCCAATATCCCTAACACTGTCACACATATCCAACAGAGAAATCTTTCTGAATATTAAGAGACACAATCTGTTTGTTTTCTCAACAGATTCATATTCAAAAGTCATAAAAGCTTTGTAGCTGTTTTTATCAAATACTTTCATCTATATCAAATAAACAAAAAAAATTCAAATAAACTTAGAGGCTGTGGCCCTTCATAATCATGTGTATTCATTACGTTCTCTTGATGCTCTGTAATTAACCAAATACTTTATGGTACTGGATATTAAATAGTCTAAACTTTACCTAGTTTCATGTTACCACATTATCCTGCAGATTGGAATACTTATGGTTGACCTTACTCAGTTTTGCTAACAACAAACCCCAAAGTGTGGGACAAAATCAACAGCATTATAGTATGACCTTAGAACATAGCAGTTTGCACTGATAATTGTTTTAATGGATCATTTAAATTAAAAAAAAAAAATAAATACTAGGAACTTTCAAAGAAATTGGATTAAAGCTACTTCACAGCTGGTTCAGATGTATACTCAACTGCAGAAAGACTGAAATCAGTGCAACAGAATTTTATCCAACTGATTTGCTGCGGCCAAATTTTCCAACACAGGTCTTCAAAAATAGTCAGCATCAAACCTCCTCAGTATTGTATCTGTGTGGTATTGTATTGTATCTGTTATGGCATCTAAATAATCTGACTGCTTTCCTCAGAGCCTGACCACCTGCAGTTGTGTAAGACAAACTAATGAGATAAACCTCGTTGGCATGCTGCACCAAAGTATCAGGCTGTGTAAATGTGAATCGCTATGTTTTCATACAGTCAAAGCTAAACACCCCTTAGGCACCTCATCAAGCCTTAAATTGCTTCCTATGCATAAACTGCAATTAAAGATGACTTACATGTATCAGCACAAGGATAATTCATGACAAGTGTCTGAATGACAGCATTTAACATAAGTGTCAGACACAGAGCAGCATGACTTGAAGAACAAAAGTAAATCATCCAAGATCTGCAATATCCAAGGACAGCAAGAGAAAAGCACTACAAAAAAACCTGTCTCATACACATCTAAACTTTCTCAATTGTATGTTTAATATTTGAAATTTTTATATTTGGCCTACTTATGGAGATCGAATTGGAAGCTATATTTTCCCAATTCTAGAATGTTGAATCTTTGGCTGAGTAGACAATTGCAGGAACTGGAATGCTTCATTCAGCAGTAATGAAGTCAAACCTTGAAATGCTGAGTAGAGATAGTGAACATTTAAACAACAGTTAATTAACATGCAGAGCAGACAGGTGATGAGAACATTATGAAAAGTAATTAGTCTGCACTAGGAGAAAAGAAAATGTAGAAATACAGTTAGATTTTCTGGAGGATGATGTTTCAAAAATTCAATGACTAAAATCCTGACAGACTCGGGCAGGAAATGAAAAATAAAGCTTGATAAGCCTATTTATTTTGGCTCATAAGCATTTGCTTAAAATGAAAGAATATTGCTTCTTACTCCAACAGACTTTTGTGATTTTGACTTGGGTTAAGGTATTAGTCCCATTCCATCCAAGGTATTTCAATAAATGTGCAATATTTTTATAGGAAGACAAACCTCCCTTCCTATGTTAGCTGCACCAGGGACAGATGAGAGCACTCCAAACAGCAGAAGTTCAAAATAAACCAAGGAATGCATTCTGTATCCTTATTGCATAGATGAATGTTTAAGGGCCTGGTCTTGAAATCATAATATGGACAAACTCATGCCTTAGTGGTCCATTTGTGAGAGTGGGAACTCTTACATTCAATCATTAACATAAGTGCTTGTTGCAGTCCTCAAGTGCTTTTCACAAATCTTTGACAACCAAGTGTATGTAGGCAATATACATATTTGTATATATAGAATATAATTTGCTCTTTTAATAACAGGAAGGATCAAGACTGTACAGACAATCTTGATTTCTTGATTTCATAATGTCAAAGCTTCATAGCAAAATTACAGAATACAAAATAACACAATTTGAGACCAGACTTGAATACAAAACTGCATGCTGCACATTGAATGTGCTTGACTGTTTTCAAATAATACCAAATTTTCCAGGTCAAAATCCATGCAATTTTTCAGCATTCACACTAACATACTGACAAAAATGTATTTAATCAGCAGGAAAAAAAGGCTGGAAGAAACACTAAGAAAAATCATGATTCCTAAGTTTTATTTGAGAGCAATTTGGTAAATGCTCATTTTCTAGCTGCAGGATTTGATTAAAATATAAAACACTGAAGTGTAGCATATTTATCACTTTCCTTCCCATTTGCTTCAATTAAAAAAAACTAAAATCCCATGCCCCATTTCCAACTTAAGGAAGCATCTATACTGACAGCTCCCATCACCACACTACTCACACTAGCTTTAAATACTTCCTTATCAACCTTAGAAAGTTTAGTCCTCCACAGGTATTTGCACTAAGTTCTGCCTTCCATGGGTACCTTGAAAAGCCAGTATAAGGGCAATCACAGCTTTCCTTCCCATCTGAGTACAAGAAGAATAAGTTTCCACCACATTTTCCAATGTAAATGAGAGCCTCTCAAATAACTCAATTTAAATCAATGAAGTGATAATTAATACACAAATTATACACACCTGTTCCCTCAGGATGCCATAGTTCTGGGGTCTTCTCTCAACAGGAATGTGATGGATAGAAAGCATACTAAATCTATTTATGTTTATCACTATGTTTTTTTACAAAAGCACCTCAAGAAATGTCTCTGCTTTCAGAAGCATTATAGTTAGTAAGGACTGGGGTAGATACATATCACCTGTTTCTCTCTCATCCTTTTATTTGCTTATTTCATCTACCAAGACACAGAACTTCACAAAATGAGTTTTTTAGCTCCCCTGTAATAGGATAAGGTAGGAAAATTATTTAGTTTCAATTATATTTTATTTCTTTTTGTGCAGGAAAGATCTGCCCATCTGTCCATGATTATTTCAATGTTCCAAAGTATCCTTTATCAGCTAAAGTAGATATGCTTAGAAATCATGATTGATTATGAGTAAGAAATCCCTGGGAAGATTTTCAGTTTCATTTATTTGCTTAAGAAGCTGAATTAAAACATGCAGCAATGATGCCATAGATCTCAGTACATCATATGTTTCTTGCAGAATAGTAATTCCTAACTTGAGAGCAATGAAAGATCTCACAAATATTCTGTCATAAATGTCTTTTCTAACTTGTGTATGGCGTAAGTGATGCCAATGAAGACTTTCACGTCATTAAAAAAAATCACAGTATGAGATAGTACAAAACCATTTGGAGAACAAGGGTTTGAAATGAACAGTTTCACAGAATTGCTGAAAATCTCTCCCCAGAGAACTTCTATTGATAATTCATTCTGCTCCTAAAACTCACACTACAGCTCTGCTTCAGCACACTATGGGACACCTCGCTTCTGTGGCTTCTCCTCTGTGTGTTCCTACAAATTGAGCAATCAGATGTAAATCATCACCATACTTAAATTTTTCCATTATGTTTGTTCACCTAACTACTAAACAATGTACTGTAAATTATTTTGGGTTAAAAAAATTTGTTGCTGCTATTTTCTGAGAGCAGGCTAATTTGCAAACCCAATAGTATTTTACAAATCTTTCATCTATTGTAAAAGTGATGTTTATCTAACTCATGTTTGCAAGGTGCTCTACAATCATGACGCATGTGAAGCTCCAGCATCAATTTTTCACACTGGAATTGCCTTTGGAAAATTGTAATTGTAATGTAATTTCATCACAGTATTGCAAAAGTGGAGAAAACTCAGTAATCTGTGACTGAGGCACTTCAACCCTCACCATTTTAACAAGACCAACTATCCTCTTGTTGTTTGTCATGGCCATCTGACAAAACGCAGTAACTGTTAAAAGAATTAAAATCCAGACACTTTACCAGAAAAGCGAAGAAAATAGCAGAATTGGCTCTTCATGTAATGAAAAGCAGACCACATTAAGATCTAGCTACACCACTAGAAAATTAAAGGAGTTTTCATATGCCTGAGAGTACACTCCTGTACCAAGTTTAAGTGGGCTGAATTTGGAAGACTGATTCACTCACAAGAAGCACCTCTACATACCATTTGCGTCATCATCAAGATATTTCATGAAATATGCTTATGTAAACAAAACAACCTTGAGAATGTTTTAGGTGTATTTTTAAAATGAAATGTTTGTGTACTTTTCTATTTGCAGTCATGTATTTCACTTTAGTAATTATTATCTTGTTTCTCCAACATTCTGCTGCAATGACTGCTTTGCCTGTGTGAGAGGTCACATCCCTCAAAGCAGAGTTGAGCTCCTCTATGATTTGAAATTGCATTTGTCCCCTCCAAAGGATGCTGATGGCAGAGATGCTCCTTATTTTAGCACAACAGGGAAGTATCTAATGTTGAACTGAATGAGTCTGCTCTTGTGATTTAAGCTACATAGGGTACATCTGTGTGACTCAGAAAAAATTAAGCTAAAATGTTGTGGAGTTCTAACATATACCAAAACAGCAGATTTTAAAAGTTTTTATGTATGCAATTTTGAATCTTTTCTGAGAGATAACAAGCAACTAATCAGGAAGCTGTAACATTTTCTGGTAGCAAAATATTCCTAGTTTCCTCTTGCAACAGCATCTCCACTGTCTACATAAATAGGAACGAATGGATTCAGCTCCAGAACTCATTTTTGCCTATGGAGGTCTCAAGGCAACAGGAACCAGCAGTTAAAGGAAAAATATGCTATGGAAAGGGAAAAGCATTATCCTCTTTAAGAGGCCGGGAGAAAGAGCAGCCTGGAGCAGACCAGTGCTATGGAGCTCCAGATCTAATGGCACAGGAATGTGTACCTACTCTTCACTAGCAGGAACCACTCAGAAACTACAAGCACTTGTAAAGCATGACAGACATGAGTCCAACACCTGCAAGCACTCTGTGAGAGCTAAATCCTTTTATTACCTCTGCTGTTCAGTGCATGTATTGATTTTGAAAACACTTCCAAATTACTGCAAAGCTGAAGGATCAAATCTGTCTTGTTAACTATGGCTGGATGCTTCAAATTTGCTGAATAACCTCAGAGTAGTAATGTTCCTCACTGACAGGTATCAGGAACTAAACTGTGAAAACAATATTCAAATATCTACTGGATGTCAGAAATGTCAATCACCAAGCAATCACCACTTTTCTTCAGTTACATTTGTTGTGTGGCTCAGCACTTCAGAAAATGAGATAATTGTCTAGATCTAGGCTATATTAATTGCAGGCTTTCATTCCTTAAAATGCTGTCATCTTACAAACCTGGCCAATAAATAAAGAGAATTTATAATTTAGCCACATTCTACCATATATACCTTACTATTTGACTGGCCATAAACTCCCCTTATGTTTTTATGAGGAGTTTTAAGGAACTGGCTATCTTGTGTCCTACACCTCGTTCACTAATAAAGATGTCTTAAGGGCTTCTATGTTGCTCTATCTAACAAATGTTCCACTGAGTTGTGACTCATAATCTCATATAGGAAATACTGGGATTTTAAAATGTACTGCTTTTTCAACTAAATCTCATATTTACTCTTCTGAACCCATCCTCTTCTTTATTTCAAAAGTCTCCAAGAGTTAGGCTGAATTTTCAAAGTATTGCATTAGCTTTAAGAACAAGGAGAACTGAGATCTAAAGAAAGTTTGCTCTTAAAATGCTTAAATGCATTTTAAAATTGTATTTTTAGACTCAAAGGATGTACACCTGCATAGCTCACAAACATACTGGTTGATGCATGTTTGACTAAGAGCCACAAAGAGGATGACTCAAGGATTGAGTATTATTGAGAGAGCTGAGAGACACTGCTCAGAGTGGAGATGTCTCAGGATGACCTTGTCATTGTGCACACTTACCTCATGGGAGCAAGCAAAGCATACAGAGCCAGAAGTGTCACAGTCAGAGGACAAGAGGCAGCAGGCACAACTGAAATACAAGAATCTCTTCCTGAACATGAGAAACAACATCTTCACTGTGACAGTGGTCAACACCAGAGTTAGTCACCCAAAGGGGCTGTGTAGTCTCCATCCTTGGAGGTACACAAAAACCCCTGAGCACGACAACAGGGCTCACAAGCTCCTCCGGGGTGCCCTCCTTCCTACCTCCACTGTCCTATGACTCTAGATTTGCTTTCATGTCTTCATGAAAAGACTGTTTTGGTTTTTATTTGTATAATGGAAGTGCTTATATACAGGTGTTATTTATCTAATTTTTTCCAGGTTTTGTTGTTGTTGTTATTGGAAGTAATGCCTGGAAAGTGAATAAAGTAACACACATACAGTATACGCAGATGTATGAACAACTCAAAAGTTCAGTATTTTTCAAAAGTAAAAGAAACCAGTATCAGCTTCAAATAAAAACATAAATCTGTTTTTAAGTGTTTTTATTTTAAGCTGATAAACGGTATAAATAAACAAAATTTGACCACATTAAGGACATAGAGTTGCATGGAAGATTAAAAGAACATGACTAATTTAAGTGGCAATACTGAGCATAAAGTAAGACAGAATAAAGATTGTCTTCATCAAGTCTAAACTGAGTAAGTACTTGCATGAAATTGGTAATAAAAAAGTTATCTTTTTGAGTGTGACATTATAGCTAATGAAGGTTTAAGGGACTGCATATTTTCACTAATCTGATTTTTAATATAAAATAAACAGAGTGATCCAATTTAATCCATTAATGTCATGGATTTTACACCACACAAGAAGAACTAGAAGACTTTCCAAGCTTGTATGATTGTAAATTATGTGCAATTCTCAAAGACAGGCACTGTGAATACCAGCATTTTTAACAACACAGAGGTCTGTATTTTATACTGTCCTAGATACCCTGTGTCTAATTATCTTGAAACTGAGACTCTTTGTAAATGATCAAAGAGTGTTTCTTTTCCTCTAGAGCCTGAACCTTCCAAGGTCATTAACTGCATTGTGAGAACACCACACAAAACCAAAGTATTTGCAATGAGTCACATATGTGCTAAATGGCACCGATTCTCCAGAACTCAGAAGTACCCAATGATTAGGACATCTCTTGAGAGCACTTGGACAAGCAAGTAGGCGGCAAGAACATAAGATGGTAACAAAAGAACATCTAATTATCCTAGTATGTGTATGCATCACAAGCTCAGTGGCCATCCTCTACAGAGAAGACAAGGCACCATGCAGACAGTGTAAGTACCATGTTTTACAGTTCCACAAGACAAAACATACACACTAGCATTGCTAATTCAGGGAGAAAAGATGCTGTCAAACACTAAAACTCTCTTATCCCTAACTTTTTCTAGCTTAGTTCTGAGACTACAGTACATGTTATCAATCTATTAAGTTCACGTACCCACTGAGCAACCTTCCATTTTGTACAGCAAATTCACATTGCATATAGCTTTTCTACCATAATTAACTTGGGCTATGAGTGTTAGTGTAATTGTAACTGGACTACTAACAACTGCATTGTACTTGAATTATTCTCACATAGTATTAGGTTTTATTAACAAAACTTTGCATCTGTGTAATGTGTTCTGTCTTAGCCCATAGCAAAATTCTGCATTAAAAAAAACCCCAAACAACAAACTTAGGAAAAAGTTGTAATTGAGATTTTAGCCAAACATATGTATTCTTATGTGCTCTCTTCTTGTATCACAATGAAGATGATGTTGATCATAAAACTTCAGTCTTAATACATTGTATGTTTCTTTAACAAAGTTACAATACTGCCAATTTCAGAAGAAACCATCAGATTATTTGATTTTCATCAACAGTATTTTGTCATTTGTACTAATCCACTTCCACACCTCCTCTCGTAGCTGTTAAACATTTTTCTTCCTGACAGACCATCCCACATACACTATGTCTCTTCTCCCTTCATAACCATGAATGTCTTTCACTTCTCAAAAACAAGGATTCATCATTTCCCATTCATTTTCAGGAAAGTGCTACAGATCCCAGATTTGTTCACGCATCTTATCCTTCAGGATCTACAAAAACCACACATTTGAAAGCTCAGTCCCAAACACTTAGTTCACAGGCTTGGGATCGGGTCAGTGGCTAGGAAAATTTTTCTTTTTTTTTTTTTTTTACTAAACATCTAATTAAAATTTTCAGTTATTTAACGGGTTTTTTTACTATATATTGATTGATAAGCATCAGCATTTATAGAACAGAAATATTCCTACAATTACAATTTTCAGCTTTCTCACACGAAGGTCACTGGAAGAAAATGGAAATTGAGAAATAATTGCAATTTGATCCATAAGACAGAATTACTACCTGATAATATAGCAGGGAGACTTAATTACTACCTGATTATATAGCAGGGAGACTTAATTGAGATGCTGCAGCATGTCTGCCACTCCCAGCAATGTGCAGTGTTAGCCTGGTCTTGACTAGGGTCTCTGCCTTCTTTCTGTGCTGTGAAGGCACTCTCTTTAACAGGACTCCGCATTTCATACTGCAATATACTTTTTACAAAAAAATTATCTCCTTATCATTAAAAAAAAAATTCTCCCATGTCCTGGATTGTAGAGTACCACACCACTTACAGACAAACTTCAGGAGAGAGCAAATCCACCCATGAAAAAGATGGAGATGCGAACAATACTGCGGAGGACCATAATGGCTGGGAGTCATTCCCTAGAAATACACGGAGTGCCTTTAGTACAACACTGCAGCAGTGCCTGATATTTCAAAATCCAGGTTGAAAATCACCACACATACCCCATGAAAATCCTGGAATGGATGGGACTTGATGACTCTGATAGCAGAAAGCCTCTGCTTTAAATGCTTTGGAAAAGACATCTAATCACATTCCCAACATGAACAATTGAAAAATCAATTCAAATGCCTGTTAAAGGGAAAAGCTTTGCTTGGTTTTGAATTCTCTGCTGCCTCTTGGAAGGATGAGAAGCTATTGCCTGTATCTGTAAAACAAGTTATAGGAAGAGATCACAGAAGTTTACTCACTATTCACACTGCTGTAAAATATTTGTTTCCTACTTATGGAAATGTCAGATCCTGACTGCTACACTTCTCAATGAGATATACAGTTGCAAAACTAAAGATCTGAATTTGTTTGTTCCCAAAAGCATAAGCGCAACATTGAAACATGTTGTGCAATTTGTCTCTTAATTTCCAAATAAACATAGGAGACAATGCAATTAAAATTTGGACTGTAGAAGCACACACAAAAATCAATTTTTGTTTAGAACAACAAAATATTTGAACCTGTAAAGAAAGAAGCTAAATCCATCTGAGATAGTAAGTGCATGCATTGACCAGCTTAGCACACAAACTGCTAACAGCTATATCAAGCTGCTCTAGTCTCTCCATCTGTGTGAATGCTGTTGATTGGAACTTCCTTGGGATCAGAAAGAAACATTTCCAGCACCATCAGCACACTCTCACTCCAGGAGGCAATGGGTCTCCAGGAAAAAATGACGGTATGATCTTTCTCCTACCATTCAGCTGTTTGGCCCTACTTTGTGCAACATTTCCCTTTGTGCAAAACATGCCTTTCCTGCATGAGCTCCAGGAACTCCCAGATCCCCAGTGGATTTTTTCAAGCTTTGACACCATCCCTCCTTACAGAGTTAGAGGACAGGCAGACACATCACGTACTCTGCAGCTCTCTGCAGTAGTGCTGAAGCCAACACCAGCACCCATCACTGGAGAGCAAATAATACCTCGCTCCTTTACGTCATAGTTTGCACCATTACAGTGCTACACTGATTAAAAAAGCTGTGATGAAAACCAAATTGCAAACTTCTGAAAAGACTATGGGATTATGAAATTAAGGGAACTACAATTATATACTCAATTACCCAATACTGTTATTTTAAAAAGCTGCCATTTAAGAAATTCAATTCTAAATCATGAGCTGTAGTAAATTACTTCATTGTACATACCAGATCAATTTAAGGTCAAACTAAATTACATTTTCAATAACTCACTGGTCTTTGAACAAGTCTCAAGATTCTAGTGCAGCTCTGGGGTTCAAAAAGTAACTAACTAGATAATGAAATCTTCAACCTCAAAAAGTTCACATTCACAGAAATAAAAGCTTAAACACTCTAAATTCCTTTGCTCCAAAATTTAAACACTACACCATGCTCAAAAGTACTCCAATGCAGGAGTAAATCAGCACAGAAAAACTTCTATCAAAATGGAGAAAAGCAAAAAAGAGTTAAGTTTTGTTTTATAAACCTACTGGTACTGAGGTAGGAAGAATTGTTCAGCTTAAAAAAGCTTAAAATTGTGTCCGGTTTTACAAATTCTTATGCTCTCAAAATGTGTTATTATTACCAATAATTCAGTTAATATTTCTGCAAGTGAAATCCTTATAAATATTAAAAGTCTCCTTCAAAATTACTTTCTCCTATGCTTTATTTTAACAGTATTTATGACAGAGTATTTTCAAAAACTCTGATTTTTTATATTAGGAAACTGAAATTTTACCTTAGGAAACTATTTCATTTCTGTGAAACTCCAATTTTCCATGGTTCTATGCACATGAAAGAATTTAAATATTTAATACGGCTGCACAGTGTAGGGATTCCAAACAAATTAACTTTGTGATGAGAAAATTGCAAAATATACTGGGAAATTAGTAATAAAAAGAGACTTTGAAAGAACATACAAGCACAATCTCTCTCAGGCCCTCTCAACACATACAAGTAGTCAGTTGAAATTTTAAATAGCCCAGGCAATACTGAAGATCACAGCATGAGTTCCAAACACAAGACAATGAAAGTATAAAAGCTTTTTTTTTAAAAAAAAGCAAGTGTTTTCATGCAGAAGAAGAACAGCAATAGATAATTATTATATTTTCATTTCCTGTGGTCCAGTGAATTGCATCAAAACCCAGGTAATATTTTCCTAATGTTCAGTATCCCTTGCAGGATTTATGCTTTCACAAACCAAGAAGAGTGAAGTGATTCTTGAAGCAGTTATTGACACCTTGTGCACTATCCAACTCTCCAAAACATGCATATCCCTCTTTGGTAATACCGTCACCCACTGGCTTCTATAAAGTCTCTTCAAGGTCCTCTAATTTTGTACTTACCTGAAGTGTATCAGTGAGAAACAAGGTATCATGACTTTCCTAACTGAGCTAAGGAATTGACACTAGCAAGGAATGTATGTTATGGACTCTGTCCATAAACAAAAGTATCAGGACTCTGTCACTTGCAGATTTTTTCAAGTCAATTTTAGAATTTCACTTTAACTTCATACATTACCTTTGCAGAAGCTCTGTCACCTGCCACTGGCTTGCAGCAGAGCTGCACTCTGAATTGTGAAGACTAAAGAAGCAGAACATAAACTTCTGAGCCAATTTTCCACAAAATATTTCCTGCATCATCTACATGCCCAATAACTAGGAATTTCTCAATGAACTGACTAAGCTACAAGCCCTGTAGTAAGTATAAGTAAGTATTAACTTATTTGAGCCAGTATTTTGCTATTTACAATTTTTCCTTTAACTTATCCAGTCCAGTACCCACTGCCCAATATCCATTCATGCTGTACCATTTTCAAGTACAAGAAAGTTGTGGAAGGACAGAGGTATGCCAAACAGCCTTCAGTTGAAAAAAAGAAAAGCTATGGGTCATTCCTTCAAGATGACAGTGACAAAACTGAAATTACATGGGGTTTTGTTCATGACTTCAAATATGTTTGATGTCTTTACTCCCTACTATCTAACTTCACATTTTTCTCTTACATACATAGATAATATTAGTACAGACACCATCCAAATTCTCCAGTGTCAGATAAAAATATTGTTAGAGGCATCTAGCAAGTGGTTTTCTTGAAATGTATTGATATAAATACAATAGATACTTCAAACAGGTCACAGGAAAGTGGTCTGCAGGTAGGAGAAATACATTTACTGGAAGAGAAATGCAGAAAGTGCCTCAGTGCTTTAGTGCCTGAAAAGCTGCTATGCAACTCATCACCACTCAGGGAAAAAGGCTAACTAGGATTTTAGCTATTATGAATGTTTTTTGATCCCAGCTATTATTTCAGTGATTTCTAGTCTTCTTCCATACATTATAGCCTATAGTATAAAGAATGCTCACCTACCCTCTACTGCTGTGTGAGACTCAATGAACCTGACTTTATACCAAGAGGTTACGGTCTGCCTCATAAATTTTCTGATGTTTTGTGGTCTGCATTAAGAAATACAAAAGCATATATCTGAATATACATAATAGTCCATTTTGTTGCAAAATGCATTTTGCAATGTTTTTTCTGTAATATTACTAGATAAAATTATTTTGATTCTCAGCTTGTGGGAAAACTTTATAGCTGTACATAAACCAGCAGGCAGCTTTATGGAAATGCTAAGCCTTTCCAAAACACAGAACAGCAAATATTAATGATATTCTACATCAAAACTCTTTCTCCAGTCTTCTCTAAAGCTTTAAAGGAGGTTCAGCACATCTAGTGTTTCCAAAATAACACACAGAAAACCAGCTTTAGATGAACTATTCTGAAAATAACCATACCAGTTTTTCTAGGATCTTCATTTGCAAAGTGTAGCTCTTCCAAGTGACAGAGCTGAATAAATAAGTTACAAAAAAGCTAGCCATAACTTCTCTTTGTTCCCTTTTATCTAAGAAAGAACCTTCAATAACAAGTAGAAATGAAACCTTGACTGCCTAAGGATGTAACTTGTTTCTATGTTCCATGTGCTGGCAAGTGACAGAGGCAATATTCAGCACTGAGAATTGATTTTGAACTTGCTCCATGAACTTGCTCTACGTTCATGGCTTTTAGATTTAAGTTGGAAAATCAAGAACCACAGGACCCAAGATCCTTTTGAGAAAACTTCTCATGTTTTTTATTATAAACAGTCCTTTGCTGCAAACTAGTTAAAGACTGATTATCCCTGGTGAATTTAAAATGTTACCCTGCACTTTGGTAACTGAATCAGTAATACTGTATTCTTGCCTTATATTTTGCTATCAAGCACTTTTTTTTGTATTTAATCATAGCCATTATTTCTATTGTGCTTATCCCCTGTAATTTCATGTTATATAGAATGACAGTTATTTGAGCTAAAACAATTGCTCACAACAATATGTGTGTTCATTTTTATTGTGATTATTGTCATTCCAGCTCCTTCATGGCAAGAGTAGAGCACTCTACATTATGCATATGCACCATTTAATAACTAAGCTGTTCTTTTCCATGGGGTTCAACCAACTACTGATGAAAAAACAAAACACAACAACTATGCATAGAATGAAAAAGTAAATGAAAATAATAAGTTATCTTCTTACTCCTCTGATAATTGCCAATAAAAATTTTAAGAGTAACAGGCGAAAATAGCTACTGTATGATTTATTTTTGCATTGAACTATCAGATTTTTTTTCTTTTGGAATGGCTTTTAAAGACATACATATTTACCAGCATGTGTTAATAAGAAACTGACTCCCCCAGAGCAGAATGGCTGCATGTGGGCTGAAGTCAAAGAACACTTCTTTTTCTCAATATACTTTCTCTTACCCCAGTACGTCCTTGTCAAAATAGAGTCCAGAACTGCACTGACACTTAAACCATAGAAAGCCAAGTTTTACATGGCAGCAAAACTATGCCTTTACCTTGTTTTCTGACAATTTCACTGTCCTTTTAGTTGCCAGTGGATACTGAGTTCATGGCTTCAGAAATCTCTGGTCAATGACACCAAGATACCTTTCCTAATTTTAATGCGTACTTCTGAGCCCAGCTCTATTGTAAGCACAATTTAAATTACTTTCCCCTTGATAGATAAGAGAAGAGAGACATAGCACCTTCCAGTACCTAAAAGGGACTTACAAGAAATCTGGACAGGGACTTTTCTGAAGTGTCTGGAGTGACAGAACAAGTGGTAATGGTTTTCAACTAAAACAAGCTAGATTTATACTAGATATTAGGAAGAAATTCTTCAAGAGCATAATGAAGCACTACAAGTTGCCCAGATAAGTTGTAAATGCCCCGTCTCTGGAAGTGCTCAAGGTCAGGCAGGACATGGCTTTCAGAAACCTGGTCTAGTGTAAGGTATCCCCTGCTCATTGCAGGGAGGTTGGAACTGAATGATCCTTAAGGTCCCTTCCAACCTAAACAGATGTGAAAGAGATTGTATGAATGTTAACATTCTTTTATACCGGGTATAAAAAGATTACCTTAAACATGAAGTAATGGAAAATACTTCCAATGCCTCCTAAAATCAGTCTTTCTAGTTTATGAAAGAGTATAATAACTGCAAGTTTATTATGGCCTGCTTGTATTAACAGGTGGAACAAAATATGCGTAGGAAAGGATCCTTAAAACTAGCAGACTAAAGAACGGCACCTAAAAGCTCCAGCTTGATAAATGCAACACAGAAAAAGGCAAATTTTAAATATACATATAAAAGAGGAAGGACAGTGACTTACTGGATTCATCTTTACAATCAAGATGGATATGCCCAACACTTCAGGTACTCTTCTCTGCTTTGAAGTAGACACCACCAGAGCTACATGGCACAGTAGTTCCTTTCAGCAATTAAAAAAAGATATAAAGTCGTTTCTAAAACAGTGACTCATGGAAATGTACCTGGGATAACCCAAAACATAAAGGATTCTGGTTACTTTTCTCCTACTGAATAAATGTTAACACCGCCAAATAATTAAGTTTCTTCTAATTCCACAACAGACTCTCATATCCTCGAAAGGCAGGTTAATTTATCACTACACCACAGTTTATTTGGCACAAAGATGAATAAGAATTATATCTTTGATATCCAGCTCAACAGAGCCACAAAAATGAATAATTTTAGTTTTCATTCATGATTTTCATGATACTTTAACCTTTCCTTAACCTCAGCTAGCTGCCTTGCAATTTCTTTCTAGCTCATTAAACATTATTTTGACTTGAATTTGTTAAAAATTAGGTAACTGAACAGACAGGACTTTAATTAACACAGTGAAGTCCAAAATTACTACCTCTTTTTTCTAAAAGTAATAAATTTAGAATCTGTGCTTCTGTAATCGAAAGTCATTCATGTCTCTGAGCTGCATCCTAATTCCACTGGACGCTTCCACAAAGTAAGTAACTTCTAGATGGCCACCTTGAAACAGGATCAAAATGTTAAATCACACTCCACATACACTCAGAATGTACATTTAACAGAACAGTAAATTATTCTAGCCTAGTCTATATGCTTAAGTACCAGGTCTTAAAATTAAACTCCTGCCATATTCTCAGTGGTGCACTTTGCAGCAAGCATTTGCAATAATTCTGCCTTCCAGAAAGAAATATAGTGTGTAGCTATGAAATAGGGATAATTAAAGTAAACATAAACCACATAATTGCATAAACCACATAAAAGCTTCCTTCACCATTAAGACTTTAGATCTGGAATACATCGTGTCAAGTTGCTTGTCACATGATAGTAATGGCTCATTTGATGCATTTATACTAATAATTCTCTGGCTTCTTGTCTGATATCACAGATGAATTATGTCCAACAATTAAAACACAAAATAAAGGGAAAGGCATAGAAATAAAAGTAGAAAAATAAATGCAGCAAGGTTACAAAATATAAAGTTTATGGTTACTGAATAAGTAGTGGATAAACACAGAACACGACAGTGAGAGGCTTTACAAAAAGAGAATAGAAGTTGAAATCTGAAAGGTGATGTACCAGTGAGAGGAATAAAAACGCAGTAAGAACAAAAATATGGCATCTGATCATATTCCAGCAAAGACAAAGCCACTTGTGGGGGGAAATGTTGATGGACTAACTGTATACACCTAAGTCCTTTGAAGATCTGACTTTGAACAAAGGAGTCTTCAGTAAGGAGGTTCACACCAGTTTAGCAGGACAGCAACATGATTCAAGGTATCTTTTACTGAAGGAAGAACTACAGCTGAGATAACCTTACCACAACACCACATATTAAATAAGAACATCATTCAACCTCAAAGAACAAGACATAGAATTTTTGACGTCAAAGCAACATCATTGTGACAACAGAAGAGTTTTATCAGTGAGCATTACTGCAAGTCAAAACACAGTATGTTCCATTGCTCGCTGAAGGAAAAAATACACAAAATAATTAAACAGAGAACAGGGGGATTGTGCTGATCAGTGAAGCCAATCTGCTCTTTTCTGACTGAATGCTAGAGCTAGCATAATGAAGAATATGGAATTATGTGCTGTGGTGGGATAAAAAAACCCAAAGACAAGAGAGAAGACATTCTATATTTGTAAGCAGTAAGATGTTAATTTGACTCACATATCATAAAAATATATTGTAAAGTATTCTTCTTTCTCCCCCCATGTCCTAAACTCTTTTTTGTTTGTGCCAGGACAAAGGTCTGGGGCCACACTGCAAGTCAGCTCTAAGAAAACTTCCAGGTTTAAAAAAAAATCTAGATAGAATAAGATTTGCAGGGTACAACAGGAAGGAAAAAACTACTGAATCTTTTGAACATGATGTTGAAAACAAAAGGATTAAAAAGTCAATGGGATGTCATTTGTGCTAGAGGCTCCTTAGACTTTCTGCAGCAGTAAATTAATATTGCTAATTATCACAACATCTACACTGAGGGACCTTATCAAGTGAAAATGTACAGATTAATATTCAACACTACTCAACTCAGATTAACCAACTAAGCAAAGCACGACATGCTACTACTTTTGGTTTGTCCATGAACCCAATATACTTTTCAATTCTGTGTTGGAAGGAAGACATACGCCAATGTCCTGGAAAAAAATGGTGAGATTTTTAAAATGCCAAGCACTGTTATCTATTTCCTCTTAACTGTGCGCTAAGAAACTGATGTTTTTCCACCTGCTGAATCCTTTACCTTCCCCCTTAGGAAACTCTGGATCTTAAAGGAAATTTCAAGTCTATGAAGCAATGAGTAGACATAAAATGCATAAGGGGTACTTACAAAAATAGCTGCTCCACTCAATAAACATGACAGAAAATCACTGGCTCATGTATGACATTTAAGAAGAAACCTGATAAATGACCTTCTCTTCTAAGTCAGTTCATGCATAGAAATATAATGGGCTAAAATAATGGAGAAACACAAATTCATGAATTATTGAAATATTACAAATAAAGTTCACTTTCTATGAGCTAGAGAATATTTTTATTTTGTTTTTGTTATTTGGGCAAAGAATTTTCACATCACCACTTCAGTGTATTTGTAAGCACACAGATGGAAAATAGAAAGTGGAACTAAAAAATAAAAGCAGGCTTGATTAGTTTTAAAATTATTGTTGGAACAGGAAAATGGGATTTAACTGCTGGCAACTGAGCATGATATTCAGCATCACTTCTCACTCCTCCTGAGAAGAATTCATCATACCAAATGCTGGATATATTTCCTACCTATATTCCTTCAAACATGCCAAAGAAGGGAATAAGCACTTCTGTGGTCCAGTTCAACTTGTCCAGAAGCAAGTATGTAAACCAGACCAGACAAAATTGGGCCATTCCAAGCACCTGCTTCTCTCTCTTGCTTCCAAGGAGTCTAGCCTGGATAACCACTGCAGCTGTAGAGCTGCACACAACAGACTTCTCCATGCTGAATTAGAAAAGTCTAAATGCATGGAGCATTTTGCAATTCATGCCAGGCGTGACCTCAAATCTCCAGAGCAGCGACTGACAGGTTGGTTTACACTGCAAATAGTATTAGGAATCTTCTACTTGCACTTCACCATAAGTGAATACAATTTACAAAGGAGTCTTCAAAAAGGCATCATAAATTGTTTTTAAAAATATTAGTAATTAAAAGCTAATGCAAATAATTTAAGAATTCAAATAATTATTGCTCCAGAATATGATCAACTGCTTCAGAATACATTAATGAGTTGCTAAACTATTTGTTCTTCCTTTGTTTTGTGAATTATGGAACAAATGTCACAGAACAAATAGCAAGGAAATTTCACGACAAGCCCTAAATTACATTTTAATTTTCTTATTATAAATCTTTCCAAATTTTCCATTTTTCACCTCAATCACATATCACAGAATCAGAGAGTCACAGAATGAGTAAGGTTGGAAAGGATCACAGTGGGTCATCTGGTCAAACCTCCCTGCTCAAACAGGGCCATCCCAGAGCGCATGGCACAGGATTGTGTCCAGTCAGTTCTTGAAAATATTGATTGCCCAATATTCAAGCTCATACTTTTCTTTATTTCCCATAAAATATTGTTGGAAAAGAACTGTGCTCCAAAATCTGAAGTACAAAATCAAAATTCATTCAGAATCCTAACTAATGCCTGAACAGAAGAAGTCCAACATACACCAAAGTAATTTAAAAAAAACCCAAACAGATAAAGCAGGACTTGTTTCAGCTTTTCAGGAATTTACTTTACAGCCTGAACTTTCTATATATGACTTTTAAAATATAAAATTTTGCAATGATGAATACTAACATTAGACCATCCTGCTAGTCCCTATGGCTTTATTTAGAAAATGTACTCACACATTAATGTCTGTACAACAATGAGCAGTTAAGAAACACTTCTGTGGTTCATTCAAATAAACCATAACATTTAACTGTTAATCATAAACCACATGTGTCTGGTATCCATATATTAAAGTTGGGTAAAGATTTTCGTGTTTGCACTTTTAAAAAACATGTATGTTACTATATGTCCATAAATTGATGCCTATACCAATGGCAACTCATAAGACAATTCGTAATGGCACATCAATAGAAAGGACTCATAATCAGGCTATATTAACCTTGAAATGAAGAGCTTTATTCTTCTTGCAAAGATACTCAAAAAGGTTGAAAAAATCTGATTTCATATATCTATTTCTCATGCCTAAGCATATGTCAAAAAACCATCCAATGATCATCTTTCAACTTAAAACCACAGTACAGGATCTTCTACTTTGAAGCAAGAATTATGCTCACAGCTCCCCATATCCAAAAAAAGCTTCAGATAAAACCCCCCAACAGTGGGGAAAAATTAACTGAATTAATCAAATATTTGATTTTATTCCTTTGACAATTCATAAACCATTATTCTGTGTTCAAGCCCACTTTGATGGACCTGTTAGTAGTCCAGATATAAATATTTCATATCTCATCTGGAATTTTCCTAAATCACTAATTTAATTATTGCACTTTTCTGTCATTAATATTACTCTCTGAAATTAACAAACTCTTACTAAAAAAAAATCTAATAACTGATACATAAGCCTCTTCTATATAAATTATTATTACTTTATCCTAAGAGTATGTATTATTAGATCTTAAAACTCCTTCATGTTACCTCTCCTGCAGATACTATAAGCAAGTATTTTATTGGCACAATGTCAATAAACAGCGTAAGACATGTGGCAAACATAATTTTATCTTGTGTCTAATTGTTAAGCATGAAGAACTGTTCTTTCCTAAAACCAGATACAGTTCAAATAGGGAAATATTTAGAAAATGTAACTGATAAGCTCAACAGAATAATGCATTTATTCTCCTCTTGGTAAAATTACACACTAAGCTCAGACTTAATGGCAAGCAGCTCAGTAACAGCTCTGTTCATGCTCAGCTGGATCAGCCCTTCAATTAAATTTCTTTCATTTCAAGGTAATAATCAAAACAGCTGACAATTCAAGTGATATCTCCACATCCTCATGCAAATGCAGTATTTCTTAATTTACCTTTCAACAGGAAAACCATGGCTACAGGAACACAGCCCTAAATTAAGCTATTAAAAGAATAATATTCTAAACTTCTTGTGTGGATGAAAGATACTATTAATGCTCAACTCCAGTTTTCTCCACTATATCTGCAGATATTCTTCAGCAGCTTTTACCAATTCACAGAAAAAAAAATTCTTTCACTACTATCTTTAATAAATCAAACACAACTTATTCTTTAAAAATGAAAGTAATGCTAGAATTGTTCCTTTCTATTTTACTCCCTTACTTCATGGATTTGCTGCCACCTTTTCAGATAAAATATTTTCTCAATACTACTTTTTTTTTTTTCCCATACTTCTTCCAACACATTCAGCAAGCAGATTTAATTTCAGTGTCCTTCAGTCTGAAGGCATGAGGAGGCCTTTGCTAGACAGTGAGATATTTACATTTTCATTCTAGTGGAAACATAGTCTTGCCCCATCCTAAATTTTTTACCTTATTTTTTTACCTTATTCAATTCTGATGCCTTACTGTAAGGCATCAGAATTGAATATGTCTGATGCCATTTCACGTCAACACTGACTAAAGCTTAGCAGATCATCACTCAATCTCCAAGTTCTCAGCATATTTTGAAGATTTTAATACAGGAAGAATTAATTGCCTATGCTGAACAAAACCTCTCCAAATTTTCCCCTCCAGAATCACCACGATCTTAGTGCCAAGTAAGCAAGAGAGAGTAAACACTCATGATGTAACAGCAGTTTGTTTAAGCAATGGGCATAACAGAACTGATTTGAGTAAAAAGGGTTTTTTCCCTTCTCTCTGAGACAAGCTGACTGACCTCTGGAAAGATAAATCTTAGTGCTTTCTACATAAAAATATTAAATGATTTAAACATTCATCCAGGATGGTCCAGTTCCTTCAGAAGCAAACTAAAAAAGCTTCACACTGTAACAGTTAATCCCAATGTGCTGGACATACGATCCTACCATGTAACAGGCTTGGCTAAGAGCTGAACCTTGGGCATGATGCCCAACCTTCACCCAAGCAGATGCCGCAAACACAGATCCTAACTATATCTGTTGACAGGTGTTTTAAATATGTAAAATCCGGGTAAATACTTTCAACTTTATAAAAATTTCACCCTGGCAAATATTTCAAAGCACTGAGGTTATCTGACATTCAAATACCATAAATACCAAGGCAGTACCCACGCAAAATTGCACCTGCATACCTCTTCTAGCATTTTCCAAATCCCATGGGGACTCTTGTCCTACTCCTTCCATTTTCCTGTGTTCCTAATTTCTAATTTAGCCCACCACAGTGATGCTTAATCCAATTTTCAATCCTATTTCTGCTGAGCTAGCTAGACATCCAGCTCCCACCTGCTTTCAGCATCCATCAAACCCAGGCTCCAGCTCTAGGCTGGACTTTTAGCACAAGCTTAGTTCACCCCTCCACTAAGCTCACCTAGTTTGTAAAACAATGGTTGATGTCAGGATTTATGAAGCATAGTGGGATCTTCCAACTTGCTACACCATCTATAGTGAAATCCAAGCAAAGATGAAGAGATGTTTGCAAACAAAATAGAGAAAAAAGCAGAGGAAGCAGAACATGGAAATCTAAAAATGCCTAAGATTATTGTGATCATTCTGCAATGCTAAGTGTCCAAAAGTGAGCAAGTAAGTAATGAAAAACCCTAAGCAAAACAGATGGCTTTTGGGTGTGTGTTAGATCTCAAAACAGTCAGTTGTTAAGTCGTTACTGAAAACAAACCTTATCAGACCAGAAAAAAATGACAAAAAAAAAGGCTTCTGGTCTGCTTCTTCCAAAAAATGTTTCTCATATACTCCAACAATAAAACAATGACACAATTTTTGAGTAATGCAAAAGCCCCAAGAATTAGTAATAAGTGATTTTTCATGTCTTCTCTTAAAAAGCTAATGTGCTACTAGCACCACTGAAGTTCCTCTTCTCAAAGAACGATTTTCAAGCAAGCAGATTCTTTTAATCAGTGTATGACCTCTGAATGGTCCAGACATTACAGCATACTCCGTCACTGATATCAAAACCATTTAATTTCTAAAATTCAATTTAAAAGGTTTTGGATTTTTACTTTCTATTAAAGAAACACTTTCTGAATCATTTTGGAGCCATGTTCTACAGTTAGACAAAGTGCAGCTAAGTGAAAAGTGATGCTATTTAAATTAATTCTGTTTAAAACCAGTGCTTCAATGAAAAATGAAGATGAATGTAAGCATGAGAGCTTACACGATTGTTGGTGAAAAAGTATTACAGCTACTGCATGCATACAAGTTGTAGAAACCACTTGAAAAAAAGCTGAAATTCCATTAGGTTAACAAAACACATCAGACAACAACATGGCAAATATCAAACTTTTAAGAGCAAACTTTTACTGTTACTTTTTTGTGCCTTGCAGCAAACAAGTTAATATCCTCAAATATCTCAGTAACACCCGTAACACTTCAGCAGTTCCATTTTAGAGATTCATATCACAGGTAAATTGTAATGGCATACACTAGGTACAATTTTACTATACATATTTTTTTCAAAAACATAAAGGCAGAGCATTTAACGCTACATCTTTATATATAGCTATATCTTTTGTATATATGTATCTTTACATATATATATAGCTAATTTCCTTTATTTTTCTGCCTTCTTTTCTTGGACATTGTTTCCCAGTTCTCCCTTTTCAGACTACCTAGAAACTACAAAGGTTAATGATAAAATTAAGGAAAGAACCTATGTCTGAATATTATGAAGTCATTTATAATTTTCCCAAGTCAATCAGGGAAATACGCCTTTAAGCCTGTTCACTGACTCTTCTCATCAGACACATACATGGAACTATCTTTCACCTGTAAAGCCTTGAAGCTTTTGGCTGTAAGCAACAGTTTGGATACACAATGTTTTTAGCTTTTCAAATCTATTGTGATATCATTACCAGGGCACGTGATAAAGGGGCATATAAAGGGCAACAGAGATTGAGCAGAAGTCAAGGGTGTCATGACAGCAAGGTGTAGTTAGGACTGGAGATCTAACTGATGACTTTTTAGTGTCCTGAAGAGACACTAAGAAGTGCTTTGAACCTAGAAGCATTTTGATCTAGATGTCTCTCAAGCATTACAAGAGCTACTCATATATCCTCAAACTTAAAATGTTAATGCCTTGATCACCCTGAAATAGAACATAGGCTATGTGATGCTTCAGGAGACATGTACTTCATCATTCAAGAAAAATCGGGGTTTTCTTTTTATTTTGTTAGTTTCACAAAGCAGATGCATTTTCAGAGCTGCAAGTTACTAGATTGATGGTATTTCCCTTTGCTTACTGTAGTAATTAAATTGCACTGACATTAAACTGTTTTTTTCAACAGGCTTGACCTTAAGAAGGTCTCAATGGATGTTAAAGTTTTCTTTTACAACAATCCTTAGGTGTCATCCAGTACATTAGCTACTGCATTCATCAAGGGAATGGAGACAATAGACTTAGTATCTTCTCTTTCATCAATCCTTTCCCCTAAAATACCAGGTTTAGTGCTTTATTTTTTTGCTTATTTATCAGCTTTGATCGTTTTTAAGATATTAACAGCATATTTCAATACAAATGGTCAAGTCAAGAAGCCAGCTTTGTACTAGAAACAATTATTTTAATAATGTCTTTGAGAAAAGGTTGCTATGTTATTGAACATTTTGGCTGGGAGCTGTAAAGGCAAAGCTGAACTTCCCCCACAGTTCATTATCTTCAGGAGTATTGATTCCGGGATGAGACCACGCTCACCATTCAATGTCAGCTCTGCTGACTCCTACTAGCACATCTCAAGCAGCTGTGAGAAAGCAGGGACACAGTAGGAGGGAAGATTAGGGGACAAGCAAGAAAAACAACAGGAGTAACAGGCAGTGAAGGTAGAGATGCAAAACTACTTTGGAGCATTATCCTAAAATAAGTGTCACTTCATGAACTCCGTGACCAGGCATCCAAGTTTGCCAATGCTACTTTACCCAGCACACCTTTAGGCTTAATCCTCAGATCAACAAAACAGAAATGATTTCTCCATGACAAGCATGTACTGAAGATCACATAGATAAATGCTGACAAATCTCAGCAATGTGTATCTCACTTAAAAAATTTTGAGAAAGGTTTATTTTCCAGTTGGCAGATTTAGGGTATTACCAGAAAAATATATTGTTGTCAAATAATTGGTCATACCTACTAAAACAAATGTGGTTAAAATACAAATACTACATTAGTTTCGTTTTTGTTCGTAAAAGTCAAAATGTAGTGAAGTATTGAAACAAAATGTCAGGTTTTCTAGCCTCCAGAAAAATAAACAACAAAACATGTATTTAAATAAGCAGGTCCCAAAAAAATGTAATAGCAAGTTTTTTAATGGATGTTCTGCACATACTTACAGGTTGAGCAGACTAATAGTGCTCTTGCCACAAGCTCACTGAGTAGCTTCCACTTCTGTCTCACTCTGGAGGTGACAACTGGAATGAGAATCTCTGCAGGGACGTAGAACTGAATCGAGTATGTCACAAAAATCCCAAAGGAGTACAAAATTTTTACAGACTGATACAACCTGTTGAAAACATTTACAGTCATGTAAGTATGTAAGTTGCAAATTCTTCATAAAACATTCACTTGATAATGGCCCTAAGGAGATACATATATATGTATATATGAATTTTTTTTTCCCCAGCAAACATAAATATATTTTAGCTGCCTAAGAAATTGCAGAAGATAAGCCAACTAGAGTAAATCTTCCAATAAAGGGCAGACATCTTTACCACTGTTACTTGTGGCTGAGTAAACAAATTACAAAGAGCTATCCATGCCTCCAACAGGTTAAAATTTAGATATATTTTTAATTTATGCTGCATAAACTACAAGCATTTGTCATTACTTGCAGCAAACTGACAGAAATTGAGTCTTTGTATGATTTTCTTTCTATGGACATTATAAAAATCTTGGTTCAATGGATGAGGGCTTGATTCAATTCTTCAGTCCTTAAAAACATGTTCAACTGAAGCAAAGCCAACATGCATAAGTAAGAAAATAAAAAACAGCAGTGAGAGTAGGGAAAGAACAAATAGGACCTTGATCTCTCTATCTCTCAAAGCCTGGTAGGGGTCACTTAAAGCATTCTCTCTTTGAGTACCACAGTCTGTATCTGCATTAGTAAATAAAATCCAGCCAGTACTGCTTTTGACCCTTTATCCTGTAGCCAAATGGCACGGCATGGCAAAACTTTTATCTGTACAGTTCAGCTCTTTTCCACCATACTTTCTATGATTCTAGGATATGAGGAAGAAAAGAAAAATAAGATTCAACTAAAAATACACTTTGACTAATAAGTCTGATATTATCTGTATCAAAGGTCTGGCCATCACTGTACACAACTCAGGGAATCACCAAAGGCACATTCAAATGGACAAAAAAGCTACTGCATCAATTAATATGCTGACATAATGGTGTAGCTAGTTTAGAAGCTGCTGCTTTTGTGGCACACGTCTCTTTGATTGCTGAGCAGCTTTCAGAAATTTAGAGGGAACAAGAGTTCTGCAGGACTGTCCTTATTCCAGAAGTTTAGATATATTTTAGCTGGTTAAATTTTAGCTGACCAGATACCCAGAATTCACCTCTATTCCTCAGGCTTCAGACTACCCCAAGCCTTTACAAAAGTAATTTCTAAAATATATTCAAAAACAGGATTAGTAAGCATCTCCACTACACTATTTTTCTACAGCTCTATGAAGATTAAAACTTTCCAAATTAAAAAAATAATTTTATATGACTGAGGTGATTTTACTAGTAATTTAATATTATATTCCAATCAGAAAAAGATGACTCCTTAGGCTACCTTTTAATAAAAATCTAAATAATTCATATGTGCTAAACCTCTTTTCAATTCATCATTTTAGATTTCATTATATCCATCGGAAGGGTAGAAATATTGGCAAGCAGTGCAACGAAACTTGCAGAACAGCACAGCCAGACCAAACAGAGCAATAATTATGTGAAGCCTTCACTTGAACTAGTCCCATGTGAAGTCTTGTTGAACTTCAATACACCAATGTTTGTATGGTCAGCAACCTTTGGGATTCACAGTAAGGGAACTGTTGCACACACTCACTTATGTCTTAACAAAGAACAGATGATGGAAAGAACCTTCATATTCAGCCTCAAGAAGACAAGCACCCAAACGAGAACTAAGAAGAAATTTTTGACAATGAGGATACTGAAGCTGCGGATGCCCCATCCCTGGAAGTGTTCATGGCCAGGCTGGATGGAGCTTGCAGCAACCTGGTCTTATGAAAGATTTCTCTGCTCATGGCACAGGGATCAGAACAGATGATCTTTAAAGGTCCTCTCCAACTGAAACCATTTTATGAATCTACGAGACCCAAACCAAGGGTACTAACAAGTACTAATGCAGAATTTTCTATAATTTACATCTGCAAATACTGAAATCTACTCTTTAAGTTAATTTTCAACATATTCTAAGTAATATATTATGCTGAGTGACAATTTGTACTTGCAAACACCATCTAAAATAGAACAGCACCAAGTCATTTATCTAAAAGCACCAATCTAGCAGGATTTTTTTAATACAAGTAGTCCTCTATTTAAATTAAACTTAAGAACTTAACTAGTCTAGGGCCTGTGTATGCCTTCCGGTCAATTCATCTGTGGTAACATCAAATAAAACTCAGAAAGTGGCAGAATTTTAATTTAATTTTCTTTATCAGAAAAAGCTTATTTTTAAACAAGGGTTGTTCAGCTGGAATTAAGCACATAAGCCAAGTCTCACTGCTTAGATACATTCCAGCTCTTTCGCCTGTCTGTCTTGTTATGAAAAAATTCCTCTGCTCCTTGCAATTTCTCTGATTCAGACTGGCAACTTACTGGCTTTTTATGTGACCACCAAATAGCAAAATACTGTCCTGCAGTTCACTGGAAATTTGTTTTGCTAGCCCAGTTAATTGCAACCATTTGTCCCTCAGTACTGCATCAGGTAGACCAACAGTCCTCCACAGCAGCAGCATCGTACATCACAATCCCTGAGCACACCACTGGCTGCTTCTCCTAATTTTGTTTGGTGCTCTGGGGTACTCTCCAGGGTAGGACAAAAACAGATGACTTTGTTAACTGTGGATATGTGCCCTGAGTAGCTTTGGAGTTATTACACTTATAATGCCAATTTCCAACCCTATAGAGCACCAGTTTCCATCTCTTTTATTATCTGTTTCCTTGCATTAGGCCTGCAAAGCCATCAGCACAAATATCATCATCATCACATCTGCACTATAGCCAAGAGCTATTTGAAAACTCCTATGTGAACAGCTCTGTTAGACAGCAGGGATGCAGAATAAAGTTCATTCTGCTGCTTGCATGAGCACAATAAAAAGTAACAGTGAGTAGCAACCTTAGCTTATTCCACATTCCTCTCACTCCCTGTTTTTCAAAAACACTTCTCTTAAGGCACAAATAAACCCAAAGCTACCATTTATAACAAGCTTTTCACTAATCTTATAAACAACAAGAACTGCCATGTTACATTAGAAATAGAAGCATTTTTTCTTTCAGCTGCATTACACAGAATAGATACAGTAAACATTTGCAGATTTCTGGTTTTTATTTTTTTTAAAGTCAGACAATCCCAGAATGGTTTGGGTTGAAAGGAACCTCAAAGATCATCCAGTTCATACTCTCCTGCCATGGGAAGTACCTTTCACTAGATCAGGTTACTCAGAACCCCATTCAGCTTGGTTTTTAACACTTCCAGGGACGGGGAGTCCACAACCTCTCTGGGCAACCTGTTCCAGCGCCTCACCACTCTCACACTATGGAATTTTTTTCTAATTTGTAACCGAAACCTGCCCTCCTTTAACTTACAGGCATTCCCTCTTGTCCTATCACTAAATGCCCTTGTAAAAAGTCCCTCTCCAGCTTTCTTGTAAGCCTCCTTTAGGTACTGGAAGGTGCTGTAAGGTCTTCCCAATGCCTTCGCTTCTCCAGGCTGAAAATCCCCTAGCTTTCTCAGCCTGACATAGGAGAGGTGCTCCAGCCCTCTGATCATCTCAGGTTGTCCTCTAGACATGTTCCAACAGGTCAAAATCTTTCTTGTGTTGGGGGTTCCAGAGCTGATGCAGCACTGCAGGTAGGGTGTCTCCAGAGCAGAACAGAGGGGCAAAATCCCCACCCTGGCCCTGCTGCCCACGCTGCTCTGGATGCAGCTCAGGACACGTGTGGATTTCTGGGCTGTGAGTGCTCATTGCCAGGTCATGATGAGCTTTTCATCCACCCACACTCCCAAGACTTTTTCCCCAGAGCTGCTCTCAATCCACTCTCTGCCCAACCTGTACCTGTGCTTGGGATTGCCCTCCCTTGCTAAACTTCTTGTGTGTGTGTATGTACATGAAAGGATATAAATATATATCATGAGCAATATCCCCAAATATCAGAATGGGAGGGAAGGCAGGCAGGCAGGCAGGCAGGAAGGAGGGGGCCCAAATCTCAGTTGTTACAATAGCAGTATAAAAACAAAGCAAGCAAACAACCAGTAAGAAATAGATGAAAGTTCTAGCAATGAAAAATCATTCATCCTTCAAGACACATTTTTTATACTCTCATGTATTAAACATTGGAATCAGTCTGGCAATTAAATAAAACTTCTTAAGAATATTAAAAATGCATAGTTCACATTGACTCTAAGGAATGAAAAGGAAGAAAAGAAAGTGAAAAAGTAACACTTAAAAACTGAGAACATTCTTTACATGTGTTCTCCTCTTTTTCAAATAAAAAGTCAGCATTCAGATCATCTAAGCAGGGGGTTTTTTTCCCAGTAATTTGAGATTTCACTACTTTAATAAGCTACTACAACAGACACTGAAGAAGTAGATGCAAGTATATAACCTGTAAAACATTACTTGATCAGAATGAAAACATTAAAATAGTTTTCAGTTTTAGCACTTTTGCACTGTTGATGTAGCTAATTTTAAGCCTATTAGACAAAAGTATTTAAAAACTAATTATATTGGAGAATAGTTAGAGTATAGATCTCCACAAACAGATACAAAACTATACAGCAGTTGAAATCATCTTCAGTGCATCTTCAGCATGGGCCATATGCAGCCCTCATAACATTAAAAAAACCAGCTAAATAAAAAACTGTAGTATCCTCGAGACACTGGCAAATGTAAGCTTCATTCTCCTGATAGGAGCTCATCATATACACTATCCATGGACTTGCACTTGAACTACAAGCCTATTCATCTTTGATGTCTTCTATTCCATTTGGCCACCTGCTAAACTCAGTGATTACACTAAAAAGGGGCTCTATATTACCAGGATATCCATGGTAAAAGTAGCTGGTTTCAGAACTGCAGGACAGTTTCTTGCAAACTGCATACTTCCTCCTTCAACAGTCCTGGAACTAGCTCCATCTAGAGATGGAATTATTTATAATATAACTGATCAGCATTTATAACAACATTGATCACCCTCCATATGCAAGTCCTTTTAATATGGAAGAAATGACTGGCTAAGACCACAGCTCTTTTGTGGATACATTAAAAGTCTGAGCATCCTGATGGCACTGAGGCATGGGACAACCTTTCCAACATTTCTGCCTTCTAGATTAATGCTTTTCCATCACAGAGGCACTTACCACTTATCCTGGGGCAGGTTTAAAGTTATGCTGCCTTTGACTTCATCCCCAAAGCGCATATAGCCTAGGGTGGCCAGTGAGATGTACAGTGCCATGACTACTGCCATCCCAACGTTCAGCGCCTGAGGGAAACGTGTGCTGTCCTTCATTCTGTTTTCCAATGGCAGTACCTGGAAATACAGGGAGACTCAATCACATTTACATTCTCAGAGTAAAACTACTTGTATCCCCTCTTCCAGTGCCAACTTCCAAAATTCAGATTATTTTATAAATAAGTAAGATCATTCTACAATAATGTTTTACTGCCTGGATGGTCACAATGTTCCCTGTACCCAACAGAAAAACTCAGTTATTGAAAAGCACATATTTTAGCTGGAAAAAAGCTTCAATGTGGAATCATAAAACAATATTTATAGGTCAGAAAAACTGCCAAGAGAAACTTATGGTGTCCAGATGAAAATACATAATAGGAGTAACATGAATTTTTTTTGGCAACAAAACTTTTCAGAATCCAAGGATATTTCTCCTGTTCCTCTCAGGTATGCCTGCACTGTCAGTCCCCATCACAGACAAACCTACTGACACACAAGCTCAGCTTCAGCACACAGCCTCAGTCCTCCCAGCAAGGAATCTGGAGTCCATGACTACCAGAACGCATGCTCTTCCTCATCTCTCTGACAGAAGCAGGACCAAGCAGACTAAGCCCTGCTTTCCCTAAACGTAGTGCTTTGAGCCCCACATAGTCAAGCCACCCCACTGGACCTGCCATTACTTCAAAGTGAAGACACAGGCATTCCAACCATTACTGCATGAAGTTTGCTGGGGATTGCCTTCTACTTCTACTCTACAGCATTCAGCAAAATACACTCAGTAAGCTCCAACTGAAGTTTTTAAACACCCAGACAAAATTGCCAGGCAAGGCAGTAAAACCAAGTGACAAGCTCACATATTGCTCTCCCCACCTTCAATTTCACCAGCAAAACAGATCCTTAAAACATCAGCTGAAGGTACAGCCGAAGGTACATGGATACTCCTAGACAAGCACACTTCCCCCACCTCTTTCAGGAGAACCACACAGTCATCTCAAATACTGAATATGGGATACAGTCCAAGATTAAGATACATAATACTGTAAGTCTGCATCTAAGTGAAACATCCAAGCTTCTAGTGATGCCTTAGGATTTTAGCTTTCCTATTTTTCATACATTTGTAATCCTGCAATTCTTTAGTGTATACTCTAAACTCCATATACAGTGTTAGCTACTGTTTTCCCATTTTGGTCAAACAAAACAATTCCTCTTTAGCCCTGGGAAGCAAGGACTTACCACCTCAGCCCCGAGAGATGTAAACAAAAGTGAGTTGGGGGGCAGCAAACTTGGAGTAAAATTACTTCATTACCTGAAGCTGTAATTGGAAGATTAATCCCCAATATGCAAATGGATCAAACTTATAAAAGTATGGAAACCCATGACACATCATCCATTTTTGGGTGTAGTTCCTTGGGGCTTCATCTGCCATAAATGTACCTGAAGGCCCTTTAATAAATATAACCACTTTTAATTCTCTTCATTTTGTCTGGCCTTTGTTTTTAGCTAGTCCCAAAAAGGCATCACTGTGATGAAATTAGCTAATGAAGATCTAGGCAATACAGACAGTGGAATAAAGTTCGCAGTTCAGCTTATCTTTCAGTAGACTTGCCGGTTATATTTGATGATGCACAGTTAATTAAAAAAGCTTGTCATCCCTGGTTAGCACTTATGTCATAGCTAATACAGACAAACAGTCTCAGTGCAATAGGGTTGCCCTGTAAAAGCTAGTGTTCATCATACAAAATTGCTTTTTAATTGACTGAATATTTACTATTTAAGCAATACGAGTTATGAAAAAATCAGATTTCATCCACTAATTAACTAACAAATTGATATCTCTGAATTGTTGGCATATTATTTTCTATGCAGCAATTGCTCCTTTCCTCCTAGTCACCCACTGACATTTACTTCCTGACTTGCAGTAGCATATCACCACTGCCAGTCTATACCACATGGCCCTATTTCTCCTATATTTCAAATCCCAAAAAGTAATTTTACACTTGGGAACCAAGAGGTCCCATGAAGGTGCACAATTAGAGGCAATTTTCATTCCTATTCAATTAAAATGCATTATACAAGTTAATTTCTTTATATATTTCAGAGCCTCTACTGCTGATGTTGTTTCTCCAGAAAAGAGCCTGAGTTTGGACTGTAACTTGACCTGGTGGGGAATGCAAAATTTAAACAAAGAAGAGTTTCAAAAATTAAATCCATTTTTAAATGAGTGTTGAGCAGCAGGAAGAATACAGAAAGAGACGTGGTCTGTAACAGACTCTGACCAGGATATCTGCTTTTTAAATCTTTTTATATTTTAAGAAAGTTCTTTTCACAGGCTGACAAGATTATCATAGAATTGTCTATCTGAAAATCATAAATGAAGTAAAGGACTAGTGGCACACACTGTGTTCAATGTTCTTGAGTCCAAAGGAAGCACTGAAATTTTCTTTTTAAATTTCTAACTATACAGAATTTTTTTTATCTTTAGCATTTAAGCCCAACCAGTTTAGCATTTAAACCCAGAACACCCATGTTTCTGAAGAAAACAAAAACTTTAAAAAATTTTAAAGCAATTTAAAACCATTATAGGACAATGCTCTTAAGCATACACACTCTGGCTTTTTAACTATCCACAAAACCAAGTTTACTCATTAAATGCAATGATGTCATTTCCTGTATATTTATGAGTAAATTAGAATAAAACATACCCATTTAAACTCATGTTCTCATATCATCATCCTCTCTTTAACGTTACAACTTTCATTTTTGCTGAGTTAAAGAAAATGTGACACTAAAAGAAATACAGGATAATAAGACTGGAGGTGAGAGACATATTAACATATGTAGACCTTGAAATTTTATTTAAAAATGCTAATTCCTCCCAGCTTATCCTTGAGTTAGTATCAGTGCCTCCAGGCTGAACAGATGAGAATGTTAATGCAGCCTTTTGTGCATCACTCAGTCCAGGTGAGAGTGTCCCTGCCCAGCTCAGCACCAGCCTTCCCAGGTTCAAGCACCCTCTCATTGTTGTCATTGCAGGAGACGGTTCCCTCAGTAAAACTGATCCCCAAAGAAATTATGCAAAGAACTTGAGCCAGGTTTTATAGAGTATTCAGTATCACCCACTCCAGACAAGCTACGAAGTTCTGTAACTCACAGGATTAGCATGACCGAGTAACAACCAATTACACGTATATTACCAAAATCACCCAGCTCCTTAAGCTGCTGAAACTCATCAGGATCCAAAAGATCAGTGGAGTGTTCACAAGGAGACAGAGGCTGCCAGGAGATAGGATGTGAGCCAGTGCTTGGTCTGACACTGAGTCACTGGTGGGCAGCTACTGGATAGATCTTCACTGTAAAATTTCTTTCCACTCCCTGCACAGCTCCTCTTGCAATGACTTCAGAAAACCTAACATTTCATCTGAATGCAAGAGACAAGGTTCTTTTCACAAATGCTTTTTAGTACTGGTTTTACTGCCTCCTTTCTGGAACCAGGAGGTGAGATGAGTCAAGATTCCGTTTCAAAGATACATTTTTTTTTACTTTTTTATTTAATGACTCTCTTTTGTGCTTCTGATTTCCATGCTGTGCTTCCTTCAAGCTCTTTCCCCTTCACTTCATGCTAGTCCCTGTCACAGCCCTAAACACCTATGCAATCAGATATTTTAGACTAAGCTTATTCTTTTCATAATTTCTCAATTTCCATGCTTTTTTTTTCTTCTCCTCACTGAGTAAACTATCATTTTTCTCTGGCAGCTGCTTCACAGAGTTTTTCCTGAGACATTTTTTGAGACATTTGCACACATCACTACTATTATACTCCTTGAAACTTAATACTAGGTTCTTTTAGTTACAATCAACCTTTGGTTTCTTAAAATTGCAAAACAAGCACAGTACATCTTGCTTTCATCCACCAAGTAAATTCAAAACTACCCATAATTAACTGGCAAAGAATCATAACTGAATGTTTGAAATAACCTGGCTAATCTGATATCATCCATTATACAAAGTGCTTTCCCCTTCATTTCAAGCTGCTTGAAGTAGGTATAAACATCCCCAGTAATACCATTGCCTCCTCATCCTTTGCCTTGAATATCCTGCTATATTCACAGTCTTCCTGCAAATAAGCTGCAGGGGACTGCCTAATTTTAATCAGAAATCTCTACTGTACTTTGCATATAACTGCACCCAAAAAAAACCCACAAGAGAATTCGACCTGCAGACAATCAGATAAACTTTTATTTCATTTTCATAGCCACTGAAAGCTAATCTTGAAATGGATAGCTTAAGAGCAGACATGCTTAATGTTGAGATACATACAGTCACCTTTCCATTTCTCAGGAAATCCCACTAAAATGGCCATCCTTTATCCCCTGCACTTCTAAAGTAAGTATACCAAGTAGACAGCTATATAGAAGTTTTGACTGGCTTAAGCTAGAGACAAGCTCAAGAATTTTGGAAAATTAAAACCAATATATTTATCAATTTACTCATGGGAAAAAAAATCTCTAAACATGCCCTAAAGCAGCAAAATAAAGCCCTGTTCAGTCAAAGCAAAAAAGATGACATCAAAGGTATTCAAGATATGCAAAACCTAAATTCTACTACCTAACCTCCAAAGACAAAATATTAAATCCTCAGCAGATAAATGCAGTGCAAGCCTGGCCCATTCCTTCTTGTCTGCAGAAGGTACCAATGAATTCATCTGCTCACTGAAAGGTGGATTTACAACCACACAGCCTATGAGGGAACTGTCTGCCGAAAAAGTACAGTTACCTCAAATAAAATAATAATAACAACATACGTCATTATTATATTAGCATGTTTGCTTGCCTGTCCTAGTGCATCTCCTCTTCCACTGCACAGAAAAAGGTCATGCAATATTTTGAGCAACAGGCTTCTATTCCATCACTTTTAGATACATTTTTGAAGCTCACTCTCTTTACTAAGCTACAGAACATCACTATTTAGAACACGTACAATAAACAATCCAATTTTCCTTAACAGATCCCTCATGACTGCAAACAAAAGGGCAGCTACTATTACCCAAAGAAAAATGCAAGCCAAATGGTGACTGTACATCAATTTTTATAGTGAAAGTTTTACATGAAATAAATAAATCCAGAAGACAAGTTCTCACTACAGAACACAGTACCTTCTGAAATCTGCTGAGCAATTCCAATCACTCCAAAAACCAATATCCTCAGACTCCAGTAAAGCCCCTTTCCACTTGTTTCACCAGGAAAAAGAATTACTCACCTACACAAAAAAAAACAAACCCAATCTACCACCCTGTTCTGACGGCCTTGATTTTACAATGCTTGAAGGAATTGTGTAAATCTTACCTAGCTTGCTGTCCAAACTTTGCACTCTCCAGGGGGTTTTTCTTTTATTATGTTCAAGAATTTATTTATCACTTTATTATTACATTTATTTAATCTTTAGCTTGCTCTGAAACTTAACAGAAGTTCTGCAAGTTTGTGTATTATCGCATCCTATGTGACTTTGTGAACCAAATCCAAGAAATTTCTCTCCAATGAAAACTGAAAATGATAAAGCAGCATTTTTGTTCAGTCATCAATATTTTAAAATATTTTTAAATATCTGTCCTGTCAAAATCACTGAAGTGTTATATTCTTTGCTGGTCTTTACAATAGTATGTAGTTTTATTGAGCAAAAGATAAATGCTAATAGAAAATTACATTTCTAATTTATCAGACAGTTCCAGCCCCCATGCAGCCTACAGACAACACAGTACTATGGTCCAATATGTTCCGTATAAGTTATGCTAGACTCCAAATTTCCACAAGGTAAGTGATAAAAGAAAAAACTACTTAGAAATGCAAGTGTTGCTGGTATATTTCGATCTACTGCAACAATACATAAAGATGTAGAATATGATTGTGTATTTCTGGACTCTTTCTGGCTCAGGAGATAAAAATAAAACTTCCCAAAGCTGCAACGGCACTTAAATTTTTATGCCAGCCAATGATCAAACTCACATCAAATTTAAGTCCCCTCAAAATAAGTTATAATGATTACTAAGTTCTCACCTATCCCTACCTGCTTTTTGGTAGGCAAGAGAGAAAAAATTTACAACCTTCAATCTGTTTCAATGCAAATGGTTTAAAATAAAATGTCTTCCCAAAAGGTCTTTTATCTTTTACCTGAAATGCTCCTCCACCCACATGTTGCTTTAGTTTCTAAGAGGACACAGAACAAAGTATACATATATTGCAAGGTCCTGCATGGGGCTGTACAAATTTCATTACTGCAGAAGTGAAAAAATAAATTACAATGATTTCCACTGAGGATTAATGAGTATGACAGGAAAAAAATGGGATTAAGGACCTACAAAATTTTACAACTCAATACAGAAATTTCTCTGCCCTGGGATAAGGAGCCTTGAAAATACAAACATATACGCTGCTGGATCAACAGTTAAAAAACAACAGGACGCCAACACAGGAAGTGTTTTGCATGTCACATCTTACATTTTACACATCCATCATTGAAAGAAATAACCATCCAATTCTGAAAAGAAACCCCAATCAATCCAAACAGAAGGAAGAGAAGACAGTGATGATTTCACTTTCCTTAGAACAGTTCCTTACAATTCAGCTTGCCCTGAGAGCAGCCACCTTCACAGCTGCACTACTCATCACCTTAGCCATGACACACCCACACAGCTCAAGCACAACACAAGGCAAAGAATACACAAAGACAAGCTGAAGAACACACACCACATCACTTCCTGCTCTAACCTTCTCACTCCAAATACCTTCACCATTACAACATTTTCCCTTCCCACCTCTCCCATTTCTTTTAGGATTCTTTCTTCTGCTTCTCCTGAGAAATCAGTATAATTTTTCAACCACAACGTTTATTAGGGAGCCATTACTGATGCCTGCAGAAGTGTTCAGTTGTACATTATTAGGGCTCTCAACTCTGGGAGAACATGTATTAATAAAAAATTTTAGGTTTAGGAAAGGTATTCCTCAGTGAACATTCAAGAACATTACTGGGTTAAAAATTCCTTTGACAAAATGATCAGTTTATTAATACTTAGTATTTTCAGCCATATAATAAAATAACCTTTTTTTCCAGCTGTTGTCTCCATCATCCTGTATTCAATAAATGTAAATTATTAATGGTTTACATCAGATTTAACTCAAAAATAAATATGTTGGCAAAATATTTAAGATGCAAACGAGACCTTAAACTTTATTCATTGTTACATATAGACACCAGCATGTGCACACACTGCAATGCTACTTTCATCAATGAAAAGCCTGCACAAAGCCTATTATAGATGGTAAAGTTAAGATGCTTCTGATTAAATCACAGACATTAAAGTCTAAAACCAAGGATGCAAGTATTTATTTTAGCTAGCTGGTCTCTCCAGGAAAAGTCATTAACATTTCTCCATCTTCAGTGTTATATTCAAAACCTTTCTCACATCATGAAGACTTACATTTTAAATACTACTTGGAGAATTCCATACACAGCAGGTAAGTGCTCACTCAGAACATAACAGAAAGAAAAGGAAAGGAAAATCCTATTCAACCATCACAACTAAGTTCAAAAAAGCTGCAGTTTAGAAGACTTACAGAATGATGGGCCAGGGAAACAAAAAATCTGGCTCCAAAAAAGCAAAATAAACTGGATAAGTAATTCCTACCTGAAATTATTTAACTATGCCTCTTAATTATACGTAACATCAGCATAAGTAGTGTGTGCATCACTCTGCCTCTACTGCATGTATAATTAAGGCAGGCAAGCCTTCCATCTAAGACAGTGTCAGATCTAAAAGGAAAATGAGCTTCTGTACCTCACTGACACTGTGTCTCAGACCCCAAAACCCACCTGCCATAAGCTGGCAAGGCAGAGCACGACAGCTTGGCACTCTGACACTTGCTCTTTGCCCCCTTCTTCAAAGTCACCAAGCACATAATGATTAAGAAAAGTTTCAGGGAAGTAAGCAGTAAACTTAAAATGCCTTTGTTCTGCGATTGTGTAAATGCATGTGTATCTTAGGTTTTCTAAAGAAAAAGAAACATTTGAATGTTGCAAGCATGTGTGTGGGATGCTGCCTGAAAGAATGTTATCCTAGGGGCCTTCTGTTTGTGTTATTAAGAATTGCCTTTAAAATAAGAAGTAATAAAAGTACAATATGTAAAAAAACAATGCTTCTCCAGGTTCTCCATATGTAAAAAAGCAAGTTTCTCCATTCTCAGGAAGTGCAGATTACTGGTAAGGAATATTTAACTTGGTAAAGAGATGATATCAAGTTGTCTGATACTTTATCAACATTCATCTGAACTGGGCAGATGTATATTTTTAACAGTTTCTGATACAACATCTTTCTATCTGCTGTATCTAACAACATTCTCTGTTTGTAACACATGTGCTTGTAATCATTTCCTGATTTTGCACAGTAGCTATAACACACTTCTTGCTGACAAAACATCTCAAGTCCACATTTATCATGTACATTTAGTAGTAGGTCATGTCCACAGTCATCAAATCTAGTGCAAATACATAAACATGCTTGTCCAAATACAAAAACATCCTCAGAGAACTCCCACCTTTCACATTTTGAGGATACAAGCCTTTGCATCATTTGCATCATCAAAAAGAACACCTCTGGAATTGATAAATCTTGATCCAAAGAGCTGATGCCACAAGTAGATTTAGATGATGTCAAACTACCTGTTAAATGTCTGCTTCTGAAAAATACAGTCTGGTCTTAAGGACAAGGGAAGCATGCCATTGGGTTTCTTTTTTTTTTTTTTTTTTTTTTTTTTTTTTTAAGGACAATACTAATCTGTCAAAAGAGTTTTTGACAATGAGAGGCTTTTATCTCAAAGCCACAGGCCTAACAAGCTCATCTGCATTACTTTCAAAATCCAAATAATGACATTTTTAAATGATAATCCACTTAGTTTTCTCTTTCTAAATCTTCTGGAATTGGTTAGCTGCTGCCTAATGTGATTCCAGAGCCTGTCTTCTGGTATACAAATACCACTCTATCTTCAGCTGCAAAGCTGTGATATCCAAGTTCAAAAGCAGTTTGAATAGACATCTTCAAGTAATAGGCCAAAATATAAGAAGTCTTATTTTCCAAACCTGAAATTAATGTTGGAAAGTAATGTTTTTCTCTTCACTAAACTAATCCATCTGCAGCACCCAACAGGAGGGAAAAAATCATACTCAACTGTAAAAACTGCAGTTAATTTAGCATATTTATATGTAATGGAGAAGGAAAATTATATTTCTTGTTTAAATATTATGATACTATTGCATCCTTCTTCCTCCTGAAGCTTATTATAAAATATCACTTTCACTTTTTTTTTTTTATATCTAGAACGAGAAACCCAAGCAGACTTTTGATGCAAAATATTCATTAAGTGTAACAGGTATTACATAAACACAACATTATGCAAAGCCATTACCTGCACATGGCAATGCTACAGACAGAGCCAAGCCTGAAGGCGTTGGTTTACACCCTTCTAAAAAGGGCATTCAAGACTCTTAATTTCATTTTGGACAAACTTAGTCTGAAGTTACTTTTAATTCAGTAACAAAATCTATTAATTTTAAAATCAGGTCTACTCACCTGTGGAATACGAGAGGCACTCTAACATGGTTCTTACAAAATACTGTTCCATGTTCTGTGAAAGACACCTTCACTCTACTACATCACCCACAGCTCCTGTTTTCAAGGAGTAGCATTGATACTCTCTTCTGTTCTGTGGCTTGAAGAACAACCCCGTGCTTTGCAGGCAGCATCATTTGTCACAGGGAACCCACAGCCAGAGAGAACCAAACCACAGAGGGAAAGCAGCAGCTGCCAAATCTCCCAGCCCCAGCACGGTCCTGTACTCAATAATGTTTACTGAGGGCTGAAGATACATTTTCTCCACTTCAAAATCAACATTCTGCCCCTTGAACCAAAAGCTTCACCTGAAGGCTTAAAACGGAGCATCTTATGTGGTTTGTTGCATCCACGTAAGAGCATTGCATTTCTGCTGCCACTGCTGCTCCACAGGCTGAACCGATGTCACCAGTCAGTAGGATTTTCATAAGGTCACCCTAATTTTTTTTAAAATCTAAACATAAAAGTGACGAAATCCCAAAGCAACTCTCAGCACTATGAATGGTAATGCCAAGACTGACAGTACTGAGCTCTCGGTTGCCGTTTGCTAGCTCGGGGTCACTAGGTGTCCCTGCTGCCACCTTCTCCTGTTCCCACACAGTAATGATCCCCACCCAGCTGTCAAGACAGCCACCATTTGCAGCAGCAACCTTACACCAATCTGGAGCAACCCCGTTTTTACAGACATCTCTAAGTGGCAGCAACTAAATGAACAGCACAAGCAACTGACTGCAGCACTTCTTAATCCTGTTACAAGCATCACTCAGAGTGTAGCATGAATTAACATTAATCAGCTCTTCAACAGCACTAACCTTATTCCTGCTACAGCAATTGTAGCAACAAAAAAAACAACTTGCCTAGACCTTAGCAAATTGCCAAAATTGCTCAAACCTGCCATAAAGTAAGAGTTTAGACGGATCTCACAGGCAGATATGAACAGCTCAATTCATCACATTAGCATCATCAATTCATCATATTAATTGCTTTTATTTTAATGAAATATATCTCACAATAGTTTTATAATACTGGCTGATGAAATGTTTAAACTAGCTCTTAATACCACCCAAGTGTTACTTCCTAGGCACTATATTGAGATCCTATATTTCAGTTACAAATAGCCCACGTTTAAGTTATTACAGACTCAAGTCAGTAAAATTGAGGTTCTTCAAGAATATTTATTTAGGGATTGACTATAGCCAAAGCAACAATATTCCAAAATCCATACTGCTAATTTTCTTACAACGCTATGACAGCTAATCAGTCCTAAACAATGCCAGATTTTAACTAAAACCCACGTTCATACACTCATCATCTGCAAGACAAATATGGTCTCTCAAGATCAAGAAGAAAATTCTAGTAGGAATCTGCTGAATCATTGCAGCTCTCTGAAACGTCTTCCACTTAGTGACCAGGTCCTCTGTTTTATTAGTGTCATTAATTTTTATTAGTTACTAATGAACTACAGTCATATTTTAAGTCATGACAAGTGCTAAACCAAAAGAAAAAAAAATTAAGAAATATGTATTTTGGAACAAGGGGATGAAAAAAAACCCAAACAAACACACTGAGAGCAGTTTTCCTCTCTTGTCAGATTCTGCTTAAGATGACTGCACCAGCCCAAAATCCCAAAATTTCATTGTTCTTTTTCATAACACCCAGTAATCTGTCAGCTCTCAAGATGAGAACTAGCATAACACATTCAGATTCAAGGAAAAGTTAAAATGAGACCTTACAACTGTTATGCAAACTTACTGTATAAAATTAAGCGATCAAAATCAACTTTTCTGAAAATTAAGACCTTAAGGCTTCTGTTTATAATGCCATGTTCAGACAGCCTCACAGTAATATGAGATATTTGCAAGACATTCCAGAACAAAACCTAAAATCAAGTCTCTAAAAACAAGACCAAGATTACGTAAATCCATTTTATGTGCCTGCAGTCAGACAAGAGTAGACTAAGGAGCCAATCTAATTAAATGGAGCTTTTTTCTTCCTTACCAGAACAACTCAACCACATGGATATAGGAAGGACAGTAAGACAGGGGGTAACAAAGTTACCACTTACTACACAACAGGTTTATGATGGTTACTTCCTGAGCTGTAATAACTAGTTATCAATTAAATCATTCACCAAGAATTACATGAAATTCTAATTATATAAAGAAGAAATGTCTTGTCTTGCTTTGCTTCACTTATCTTTTTTTTATTTCATGCTTCAACAACTTTGTTTAGTTCTGATTATTCAAATATATGAAAAAAATTTTTCTTCAGATCTTCTCTATAGTGAATGCAAATACAGCATAAGAACGCACAGCAAACATTCTTCATGCCCAAAATATCCCCAAGAGGCAGGGACATCTTAGTATCATTCTGCATATGATGAACAGACATTAAGCTATAGATTTTCACTTTCATTTCCGTTTGTGAAGGTAGCCATGTTATATTAATGGTTTTGTGTAATGTAAGCACACACACAAAGTACACAAATAAACATTTAATTAGTTTGTAAACACTAATAACAAGGTGAAAACTTAAGCATGCTTCCCATTTGCTTTGAAGAGGGAGTAAATTATGACCAAGTAAAAAATAGAGACAGCCTGTGCAGAAATACATGCAATACATACATAGCACTAATATCTTATAATATAAAGTAGCATTTTTACATTTTAAAAGTACAAATAGAATAAACCCTATATCATTAAGCTCTTTAACAAAAGAGAGAAAAAAAATTGGGTGTTCTTAAAGATATCCTTAGTAACAACCAGGAAGTCAAACAAGCAAATGCTCTGGGCAGTTCTTTAAGAGGTTTACACCAGAAGCCAATGCTGCCACTACTGATGTAAATTTAAGAGCTGTCTAATTTGGGATGTAATGTGCCAGAAAATAATTACCATAAACCAATTCCCTACCTATAATTCAATAAACTACTGTTACCGAGTGATAAGCCTTCACCACCTTCCCAAAGCTTACAGAGCTCTCACTTGGGATTCCCTGTGCGCTATGCAGTACGTGAGCAAACCTGATAAAACTGGGACATGCACCAGATCTACTGGGCATGACACACACAGCAAGTCTAGTCTGTCCCAGGCACACTATATAACCTAAAAGTAACAAGCTTAGTGTAGTCCAGTCTATTCTCTGAGCCTGGGGAGGTTTTTTTGCCCAAGACCTGCAGGCATCAAATAATCTCAGACAAACAGCTGATTTCCTATAATGAAACTTCCAGATGACAAAAGAAGTTCAGATAAACTCAGATATATGGTAGCTAAACCTCTGGATCAATCAGTTCATAAGTGAGAAACAGTGGAAAATAGTTTGAAAACATTCTTTTGTAACATAAATTAAAAGGTTTTCCTATTCAGCTCTTCTGCCACTGCTAACACAGCAGCAAGGTAAAATAATCTGGTTTAAGTCAGAGCTGACAAATCCAAAAAAGAAAACAGACTTGAAAATCTTCTGTGTTATATGAGTGACAGACAATCATTTCAGATTAACTGCATGCTGCTTTGGAGTTGGTTTAGTTTGGGTTTCTTTGGGGTTTTTTTGAGCGATGGTGTGGGGACAGAAGGAGGGGTTGGTTGACTGTTTTTGAATTTTAAGCATACACTTTAACCATATCACTTGCTTAAATATGTAAATATATAACAAAGTATATACAGTAATTTCCCCAACAATTTATGACCTAACCATTCCCAGAAGCCTCTTTAGCTACCTTTTAAAATATATCACGCGGAACAAAAGTGGTTAACTAATAAGAGGAAAGCCAATGTCTTTGCAAATCATTTGATGGGTGAAAGTATGGGTGTTAACATCTTTGAAATGGTCTTAATGCCTCTACTGACTGTGGGCAGCAGGTTCATTACAGAGCCCCGGCAGCTTGGCTCCTGAAACAACAAAGTGGGACTGCACAAGCCTGAACTTCTAAACTTTGGGGTAAAATGGTAGGTTCAAGGGGGTAATATGGGGTAGGCAGTTCAGGAAGGCTGTACCCTCCAAGTACCTCAGCAATGGGGAAAGGAAGAGGGCAACATGCAGCAGGGAGTTTGTGATAAAAGGAGGCTGCGGCCTCCAAAACCTCGAGAGAGAAAAGCCCGCAGGTGTGTGCGCCAGGGGACTCTCCCTTTATTTAAGTGAAGTTACAGGACTCTGTCTCGTTTTTGGAAACAAACCACGAGTGTTTGTGGATTTTCTTGTCAGTAACTATTTGGGACTAAAGACATTTTTGCAGTTTGGGACAGGGTTAAGCATCCATGCCATGGGGATGTTGTGTCCTCAACTTTCACCTTATTTGACCAGACAAACTAATCCTCTTCATACCAACACAGGAGATTAGTGCTTCAACAAAACCAACAAAATACCAACAGGAGTAAAACTGCCTGTATCCCCAGCACAAAACCAGTGATTTTGAAGAGTCAGTGAAAAGCACTTACCACACCAATTCCTTCAAAAGCAAATACTGCAGTCCCAAAAAACAGTGGGTATTTCTTCCAGCCAACCACAGGTGGCAGTTTCCGAGGATCCGCTAGATCCTGAAAAAAAAAAAGCAAAACATTGCATTAGCTCTTCCTACAATTTTGACTGATGCATTATGTTATTCGAAAGAAAACTCACTACATGTTGACAGTGGTGTATATGTTGCTATTTACAATTCCTAGTTTTCCTGCCAAACCTAGTCCTTTATACACATTTATAGCCACCTTCCCACACAGAAACTTGCAGATGTATTTATTCTAGGTTCTATCACTGTCATCACATTTAAAGTATCACACTGGTGTGTATCAGGGAGTATGAATTAAAACAGAAGGGAAAATGCACATCTCAAATTTTATCTTCCGCAAACTTCTTAGTGTACTGCTCTTTCTAACCTGCTTTCATACTGCACAGATATTCTTCATAACCAAAAGGGACACTAAAAAAAACATCTCTTTAATACAAGCCAAAGTTCTGCAGAACAGTTAATTACTATCTTAACCAGGTTTTTTTCATAATTTCTCCTGCTTCCTTGCCCAGTCTATACTCTTATTGCCTTTCTCCCCAAGCTCCACTTCCCATTCATCAAAATATATATTTTCATTATCTTAAATTAAGATGCCTCAAATATGAGATAAGGCTGCCTTTCAGAAATTGTCAGTCAGTATCTATCTATCAGAAACCAACTGCCACATTCAACAAACATTACTTGCCACACTGAAAAAAAAAACAGATAATAAACTTTTTTTATACTCACTCTAACAATATACTGGTAAATAATCACCAGGCTGACAGCCATGGACAGATTGGCAAGCAGTGAAAGCAAGGACAGGCTCTTAAGGTCACGAATGAAGACCAGGAGGACCAGGAATGGCAGGAAGCACAGCATGTATATTCGTAAATCAGTATTCCTTTTCTCAGAGGAGCTGCTAGTGACACTAACGTTCATGGGAGCAATTTTACTTTCCAAGAACCCTTCATGGACCTTTATTAAAACAAACAAACGAAACAAACATGTTAAACAGTGGTAGCAGTGAGGAAAGGGTCACATTGCTTTTTCCTACAGGGAAGTTTGTCTCTCTGCTCCACCTGGTGAGTGACAGGAATTTTGAGATCACGGTACTCAGTGCAGAGGGGAAGACAAGACACTTCCAACAAGTGTTTCATACTTAAGGCAAATGATGAGATGAGGGCTTGAAAGCACCATTACCTCACCACTGACTAAAGAGGAAATTCACACACGCAGTTTAGATCAGAGTCCTTTCAGAAAGGAAAGGACTCTGATCTTAGGAGTTTGAATTTTCCTAGGGAGAGTAAGTGGGTTAGATGATAAAATGCTATTGCACCTGAGTTCAGTGCCTAACAACCTTATGCCTTCACCATGCACATCAGAGCAGCATACATAAAAAATAATGTTAGCATATGAACATGCCTGTCTTCCATTTAATTCAAATGAATTTTTTTCACTCTTCACTTTTTTATTAATGAACATTAACTCAACTTTAAAAACCATGAGCTCAGAGAGAATTCTGAGTCCTCTATCTAATAAACTGATACAAATTAATGCCTATAAATTAAAAGTAGTACACAATGTGAAGGTGCATTAGGTTTTTTTGTACATAACATTACAACAGCTGCATGTAGTGCAAATCAGAAGACTGAGTTTGGAACTATTCATGACTATCACTGCTTCTTTTGGGAAAAAGTCAGTGTGGCTGCAATTGCCAAAAATTTGTTTTGTGGAAATTTACACAGCCATCTGTGCACACCACAATCAAAACACACAGAGCTGGTGGTTATTCTGCTTGCTGCAAAACAAGAACAGTTCAATTTGTTTTAGATCTCATCATGCTTAGGTTTCCCTTAGGTATCCTTTTCTTCTCTACCATTACATTCACCGTCTTACAAATTAGCCTATGACTGTATTTAATCTGCTCATCCTGCATAAAGCCTTTGGCTTGATGGCTACAAAAATATACCTAGACAGTGAAAAAAAATCTTATAGCACAGAGAGAAACAAAAATGCTAAACTGATGTATAACTGAAATAACTTGCTTGATTTTCATTGTTTCAAACAATCCACAAATTCAGAGAGGATTAACTTAAAACTATTCTGTATGTAACCAAAAGCACTGTACTTTTTTTTTTCTCCTGCAGTAAAAAAGGAAAAGCTGAACGATACAATTCTGCAAATGCACTTCTAAGAACCACAAAGTGATTTGAGCACATAAACCCTCTGGTACAATAAATATTTAGCCCAGCATGTCTTCAATTTTTACAAATATCTGTAGCCTGATGAGCTATTAGAAAAAATTAATAAAACATTTATTCCTCAAAAAACCCAAACCAAACAAAAAACTAGCAGGCAAGATACAGTTCAGGTTCTAAAATACATTTTTACAATACCACAGTATAAATCAGCTTCTACTCAAACAATTCCAAGCATTCAAACACTTCAGTCTTCTCTTAAAGACAGAGGCATTCCCTCAGTACACATAAACCCCATTAGAAAGTGCCTGAAGTCAGAAATATTTTTTTCTTATTACCACCACAAATTCCAACTAAACATTCAACTGGATTTTACTGGCTCGTACAGTTGGAAAATGCAGTATACAATACTCTATAAAATTATATTCAAATTTTGGCCTACTATGATAAGCCACCCTGATGATGTGTGTGATGAGATCACATCTCTACATTGTGTTAGGTAACTGTGGTCATACAAAATAGCCTTTGTGTAATTATCTGCCTTTTACTTTCACAAGAGTACTGAGGGAAGCACAGAGAAAGAACATACTACAGCTACACACAAACTCTCCACAACCTCCATCAGGTGAATGGATACTGATGCACAATCAGCAAAACAGAGATGACTAAAATTCTCAGACTGTGCCTCCCTGGTCCTACATTCCAACCTCCCATTTGCACCTTTCAGAATGAGTTATACTCCTGCAATAAATCACAACACTATAACCTGCTTTACAGTACAGTAAGTGTGGTAACCCTTCTCCCTACATTGTTCCCTGCTCCAGAATTCTCTGGAAAAGGAAATGGAGGCCAAACAGATTCTCAAAAACTTCATGACTTGCAGGAGCCTGTAGCAGGTCCTGTTTCTTGAAATGCAGTTTAAAGAAAGAAGTCAGGGTATCCCACAGTCTAGGTGGGAGAGGACAAAATTAAAAAGATACAAATGATGAAATTCTGAACCTGCTCATTACAGATTACTATTCTGCATTAACCAGATTTGCAGTCACAGCTGTCTTTAGTCTGAGACAGGAACGGCACCTACTTCTTCTATGTTTTTTTACAACTTTCTCTTGTCCTCCCATTTGATCTCACCAAGTACAGAACTGACTTCATTTTCTAGACAAACCTTCTGTAGTCCTGGCTGCTCCCAAGACCTCCAAAAGCCATTTCTTTTCCAAGGTGAACAAGCCCAGTTTCCCCAGCTCTCCCAGGATAACTGCCTCAGCCCCAATCATTTCAGCATGGCTCTCCTAAACTCACTTCAGTCTGTCAACAGCATTCCAGTATTGAGGATACCAAAACTCAGCAGATATGGTCTAACAAATGGGTAGTAAGGGATGACAATCACTTCTCTCCATCTACCAGCAATTCTTCTGTTCATACAACCCAGGATGCTGTTGCTTTCAGGGCACATTGCTGGCTCTTCATCATGACCACTACCCCCTGAATCTGACCACACAAACAGCTTTATTTCCCCCACTGCAGCTAGTTGTCCGTTCATCCATCCGTCCATCCCATAACAACCTTACTTGGATACAAGGATATTGTCAGAGACAGCCTGGAAAAACTTGCTAAATTCAAAGTGGCATCTAGTGCTTTTGCATCATGTACAAATTGAGACTCATGGACAGTTATACTGATAAAAATGCACAGGAGGACACAGTTTATTCCCTTTTGTGGACATATATACCTTTAAATCAACTTTGTATCAAGAGAGCAGCTTTAACACCACCAGTCAGAGCAGTACCACTTACGGGTTTAGGCAACACCAGAGAAAATATCCTGCAAAGGTGGATTTTGAGATGTGACAAAATAGGGAAATAGGGATCCTATACATTAACTCAGAAGAGACACACATCAGATAAGATCCAGCAAGGGTTAATCTTATGGAAGCACTAAACAAACAGGCAAAAGGTACTGACAGGTAGAAGAAAGTTGAGTTGGAAAGCAAAATGCAAAGCTACAGAAAGTAAGGATCACTACTCTCTCTCTTAAAATGGAGCAATGGCTGTGGGAGATCTGACAGCAGAGTAGCAAAGGAAAACTCTAATGAACATGAGATTATACTGGCTTTTTTAGGCTAACATCATCATGACTTTGAAAGTACTTTCCTAAATTTTGCTTTGAAAAATTGATCAGGCAACACTTAAAACTGTTCCAAAAGTACCAAAATACAAAACAGCAGGAAGAATTTTTGATTTTTAAACTTTTTCATGTGCTGTTTAGATCCATGCAAATCTACTGCTGATTGTGTTAGGATGGACTATGACACAGTTCCTATCTAACCTAGTCTCCTAAATATTAGAATCAGTATTACCTCAGATTCCTATTCTGGACAATAATCACTTTCAATCCTCTGCTGCTCTCTGCTAGTGCATTACTGCATATGGCAGTCATGCTGAGCCAAGAACAGCCAACACTCCATGTAACTGTCTTTGTCCTGAACAAAGCAACGTGATCTGGTGTCAAACATTTCCCCAAACCACATGAGGAAATATCATTATGGTTTTAGAAAGGAAGCACACAGACACTGAAGTCACTAAGCATAGCGATGCCCCCAGACAAAAGATTTCATCAGGAGTTACTTCAGTTACTCAAGCATTAATTTACCATGCTGGTGTGATGTCCAAAAAAGTTTTTTTCACTCATTTACACAGCCCAAGCACAGCATTCACCAACTTCAGCTGAATACAAGATCAAACATTGTGCAAATATAGATATCAAGTTCCTTCTCCACTCAGAAAACTAATGCACAATTAGAGGCTGCAAAAAATTCAGCTGAAACAATGAAATGTTTCCTTCTGACAGGAACTATCTCAGAAGCAAGAAATAATTCCACGTCCTTAGTCTCTTCAACTGAGACCAGTGCTTCCTTGCCTGTATCCCAAACCACACTCTGTCATGCAATTTTATGGACTTCTCAACATCTAGTGACCTCAAAACAGCAGTCCTTGAACTCACTGGTTCCTCCTAATTTCTTCCTTACTTAGCTCAGAGCAACAGCCAGCGCAACACACAAGGCCAGATCTGGGACAAAATCAACACGTTATCACAGAGATAAAGATTGTATTATAATCCTGTAATTTTGCATGAACAGGCCAGACAAATGTTGCACAGCTAATTGAGTTCTGGCACTTCCCTGCAACTTAATACCATACTTTTCAGCATTTTTAACACATCCAGTTTTATGACTAAGCACAATTTTCAAAGTTTTGTGAGGTTTTTCCCTAAAAAAATGGAAAAACCCCAGCATTCCATCAGTAGCATTGTATGCTTCTTCAGGGTTATCTTCAGGGTGCTAAAGATCTAAAAAAATGGTCACAAAAAGCAATAATGTGTTTTCATTTCTTAGCTTTATCAGCAAACAATGAAAGAGGACACTTCTGCAGAGAACTCAGCAAACATTCATGAGAAAGCTGATAAATTCTCTTTCACTAAAAAGGGTGGGTGGTCAGGCATAGGAAGAAGTTCTCCAGGAAAGTCTTGGAACCACCACCCTTTTAAGTGTTCAAGAAATGTGTAGATGTGGCAATTGGGAACATGGTTTATTGATGAACATGGTAGTATTGGTTGATCTTGATAAAAATCTTTGCAAAACCAACCCACATATTTCCATGACTTTATGAAATGTCAAGACTCTTGACACAGGGTCTTCTGCTGTCCAAGCAGGAAATGCAAAGCAACTATGGCATGAAAGAGGACCATGTTTTTTTGAGCACAGGTTCTTTTTTCTATTCCTGTGTGTTCCTTCCCTAGCCTTCCTGCAGTCAGTCATCAAGATTTTTTTTCCAGCTTTACTGTTCTCCAGTCTGAAACACTTTCACCCAAAAGCCTCTTATTACATCCTGACAGTTAACCAGAACTTTTGTTACCAGTCTGAATTTCTTTGGTGCTCCTGAAAAATATTTTTCCTTAGGGAAATCTTGATTTGCTATTCAATATAACTGAAAATAGGATGTTGCAGCACAGTGTCTGGGAAATGCTAATGTAAAATCTCAGTATAAGTTTCCACCAGTTTCAATGGGCTTAATTTGCACACATCAGCTTGCAAATATGATCAGCAAAGTACAGATTATAATGCAGATGTATTGGTCAAGGTGTCCTATTAGTACTATTTTTACTACGCTTTTCCTTTATCTCCGTTCTCCCCTTTCTGCTCCCCTACTCCCCCACCTTCCCCATCCTTTCCCTACCCCAAATCATTAGAGATTTAGGCTGTACCAATTTTTGTTCTTTGGTGCCCTCTACGGGACTGATTTCTGCAATAGAACATTGCCAGGAAGAAACAAACCAGAGTTCTCCCTCACAGAGGAGCAAGCACAGGGCAGTCCAAATCAAGTACATTTGGAAGTGGAACTTCAGAATTGCTACTGACTTTAATTCACCCATCCATCGGGTCCATGTTATAGGTCTCTGCAGCTGCTGCTTTTGCAGCAGATGCTGTCCTGTAAGAGCTTTCAAATTTTTCCTTAGGAAAGCAAAAAGTTTCCTGAAAAACATTTCACGGGTTTTTTTTCCAAATCTACAAAAGCCAAGGTCAGCAAGTATTCTGTCTCATCTTTTGCCTAAGGCCACAGCATATACATAACCAGCTGATCAGGTAAGTATTTGATAAGAAAGGCTTTAATTTAAACTTACATTACAAAGCATGCATTAAAGATCTCATTTCAGAAGGCCAGCAAAATGACATCAGATAATATTTTTAGCTTTAGAGACAGATTCTGAAGGTAGGAGTGTAGTTTTAAAGGCTGTTGGTTTTTTCCTCTCACAACACACAAATTACAGAGTACCCAACTTCCAAATACACAAATTTGCCTAATTCTGATAGATCTTCATCCACAGTACTTGGAACACTTCTTAAACACTATATAAATACTCATGCACAAGGGGATGAAAAACCCAAACTATCTTTTATGTGCTAACTGCCAAAGGGGACACCCTTCTTCCCAATTAAATTAAGGTAAGCTATGCCAAGACACCTGTTGCCTACCTCAGGGTAGAGTAAGAATCCATATGGACAATTAATGCTCAGAAACCTACCACACCTTATTCTTCACTTCACTACTCACAGGAGCATACATAGAATCAGAGAGTTACAGAAAAGTTTGGGTTGGAAAAGACTCCCCAAGATCACTGAGTCCAACCTTTGACCAATCATCACCTTGTCAACTACACCATGGCACTGTGTGCCTCGTCCAGTTGTTTCTTGAGAACACCTCCAGGACTTCACCACCACCCCACCTAGTCTGATCTAATGCTTAACAAACTGCTGCATGAAGAAATTCTTCCTGATTTCCAGCCTGAACATTCCCTGGCACAACTTCAGGCTATGTCCTTTCATTCTGTCACTGGCTGACTGAGAGAAAACGACAACCCCCACCTGGCTACACCCACCTGTCAAGCAGTTGCAGTGAGTGATGAGGTCATTCCTGAGCCTCCTTCTCTGCACGTGTAACACCCCCAGCTCCCTCAGTCGCTCCTCATATGACTTACTCTCTAGTCTCTTCCCCAGCTTCACTGCTCTTGCCTGGACTCACTCCAGCATCTCAATGTCTTTCTTGAAGTGAGGGGCCCAGACCTGGACACAGAACTCAAGGTGCTGCCTCACAAGTGCTTTTATGGATACAGGCCCAGATTCAGACTCATTAAGCTTTATGACAACTGACTAACCACAGTTTCCTGAGCAGGAAACACAGCAGAGCACATTGGTAGTGTCCTGGAAGTGTAAAAAGAAGAGAGAGCACCACAAGCTCAACATGCTTGTGTTTGAGCATCCATCCTGTGCTGGCTGACCCTCCATGGACCATGAGCTCAGACACACAAACTGCTGACTGCAACTGCCAAGTGTGCCCCGAGGAAGGACCAACACCCAGCAGGACCCCATCAACAGAATTCCCCTATGAGAAAGAGCTTGGAAGGACTGGAGGGCAAGAGACAAGGTAAATGAAAGCAGGAGCAGTGTCACAAAAGCGCCAGGCACGGTTTTGTTTTTGTTTGTCAGTGGATGGCAGTCGGGAAGAAAAGGGGTAGCTGGGTTTTATTAAAAGGTTTGGGGTTCTTACAATGTGTAAAGGTGTTTATGGTTGTGGGGATCCATTTGCAATGTTTAGTTGACTTCAGCAACTTCAGGCATAAAACTTGAAAGAAAGAGATGTGATCAAATGCAAAGCATTCACAGAAGAGCAAAAACAATTTCAAGATTACATCATGTCTCCCCTCTGTTAGATAGAGGGGAGAGAGGATAAAAATATTTAAAAATATAAAAGGTGTCCACAAATAGACAAGAATAAATTACATATAGCTAGAACACGAAAAAAAAGAACTTACAATATCAGTAAGAAATCTGAAGCTTCTATAAAGAAGCAGCTGTCTAACAGATAAAGAAAGCATTGGAAGTGACTACTGAGGAAGCTGTAGAAATGTCAATGTCAGGCATTTTTTGGAACAAAAATCAGGATTCATTTAGATACAGTGGATTCTGTGAATAGAAGGGACTAAACAAGAACCAAAAAAAAAATTTCCAGTTATGCGAAAAGGATAAAATATGCCCAGGAGTTTGGAGAGAAAAAAAAAGGAAGTCAGCAGAAAGCCTAGCAAAAAAAATATTTCTGGGACAACTGGCTCCTATACCATTTTATGCCTTATTTTCCATCATTTCCACAATTAATTTTTAAACTCAACAAGTCAGAAGGAACTTTCACAAGAGCTGAATTTAGTTCACCTTGCTCACTGCCCCTTTTAACCAAAAGCTTTATAGGAAATAAAAGTGAGGGAAAATTAATCTAAACCCATAACTGCTTTCATATGGCAGCATTACTCACTTGTTTCACGTTTTCTGCCAAGAACACAACATAAACGCCACAAAATCCCAGCTGTGTTATCACTAGGAAAAAGTCCACAATATACCTGAGGAAGAAAAAGCAAAACATACATTATATTTAAGATCCAAACAATTATCCCATTGCTACCTAATATTACTGCTCCTTTTTAGAGTAGTCAAATGCTAGACTCAAATGCCACATCAATCTCACAAGCAGTGCAGTGCAGGTTCCTCCTCTGTCAAAACAGGGTGGTGATCACTGAAAGAACACTGTGGCTCAGACTGTTTTTGGAAAAAGTGATACACAATGGTGGCCTGAAGACAGACTGTAATGAAATTCTGCTAGAGTCAAGAACAGAGCAGAGATCTGTCCCAGAGAATGGATTTGTGGCAGCACAGAGTCTCTGGAGACCCCATTTGAGGCTTGTAACTCTTTGGTGCAATAAAAAATTATATATCGGAATATTAAAAAGATCTATCAGAATTATATATAATCATATATCAGAACAAACCAATTTTCCCTCTAACTGAGCTCTGCTCCATCCCTGTGAAGTCATCACAATACATCCTAAAACACCAGCCCACTAGCAAGATGCTGTATCCTTGAAAGTAACAGGAATATAAAAAATTCTTCCACAAGTGAGGTAAAAACCATTTTAAATTAAGGCTGAGCAACATGTGTGTTTCAGATTCACAATTTCACTACTGTGCAGTCACACCATAAACTCTACAAACAGCAACAGATGGCAAAGAAAAAAAATGTGCTTTTTTTGTAAAAGAGGGATAAAATATTTAACAGACACAACAAGCCATTTATATCGTCATCTCATTCTTGCAAAAACAGTAAATATTTCTTCATTATTTGTATGTTGTATTTAAACAGGAACCAAAGAATTGTTTTGCTACCTCTCAGAATACATACATTAAAGTAATTATCACTTGCAGTGTCAACCTGCAATGCAGAGAAATGTTGGGAAAAGAGTATGAAAACTTAAACTACTTCACTGCATTAGACAACACAGAATGCATTTCTGGTTATAACACATTTCTTCATATATTACTAAACAGAATTCATTTTCTTCAGAGCTCTTGTAAAACTGAAAATTGATATACCTAATAAAGTCAGACATCCTCCCATCTCACTATTACCAGCTGGCAGGAGGAAATAACAAATAACACTGCATAAGAGCATTTTTAAGAAAGGTAAAATCTTAGTAAAATAGACATCTCCTAATCATTCCAAGTGTAGCCATTAACTTTTAAAAATTAATTTACTCAATTAAATTCTAGTTGAAACTTACCGGCCCCAAGAAGCTCGTTTCTGAAGAGCAGTCAGGGGCCCCACTTCCATTGCACAGCTGACTGTATCACTATATCCCAGGGAGGACTTCTTCATCCTGAAAGAAAAAAGTGAAGAAATAACAGAGTTACCAGAAACTATGATGACCCAGAACCCTACTTTGACAATACTGTCGGTCTTCCATGATTATAACAGGTTGTCACCTGTGGTACCACACTGCTGCTGAATTTCAGAGGTATGGTTTGGGCTCCTTTACTGCAGGAAGGGCTATTTGACACTCTGCAACAGGAGAAACGCAGTGTTGCTTCCCCCCAGTTCAACAGTATTAAATGTGTTTCTTAAAAAACAGGGGTCTTTTCTGATAAGCTACTCCAAAATCATATTCTTATTATACGAGCTTAAGAAATTAATTTCAAATCTAAAAGTCACAAAGAACTTAAACAGAATTCAAGTCTTGTTGCATAAACAGTTAATCACAATTGATTCAATGATGCCATTTCAGTCATCAACTTTAAAGACCATTCAAAACTACACAGGAAAAATTCAGGAATGACAGGGCCCGTTCATAGTACAATATCATATTAATCTGGTAAAATAGATTTTCCAGCTACAGGGACATGAATAGTTTTGTGATTCTACTCAGTTCAAAAGTTCATTGCATTCTGAAACATGAGACCCTCCCACTGTTTCTCTTTAACACTTGACAGTACAATAAAAATGTTTAATGAAAGTCACTATTAATCAAAATACTGTGTCAGTCAAATCTGAGTAACTGCTTGCCCACAGTACTGCACGTTTCACTTGGAGGAATATTTATCTGCTCAACAGCATCATTTTAACACATTCCTTCAGCACTACAAATTCAAAGAATCAAGCTGCCCCAATTCAGAGCATAGCTATCATTACTAGGCACACACTAAAAATTTGAGAAGATTCTAAACTGACAGAAGAAACTGCTACAGCACCAGAGTATTTTTTAGACCAAAAATCACAAAAAAAAGAGGAATTAAAAAAAATTACTTCAAACTCAGCAACTGAATAAGTAGTTCCACATTTACCTCTGACAGAGAGAGTGGCTGCAACGTACCAAGATGTGCATACAGTGAACAGATATAACTCCTATCAACACAAGGCTGATTGGTCCAACCTGGTATGGAAAAAAAAAGGGATGACACAGCAGATACAAAAATTTTGGCAATGACAAATAAGAAGCATTGAGTTTTTCAGGACATATATCTGTAAATTATTCTAGATTATTTTTCTAGTCTATGACAAAAGAATTCTTACCACAATGCCAGCATTTTTTATTGCAAGAGGAAGACCAAGAAGCCCAGTTCCAATGTTCCCCTTGAGGAGGTGAGTCAGTGTTTGCACAAACCTGAGGATAAAATGTCACATTAGAAGTACACATGGATGGGGTAGAGGGCAAAAACAAAACCTCACCTTTTCTCTATAATAAAATGGTAAGTTTCAAGTTAAAATTTACATTGGTCCAGCTATTTTAAAGGAAGTGCAACACATTCAAATAATGTTTTTATTCATCCTTACACATGAGCACCCTCCAACAGAACACACAAGTCTGATCTTCAGTTCTTTACTCCAGCTTGTGAGATGTTAATTTCGCAGCAGTTTCATAGTTTTTTTGCCTCAGAGTCAAAATTACTAAGTTTTATCAATGTTATTTTAAAACCTATAACATTCAAAACAATCATCAGCTGCAAATCACAATTCTGTCAGCCAAAGCTTTATCCAAAGGGAAAAAGCCCCAAAACATTTACAAGCTTTTCTAATTAAACTTTTAAAACAGATATATCTCCAAAGTCTCTTAAAATCTTTTTTAAACAGTGCATGGACTTTGAGCAGCCGAATCACTTTACAAATAGGAACCTTGAAATATTTTACAGCCAGTACATTGTCAGCTTCAAAAGAAGTGAAAACCTACACAAAATGGGCTGCTTTTTGAGAGAATTATGCAAAGTCCTTATGTATAACCCCAAAATTGCTCTGCACGTGCAAGGAGACCCTTTCAGAGTTCAGAGAACTGCTCATAAGAAACAAGCCATAGGCAAGAAATCTGAACAAGCTGGTGCTTAAGATTAACACATACGTAATGCCTTCTTCATTATCAAGTTGGTAGTGCGCCTTAACTGGCAGGAAAGTATTTTCATGCTCTTCATCTGAGATGCCATCTGAGTCTTCTTCATCAATTAAAGGCTTCATTACTTCCATGCCTGTACAACAGAGTTAACAGTACATTAGCATTATAAAGAAGCTTACAGTTCTGAAGTAAGACATTATTCAAACTTCCCATACGACCAGGTTTTAACATGTTCCTAAATACAAAGATTATTTTCGCACAGGATATTTTCTCTCTTTAAAGTGGCACACCATCTGATTATTATTATTATTATGGCCAAACATTACTGTTTTTCATTAAGAAAAGCAAATTTCTATTATGAAAATGTCACTGGTTTGAATCACTTTGCAAGTTAAGGCAACATAAAGCAAAACAGAAAAGTCACCCATCATTAGAAAAGGGTGAGATTTGTCTTAACCACTGGTAGCTACCTCAGAATTAAACACTAAGTCTGCACTCAGAGAGGCAAGACAGATACCACAGAAAGTATCTCCAATCATTGAAGAAAAAAACAAAATACAGGAATCAGGTCACATGCTTTGAAAGCTGCAATTTCATGAACCTTTTAAACGAGCATAAAATTCCAGCTAAGTAACAGCACCAAGTAACAGCAAGCAGTCAGTAGTGAACAAAATTGCCTTTCAGGCAAAACTAACATCTTATACCAGTTTAATGTTGAGGAAATTATAACCATTTTAAATTACTATAGTTAAGCAAAGCAAATCCTGCCAAGAGCAAAAAGATTATTTACCCTACACTTGCCTACCACAGTATCCATTCATAAAACATGTTGAGTAAGTTTCCCCCTCAGCTCTTGAGTCCCCTGCTGGGAACATCTGATGCTCACAAAGACCTGCATACTCTAGTTCTGGAGTAAAAGTTTGCCTCCTCAGTGATGAGAGGAAGCAGGAAGTCTCACCCAGTGAGCAATTGATTAGGGTGATTTTTATTCTTTGTATTGATTTTCATTCTTTGTAGTATTGATTGTAAACTAACAATCTGAAGGAACAAGGCAAACTACAAGCATGCAAGTCTGTGACCACATGAAAATCAACAACATATAAAAGAAATAATACTTAAGTTAATTTTCCAGTTTTGTCTCTATCACATTTTGTAGGATGCTTTCCATAATGCTAAACAATAATGACAACATGCAGGAAGTCAGGCTCTTATTTAGCAGTAGCAGAGGACCAGCATGACCCACAGGCCCAACAGCTTTGGTGCGTATCAGCCACTGCTCAGTCAACGGAGGAAAATAAAATTTTCTTATTTCATTGCAACCTGAGACTGGAACATTTGGTATACATATAGATCTACACTGTTTACCATGCAGCCAGATGACCCACAGAAAACTCTGAACTTTATTTAGACATCCCATTTTACTTTCTCTCCCAACTTCCTGACCCATCTTCAGATCACCAAGTTAGTCCTTTAAGAATAGATTCAGATATACTGAAGCATTCCCCTCATCTTTCAAGTAATTAATTTTTTCCCAACACAAGCTATTTTTCTTCTGAAAAGTCATGTCTCCATGCTTAAAGCCATCTAGTCATCTCATCTAGGAATACTGCTATCACTGTCCCACTGCCCCATTCACCCACTTTCTACGAAATGGCTTAAATTAGACTCAAGAATATCCATTTCCAATATGCACAGTAAGGCTGGGAGTTTACTGTTCCTATTCTAATGTAATAATGCATTTGAGAATAAATTCCATTAGAAATTTTAAAACACAGGCTACAGCAACATCATCAATTCACATAATATAACTATACAGGTTCCTCTGAAATACTGCATTATATAAAACATTCCAAGAATGCTATCTGGTCTCTATCCTAGCCATAAAAATGCTACTGAATTGCTTCTTTTCCTCACCATTCCTCCTTCATCCCATGACTGCTGTACAGTTTTGGCCTAAATACGTGAACCCATTAACAGTAGTGGTACTGAGATATGGGAGGTTCGGATCACTCGACTTTCTAAGCATGAGTTTTCATTTGATAATCGATCTCTACTGTTGGAATACTGCAGCTGTGTCCCACAGTCCATACCCACAGCGACATCCAGGTTTGTGTAACACCCACATTTAATGGGTCCAAACTTGTAGTCTACAGCACATGAGATGAAAAAGCTTGAGTTTTTCATACTTGGATCTAGCTTGAAATTAATTATTCTGGAACATCCACAGTCACTGCCAGAAAACTGACACTGAATACCCCCACATTTACTTTGATTCCTTCCTACAAAGGTCCAGTATGTGCAATTTAAATAAAATCTCAAACTGCAGCACCAGAACAGCACATGCATGTCATACCTGAAGACAGAGATGAAGTTGTCTTACTGCTCTCACAAAGCACATGGTACAGAGCACACCTCAGCCAACATAAGGTCCATGCTCTACCAAACTGTCCTGGCTGCACCCAAACACACTATGAATAATCCAACCCACTGCACAGACATGGAACTCCCTGAAAATTTTGCATTATCATCATTCAGCACAACTAAAAATAAGGAAATTCATTTCTGCACACCCTTTTGTTTTCACTTAGACAAAGCACCAGCCAATTTTCAGCCCTGTCCTTCCATCACCCAATATGAATTTCTTTTTTCCTTGTTCCACCACTAAAATCTTTTCAGCTCAAATGCTGTCTTCTGATTGTCTTTAACAGTTAATTAAACTGGCATTGTTTCTACTTTCTTCTGTGAACACCCATGCAAGCAGGGTGCCAAAAAGCTCTGCAGGTACTGCTACTATCAACCAAGGCAACACAGATTCCATTTCATCTTCTCCCAGCATTATCACTGCAATGGTGAAACTAATTCCTTAAGCCACTGGAGAGATTCATTACAGCCACGCATCACACTATAATCATGCATAAATGTCAACACTGTATCCTCAAAGACTCAAATTTCAATCATTAACTGGCCCCGAGCAACACACAGAGATTAAAACCCTAGTGTTAAAATTGTTACAACTACTATTCCCAATTTTGTGTCTTTACATGTACTTCTCTATCCCCTAGAATTTGCCAGCATCTTGCCAACACTTATGGACATACTGCCAAGAAAGCTATGAACTGTTACTAAATTTACTTAATTCTCAAGCTTTTCGAGTACACTGAAGAAATCCTCTGGTTCAAAAGTCCACCAAATAAATTAATTTTCACCAAGAACTTTCGTTAATTTTTCTATTTCAAGCAATTAACTCTTCCAAATTTAACTGAACCACTCAGCACCACAGGGGATAAAACTGATCTCCATCATTTTCATTTTATGGAAGAAACAGTGACAAAAGCAGTTTGCCAGGCAGGCATAGCAAGCTAAAAGAGATATTAAAAATAAAAGCCAAGTACAATCATCTAATGTTCCTTTGGAGAAGGTCACGCCCCAGACAAATTCATGTCTAAAACCCCTTTTCCAAATCCAGTTTTAGTACTATGGTCTGGTTTTCATTTGCTTGGGGTTTTTTTTTCCCTTCAGGTTTTTGAAGTCAGTATCAGCAAATGGAATGAACTGGATTTGACATGCAAGCATATAAAGATTTGGGGGACAGGACATAGCATACCATTTTTACATCAGCTGGTTTTACTCATTTACTCAACACACAGGTCTTGTTGGAGCAACACTTCACACGTATATTAAGTGCTCAGCAAAAAGCAGTAGGCAGAGGAGGTCTTGCACATACTTCACTGCTCAGTCAGCCTCTACACAAGAACATGCCCACAGGGCCAGAAACACTGCCCAAGATTCACAAACTGTGAACTGTATTTATTAAACTGAGTGGGTGATCCAATGCCACTGTAATTGGGATAAAGATTCAATTTAGCAAGCAGCTGTTTTGACTGCTCCATAAAAGAGAAAATCAGCACCGCATCATCTTTACACTAGCCTAAAATGCAGGTTTATGCTAATATTTTCCCACAGGGTATGAAAAGTCATATTCATGATCCTGGGGCATACCCAGAGCTTCTGTCACCAGGGCTAGCTGCTCTTATGGGACAAAGTTAGTGACTGAATTATGAACAAGCAGACACATTCAAGGAGTCTTCAGTGCACTGTTAACACAGAAGAAACATTTATATCTGGCAGCAGGCACACCTGTGACAACAGGAGAGGCTCAGTGTTCCCAGCAACTGCATTCAGTTGCCAGATGATCCATGCATTACCTCTGCGCTGAGGAGAAGGCTTTCAATTCAGCATTCAGAACCAGGGCACTCAAGATAAATTTAATTACAAAGAAAACATTGTGACTAATTATTTTCAAAGTAATGCTCAGTTACTCCCTCAACCACAGAAGGAAATAGCTGTTCAGATATTTAGGTACTTTAGCCTACAAATAACCCTCCCAACACTTTTCCAGAAGAAATCTAACTGTACAGTACAGCTTTGTCCACAAAGCACACGTGATCAGATAAGTCACATGCTCCCACCACCTCCAAAGAAATTACAGAGCAAGACAAAGTGACTATGAATGGCACTACCAGAGGCACGCTAGCCCAGATGGATAAACCTTTGTAAATTTTCCTAGCTCAAAGGGGAAGTAACATAACCCCATTAAACCATACACAAGCCAGCTCCTTTTTTACTTTCCACTACAGCTACTCCTGTTGAATATGAGACATAAAAACAAACAAAGAAAACGCTCAAAAGAAAATATATTATTCAGTTTGAAAATTGAAAAGGAAAATCTCATCTGGTTTAAAAATTATTACTAAATACTAATAATTACATTTTCTAAAATAGTAAAAGTGAGCATCAGCTTTTGTTGTGTTTGTCAAGAACTCCAAGCTATGTTTCGTGCACTTATTTGCATCCCTTTTTATTTCTCTTTGGAAAATAAATCTCGGATCATTTATTTGTCTCCATTACAGACTGCAACTTAATAAAGTAGATTTATTCAGATTTGTGGTAGACTGTATTAATCTTGAGAATGGTTATTTTTAAGCAAATGTTGAAAGTCAACAACACCTCACAATAAGCAGGAGGAACTGTTTGCTTTTGCGTCATAACTGTCGGATCCAGAAGGCTCATAAAATGGGCACACTTGCAGTGATTAAACCAAATGCACACAGGTCTGCATAGCTATTGCACACTTACAGAGGAGCAATTTTACCCCAAACCACAATGGGTCATTTCTCTGGACAGACACTGGTCTTAAATAATGCACTATCCTATCTAGACCAAGCCACGCATATCTACAATTAATATGCTCTTAAATGACAATGCATTGGCAAGACTTCAGCTTTATTAAGTATTCAATAGCACTGAACCATGCAAAAGATTTTGGAATTCATATTAGGTGTGGAACTGCACTTATAAACAGTTAATACCACAGAAAATCCAGTTTCTATGGGTTCTGACAGGAAAAACTGTCCAAGGTGTGAACTTCTGGGGGAAAGAAAAGCTCTAAAATTTCTTTCAGTAACGTTTACTCCAAAGTAACAATCTCTTGATGCAAAGATGGATCAGCCTTGGGGACAACAAAATTTTAAGCACGTCTTCCAAGACCTATCATTGCCACTGGACAGGATAAAATCTGCAGATTACAGTGGAACTGTAATCCTCAGATTCCCTCAGCACTGGGAACAACGATGACTGGGGGACTGAAGCATCTTTCTTCTGAAGAAAGGCTGAGGGAGCTGGGCTTGTCCAGCCCCAAGAAGAGGCAGCATAGAGGAGACCCCACCAATACAGGTAAGTATTTAAAGAGGATGGAGGCTCAGTGGTGCCAACCACCAGCACACGAGTCAATGGGCAGAAACTGATGCACAGGAAGATCCCGCTGAACACAAGGAAGAGTTTCTTTATAGCGTGGGTGACTGTGTCCCAGAGAGTCTGTGGATTGTTCCTCTCTAGAAACACTCAAAAACCATTCAGATGTAGTCCTGTGCCAGGAGCTGTAGAACAGCCCTGCTTGAGCAGGGAGGCTGGACCACATGAACCCACTGTGGTCCCTTCCACCCTGACCCACCCTGTGATTCTGGAAACACAGTTCTGGGATGAGATTTTCCATGTGTCCAGCCCAGCCACAACTGCACTTTATAACTAAACCTACTACGTGCTAACTCGTCCACCCATGGGCAGAAAAACTAAGAGATGAACATCTACGTAGAAAGACTAATATGCTGTAAACGCGATAAATACAATACCGCTAACATAGGAACACACATACACCCCGGGAAAGCCCAACCCAGTCTTCCATGGCAGATAAATGCATCTCCTAGCGATGCAAAGAGAACCTATTTCCTCCTACGGAGCTCGTGACTTCACCAAGAAACCGAGCGCCAGCCAGGTGCGACTGAAGCCCCGGGGGAGGGGCCCCTGCCGCCCCGCAGAGCCCCCGGCTGCGCTGCCCTCAGCCCGCCCGGCCCCGCTGCCCCGGCCACCCAGCCCCCGCCGCCGCCTCCGCGGCCCCGGCGAGGCGGAGACACCGCAGCACAGCGCCCACCCCCACTCCAGGTGGGATGGTTCATCCCGCTCGCCTTGGTGCGCCGAGCGCCGCAGCGCATCCCCGCTGGGCCGAACCATCTCTCCTGAAGCGGAGGGGGGGTAGAGACCGGCCGGCCGGTCCCGGTGCTCACGCCCCCTCCTCCCCGCCCCGCAGCCAGCCGCCATCCCGCCGCCGCCGAGCAGCACGGCTCGGGTCGCCTCACCCAGCTCCTCCCTGCCCGCGCCGGCCATCGCCACACCGGGCTCCGCTCGCCCTTCCGCCGATGTGGAGCCGGCCGGCGCGGCGCATGCGCCCGGCGGGCGCGAACCATGGAGGGCGGCGGGCAGGCGGGCCCTGCGCGGGCTTCGGGAGGCGGTGCCGGCTCCTGCTGCGGGCCCGCCGCCTTCCTCGACGTCCTGCCCCGGCAGCGGCCCCGCGGGAGCTCCCGCCCATAGAATCCTGGAGTATGTCAACTTGGAAGGGACCCATAAGGATCTTCAACGCCCTGCTGCACGTAGGAGCACGCAAAGCTAAAGCGCGTGACTCAGAGCACTGTGCAGACGCTCCTTAACCATGACATCGTTGTCATCCTTAGGGATGCTCCAGACTTTGCTGCGGCCCCAGCTGTGGTGGCCCCATAAAGCCGTGCCCCTCGGCAGGGCTGGGGAGCCCGGCTTTGGATGGGGCACTGCAAGCCCTGAGCCGTAACTAATCGGCAAAGACTGCAAACAGGGATGGGTGTGAAGAGTTCTGCAGAGCTGGACAGCTGGAACGCTTGGAGATTAACCATTAACCTCCCCACCTTAACCTGTTACGCTAGTTGCTTTCCAGTATTTTTTCTTTCCTGCCAGTATTTCTTCGGCAGAACTACCTATATCTATGGCTGATTTGACTTAAGTAATAAAGTTTCCAGCTGCTGCTCTCCTACAACAACTTTTTTTTTTTTTTTTAATGGAGAATATGGGATAAAGTCATTGGATTTTTTTTTTCTACTCAAGAGAAATGCAGTCTTCTGAAGCTTCTAGTAAACTTCAGTCATCTTCAGACATACATCATTAATTAATTTATCTGCGATGAAGAATTTCCAGTGGGGAAAGCATCCATTTTCAATTGTTACATTTATGTGTATTCCAAATACTCCTCCAAACTTTCATTAAAAAAATAAGCCATATGAGTGAGTTACTATCATCAAATTTATTTTATAAAAGCATTCCCAGTAGGCTATCTGCAGGTTATTGATTTAAGGAACTGACACACTAATTACAATATTTGTGTCAAGTATTTGTGCAATATTCTACTTTGTTTCTAACAATGCCAAACTTTGTTCAGGAAAATCTATAATTGACAGATCTTAAAAAGGTGTATTGAGTTGAGTGTTCATTCCTTCTACCTTGTGATTGCATCTCAGGACTTGACTCACTAATTCCTGTGTAGACATTAAAGAAATGTTAAGGACATGGTACATCTTTATTTCACGTCCTACCCAATGGAAAATTCTTTGTTTCTACTACTTGCTATTACTTGCATAAAAATTCTTTCTTCTGGGAGCAGGTTTGTTATGTGCTTAGAGAGATTTTTCTAATATGCTCCAAAAGTTATATCTAGCATGTGAGTAACCAGTGGTGACCAATGAATATTCAAAACACATGGGAGATACTGTAATTTGATAGAAATTAGTGATTTTGTCATCTGCATTTTGTTTCTCTTTGGTAAGAATAAAAGGATTTGCTTTAATGCGCGCATCTGGTTAAATTCTAGACATCCATCCATCAAAGCAAAATTACTTTATGATGAGAATATTGCAGACACCAAACATTTGTTTACCACAGGCTTCATTTTCTGAATAGCATATACAGCATCTCTTAGAAATCATGAATTCAACTCATGTTGTTTCTGTTTGTTCAGAACAAGGCCAGATGGAGTACAATACCTAGCTTCTCACATTTTTCATTTTTTAAATTAAAAGCTAACCCTGAAGTCTTTAAGGGCCATTTTCAGTAATTTTTTTTTGGTCTGCTTAAATCCCCCTTGTTAGAAGAGATGCTCTGCTAGGTCTATCTGAACACTAATTGTACTCTGGCTACATTTCCACACTTTTTTAGGGAAAAAAATAAAAGAAGGAATTAAATATTCAGAAATAGTGCTTCAATATACAGTCCATCTGCACAGATGCCAACTGGCTTTAGCTTTGGGGCTGCTCAACTCTTGAGGGACTTCCATTTCTTCATGAAATCTTCTTTTTGTGATGCTATTTGGCTTCCAGACCCTCCTTTGGCAGTGAGTCCCATAATTTGCCTATGCATTGTACAAAAAAATGTTCCTTTTGAACCTGCTACGTGATAATCTCTAGTCTTGCAACATAAAAATAATTATTGCATTTACCTTGTCTAAATCATTCTTGACAGATCACTGCCATACTCTCTCCTGTATCTTTTCCAGGCTGAAGAGTCCTAATTTATTTAAATCTCCCTCTACAGAGATGCCATTTCATCTTTCCTTAATTTCTGTTCCCTTCTTCTATGAGTTCTGGATCTCCCATGTTCAGCTGCAGTTGAGGATGCCAGAACTGCATACAAAGCCACTAAAACCCTTCTGCCTACATCTGAGGGGTTTTCACTCCTGCTTTTTGTAATAATTTGTATTTTTAGTTTTACTCAGGTACTACTTTGCAAGGTAATTACTTTTTATGATGTTTTAATAAGCCATTGGTAGGCCTCAATTATGTTGCCATCCATCTGTCTGTAGACTGTAATTCTATCTGATTGGCAAATGATTGACATTCCTCTAAGACTTATATCACTGCTTTATATCTAAGAGCACATTTTGAAATCACCTTGAATATGGCATCTACTTTTCATGAGATCCTGGATAGCAAATTGCTCATCTGTGTATCAAAAAGCAATATCTCCTGTTAATTAACACTGAACATCATGGGATCAAACTGAAAGAGGGATGTTCAGGCTAGATATACAGAAGAAATTCTTTACTGGCAGGGTGATAAGGCACTGGAACAGACTGCCCAGAGAAACTATGGATGCCCCATCCTTGGAAATGTTCAGGGAGAGTTGGGATGGGGTTTTTGAGCAATCTGGTCCAAGGATTGACTTCCTGCACATGGCAGGAGGATTCACAGAATCACAGAATATTCTGTGATGGAAAGGACCCATCAGGATCATCAAGTCCAGCTCCTGGCTCTGCAGAGGACGTCCCAAGAGTCACACCATGTGTCTGGGAGCATTATCCAGATGCTCCTTGAATTCTGTCTAGCTGATGCTGTGACCACTTTTCTGCAGAACCTGTTTCAGTGCCCAACCACCATCTGGGTGAAGAACCTTTTCCAAATACCCAGCCTAAACCTCCCCTGACTCAGCGTCATGCCAGGTTGGAACTTTGAGGTCCCTTACAACACAAACCATTCTAGGACTCTATGATTATGCAGTCTGAAAACATGCATATATCTCTTTATCTCTTTTCATAAGGAACAGCAGTTCCTTATGATCCATGTACTGATCTGTAACAGCCCATTTCAAAGGGTTCTTATTTTCCTTCTTTCTCTCGGTACAAAAATTGAGCACTGAACATCTTAAACTGTGGTTAAAAACTCAGTGTCGTAATGCTGCTTTAAAAAATTGCAGTTGATAGAAGGAGACTCCTAAGCTTTTAGAAGGGCTTGGTTTGATGTATATAGAATGGGGAACTGTTTTGTAATATCTTGATTTGAAGTTTCATGCAATGCTCACCTTTCTTTGCCGTGAAAAAAATTTGGAAGGAGGTCCAGATGTTGATCTCCATTGTATTTCCTAGAATCACAGAATGGCTGAAATTAGAAGGGATCTTCGAAAATTATCTGGTCCCACCATACTGGCAAAGCATGGCCACGTGTATCTATCCAGGCAGCTTTTAAATATTTTCACAAAGGGAGTCTCCACAGTGTCTCTGGAGAGCCTGTGCCAGTGCCTGGTGACCCTCACATCAGAAAAGTGTTTCCTGATATTCAGAGAAAATATTAGAGATATTCAAATAAAATATTCAGAGAATATATGTGTTTCAGTTTGCACCCATTGCCTCTGGTCCTGGTGTTGAATGCCACTTAAAAGAGCCTGTCTCCATCCTCTTTGTAACTTCCCTTCAATTATTTGTAGACACTGATGGGATCTGTCTGAGCCTTCTCTTCTACCAGCTGAACAGTCCCAGCTCTTTCAGTCTTTTCTCATGGAAGAGATGCTCCACTCCCTTCATTCTTGTGGCCCTTGGCTGGACTCCCTCCAGTCTGTTTACATCTCTCTTGCTCTGAGGAGCCCAGCACTGAACACAGAGCTGCAGGTGAGGCCACACTGGTGCTGAGCAGAGGGGAATGACTGGTCATCCCCCTTGTCATGGTGCCAGGACTTTGCCCAGTACAGCCCAGGATGCCACCAGCCACCTTTGCATCGAGAATTCCCTGCTGGCTCCCATTCAGCTTGGTGTCCACCAGGGTCCCCGCTCCTCTCTTGCCAAGATGCTTTCCAGCTGGGTGGCCCCCAGCATCCACTTGTGCCTGTAGTTGTTCATGAGGTGTCTGGCTGAAGATGGCAGGTATGTTGTCAATGTCACCAGTTAAGAACACAGATCATAAAAGGCCCATTGTGTTCAACAAATATGCTTCAAACTCCAAAACTGCTGCTCAGAAGTTTGATTGCTACAGCTGTAACACAGAAATGTTGGATGGCCCCCACTGGAATCCATAAAACACAACTGTTTAGAAACAAAATGTTAAAAGCTTGGGGTGTGTTGACTCTCCCTAAGCTTTGATGAAGAATAAATATGATTATAGAAGATACTGCAGCTGTCAAAAGTGCTGGTGGTAGTTCATATTTCAAATAGAAATTATCAGCACATTTAAAATACCAGAAACATTTGAGAAAGCCGCCAGGATTTTTCCCAACATGAATCGTTATCATGTCAGTAAAGTAAAATATTTTATCTGTCACTTAATGAAAATAAAATATCTTTATTTTCATATAGATCTGCATGTGCTGGGACTTATCATTCAAGCATTGCCAACATCAAGGTTTGCTTTTGTTGTTTAATTTGGTAGGCTGCCAGTGTCAACTTTCTTTCAGTACACTTCAAAGTCAAAGTACAGCATCCCTTCAATAAGTAGGTCACTTGGGAAAATGTCACAAATGTTCAGATACTTGTGAATCTTTGTCAGCTCTTATTTATCTTTAAATTTAAAAAAAAAGGTACTGCATGGTAAACATACCAAGTTGCACTAAAGGAGATCATATGATAATTTTGGGCAGTGCCTCAGATTCACAACACTTTTCCATAATATCCTGCTAACTTCACAAGTCCTACAATCTGAAAAATAGTGCTTGAATTCTGAGGGTGTCCAAGAAATACGACTCTCCATATACTCTTAAGCATCTGCATAGACCTACCTTGATGCTTGTGAAATTAGGTAGATGTCTGTTGTTCTGCTCATGACCAGAGACACTATGAAATCCTGACATCTGCCTCCAACTTATGGTCAGTTGTGTCTTGTCCTGGAGTATTTAAAAATGAAAGGATCAGAGAGGACTTAGTCATGGCCCTCTTCTGGACTTCTAACCAGATCTCTCCAAGACTATGTCGCAGGACTGTGAAGGAACAGGCCTCTTCAATCAGCTCCCAGAAAGCACTGTGGACAAGAATGTACAAAATCTGTCTTCCTCCATTTCCACAGTTCCCCCACAGTATTCCAGCAGACTTTGCACCTTCAAACAGCTCATGTGTCCTCATGTAATGTTTCTAGGGCATTTAGTATACCCACAAGTGAAAACAGATGACAGGAGAGGGGAGAAGAACTGTGATGGTGTAAGAAAAACCATTCCTGCTTTAAAAATTCTACCATTCATAGTTTTTCACAGCTGGATATAATCCATTGGTGTAGGTCTCTTGGTGCCCATAGATGTGATATTGCAAAAAGTCATGGCCCACCAGCAGAGCCCTAAGGTAGCTGTCAGCCACCCTCCCACTCCTATGATTCACATCAGCTTTGGAAACTAGTACAGCCCATGGCACAAAGCATTACTCCCAAGTCTGCTCTAATTTATGAGAAAACTCCAGAGAACTACAGAGCAACTGAGAATCCACATCGCAGCATGCACTGCAGGGACTTCTTTCATTTGTCTTGGGAGGATTCTTCCTCCACCAGCTGCAAGGCTTGTACAGCCCTTGTATTCCTGTGAAGCGGTGTTCAAAGAGGAGTGTGAAGAGGATGATCATCTGCCTGCTTGAGCTTCCTGAGGTAAAAGTAGTTGTAGAACACTGTAAAACCATAGCCAGTTAGTGATTAAAAAGTGATACTGCAAATACTTTTTAAAGCTGCAGGAAATATTAACCGTAGTAATTTAAAAATAGCTGCATAGATAATTTCAATTTGCTTCACAGGATGAATCACATCCAATTAAAAAAAAAAAAAACAAAGCCTGCTGGAAAGGGTTAGAAAGCACAAGGAAAATCTGTGGTCATTCAGACAATTGAGCACTGGAGTAAGGACATCTGTAGGATTATCCTAGGATCAGTTTCCTACTCTGAAATTTGCAACTGCTGTATACATACAAGTACCTACATTGGTAATGATTTCTTTAGTAAACATGGTAATGAAGATCTTTCTCATCTACTCTGAGCTTTATTTAATGTCTGTGAAAACAAAAGTGTACCATTAGGCATTTATCTTAAAAACTCAGGTCAGCCACTCATATTCAGGAAGCATTTAGGAGCTGTCCTTTCATTCACAGGAGCCACCCTGTTGAGCAGCATAAAATCAATGACACACACTATGTTTATAGCAGACCCAATGTGAGCAGTTTAGAAAATAATTGATGGCCTGTTTCTATCTGTATAATGTATTCAATGTGCAAGCGAGCAATCGTCTGTCTGGACAGCTGCACTTTGGCTGTTGTGCTTGAGAGCAGCCACCATTTCCCCCTGCTCCGTGCAGCCTCCTGCCCACTGGAGCTGCATAAGCATGGTTTCAGGTTCTGCCCCTCTTCTGAGCTGCTCCGCTTCACACATTGGAGGTAAGGCTGAGCCCACTGTGGTGGGTTGACCTTTGCTGTCCACCAGATGCCCACCAAAGCCACTTTATCACTACCCTCCTTATCTGGACGGGGGAGAGAAAATAAGATGAAAGGTCTGTGAGTTAAGGACAGGAAGAGATCACTCAACTTTTACCATCACCGACTCAAACTTGGGGAAATTAATTTAATTTATTGCCAATGAAACAGAGCAGGTCACTGTGAAATAAGAAAAAAAATCTAAAACCACCTTTCTCCTAGCCTTCCTTTCTTCCTGCACTCAATTCCCAGGATGAGGGTAAAGGAGAGTAGTAAAAAATTCACTTACTTCATTCATGGAGTGTCAGTGTCACAAATTATCAGCCATTGTTTCATCTTTCTGTTTAAACACAATAAAATGGTGTCTTCCATTAATGGAGAAGTTCTGCTACACTGTAATTAGAAGCCAATCTTAGTACAACCTGACAAAAAACATTTTTCTTCTTAAAGATCTAACTCTTTGTTGACTGCCATGTTTACTTTTGAATTGTCAGTTGCATAAAACTCCATCCCAAACCCCATAAATAAAGCATTTACCAGAACAAAAGGATGCACTGACAACATTGTCTTTTTCTGGAGTATTGTCTTTGAATTGTATTTATCAATACAGTGAACACCTCCCCTTCTATACAGAAGTTCATTCTGCTCTTTATTTCACAAAGACATTTTCAAAATAATATGCATATCCATCTTTTACAAGTGCTGCACATTTAAACTGAGGTAAATAATAATTCATATTAATTTAATGTTGAGTATTATACTTAGCTTTGAACTTCTAACAATAGAATGGGTACTGGTACCCATTTACAGCTACAGTTCTGTATGTAGCATAAAAAGAAATGACACCATTAACTTTTTCCCTTTTTTCCTTTTTGCTAACCCTTTTCATTATTCCTTCCTCCTCCTTTCTCCGCTGAAAAGCCTGAGATAAGCATGATGTCAGCAGTAAAAATAGCAAAGCATGTAACAGTTAAATAAAGGTGTGACTACAAAGAGGGATTGGGGTGACAAAGAGCTGCTTCATGGAAGCCATGGCTGCTCCTAGTAAGATCTCTGCTTCTGGTAAGAGTGTAGAGACACTGCACTCTGCATCAAAGGATTACATACAGTCTGGAAATAATTAATATATGTATATATGTGTGTGTGTGTGTATATGTTTATATATATGTATATATATATATGTTTGGAAATCCACCAATTTGCATCACCAAATTATATTCTAAATAGGAAAATTTTGGTGGAGACTGCTATTGATTAGCAAGGGGCAATCACGACTTCGAAATTCAAAATGTAATATCCTGGTGCATGTGTGTCAGTCCTGGTTTGTGGGTAAACTGCATATCCTAAAAAATAAGCATATAGACTGACTAAACCAGCAAGCTTGTTAGATGGTGAGTAAAATCAGTGTTCTGTGATAATCTGTATTAAATTATAATCCAAAACCTGGCATGATTCAGAGCTGATTTTGCACTTTCCCAGGCACAACTGGCACACGTAATATTCCCAACAAGGGTGGATGTGGCAATCTCATTTTGGAGGGTGGTAGACCTTAAGTATATGGGATCCTACCTCATGCTCAAAAAAAAAGGATCATGCCCTGTTTTGGTTACAAGTACAGAATTTGTTCTATGGTGTAGACGCATTGAAGAGGGGGTCAACAAGCACGTGGTTCCTGATGGAGCCAAGAAGTTGCCGAATCTCCGTTGTCTGTAGCTGGAACAAGAGCAGAGCATGGGCAAGGGGGAGAGAGAAATCAGATGTTTGCATCTTTGCAAGGTACTTCTTTCCTGTGTAAAGGAATGTTGTGAATCAAATATGTCTGGTGTAGCCAATGGACACAGAAATGAATGCCAGAATCTTCTGAGTCCAGTTCTCCCTGCCACTCGGAGTAAAAATGCCTGCAATGTCCTTTTTCAGTCACAACTTGCTCCACAGCACCAGACCCAGCGATGAAAATGGAATATAGTTATTTTTTCCTTGGCTTATTCAGATAAATTAAGACAGTATGAAAACAGAAATATTAGCTGCTGACATTTACCAGCTGGTTCTGGTGGCACTGCAGTGGGAGGCTTGAAGGAAAGTATGGATATGATTTCTGCTCAGTTCACTCAGTCTGAGTCAACTTCCCCTCTGTACACTACAGGACTATAATTAGTAGCAGTTCAGTTGCGTTTCACAAATTAAAGTGTTGTGTAAATTGTTCCCCCATTCAGAACAACACTTGTGCTATTAAGGGATAATCCAGATCAAGGAAGTATCCTGAGACGCCATGGAGAAAGACTATCACTTGCAGAGCAGACGGGAGACAAGCAAATGAGCAATGTCTATTTATAGTGTCTGTACTCTAGGTATGTGGTAATTTGTCAAATTTTAGTCAGAAGTAGGATTGAAACTAGATGATCTTTAAAGTCTCTTTCAGCCCAAACCACTCTATGATTCTAACATTTTGCTAATGAAAGTCTGTTAATGTAGGAAAGAGGAGACAGAAGCAGAGGAGACCAAATATTGCTGGGATAGGAAACTATCCTAGACAAATCCTCCCTTCACTGTATAATAAAGCTGATTTAAGAACCTGGGAGCAAAGAGGAAAGGATATCTGAATGCCTAGTCAAAGAGTACATGGGCTTTAAATGCTATTTAGTCCTCTATGAAGATTTTAAAACTCTGCACTGAGGACACACAACGCTTTTTAATGTAGGCTAATGCTCCTGTGTTAGCAGCAGAGTGGATCTTGTAACAGAAGTGGCTGCCTCATCCAGGTACAACAGGGGACAGCAGCTCCTTTGGGACATCTCCATAGATCCTTAATCAGGCTTAACCTCTACAGCATTATTTGAGGTTGGAGCTCCAGGGTCAGACAAGGCACTTGCTCCTTTTCAGGGTGCATACACACCTGTCTGAATTAGGGCAGCAGCATATAATGAACAGCACTGAACAGCAGCGTTGCAGGGGTGAGCTCAGGCATGCCAACCCTTACTCTTTATATGGACTGCACCTGGGCAACTGTTAAAATATATGGACTGGAGGACTAGACTGTACATGCCAGGGAATTAAATTTTGGAAGCTCAAATTTATGTCTGCCAGAATATGCTCCTACTTCTCAAAAGCAAAAGCCAGCTTTCCATGCAGCATATTTAAAGCACAATTTCAGCAACAGGTATGCAAGATCTTTACCAATCTTTTCAGTGTGAGAAAGTTAAAATACCTTCTCAGACAGGGAGAAGTGCTTAGTGCTTGGGGTTTTTTTGATAAATAATCAGTTTTATGGTATTTTTGGTGGACCAAATGGGTACAGAAGTTAAAAGCATTGGTAAGACTCAGCCTGAGGCTAATATTAGAATATTAAATGATAGGAAGATCTGAGTCAAGATTTGAGATTTGGGCTTGCTTCATGTCATGGTAAACCTTATTAAAACCTCTTAAAGGAGAAATAGTGACAATATTGACTAAGTTTTAATTTTAACAACATGAGTTAATGTCTTTCTCTTTTGTAAGAGAGGGGGTTTTTAAGGGAAACTTTCTACATTTGACCATCATTTAGATTGTCCTTTGTAGGGAGAAGATAAAAGACAATTTCATTGGGAGATGGTCTGAAGTTGTTAGTGCTGCTGTCCTGTTTTCTTGAGGATAAAACAAGACAAATTGTCAAAAGAAAAAAGAAATAGCAAAGGAAGCAGCAAGAATGGAAAATACAGTGTCAGGGAGAAGCAGAAGCAAGTGAGACATAAGGTACAGGTGACAGTGAGGGACAGGACAGTGCCCCCGACATGGCCCCATCTCACAGCACCCAGCTAGAAGAGCTGAGCAGGGCCAGCAAGTCAGCAGGGCAGGATCCACAAAAAACCAAGGGCAAGACCCTGAGCGCGAAGAGGCCACGTCAGAGCTGCCCTTGAGCACAGGCAGCCAGACTCTAACAAGGACTTGGTGTATAGTTCTGCTTTTGGTGTTCTTATTTGTTCTTTCTTTGAAGAATGCTAGTATGATTCAGTCAGCTGCTCTGTGCACAGGCCAACTCTGTCAGCAGCATTACTACACACACTTTCTTGGCTAAAGGAGGAAAAAAAAGTAAGAGAAGAATAAAAGATACAGAACAGGTACAAGATGGGGGGAAAAGGCAAAAGGAGCTCCAGATCTAATATTAAGACATTGCCAAAACTGGTAAAGGTGGAGATGAGGGATCTTTTGGGTTCCTCTGTCTGTCTCAGGAAAGTTACTCTAACTCCCAAGATGGGACATGCCAGCACACTCATACTGGATTGCACTTCCAGGTCCTACCAGGTTGTTACAGAAGTAATTTGTCACAGGTCCAAATTTTACTGTCTGTGTCGCTACATTAAAAGCTTCAGCAAAGGGCACAGGGTTAAACTGGGTTTTTTCCTACTTTCTTGATCTCATGCTCTTAGTTTCTTACATTACCAGCTTAGTCCTCTGGTTACTCAAACCACACCCTTTTTGTATAATATCGGTATGTCTCTTTGTTCCAAATTATTGAATTTCTGAATATTTTAATTTGTCAAAATATTTTAGCTTCTACAAATAGTTGTAGGTAGCTGGCTGGATCAGATTTCTGTTATCCTGGTTAAATATAAGAAGCCAAACAAAGCTTTGAAAAATTGCGACTTTTTCTTATTAAAAAATATATCCACAAATTGCTCAAAGACACTTCTGTATTATGTAGTATTATGATGGCACAGTCTTATTATTAACACAGTATTAATCTCCCCTGGGAAAGACATGAAATTCCATTATATGCCATTTCAATAGGAGATAAAAAAAAAAGAGAAGCTGAGGAAGAACTGAAATACAGAGGAAAAAATCAGCTTGCCTAAAGCTACACAGAAATTCTGCAATATTGGAAGAATTTGAATTCCATCTTCCTAACACATAGGCTAATACCACTCCTGCCCCATAAAAGCCTTTTTGGCAGTTTTATTTGTTACGGACCTCATGTAGATCAGTTAATGTGAACAGTGTTCATTTCCATCAGCACTGCAGATGAAAGACGAGAATTTCCTATGGCAAAGCCATTTATAGGCAAAGAATTAACACAGTTATTTTAAAAATATCCCACTCCTTCAACAGTTCATCACCACCACTATCAAATAATTTTAAAAATTGCAGTTCAGTGAATAACCTTCCTGTGTACACTGGTAAAAGTGGTCCCAGATGTGTTAGTGTGCAGCTCCAGGGTGGCATGTCACAGCTGGCAGTGGCAGCTGATAGGAGCTCCCTAAGTGCAGACCCAAATCATGCTCTCAGTTCCTAACCAGCTCTTGCCTCCCATCTAGTGGCTGCATCCATGCACCAGTTTATTCAGATTTTTTTTTTTTCATTAAGGTACTGAACAAGTAAGAATCTTGTCTGCAGTAGAATAATGTAAGAAATTAACCCACATTCTCAGAATTTTCCAAATAACTTTGCATAACTTTTCAGAGAAACTTGAGTAAACTCAGTTACTCAAATACTGTTGGTTCCTTCAAAAGTCGCTACAGGATCTTCAGAGCTGAGATTGAAAAGATAAATCTGAATGTGGAATTCTTCTATTACCTCCATGAGTTTGAGCCCTGTAAGGAAGCTGTGTTCACAAACCTTTCACTGCCGATGTTAAAACAGTAAGCTTACTTCTCATCTCCAACATCAAGGTTAAAATCTTGTGTGGAAAGCTCCAGAACAGCAGCCTGTAAGGAAATAAATGAGGGGGCTGAAAGAAAAATAATAAAATCCCAAAAATGAGCACAAAGTCTTGACTTTACATCCTGAAACAACCACAGAACCTGGAAGGGTCCTCCAAAGATCATGTGGTCAAGCCGTTCATGGGACAGGGAACCTCCATGAGATTAGGACCCTGTCCAGTCATGTCTTGAAAACCTCTGGTGAACAAGGAATTCCCTCCCTCCAACAACGAGCCAAACATCTCCTGTTTTGCACAAGCCATCTCTAGATGGCAGAGTCTGTAGCTACATCACCTGAACAAAAAGCAGCACCGGCTGAAGTCACACCTGGGTGTGGCTCACACAAACAGAGCTGCAGCAGGGAAGTGGCAGGGAAGATGCCAAACAGCAGAACCTGGCTCCTCACTGCTCCCAAAAAGCAAATGTGTGTCCTCAAGGAAGGCAGCAGCTAAAAATGCCACTCAGCATCTGTAGTGTAGAGTGCTGTGTGGGGGGAAGGGAGGGCAAAGCAGAGGTGTTGCTAGGGGATAACAGCACCCAGGACCAGCCTTGGTGCAGCTGGCTTCTCATCCATTTGGGATTGCTACTTTTATAGGACATGAATCATCCGTCTTGCTGGCGAATATAGCAGGCAAAATACAAAGCAGAGAGTTATCCCATGTGAGAATATGCTGGCATGTATTGCTAGTCAATAGGTATCCAGAGTACTTTAGTGGGAAATGTCTCCTTTTGAGTTTATTTCAATATAGGACCTGTCTGTTTCTGGATTGTATTCAGCATATAAGCACAGCTCAGAATTGATAAAACCTGAGATACTTTATATTACCAGCATGTACTTCTACTAGCAATAACAGTTAATTAAACAAAGCCTGGGCACAGTCTTTAGACACAGCAAGTGATTGTTTAAAGTGTTTAGTTGTTAGGATAGAGCCTGGGGTATTTTTATGCTCAAAGTTTCCTAAACAACTCCCAGGCATAATTAGGGATTTGGCATATGCCATGCATCATTCTCAATTAAATTGTCTCCCTATTTTGAAGGCGAAAAGGCCTTGAAAGTTGGCCCCTGTGCAAAAGAACTCATTTAATGTGGTACTAGAGGCATTGCCTTTGGCTACATACATGCTGCTGGGAAATAAAAGCAGCAGACTAAAAGTTTAAATAATGTTCCCCTAAATATGTCAGCTCTAGAGTTTCAGGAGCTTCTATAAACAGCTTCCCCTCATCATGGGCTGCATGATGATTTTTTGTTTCTTTCTTTCTTTTTTTTCAGGAAGAAGATCACAGAATTCAAAAGATCTACCAGTACTTGGAGGAGTTGTTTATAAAAAACCTCCGCTCTCCTAAGAATGCAAAGAAATACTGAAATTTAGATGTAGAATTAATTTCTTACTTGTCTTGCTGTTCTTTAAATAAAAGACAAAAATTCCTTGGCAGTGTCTATTCTTGAGTAAAGAATTGTGCTCTGGATCTTTATGGAATAGTGGTATAGGGAAGCATTTCCTTGATCAAGTCAACAAATTAGAGAACCACAGAATGGTTTGGGTTGAAAGGGACCTTAAAGATCACCCAGTTCCAATCCCCCTCTCATGGTCAGGGTCACCTTCCAATCAATAGACCAGGTTGCTCAAAGCCCAGTCCAACCTGGGCATTAATTAGATCAAATAGTTAATTAGATAATTAACTAATCTCCACAATGTTTAAACAAATATTAACTAATAAACTCAATTTAGTTAAATTCAGTTCCAAAGAGCTCTAACTAATAACTCTGAGAATGTGTCCAGCATGTTTAACAGTCCTAATTAGGCTGCATACATCATGAAGACCATGCAGAAAGAAAAAAAATGTGTTTTATCTAGAGAATTACAGGAGTTACCAGTGTGCCATTGGTATGTAAAGAATTAATAGTGAGTGATTATAAGTGAATGCACAAAAGGTTGGAAATTTGCAGAGTCATCTAACTACTGGCCCTTAAATGCACCAGGTATCCTGATTTAAAAAGTACTATCTGAAGCACAAGCAGCCTGAAAGAAACAAAAGTACTGCCTGAAAATGATGTGCTAAAATTTCTAAAACTCCCCAAGGAATTACCCAATTAAATTTAATTCCAAAAATCAGCCCTTTTTTCACTTTTCAAATCTCACTTGAGCTATTTCTGCTTTACAAGTTAAATAGCAGCTTTGCAAATTGATTGGACTGACTCTCAGTCTCTTTTACAACTCTTATTCTCTTCTACATTCAATATGATATAAAGAGGCTTCACCATAGGCAGTCTTATCCAAAGTCTGACAAAGATAACGGTAACCTTCCCATAACTTAGATAATTTTAATGTGAGGCCCTAAATAGTGACAGATCTCAAAGCCTGTAGTACTAATATGGATGGATGTATCAATTAATAAAGAATCCTATACTTATTTAAACACAACCATTTTTATAAATACATGCAGAAACAATACTTTGAGCCAGTTAATTTAGCAATGTTTTCCTGCATTGAAACTAATGAGATCCCATTGGAATCAATATTATCATTGCTGATCCAAGGCAGCAGAGTAATCAAGCAAGATTAGGGAAATAACACACTATCATCATAAATGCTAGCCATATTTGTTTTAGAAATGATGCTTCAGGCAGATACCCCAAGCAAAATATCCTTAAAACTCAAAGATTCTTGAACCCTGTTTCCACTGCTGAATGCTGGATGTGCAAATCTGTAAATCTGTAGTAGGCAACAGCAAGGACTAGGTCACAGAAGATGTTGTTAAAACAAAATTAAAAGTGTGCTAAAAATCATCATAATATACTTTCCCTTTTCTACTGAAATAAGCTGTTTTTCTAGAAACAGCATTCTTCTAGACATCATACTACAGTGATGGCTGTGGTGTGACCAGTGCTGTGCTGAGACAGAGTTTGAAATCTCCCTGGCAACAAAGTCACAGCTGTGTCTTTGTCTCAGGTAGTCGTTTTGTGTTGAGATCAATTGCAAAATAAGAGATACTTGCAGATTTCAGCCAGTGAAGGTCTTTAGTGTGATGTATGCCCAGATATCATACAGTTATTAAGCTGTTTTGCACATGTCAAGCCCATTGAGTTTGTATCCAAAGCATATAACTTGCTACATTTTGAGGCCTGTCTAAATGGTACCCAACTTTCTAGTGATGAGGATGGTTTTGTGTTAATGTGTACAGTAGTGCAAATATAGATAAGCAATGCTAATTTCGCAGAGGAGAAAATATATCACTATGTTACACTCTAACAACCTTGATAACTGCCTCTAAAGAAGTAGTGCCAAAGTCGTTTTTAGCTCCTTTTATTACTATTAAGATATTATGACCTTAGTCTTTATCTTGTTTACATACTTAATTAATTCACATCACACTCTTGGGAATCACTGGTGGTATTGACACGTGAGACCATTTTATTTTTCTGGTGCAAACAGTGAAATGCTCATAGAGGGTAGTTTGGGAAGCAGACAGAGATGGGCTGTTTGTATCAAAACACAGTTCTCATCTGTGCTGCTTGCAATAGTGTTGTGGCCAACATAATGTTGATGAGGGGTGTGTGAAGAGCTGTGTACATGCCCCTCTCAATGCCTTTCTTCTGCTTGAAAAAGTTGATAACTACTTCAGTTATGCACAGATTCTGCAAAGAATGTCTCTGTTCAGGAACTACATCTCTAAGTCTTGAGCTGCTCCTTTTCAAACTCAGGACAGTTTGAGCAGGAGAAATGGGTAGGTAAGTAACAGCACCAATTAGTGTAACCCTTCTAAGTATTCTGCACCATCATAAAGATCCCTTTGCAACACCCACACATAACCATCCAGATAATTTTAAGCAATTCTGAAAAAACCAAAGTTTTCAGGCCTTGCATGAACTTAAAACTAGTTTCCATTCAGCAATGAGTTGTCAATAATAAATATACCAATAGTTGTATCCATTCTGGGTTTGAAAGACTTGGTTGGTTTACCATTTCATAATCAACACAAATGTATTTATCTACTCCAGTTGGTCTCATAAGAGGGGAAAATTTCTAAAAAGGGAGAAAAAAGCCTAAATATTCCTAGATAAAGAGCACACATCTAAAAGCTATTTAGATACAGCAGGACAGGATGGTAACAGAACATGTTTTAATGTAAGCCAATAGAATTTCCAAAGCATGTATTTGAATACTTTTCTGGAAGAAAATTAGTTAGATGTTCCAGTGGCATTTGCATGAGTGATGCTTGCTTAAATAAATGTTTGCCTTTATTTAAAGAGTGGGTGGTTTTTTTTTTGTTTTCAATTGCTTGTATTAATGTTCAGCCATAGCTAGGTCAGTTTCTTTGATACTATTTCAATGGATTTAATGCCTACAGGATGAAGACATAACTAAACAATAAATTAGACTGTTCACGCTTAGCTGCTATGGCTACTTATTAACGTTGTGTTCCTTGAGGAGTTCCTGATTAAGGAACAGTCCTAATGAAATACTGGCATGGCTCCCATTATAGTAATTAAACTCTGAAAATTACACCAAAATGGCAAATGTCTAATGTGGAAGGAAACAGCTGGTAACAATATTGCTCTGTGGTGCCATTTGGTGACAGCAGTGAGGGCCCTATTCTGTCATCAGTGATCTGATGTGATCACAATGGGATCATAAGCATCAAGGGGAGTTTATCCCAAAGCACTAATGTGGTGCAGGTGAACAAAACTCTTGCCAAGTAAACAAATAATGTTGGTTTTTTCCTTCCCCTGATTCTTTTATATATTTTTTTTTACAAGGACAAGGGATCAGCCAGTCATTTGGGCCACCTGCAGCCATGAAATTGAAATGCCATTTGCAAACTTATTGAGCTCAGTCATAATTTAGTGAGATTTCTTCCCCTGCTACTTCCTCCTGGAGGATTGTCCCATTCTGCTGAGTGGGAAGAATCAAACCCAAATGCAAGTCTGTATTTCTTTGGTCAGCATTTTCCTGAATGCAGAGTGCAGGTAAGTCAGCATCACCGCTCCTGAAACACAGAACTCAGGAAGAAGCAGGCAGGTAGGTAACACTCAGCAACAGCCCAACGCCATTCACACATGCTTCTTATTTTTAAAAAAGTGCTTTAAAAAACTTCATCAACCAAGATAATCTTGCTCCATGTGGGAGGGCATGGGAACATTGCACAACAATGAAAGGATCTTCAGGTCCTTCAGGAATCGAAGAGGATCTTCACCTTTTTCAAGGATATGATCTCTTAAGTAGATAAATGAAAGGAACTGATCCCTTAAATCAATAAAACCAGTGGAAATAGACAAAGTAACATTATCCACAGTAACAGAACAGCACCACTTCAATTTCACAATCAGGGGTGCTGAAAAAAATGCCTTGTTTTTCATTAAGAAAAAATGGGGAATTATAAACAACAAAAAAAGGTTGAGGAATCTACTTTTAAATTAAAATATCTTCTCTACAAATACAAAGACAGTGTGTTTAGTATGCAGTTTGAAAAATCTGGAGAATATTTCCCTGGTGTATCTACTACACCCTTCCTAGAGAGGAATGACAAAATGACCAGTTCTACTCTAAACAGTGAGAACTGTCATTCCAAATTAAGTGAGCCAAATAAATCCTATATTTATGACAGGTTGTGTTATTTAATGCTTAGTGAATTGGTCTTTTACCAACAGAAGGTCTGCAGTAGATAGGTCACAACAGCCTAGGCTGTTGTTCTTGCATTGTGACTTAGTCTGGTGCTGAAGGGCACACGGGACAAGCTGTAGAGCACTGATGACAGAGGAGTCATGCTGTGGCCATGCTATATCAGACCTCCATATTATGTTCTAAAACGCCTTGTAAGTTAGATATAGTCCAAATATTCATTGAAAATTGGGTGACAAGCTTTTTGGACAGAAATTATTTTTAAAATATAGTCTTCCAGGCTAACATGGAATGCGAACCAAGTTCTTATACAGCTTTTGCATTTTAGCTCTGTTTGGTTCTAGCTTCCTTTTTGGAAGCACATTTCTTACAACACTGGCCACAGAACCATTTGTCTCTTTGTGCCCGGGGACAATGCAGTTTTCACTATTTTTTAATTTCTGTTTATTTGCACAAAATGTTTCCCCCCATGTGATAAGCCATGTTATTTTGCTGGACAGTCCTAAACCTGAAACATTTTCAATGGAGTTCCCTTGGGGACACAGGAATGGGGCCTTAGGATCACTAATTGTGTTTCTAAATATGTCTCACAGTAGCCTAGCAGGCTGTAAAGAATTCCAATATCTATAAGGAAGAACTGGACAAAAATAAAATCCTATTGACAAAAGCCAACACATGGCTAATACGGATGAATGGTGGAAATCTGCCAATAATGGCAATGTCATTTCCTTCTCAGCTGTTCTTGGGGGCAATGCTCAAATTATTTTTCTCATTGACTCCTTTAAAAAAAAAAAAATCCTTTCCTGCCCACTATTTATTGACCATATTTAGAATGGGACAGAATGAAATTATATTGACATAGGTTAGCCTGTAGGGTTTAATTAGCACTGCTGAGAAGTCTGATGCCCAGAAGGCACTGCTGCTTTCATATGGCATGAGCTGGTAGAGCCAGAGCCAGGAAGAGAGCCCAAGTGCCTGTGATGAATCCTGCATCTGTGAGAGCAGAGCTGCTGGAGGCCTCCAGGAGTTAATCTGTAGGGTTATCATGTGCTCCTTGCCAGAGCATACCACATGGCCCACAGCCTTGTGGAGTAATACCTGGAGTTAGAATCAAAGTGAAAAGAGCCAGGCAGGTAATGTTGGTGAATGGGTCTTTTGTGTTCTACAGGGAACAAGGTGAGAGCTCCAGCCTGCTTCACTGTACATCAGGTATGCACATGCACATGAAAATCATCTGTTCTCATCCTTCCTACTGCTTTGTAGGAACCCTGACTACAGTTCAAGTAACCTATCCAACTCAAGGGTTTGATTGCCAGCAAAAGATGCATGAACTGATAACTCTGTGATACAGAGAGGTGTGTAGTAGGTTATACTGCTCCCTTCTGAAGAATCCTGGTAGTCAGATCTTAATTTGAAGAGCTTTTCAGAAGAAGCCCAATGAGGGCTGAGAAGTGCTTTTGGATAGCAAAAAGAAGAGATGCTTGCTCCCTGCCTTCCAGAGATACCTTTTTACCCTTATGTGTTCTTTTGTCACTTTCTTTGTTCTCATTCTAGAGAGTATGAGACAGATGTAACAGGGCAGCCTTCCTCTAGAGAGGAGGTACTGGAATCAAGTAATACAGCCAGGTGAAATTGCTCAAACCCATCCCATGGAGTTCACTGGTTTAGTCTCAAAAACAAAATTCAGTGGTGTGAGAGGTACCTGAGCCAGTTCTGAACAAGGCAACTGAGGTACCAAAAACTGCTTAACGGCCCTGTTTGAGCCTGCAGCAGCCAAAGAAAGTGGAGCGGACTGAGTAGGGACAGCAGTGTGGAAAGGTAAACAGAAAAAGACTGGAGAAGCCTGGCCAGCAATCAGGATCCCTTGTAAGGTATCCATGAAGTGTCTTCACGCACAAGCTAAATTGTTTGTCCAGAGTTTCATTTATGCATGTGTACTATTGTGCTACTGTGGGTGAAGCTTTGTGGGTATTAATGCCCTTTCTGAAAGAGTAATATGCCACTAAAAGGAAATTACAAACTAATCACAGAAAAGAACTGTAAAAGTGGCCTTTAAGCAAACTGCAAAAGCTGTATAATGTTCACACACACAGCTGGCCTGTGCTGCTGCATCACCACCACAGCACACACGAAATCCATCACTCCTGACACTGCATAAGAAACATCCCCTCCCTATCATAACTGACAACAGAAGATGGTCCTACGTGACCAATTCTCCTTCTGTAGGAAGGGTTCATACTATTTGCAGGTATTTTCTCTACGTAGAGATTGTCAATTTTGCAGTAGCAACTCCCTGAAGGAGTTTCTGGGCTGGCCAGATTCTGCACCCAGGATATTAGTCAACTCACATTTTCATTTCTTGGTAGCCATGACTGAACTTCAGCTATTTTATATATAATATATGCTATATAGCACCTAATATGTACTGTGTACCTTATATCTACTTATCTTAGCTTGCTCTTTGAAATTATAATGGCAATAAAAAGATACGAGGCATACTAGAGCAGATGAAGATCCAAATAGTTATTTATTTTTTCAGGCCTGTAAGAAACCTTTAAAATATGGGTTTAGATTTGAGCTTCATAACAAGTGAAGTCTATTTGAACCTGGAACAGTGAAGCTCTGCTTGGCATAAAAAGTGAAGGAAATTTGGATATAGTTTATTTTTTGACTGGGACTAGGCTAGATTGAGTCTTCTGCTGCTGCTTCAGCATCAGATCACCAGGAGTGGAGAGGCAGAAGCAGACAGGAGTGATTTGACAGTGCTTAATGAAAGGACATTTCTCACTCAGCCACTGGATTTTGACAGCTTATTTTGAAATCTTGCAGTGTTTGCATAAGACAAACAACAAAGAGTATTCACAAGTTAAGCTGACACTATCTATCCAAGTTTTTACATGTGAAGAACTTCAGTACTGGGGAAAGATTTTATTCTTTAGATCTTTTTACTTTAAAATTGTTGAGCCTGTTTATTCTCCTAATTATCCTGGCAAATAGTCTGGGGTTTATAGTTCCATTTCTGTTAAAAATCTTCTGATACTAGTTCTGAAACAGAACTTTCCACATATGTGGGGAAAGGCATTGCCTGTCTGATGAACTGTGGAATTGGCAATGTGAAAGGAAACAGATGAAGTAATATTTTTCTGTGCAAATTTGCCTGAACCGGACTAAACTCACTGGCCTAAGTAATTAGTAGAAGATAAATGCAACAAAGATAGCTGCAGTATTTCCAGATTAACATCTTATCAAGTTAGTGCTTGGCTTGATAAGACCCATCTGATATACAGTGATTATGTCTTTTTTCATTATCACAGTTCTCTTTTCCTCCTTTATTGTTCTAACAAAACTGTTGAAAGAACTTCATTTTAAGTCTGGAACCCATAGAATTAGAAATATCCATTTCAATCTTAAATGAAGTTAACATAATTAATGGCAATTTTAAAAGTTTCCTTTAAAATATGGTGGGACCTGACTCTCACAGGATCAATAACTTTTGGTTTTCAGTAACTATTGTCTGGAATAAAAAAATGTAAAGGAAGTCAATAGATGTGATTTGAGGACTGGAGGTTCAGAGTTCCCATAAAGCATGTGTCAGGTTGTCAGAGTGGTGACACTGGGTACATACACACAACTGGTGTTCTTGAAGATTTGTACTTGCGTGTCATCTTACCCAAGAAAAGACTTCCAAAATAGCTTAGCTTCCATTTAGGCCCAAAAAATACACAGTCAAGTGGTTTTTGGTCCATTTCAAGTACTGAGGTGGTTTTGAAGCCTTATTTCCACAGCTTTCCTGAAGCCTGAAGTGTACAAGAGTGTGGCTCTGATTATGGCAATGATTCTGGCCTGCCAAAGATATTTGGAAAAATCCCAGCTAGTTCTCTGTCAGGCAATACTCAAGTGGATCTGAGAAAGATCCCCCAGAACAGCTCCCAGAACAAAGAGTGGGTGAGACTGCACCAGTTTTTGCCTTGCTCCTTCAGCGGAGAAGAGCTGACAACTCCCAAGTGCCCTCAAGCCATGTGTCCAGCTGGCAGCATGTAACTGCAGTTTCATGTGCTGAGGACACCACACCAGTTGGCTCAGAATCAGCTCTTACACCATTACAGACACCCCAAAATGTGAATATGCAGAAGAGTAACCTCATTGCAGGGCTACAGGTGTGCCAAACATCATCCACAGGAGACCCATGTCCCAGTCTAAGGCACTGTGGATGCTGATGGACAACTTGCCTTCAGTTGGGGGGACTTGGCCAAGGGTGCCAAGACCCACACTCATTGAATTGTGTGAATGTGCCCTCAGCACATTCAGCCTGGATGCTAATGAGCTGTAGCTCTCAGAACTGCAGCCTGAGGACACATTTAAGTGCACTTTCAAGTTACTGCCAAAACTTGTAGACCACATGCAGGAGATCCACAGCAGATGAATCAGAAAACATGATAAAACTGCTTAGTTAAGGTTGCATCTTCAGTTTTGGAGTTTTGTACAGTTTAACTACTTTTATTTTCAAACTTATTCCTCATTTAGATGGTGAAGCTTTCAACAGCAAAGAGGATTGTTCTAGTTGTTTGGAAAACAACTGCCCTTCCAGGCTGTAAGCCTAGTAGAACTACATAACATAAGCCATTTCTAGTAGCACCTTGACACCTTGTTTAAAGGACAAGATTCTGCACCAATGCTACATTCGTTCTGCTGAAGTAACCAGACCTGTACTGACTTACACCAGCTGCTGCTTTGGTCTCTTTGTAAAAGTACATCAACTATTTAGACATATCCATGCTTGATGGTATGGGTCTTTTATGAGTTAGACCAACTGGTATTATTTTTTGCTTGAGATTTCTTATTTTTAGATCTATACATTAAGTACCATTAAGCAGTCTTTAAAATTAAACTTTTATGTCCCATTATATTACTTTTAAATTGTCAGCCAGATGATATAACAGGTAACATGATGGACACATCTGGCATCAATTAAGACTTAAAAGCTAATAATAGTCTAAAAATATAGATGATTGGAATTACATGAGAACAATTTTGTCAGACCATCTTTAGACGTGTGTAGGTCTATTATTCTAATGGTCAATGATCTTATCCTATGGCTGTCTTGCTCTACCCAAGTACACCTGAAGGTCAGACAGATATTCCAGCCTTGAAAGTAGAAGAGACCAGCAGAGGGATTCTTGTTCTCTAACTAAAAGTAGAACAAATGTTCCTTCTCATTTATGTTTGTTGCGCATTGGTTGGATGCACTTTACACCACTCCTGCATGAAAGGCATGGAGTAGTTAGAGCAGGTAGAAAGGAGACTGAAAGATGCACATTAAGACTTATAGCTTTTACATCTAGCAGAGTTCTACATGGGAATGGGAGAAAACAGAAGATTTTTCTTTTTTTTATCATCTTTCTACCTTTTTTCTTTTTGTCTTCTCTAACTTTACCTTCTCTGTACTCAGAAGAGTTTAGTTTCCCTCTTGCCAAACTGCTTTGTTATTTTTTAATTTTAAAAATGCAAAAAATAAGCCTGAAAATGGTTAGGATTGTTCATTCTATTGCATTTAATGTCAGAAGAGGAAAAGAGGAGAAATAAAATACTATCAAAACTATGAAAACTTCTAAGATATTTTATTTCTAAAAGTTGAAGGAACAAGAATATTTTGTTTAATTTTTGAGATCAATAGATGTCTAAATGAGGAGAGATAACCCACCTTCAGTTGAAAGAATCCATCTGAATCCATAGGAAATTAGGCTGATACAGAGATTCTTTGCAGTATTTCTTCAGTCTGACCAGAATAATTTCTATAATTTCTGTTCCCCCTGTTGCTCTATTCAGGACTTTCCATGAGCATAAGGTAGTCTCTGTTTTGTTTAATTGAAACTTTCTTACCTAATCTACACAGAAATAATTGAAAGTGTTGGACATAAAAGCCCTATCATGGCTGAATAAAGAAATTTAGTCTCCAAAACTTTCTAGCTGTAACTTAGGTGTTTCTTGTATCTCTGTCACTATACAGCAACTTCAAAAACATTTCACCCCTAAATACTGGAATCAGTAGATAATTAATACCTCCTGCATAGGAGTATTAATAAGTGCTTAGAGTGCTTAGGCTATTTAGGCTATTCCTGAAAAGAAAATAAAAGTAATTATTTTCAGAAGAAAAAAAAATGTTTACAAGAAGGGATTTTTATGTGTGTATGTGTGCATGCATGTGTATGAGGAAGATTCAACTCTGACAGGAAAATTACATACTTGGCAAAGAAAAGCTTCCAAATACAGGGCTTGCCTTTCTGTGTGAATCTGAATGGCTGATTGTCCTGTGTAATGTTTTAAAAAGGTTTGAAATCTGTAATTTTGTAAGACAGCAGGACCCAGATCCTGCCCATCTCTGAGAAAATGGCCTAACAAAGCCCTGGGAAATAACTAGCAGTTGCCATTATTTGGAATAACACTCAATTTGCCTTGTTCTATTGCAGCAGTCACCCCCTGAGATACCAGGGATCCAGAGTCTGGAAACCATTATGCATTAAGCAGTGGTGTTTCTATTACTGTCTTTACCAGGTCACACTGAGCAACCAAGGAGGTAAAAAGTCTACCTAGTCTTGACATTTTATTCAAGAGCTGTTCCAGCAGCAAATCTCAGAGCCCACATCTGACTGATAGTCAAAGATTGCACCTTTTCATCCACTATTAAGTACTTCTAACTCCCCATGCACAGCACCTTCAAACCTTTCGCAATTAAGTGGCCAAACCACACCAAGCCCTAGATTACACACTTTTATTTTGTTTCATACAGATGTTAGGTAGCGTGTGGAGCAATAAACATTAAGGTATACCACGGTTTGTAGGAGTAGTAGCACTGAGCTCAGCTTACTCACCAACGTGTACCTGGAAAGTCTTAATTTCTGCATGTGCACAAGGAGACAAGAGAAGCTGTGTCAAAGTACTGTTATTTCCCAATTCCACTCAGCCTCACACTTCTCCATGGGCAAGGCTGTGTTATTCTCTGAGGAGTACTTGGGACACCCCCTACCAAAACAGAGTTAAAGCAAAATGCAGGTGGCCCAGTCTCCATAGCACACTTCAAAATAAGCTTCCCATTAGTATCTGAAACTCATTTCCCAGGTGAAATGTCTCAATCATGGTACTCAACAATATTTACTTCAGAAAACAAGGTGAAAAATCTATCCCCAAAAGATGACTTAACAGTAGGAAAGGTCTCTGTGAGCAGAATTAGTCTTCTGTCCAGTGGAGGCACCCAAATCCATCTCACATGGATTCATTAAGAAGCTCCTGTCAAGATTCCTTGCCTTTGATTGTCACAGGCAAACACAGCGTGTCAGGTTTTGTTCTCCCAGTATCATACAACTTGAGTATTAGGTGAATCAGGCAGCAAGGAAAAAAAGGTGGTAATGGCTCTGCAGAAATCACACTGAACTGTCACCTAAACCCCTGTGTACAACAGGCCAAGAAGGATAAATTCAGCAGAAACAGGTGCTTTGAAGGATGGTCATTTCAGTCAGAGGAGGAGAAAATCTGAGGGGAAAGTTCAGAGATGGGCTTGTTTAGTCGAACAAAACAAGAGCTGAGACATAGCTGGCTGAGAAAATAAACATGAGCAGAAAATATATGTAAGGTAAAGCAAGAACTTGTAGCTATAACAGGTTATGAATAAGTTTTAATCTTCAAATTGGTGGAATGTCCTTGAACTCTGCCTGAATTAAAACTACTTTTCAATTTTCTGGTTAAAAATGAGGATGATGCATGAGGGCTTTCTGTACCATGAGAACCTGGACCCACTGATCCAGCAAAGCTTTTTGCAGTTGCCGAACCTCTATTTCTGTGCTGAATTTAAAAAAAAAACTTTCCAGATGTCTTGACAAATTTTCACAAATATCAAAAACATGAAGAACTATAAAGGGTTCAAAAGACCTGAACATTTGTGGAAAAAAAGCTTTTCATTTTGATTTTTATTATTAGATTTCCATATCTATTTGAAAAGCGACATCTAACATAAATGCCTTTGCAAATCACTTTCTAATTCATGTCACAATTTCAAAACTTTGTGAATAAGCGTAATTTAAATCTGTTCATATCACTAACTGTTACCTTCTAAATAATATCAAAGATCAAATAGATGCATCAATGAACATGTAGGTTTAATTAAATTAAGTATTACAATGTTATAAAAGGAGCATTAATTATGTTTAAAGCAGATTATACTACATGGAAAAGGAAATTTTTATTATATCATTATTTTGATTTAAACGAGAATCAAATGGTACCCATGAAAATGCTGAATGCCTTAATGAATAGTCAAATGCACAACAATAGCTGGATATTCACCAAGAAGCAGTAACTATTCAGGTGGGAATATAGCCAAATATAGCCAGAAGCATTAAGCAATTATTTATAGGTAACAAATTAATCTGTCAATAGAGCAAAGGAGAAAAAAAGGTCTTTTCCAGTTGTTACTGTTTGGAATCTGTCACCAGCTTTCCCTTTGATCTAACTCTGTGTCACTGGCAATAGTGTGGAGTGTTTGCTCAAAAGCTCAGTTGCTGTAGAAGCAGTGCAGCTGCTGACCACTCCATCCTGGGGTCTAGTGCTAACACTGGAGATTGCTTCAGAAGAAATTTCACAGAAATTGTCACCAAGCAAGTTCAAATGTTTCAGAAAAATAAATCTAAATCAAAGTTGCCTGCAAGAGAGGGCTGCAAACATTACTGCATGTGTAATAAATGTCTTAATAAATTATTATTTTAAGAAATGTAGCATTCTTTTGTGACTCCAGTAGGTGAATGCTTATCCACGACCACAGGTCAGAAACACTTTTGACGTGCTTGTGCTTGACTTAAAACTGCAGTGTATTTGTAATGATTAATAATGTATTAATTCTTTAATAAACTTTCAAGGAACAGAATCTAAATACCTAAACCAGTTTAAAATTTTGGCATTCCTAGTACTGATGGTTGTGTCAGAGGCTTGTAACACTTTTCCCACATTCCCCAAAGATTATAATAAATTGTGATTCTTGGAATTTTAAAAATGTGTCATGGACTGCAGCCACAGATTAATTTTGGTCAAAAAACAGTGCCTATCAATGTAGATGATGGAAACATTTTCTCACACAGTCCAATTTCAAAGTAGTGAACTAGCAAATCAGAGTTAATATTTACTAGTGGGACAGATACCTGTAATGTACAGAAGTTTCTAAACCAGAAACATATGCTTCATTAAATTAAAAATAATAAAATAGGGAAACACATTTGGAAGCAGTAATTTTTAAAAGGTTCAGAATAAGAAAGTGAGTGTCATTCTCTGTGTCTCTGTGTCTCTGGCAGCTCCCTTTATCATCAACCCACCTCACATGCCATAACCTCTCACAGTTTCTTTAATGTTAGTCCTGTGGGGTACTTGAAGCAGGGAACAAAAAAGGAAAGCAGAAGCTGTCTGCTCTATAAGGTCTTACTTTATTTCTCTGAGCCTTCCTCATGATAAGCAGAGGAAGAACTTGAAATTAAGTCAGTCTTGAATCACTGCTATTCCTCTTAACTCCTTCTACAGCCCCTACAGTATGTGAAACACCAGAATTCCAGTTGAAAGATAAATAGATGTAAGATGAGACAGAGCATTATAAACCCACCTGTTTACCTCTTCGATTTTTATAACAAAGTGCTTTTTATCATGGCTTTGGTTTTTTAGGGTTTATATTATTTTGAAGGGACACAAGGTGGTGGGGTGGTATATTGTATTTAGTTGCAAAAAGAACAAACATTGTCAGGAATGGACTTGTCAGGGAAAACTGTAGATGGGTTTTCTGTGAACTTTTGATTTCCTCCATTAAGTTTTTCTGCCCTGCTTTCCAAGCAGCAGAAATAACATGGCACTTTGATTTCCACCAGAATCTAAGAAAAGAGATGTCCAATGGAGTTGACATTTTGGCTCTTTCCTTCAGTTTACAGAGTATATAACGTCACCATGAGAAACTAAGTCTCTTAAAAACTATTCTTTATCCTTGCAGGAAAATGGAGAGCCATTAAATAGCAATGACAAACATTTCCAAGATTATGAGAATAATATTTAATTCATTTTTATACTGGTGTCTGATATGATTTGAAAAATACATATACTGTTTCTGTTAATGTAACCTCGGAACAAAGACAAGAATGAAAAAAGCAGCCTCTGTTTCAGACCTTGCAGTATGCCGAAAGTGTTTAAAAACACAGTAAATTATGCAGCTGTCAGGTGGCATGCGGGAGATAGGGCTCAGAAAAGTTCAAGCTCCTCTAGTTTACTCCAAATGATGTTTTCCTCCAAAGATGATTAGGCTCTTAGGAAACACCTGCAAATGTAGACCTAATTAAAACCCTGACTTGCCTACAGAGCAGCTGACTACCTTGCAAAAAATGCTCTTTCTGTTAATCTGTGTCCTTGTTGCACTTCTCTGTTTATTCTCTGAAATTCTTATCATTTCGCTTCTTCTATGGACACTTCCCTGAAAAGAAGTGTAAAGTCGATGCCAAAAAATGGCTCAGCCTCATAAATGATAAACTTCTGGTTGCCTTCTAATTGTACAGCACACCAAAATTCAGAACAAACCTTTTATACTGAAAGCAGACAAAAACTAACCTGAATTATGAAATATTTTGACTGAATTTTCTAAGAAATTTTGATGACACCTCACACATAGTTACAGTGGGGGAGATTTCACCTCTTGCAAAAGACCCTGTATTTGTGCCTCCCAGTTTGGGAAACAGGCAGTTCTTGTCAGAGCTGGTCTCACTGACATTCTACATTCACAATCCGTATTATTATCTATATATTCAAATGATCCAAATCCATATTATGCAAATATGCTGAATATTCTTCTCAGCCTTTTTGCTGTGAGGGCTCATAGTCTGCCATTCGCCATCAGTAATAACCAGACCTGCTCTCAGATCTGCCCGCTGCCGTTGCTGTGGGCTCTGCTGCCATCAAGTGGAAGCCAGCATGAACTCTAAGGACCTCACCTCAAAACCTGGGGGGTGCTGGTGTGTAAATGCCTCAGGAGTCGCCCTGAGGCTGCAGGGATGGATGGATGGATGGATGGATGGATGGATGGATGGATGGATGGATGGATGGATGGATGGATGGATGGATGGATGGATGGATGGATGGATGGATCCTCACAGCAGAGCGTGGCTGATAGCAAAGCTGCCTCCTCCAAAATGTTCTACTGGAGATTGTGCCATAGGGCAACCAGTGACTAGTCATGCAAGTCTGCTCTGTGACAAAGGAGCAGCTACTGATCCTTGTTGAAGTGTTCAAGTCAGCAGGGCAATTTCTAATGCACCGACATAGACCCAAAACCCTGCATAAGCTATGTCACTCAGAGTGTCAGGCAGGGGTGCAGCAAGGGCAGGAGAGATGGGGTTTCAGAGTGAGAGTGAGGGTAAGGGCAGTGCCATTCCTGACCACAGAAACACAGAATCACAGAATGGTTTGAGCTTGAATGGACCTTAAAGATCACCTCATTCCAAAACCCCACTGAGGACAGGGATACCTTCCACTAGACCAGTGTGCCCAACCTGGCCTTGAAGACTTCCAGGGATGGGACAACCACAACTTCTCATGTCTCACAGCACCCAGTCAGAAAAGCATAGGAAGTAAAGGGACAGGGACTGGTGTAAGCCAGGGATGGCCAGCCCAGCCAACGGCGACAGGCAGGTCTCAGTCTGTCAAGTCTGCCCCAGCCTGAGCAAACAGCACAAGTATAGGCTGGTCCCAGTGATGCCTTCCCATCACTGCTGCTGAAGATGAGCTGCTTTGCAGCATATGCATTCAGACCAGCACCACGATCCCCTTTGCTTTCCCTCCCTCTGGGCATGCATATACCTCACAATCACCTTCTTTGTGCAGAGGGTGACTTCTCTGTCTGTACCACTGACAGTGCCTGCAAACTTACCTGGCTGGCTTCTATGTGCTACAACATCATTTAGAGTCATATTCAACCCTCAGATATAAGAAAACATGCTAAGAAAGAAAATAGCAAAATCATTTCTGCCTTATAGATTTTTATGCTAGTATGTACTGCATACTGCAAATGGTGCAGAAGTCTTTTCTAGGCATCAGTCAGTGAGTGATGAGTGCAAAGAGAGCAGCATCAGCAACCATTTAACTCTTCACACTAGAGCAACCCCATTTCCCTTCCAGCACCAGGCACAAGGTTGGCCAGCTCTCCAGCTCAAATCACATCACCATCCACAGTAGCCATCCAAGCACCCTATAATGTTAAATCAATGTTCAGCTGTTACCTCTCACAATGATAATTTCTGAGGATAGCCAATCTCTGACAGCAGGTTTCACCTGGAAGCCAAAGACACTTTCTGTAAGCCAACTTAACCACATCTGCAGACCAAACCACAATTCCAAATGTTTAGAATCAATGTTGCTCACTGAGAGGTAGTTTGTTTTCAGTTTAGTTTTTCTGGTTCATGTTTGCCGAGGACTCAAGAATTCAAGAATTCAGTTCATAATACAGATATATTTTAGCAAAATATTAATCCATGTCAGTATTTATGTGGTGTATGGGGCAGTAGTGCTGTGATTGCTTGACACATTTAAAGCTGGATTTGCAGCTAATGAGAGAACTTCTATATACTTCTTATACTTTTTATAAACTGATCAGGTTTCATCCTAAACATACTCTTCTATTCCCTTTAGTCTCCTTAAATTTGCTTTCCAGGGAGTTAAAAAGTTTCCTAACTTAATTCTTTTGCCAGGTTGGTTGAGCGTTTTCACCAATGTTGCATTTTAAATCATATTCACACAGTGAATATTTTCTCCTTTCCCTGACATGTCAATTCTGATGTATTTATATGGAGCAGCCGTATTACTTGCTAACTTTGGTTTAGAAGGATAAACAAGCTGAAGTCTTGCCAGATTTTTCTGCATTATTAATATCAAATAGGCTTCTACTTGCCTTCCATTGCACAAATGTTCATGACCAAGTAAAAGAATGGCAATTGAAAGTAAGAACCAAAAATACTCGGGAAAGGGGAAGGCCACTTAAAACCCTGTATCATGTGGGAACATGGTAGATGTCTCTGTTCTACAGCCATACTGAAAAACGACAGCAGGGATTTGGTCTAAATGGAAATATGAAAGCATTTATGTTCAAATGTTCTACAAAGAAAACTGAGACAAATAGTTTTGGTTTACATGGAAGTCTCTTATTCAGTCCTAAATGAAGTGTTTAATTTAGTTGTCTTTTTAATTATTTGGTCTTTTTGTAAGCCTTGCACTCCACTTTCGTTTTTAGAAAAGAACTTTGTAGGTTTCAGGTAGACAATGTCAAAACAAACAATTTAGCAATACCAAATATTTCATTCTGAAAATGTTAAAATGAAATGTTTTGACATTTCCCCAATTTATCCTCCTCTTTTTCAGTCTTAGCTATTTATCAGATTTGATATGACCTCACAGTTTGCTTAACTAAAATGTCAATTTTTGGCAAAGTTATTGATCCTCAGAACAGAAAATGGTCCATATCTACATACTGGATCTGCCTCATTTTACTCTTCATCCTGTCAAAAAAAAAAGGTGATTTATAGCCGTATCAGCAAAATGACAGGTGAAATGTAGAGCGTGAACAGATTTCAGTTATTATCTGCTTCTCTGAATAGAAAAGCTAAGAAATACCAAATGTAGTGGCAGATGGCAGGTTTAAAAAAAAAAAAAAGTATTTTTACCACAGAGTTCCTTTGTACAGAATATTATGAAGACTAAGAAGTTTACACGGAGGAGAGGGATAAATTTATGGAAAAGAACGCTTAAGAGGATGGCTGAAAACATAAACATCACCTGTGGCTCAGAAAGATGCCAAGCTGCAAGCTGTTGAAGGCTGGAATAACATTTTGGCAAATGATTGTTGCATGCTTCCCCTGTTCCCTGTGGATGTACCTCTGGACATTTTCTGAGGAAGGATACTGAGCTAGACAAACCCTTGATCTGACCCACTCATCTGGGCTGAAGTGCATTTGTGCAAATAACGCAAAGGAACAGAATTAATGAAAGAACCAAGCTCGGCCGCTCTGCCCGTTGAGCACAGCTCTGTTTCAATGGTACAAACCTTATTAAAAATGTCACATTTGATGTCTGCAATGCTCTTCTGAGTTCCTACTGAAAAGTGAGCAGCTGCTCATCTGGGAAGCTTTAACAACCCGGATATTATCTGTTTTATTTCCCTATTGGTAAGCTTATGATAGCTTGACCTATCAAACTTTTTACTCTGCCATAGCAGTCTACTTTATTTCTTTTTGTCTTATGAAGAGATTCAGATATATTGAAAACAGCAGTGTCGATAAATAAGCAGAAGGCATCCGCTAATGTCTTCTGCCAAGAAAAGGAGAGTGGGGAAACCAACATAATTTAATTTAGACACTTACTCATTAGCTTTAAGCCCATCAAACACCAATACTTTATAGTTCCCTTCACTTTGCATAAACATTTAGCACAGCATGGGGGTGAAGCTGCTCCTCAAACCCAGCTCTCTCCACTCAATGCTGAGTTCATTGCATCCTTTAAAGAAAGGGCTGGCAGCATAACTCTGCTTTCTCTTCTGAAATGAGCAGAGAGAAAATTAAACTGATTAAGTTTTTGGGTTTTTTTAAGCCTCAGTCCATTAGCTGGGTTCTTAAGCATCATGGTGACAGCTGTTGGTCTCACTTGAATATGTAGCCTTGAAAAACTACTTGAAAATCTGCTCTGTGATTCATAAATAGCATGTTGAAATCACTGTCAGTGGAGTTGAAGAGCCAATGTGTGGATCACTGCAAGAAAAGTCAGGCTACAGAGAGGAAATTCCTGGTTTTGTAACACCTGTAATAATTTGTCCATTAATTACAACTCAAAAGAGTAATTGTTTTTGCCACTTTTAGAGACACAGGAAGTATCTTCTCAAAGAAAAAGATGGTAATGCCACACTATGTTTAAAAGTTAAATAAGTTGTCAAAGCCTTGTTTCATGTATCACATGTTAGAAGTTTGTACACATTAAAAAATACAGTTAGCATCTTCTGATTCACAGCTGCATTAAAAAATACAAATACTCAATATTGTCAAAATAGTATTTTGTCTGTCAACGGCTCCTGATTCCATTACTGGAATGGTGCAATTCTGTAACTGGGAGTTTATTATCCATGATGATGAAAGGGGTGACAAATGTCACAAAGGGCTACATGAATCACACACCAAAAACAAGGCTAAGGTTGCAAGAGAAACATTATGCAATGACTCACTGCTTAAGGACTATGTTAATTAATTATCAGTCAGGGCCTGAAGTGTCACATTGAAAGCTCACTTCAATTTGTGGCCCCAGTTACAGCTACAAACAGTTGGAAATGAGCCCAGTGAGACACAAAACACACTGCTGAAGTACTTGGGCACAGCTCTTCAAGTTGTGCATGCTATTGCATGAAGAGAGACAAAATGAGGAAGAAAAATAAGGGTGGAGAAAAACAGCAGAGCCAGAAGCATTTGTACCACAGACAGATGCTACTGAAAGAGGAATAGTGAGAGGCAGCTAGGTGTGGAGAAAGAAGAGAGGAGGCCACTGTTATTAGGGAAGGTCCCAAGAGATATGGTATGCTCAGAATGAAGGAAGCCCACCCCTGCCCTGCACTGCAGTAGTCTGCCCTTGCCTCTACCCCAGTACTCCCAGTGCAGTGCCAGCCACTCAGACTGGACATCCCCCAGTGAGGCTGGGATTCACTTTCAGCCTAAAGAAGAGTTCTAAACTAAGTCAGCTGTTGGAGTTGCAACTGGGAAGCTGATCCTGAGGGTTTTCTCTGAAGTGGGGCGTTGTACTGATGCAGCAGTGGCTGCTAGGTGGGTGTTCAGGAGGGCCCACCTGAGTTCCTTATTTCACCAGGGAAATGTTTCATTTCTGTTTCTCAATTCTCATTCTGTAAAATGAGATTAACTCCCCTCCACCCTAAAGGATTTTGTGACAGTAAATACATGCCTGGATATTCTGGTTATAAAAAAACACATGGAAAGTTGCAAAAGGAAATTAATATATTTTTGTTTTCAGGGGAGGCTTTAAAGTTTTAAAGCAACAAAGAATATTGGTCATTCACTGGATGAGGGAGAAGTTGATGATAAAAGCATGCAGATAAATTATTTGATAACGCATGTGATAATTAAAAACCATGTGATAATGCAGCTGGACAAGAAGTCTGACGTAGATTGTGCAGTGATTATCTTACAATTTTAATAACATTAATTTACTCCTGACTGGGTAGCACACATCAGAGATATCTCAGACCACCAAATGATAGAGTATTCACTCCTTAATTGCTCTAAAATATGCAGTAGGTCTTTGCATGTAGTAAGATGCGCTTTTTTGAAAGTATCTTTTTTCCAAGGTGCTATCAAATCCTTCAGAGATTAGAATCTCAGAAAGCACATAAGGAACTGAAATTACTAGTTGCTTCATTGTAGCTTTGTGTACCATCTTGCTCACAATCACAATGGTAGGATTGATGAATCCATATAAACTTTTCTGATATGCATACATAAATCTACAAATAGACACACACATGCACACCCCTGCCTCTCTCATTATAACTTTCCCTTTGTCCAAGTCTCTCTCATTGAGGGTATTTTAGAGTTTCAAAACAACCTCAGTTTTGTTCTCTTGCACTGTATTTTTCTTTAAAAATGTTTTCCAGTGTTTGTCCTTTCCTCCTGTTTTGGTGGCCTCTGCAAATCTGACAAGAGGGCACATTCTCCAGACTGTTGGTAAAGATCTAAATGGGACAGGTCCCAGGACAGACCCATGCAGTATGCCATGTGTTAATGGTCTCGAAGGTAGAGTGTGACCCATTAAGTGTGACCCATTAAATGTGATCCTTTAAGCCAAATCACGCCACCAGGTTTTCTGATTTTGTTTTACCAACCTGCAGCTCACAGTGCCCTAACTCAAATAATGCTTTTTTTGTCCATTTTCCTGTCCACATCTCCTGGTGGTATGAACATTGATAAGGTGTATAATTTGTGTTCTCCTGGAAAGGAGAAGTTGCATCCTAATGAACATCCTTACAATAACACTAACCAGTCTTATTAATGCAATGATTGCGAAAATGCTGCAAGACAGACAAAAATCCAGGTTCAGATGGTGCAGGAACACAAGAAGACAAGAGTCATTAGTAGAGACATTGGAAAAAAAAAAAGATGCCTTAGGAAAAAGGCACTGCATGCTAATTCTCTGCTGCTTGTCATTATTTCAGGGAAACTGGACTCTTTCCAAAGTCAGGCACTTTGTGCACTGCTGTGCAACAATGAAAGAGCCATTTGGGATCAGCAGTAACTGTAAAATGAATGGTCAGCAAAGGAGTGCCTCATTACTCAGCTTGACTGAAGACAGAAGAATATTTGATGATCACTTTTATATTCTGTCTCTGAAGCTAACCACAATTAAGCCGAGCCAAAATGTTGATGGCCACTGGGATGCCACTGAGATTCAAACGTTATGTAGAATCCCTTGGTATGTGAAGACCCAGTAACATATTTCTGTGGTCTAATTAAAAACAATTACAGAAATGTAATGAACACTGTGTTAGTGCAAAACATTGTCCTAACAAGAGAAGATGGAATACTTGTGAGAGCTGAAAAAATGCCCAGCTGGCCGAAGGATCAAAAGGTCAAACATATTTCACCATTGTTTGTAGTCTCCTGCAGGAATTATAAACAGAAGGATCTTTGAGAAACTTAAGCAAGAAAAATAGCTACAGCAGCACCTGAAACTACAGTGGGCAGAGGAATTTCAATGCCATTCATTGTAGCCTGAAAAAAGAAATTGCTCACTTCACTGGGTGAAATGTATTAACCTCTAAAAGGCAGTGAGTCAATAGAAATTATTTAAGCCTTCTTTCTGGCCTGAAATTCCATGAATTTATGAATACCAGATGATACCTGTGCAAAGCCAACTGCTTATCATTCACACCATGATCTGCTTTGTTTCCTCAAGTATTAAAAGGACAATGCTCTTCTTCTCTGTCTGCCTACTTGCACATCTTAAAAGAGTTTGTAATCATACACCAGAGACTCTGACTTGTTGCTGCCCTCCGTGTGACCTCCTTGGAAGCTGTGAACTTGGGATACATGCACAGAATCACAGCTATGGTGCTACCAGCATGTGATAAAAGTGAGAATACAACTAGTTCCTGGTTCTTTTATTTTTACCAAATTCTTCATTCCAAACTATGGATTTCTCATAAATCCCATAGCTCTCACTACACTGCCAGGACATAAATGGCAACAGTGACTTCAGATTGTGACCCCTGGTCTAGTCCTAGCACAAGATACAGAAGAAGACAAGAGCATCTTTGAGTGGAACAATTCCTGAGCCATAAAGTTTTGAAAAGATCTTCCATGAGCCAGGGGAGAAAATATAAGTGCCTCTTAGGGACTTAAGGAGAATGAATGGTTTTCCAAAAGTCGGATGGGAAGGGTGACAGGCAGAAAGGGGGTTGTTTGGGAGTCCTCTCTTGGTGCTCAAGCTTTGGTTTTATGGAAAGCACTCCATGTCTCTCCCTGGCTGCAGCAATCAGCTGCTTCCCTGGAAGGTCAGAGGGGATCCTATCACCCAAGCTTTATTGGGCCCACAGCCTGATCAGAGGAGTCAATCTGCAACTTGTGAAATGCCAAGAGTTTTCTGTTTTCATCTCTGCTGCTTTTCCCTCACTTTTTCCACTGCAATCTGATAGTCACCTTCCTGTGCAAACTGGGGCAGAGTTTTGTACCCCTCTAACCAACATTCTGTCATCCTCCTAGCTTTGCGCTCTGTACCCTGGACCACAGCCATGGCCATTGCATTGGATTTCTTATGAGAAGCAATTGCTACCACTGTGTGAACCACTCTTTTTGTCTTTCTCTTCCTCTTCACCCCTTATTTTGTAGCTTGTGATATATAACATTATGTTAGGGAACATGAATTGCCTAGTAGCTGCCGATAGGAGATAGCAGTGAGCCAACCAGCATTATCCAGTGATACATTTGCAAAAGCTGAGGAGACCATTGGCATGGGCAATGTGTGTGTAATCAAACCATACTCTGAGCAGTATGATTAGCACAAGAAAAAAGGATGATTAATAAAGAGGTGGAGTGCATCAGGGTGAAACCACATAGTTACTGTAGAAAGAATATCTGAGAGACAAAACCAGACAGAGCACCAGAGACAAAGACTCACAGGGAGTGCCACCACTACCACCCGTACCAGAACTACCACTTCACTTCCCAGCTAGCTGCCATGGAAGATTCCCTTTTCTGTATCCTTTTCTCTATTTTCTTTCTCATATTCTATTTCTCCTTTCATTTTTTTCCTTTCCCATTTCCTTTTCCCTTTCTTAAATTGTGGATCTTTTAATCTTTCCTTGAAAATGGCCCTTCCTGCCAGAGCTGATGTCCCTCAGCTTTTTTTAATCATCAGTCATATACAGACACACTCTCTGTAAAACATCTACGTGGATGTTGTTGGATAAAACAGCTGGGTAATGAGTCACTTCAGTGATTTATTGCTGCTACCTGGGGTGCATAGGGTTTCCACTTAGAAGTTTTGTAATGATTTCCTATTGATTAATACAAATTAATATCTAACAAGCCTAAAATATCTTGATTATTCTTATCTGTTCTTTCTGCATATAAAAACTCTTGTCCACAAAGTTATGTATCTTTGTCTCCCAGCAAAACACTTCTTCCAAATAACTGTGCTCTCTGCCTCTCTCACTTTCCTCTAACAGCCTGGAATAATGCCTGCTGGATAGTTACTGTCTCAGGAGTACTCAGGTCATCTCTGAAAACTGTTTAGTTACCCATTTGTGGGAGGCAGCAGGCACCAGTAGACAAGGCAGCATACAGAGACTCAAGTCTGCTGGGATCTGTTCCTGTGCATGACTACCTTTTCTGTGTTTTTTGGCAAGCTATGCCACCTTTGGGCCCTAGTTTCTTTATCTGTGGTAAACAGAGCATTGATAGTAGGTTCTGACAGTTATCTGCAAGTTATCTTGACTACAAAGATGAGAAGGGACTTACATAATATAGGTGTTTTTGCTAGATTGAGCTTGTTGGCAATTTAATCTTTATGAACAAATAGGTCCTAAAATTAGACCATTGTGAGGTCAGCTTATTAAATTTCACAAATTTAGGAACTTGGTGATAAAGGAGAAAGAAAGCTCCAGGAAAATGCATGGAGAGGTCTCTGGTTGGGTTCTTCTGTTCTTTTATACAATCTGTGCAAATGAAAAATCCCTCATTCACAGCTAATTAATAGAAGTGTGACTTATTTCACTTGATTTATCTGTACAGAAAGTAGGAATCCAATTCAGACATCTAATTTTCCACTATAGTTGAGAGGGAGACATTCCTGGATGAGCAGTCCCTCCAGCTGTGAGGATACTACCCTGCACAACGGCTTCTTAATCTGGCATCTGTTTTTCTACTAAACCTACTGTAACTACAATGTCCTGACATTATTTGTACAGTTTTGTAGTTGCATTTCTTTGGTTGCCCATAATCTTTTTGTGAAAAAGCAGTCTGCTGAAATCTCCCTTCTCTTTTTCATTTTTCAAGAAATGTCTTATTCAGTGACTCCAGAAGTTCTTTTTACTATTAATTAAATTAATGATTTGACATATTTTCCACATATGTGGATTTTTTTCCCATTTCACGTACTTTGAATCTGAAGATCACCTATTTATTGTTTGTGTGATAGCCTGAAATTCTTCTATATTAATCATGCCCCATAACACAATGTCATAAGCAATTTTTGTCAGCATGTTTTCATTTAATCCTAAAAGAGTGAAAACAGTTAAGACATCAGTCACCGGACTACTCCTTAAGGAACTCCACTCCTGACTTTCCTCTGCATAGTGCCTTCCTTTCAAAGGCACCTATTGCTGTCTCTCCTCCATCTAATTCCTATTCACCTGAAATTTCTTCCACTAATTTGCATGTTTTCCAATTTCCCATACGGCTGGTAGGCCAGACAGATGACATCAATGCCATTTCTTTTGTCTAGAAAATAAGTTAGCAAGGAAGGATGTCAGGCTATTCAAATGCGATTCACATTCAGTAAACTCAAGCTGCAATTTATCTCATTCTCCATTTTTTCATTGTCTTTGGCTTCTTTTTCCATGGAAATATGTGTCAGGGCCCTGAGGGCACTCACAGTACTTAATTGCCTGATCAGCCTTGCCTGATGCCTCCACCCACCCCTGCCAGCTCCTCCACAACTGCCAGCCCTGCTTGCTTCCTGACAGTATTTTCTTAAATTTCGCATTCCTTTGGGATCAGAATAATGGGCCTGCAGCTACACAAAGAACCATCCCTAAATAACATCACCAGGTTTTCATGCTTTCCCTGACTTGAGGTCTGTGTGGACGCACTGCTATTAGACCAACAGCTTTGTGTATTCTCAGGTTTCTTTATAGAGGAATCTGTAAAGATCACACTCTGTCCTTGACCTGAACTTACCAATTTCACTGACATTTTTGTGTTTGCCTCAGTTCTGGTAACTTTTACTTGTACATTCTTAATCACAGAGCTATCCTGCCTTTGCCCATATGTTGAGCATGACCATCTTTACTAACAAGTGAGAAGCTGTTAGTAAACAACAACAATTAATATTTCATCAGAAAACTTCCTGTAGACCCTCCCTCAGTCAGGTTGTTAGGTATATGCCAAACCTACAGGCCATTAAGAAAATTTGAATGTTTAAAAACTTCACTCTACTGGAAACCTGCACCCAGTTGCCAAGGTTGCTGTCACAAGATTAGTGACATTTTGCACTTCAGCTCACATAATTTAGTCTTCAGGCATCTCAAGGAGCTGACACAGGTGTCAAGAGACAATTTCCAAGGCTAAATATTGGAGCCTGCATTTTAATACAGTACATTATTACCAGCAAATATTCTCATCTAGCAGCCATGCACCATATGTTTATCTAGTTTCAAGCAGATTGGTAGCCCCAGACTGCCTTAATTCAAATAAATCATGGCATTCTCTTAATATATTGGAGACTGCATCTGTTATCCTGCACCTGTCACTCCTGCAGCAATAGAATGATTTATGGTTCTCAACTTCAGGGTGTTATGAAGTGGCAAATGGATAGATGCACGTGCCACCATCAGTTTGGGGACAGATGGAAGTGTAGCAGTGTCATAAACTTCAGACTTTTCCTGATAATACCAAAGCTCTCTTTCCTTTTGGGAAACACACCTAGAAACCGGTTACTCACCAAAATTTCCATGATTGTTTGATAACTGGAACTGTGCTTAACATGTGGTTTAACTCGTCATGTATGAAGTTTGCCTAAAAACTGGAAGAACACTGGAGAAATGAGGATCAGTACATAGCTTTGAAGTACAAACAAGAAAAAACCCTCTCTAATTATTTGTTGTTTGTAACTCAATTTAAAGGTGATTTTGGTGGAATTGAGTGTGTTTGTGTGTGTGTGTGTGTGTCTGTGTGTGTGTGTGTATGTATGTACACCTTAGAGAAAACAGGCCTCCTAATTATTCAAAAACCAGCAATGAAAAGTACTCATAGCTTGGCAAATAAAAACAGCAGCAATCTTATTTTTAAGCTGCTCTTTCTTAGAGATAGGATTAATTTCACCTAGCCTTAAAAATCTAATAAAAACATGTGTGTGTCTTATGGCCCTATGGACAATGAAGGGCAGCTCCACTCAGGTTAAAAATACATGCTAAAGAGAACTACCTTTTAAGTAAATGCAGAATACTTTTTTTTTTTAATTCTATGCCAAAATTTCATTGCTTAAAAGAAGATCAACCCCAAGACTTTTCCAAACATTAAGATTAGGAATATATTAAGGTTAGGACATAGCATGACTTGCTCCGTTTAAATTACTAATTCATCTGTTTGCCCTATTTTTTTTTTCACAAGGTCCTTGCCCTAGCTTTCATCTACCAGTTGATTGAATAATCATATATTACCAAGAATCTCTTGTTGACATCTGCTCTTTTCAAGGTATATAAATATAGCTGTTAATATTTTCGATTACAGACTGTTTGAACACCATGAAAATAACTCATGTAGCTTAAAGACATCTTGAAGACATTTACTTTGAAGAGTCTTGTTGTTTTAACTTTATGATTTCAGTTTTCATAATTATCCCATTGTATGCTTGGAGAGCAGCAGAACATGCTTTTCTCCGTTATCACATAAGCATAATACCTTAGACAACAAGGTGAGACAGATCAGAAATACATTTCTGTATAGTCTTTCTTCTTTTTCATGACCAAATTGGAGCAACTGAATTTCACAGAATCACATAATCACTAGGCTGGAAGAAGCCTTCAAGATCATCGAGTCCAACCCATGCCCTAACACCTCAGCTAAGCCATGCCACTGAGTGCCTCATCCAGTCTGTTATTAAACACATCCAGGGATGGTGACTCCACCACCTCCCTGGGCAAACCATTCCAATACTTTATCACTCTTTCTGTAAAAAACTTTTTCTTAATATCCAACCTATATTTCCCTTGGTGAAGCTTAAGATGTGCTTAAGATTAATTTCTAATGCCACGTAATGTTACACATTAGTACAGGCAGATTATTTTTGATTGCACTTTTCAATCATACCAGGAATCTGTAAATGACACCTGAGCAGGTCTGAAATTTTCTGTAACAAATGGTTATATGAGAGTCTTTCATTCACTTTACTTTTTTGATAGTTGCATACCTGGTTCCATGCCAACTTGCTTGCTTTCTCAGCAGCTGCCAAGTGACCTAGAAAAATTTCAGATTCCTCAGCTTTTGAGCTCTGTGAGTGTGTGAGGATTAAACATGACAGCTAAATTAATTGATTCTAATCGACTAATGAAAGAGCACTTGATTAGTTACCTCTACATTTTGGTTCTTAAGAGCTTCATAGTGTCCCAAACAAAAAACCCTGTTAGAGCTCCAACTGCAAAACTCCCACTCTTCTACAGGCCACCAGGCAGGATATTGTAAAACAGGAGGCCTCTAGATCCCTGGAGTATATCTTCAGCTAAATATTTAGGAATTTTGACTCCATTAAAAGTTCTGGAGTATTACTTACTCATCCCTGTTCTCAAAACTACTTTTTAAGATGCAGAATTTGATTTTTCAGCAAGCTATGAACTAGACACCATGCACTAACAGATGTTACTGAACATCTCAGTAGACATCTCACAGCTCACTAGAGTTTTCAGATTTGTTTGATGCCATGCTGCAAGATCTTCAAGGTTTTTACATATGCAAATTTTCAGCTAGAGTACTTTAAAGGCTTTACAGAACAGCCTATAGACATTTCGTTCCACTGATTTCAAATGTGCTTTTGCATTTTGTGTAATGAAAACAAACACTTCTGAAGTTATCATTATTGCCTCTGTGGCAAATACTCTGCAACAGGAGACTATGTTCTGCAAAGTAGAAATTTCTCTATATATTACGAGAATTACTGATGTTCTACCATTGGGCTTTAGAGCCCAGAAGGTATTCAAAATGCAAAATTATTGTCAAACTAGCAAGTGCAAATTAGCACTATTTTCTGAAAATTGCATGTATGGATTTCCATTTCTGAATGGAAACTGGTCTTCAATATAACACAAATAAACTTTAGGACAGCCAGACAAATTCTACCTTGACAGAAACACAGTAAATTCTCTGTATTTTCCTGACAATTAATAGATTGCAAATCAAGACAGATTTTCACCAGTACTGAGCAATGGAAAAATACCAGTCTTGGAGGAGATATAAGTTAATTTTTCTATTAAGATTGAGCTGGCACAGACAAACCACAATTCTCAGTCAACAGCTTTATCCATATGAGAAACAAAATATTATGCCAACCTTATGCTTTCAAGTGAAAATACATACTCAATGTTATTAGTTATTTAAGGATGGATCCAAAACTTGTGGAAGACTGCCATGTATTTTAATAGACGTTGGAAAAAGCCTTTCAGAATCATAAACAGATTAATAGTAAATAGAAAATACTACAGAAAGCAATCTCAATGATTGTTCATTATTTTAGAATGCCTGCTATTGGAAAACTACCTATAGAATGGAACTACCTATAGAAGTTATAAATATATTTCTGATTTATGAAACTACATATGCAAAGAAACCTGCACACAGAAATAAACATTCTTCCTGTTTTATCTTTTGTTTTCTGCATTGTATGCATAGGTTATTTCAGCCTGAAATTCAGCAGCCCGAAGAAAGCTGTACAGTTGGTAAAAATTCTGAAAAAAATAGAAAAGGCAAAGAAATCATATGTTTGAAATTCTGAAAGCTTTGTTGAGTTTAAAATGCTTCTGTAGATTACCAACAATTATATACAAATGGACTTATTTAAGAAATCAATGGTTGTCAGATTGATATTCTTGAATGAAATTACTAATGTCACCAATTTTCTAAAATTTCATAATTTTTTTATATTTACTGCTAGTCTAATAGTTCTGAATTCTTTGAATACAGTAATATTGCAGTAGTTCCAGGCTTCATGAGAAGATAAATTAAGTTTCTAATCCCTAGAGCTAAAGAGCAAGCAGCATGCCACGGCACAAAACCAAATACCTAACAAAAGGATCAATTAAATCTACAGGGGGGTTTTATCCCAAATCATACTTTTTAGAACCACTAGGATTTAGCAGCTGTTAGGAACTACTGTTAAGAATACAAAAAATTCTAATCTTGCATAACTTGGGGTCTTATATTCTCATTATGTGATTATATCCTCATTTAGGCTTTGTTAATCAATGTGATTTTGGAGCTGGAAGTAGGATTTTGTTGGTGAGCCAGTTTTTCTTATGTTACTGGCAGTCCCTTTATTTTTCTCCTGAGATCTATACCTGTCTCAAAAGAAGACTGGAATCCCAGGCAGTGCCCCCAACGGAGTCATTTCAGCAGAGTCAGTGAAAGAGAGAGTAGTAGCAAATGTTAATACTTTTTTCAGAAAATATTACTTGCTGGGGGAAGTTGAAAGAATCAGGATTGTTTAGACTAAATGAAGGAAAGGACACCATGTTTGTATGTTCTTACATAAAATATTGCCAAAAAGCAGAAAAGACTAAGTCATTCTGCATTCCTCTGATGGACAGGATGAGTCACAGCATTAAGCTGCAAGAAGGCTCACTTAGGTTAGATATTTAGAAAATTTAATTTGACATGGTTTTACAATAGCCCTTTAGCGTGTCCCTCACAAACCCTATCACTGAACATGTGTTAGGGAAAAAGCGGACATACAGAGGATATTCCTTATACTACTGGTAACAGAAAAAAAAAAAAAAGCATTCAGTTTTGATTATGAGTAGCTTCCTAGGTTCTTTAAAATGTGGAAAGAAAAAAAGACCAAGAAGGCTGAAGAGTAGAAATTAAGAGGTGACTTACAGATGCTTTTTCTGTACCCTTCAAGTGTACATTTTATCATAACGAATTCATAATTATAATTATAATAATGCAGGATTCCCCACATGCTAGAATTGTCCCATCATTCCCATCCAATTAACAAAAATTAATCATTCTTTTCTTGAACCACACTAATCCTGTCCCTTTTAAGACATTAAGATCTAATATATACACTCAGTCACAAGTTTCATGTAGCAAGAGGGCTCATTACACCAACCACTGAAATTATAAATTAACTTCTGCCAATTGCAACTTCTTTTTTTAATCCACTAGAAAAATTATGTAGTTACATATATTTAATCTTTTTACCTGGAGATATCAAAATACTTGGGAAATTTTAATTATCCTCACAACAATCCAACAAGACAGCAAAGTTTTAGTGTGACCTACTTAAATCATAAGAAAATTGAATGACAAAGACTAAGTCACTTTTCTCAGATCATGCAGAAAATAAGTGGCTATCATTAGAGCATATTAAATAATTCTTCTTTTCTATTTACTAGATAGTGCTTCCTCTCTAACCACGATAATGTCATGATTGCTTATTTATGGCAGAATCATGCAGAAGTAATTCCACTACCTTGCAGTAACTGATGGAAATAAAATGAGAATCTGGTCCATCAGGTGTGACATTTCTACTTCTGCTGTCATTTGGTCTTTCTCTCAATTTTAACATAGAAATTTGGTGTTCCATAACAGCATCTGAACAGATTGAGCTTTCAGAACATCCAATTCACTGAAGCTGAAAGTGCAATACTTCACTAGGGAGAAAAGACTCAATGCAAGTGGTTAAAGGTCAGCAAGGTATTCTGCTTTCTAAACTGCATGTGGAAATCGTATTACTTATGCAGTACCATAATAGAATTGCTGTCCATTAGACAAAAAGTAGCAGTGCAGAAACCTCATTGTGATAACACTGTCTTTCAATAATGTAATTACTTCATTTACTTTACAGCTTCATTTAGGTTGGAAAAGATAAAGTCCACCCATTAACCCAACACTGTAAGTTCACCACTAACCATGTCCCTAAACTCCCCATCTACACATTTTACATACCTCCAGCAATGGTAATTCTGCTACTTCCCTGGGCAACCTTTTCCAGTGCTTGGCAACCCTTTCAGTGAAGGCATTTTTCCTAACATTAATCTGAAAGTCCCCTACTACGAGGCCATTTCTTGTCATCCTGTTATTTGTCACCTGGTAGAAGAGACTAACCCAACCTCTCTACAACCTCCTTTCAGGCAGTTGTAGAGAGCAATAAAGTCTCCCCCGAGCCCTCTTTTCTCCAGGTTAAGCACCCCCCACTCCTCATTGAACTTGTGCTCCAGACCCTTCCCCATTGCCCTTCTCTGGATATGCTCTGAATAGTCCATCCATTAAATCCATATTTCTCTAGTTCTGACAGAAGGATGTTGTGGGTGGCCATGTCAAAGGCTTAGCAGAAGTCCAGGTAGATTACACCAGCAGCTCTTCCCTTGTCCAATGATACACTCACCCCATTGTAGAAGGCCACTAGTTTACTCAGGCTCCTCCCTGTCCTCCATGTGCCCCTATGTGTCTTGCTGACACTTGAACCTTTGTGCTTCATCCTATTAAGCCATTCACTCTGCATTGCTTCTTCTGAATTACTGTGCAAAGTAGTTGTATAACGTTATATTAATAGCCCAATGGCTTTCATTGAGTGCTCACTTAGCCATCTCTGCACTACTTCTCAGAGGCCCACTTAATCTGGTTAAGCAAATAATTCTCAAATGTCTTAAACTTCCTTCAGTGAAAAGCTTTCAACAGAAAACCATTATTATAAACTGGATCCATAAATTCCTTTGAGAAAAAGTACAACAAATCAAACAAAAGAAGCGAGTTCATTCTGTGATATTTTTCAAATAAAACTATATCTTTAACAACACAAAGATATTTGTTATTTTATTTCTGAGCTCTTCACAATGACTTTTTGATATTGAGGTGTCCATAACTGTTCTTTGTTGTGACAGCCTCTAATATCTAATAGCCCTTTAGCACCTCTGTGCGCTCCAGTCTCCCACATCTTTTCACAGTAGGTTCTATATATTCTCACTGCCCCAAGGGCACTAACAAGTCTATACTTCTCTTTTTCTCTTATTTTGCTTACTTTTTCTAGGAAAACAGTATGATTAATGTCTCCCTGGAAAATGTCAGGCAGCATTCACTCGACTCTAAGTCAGCCAAACCAGCTCCCTTCTAGATTTATTAAACGAATCAGTCCTTCTATTACTACCAGCATTATTATTACTCATTAGTTGTACTGCAGGAGCACTGCGGCACCTCAGTTCATCTTGTTAAGGCACTTCAGCAAAATATAGCAAATAACTGAACTTGTTCTCATTTAAAAAAAAAAAAAGGAGAAACAATGGATATGACTAATACACGAGAGGAAATGCAAACTAATCATAGGAAATATTTTATAGCAAATTGATTACAGAGGGAAAAACTGAGCCAATAATGTAATTTTGGTAACAGGTAGGCAAGCTACCTGTAATTATATGTAATTACAAACAAATGCTGTCTTCTCCAAAATATGAGCATGCCAGTCTGGAAAATGCAGTGCATCCTGGAGCAAAGGGAGAATCCTGTTTTTCTTCTCCAGGCAGGAAGGCTTATAGCAAAGCAGACACAGAACCTACAACACATTTGTAAATTCCTTCCATCCTACATTGTGATTTTAATTACCAGATGTCCATGCTCTCCCAGCTCTTGATAACCATCTTGGTATTTTGATACTGTGGTTTCCTTAAGGGGAAAAACAGACCCTTGAATCCTTAAAAGTCCCTGTTGAAAGAGAACTTCACTGACACTACTTCTTTTCAGGAGTTCTCTTTTTTATCATATCCAATATCATCTGCCCTCTGGCGCATTCACATCCTGAACAGTGAGTATGGTCATAGTGCTCAAAGGGCAGTAATATTCTGAAAAATAATATTCAGAAAATAAACCTCAAATGGCACTGCATGGATGCAGCTTTCACTTTCTCCTTGGTGCCTCTAATGCAAGCTGTTTACTTTGGCATATTTGAAAGACCATGCTGTTATTTGTCCTAAAACTTACTACAGATTGATTTGATAATCATGCCAAGTTCTTTCTGTTTCTTTCTGTCTTCAGTCCTAATAATTCAACTCATTTATCAATGGCAGTGAAGGAATGCAATGCCTCTTGCTGTGCAGCACTTGCATAAGTATGAGTCAAAGAACTTTATCAATTTACGTGTCCAGAAAATGCTATGAAATGCACAGCGTGATTCCTATATGTTGTGTTTCTGAATTCACACAACTGTAACTACTCTATTTTGCCCACTTTTCTGACTTTCTATATTTTTCAGAGCAGTCCTTGACACAGATGCATTCAGCCTGCTGAGGATACCCTGCCCTAATATCTGCACTGAAAAGCAGATTACTGGATACAGAAAAGTTAGCTTCAATCCTTTGTCAGTTATAAACTTATATTCTGTTGTTAAGAAATTAAGTTTGAGGAACACTCAGGACCATGTGATGTAGATCTACCTGCACCTATTTCCTGCAACATTTAACTGAATTTTCAGGTGCAATCACAAGTAAATAAAAAGTATCAGAGTTCATCTGGAAAAACTCTGCTCATGGTTGCCATCTGCATGCACTTTCAAACCCCACAGCTCCTTGAATAATGACTCTTTATATTGCATTGGACACAATCTGAACCAGTGTTGACTCACTTGCCTGTGCTGGAGATCTTGACATATCACAACACAAGCGCTCCTAATCTCAATATACAGTTAAATTGGAATAGGAAATCAGTTTGCCATGCAACAAATTTAATAGGAGGTGTGGATAAATTCTGAAGTGTCTGAAAGACCCATAGAAAATAGCACTTGATCAACAAGGGCAGGTGATCAGAAAGAAGGTGTGCAAAAATGAGCCACTAACACTGGAGTTTGTATTCATGGAATTTGATGTCACAAGGACATCATTATTGTTTAAGTTAATGATAATAGAATAGTTGGTTTAACACATGATAAAATAATGCAGTTAGCAAGGCAGTAAATGCAGTTCTATAATTTGGCTGATTTTATATAGGTACTGCATCTTACAAACCTGTGTAGCAACATAAATTCTGCTCTGCAGCTGTGGTAAAACCTACAGCAAATACTTTTTTATTTTCTTTGCAGCTTCAACAAAACTAAAAAAACTGAGATAAAGATTGTAAATAATGCATAATTGTATTTCTTTTGTATCTTATAAATACTTTACCTTATTTATCAAATAGGAGTAATGGATTTTTTTCTCTATTCCCTGTTTAAGTATGTTCATAAAATTGCAGACTGGATACAAGTTTTATAATCCTCTTATTTTTACAGTGATTAGTATGCATTTCATCATAAGTATTTGTTCATCTTTTCCTTCCAGTCCTATTTCAGTGCTGAAGAATCTCATATACTGATATACAGTTGGGTCCACTATAAACCAGTAAACAGGGCACTCACATATTTTATCCTTTCAGTCTCAGTAAAGCCAAAATATAAATGCATACTAAAGTTATGAGCTTGAGTTTAGATGTTTCAAAGGAAAGGGAAGAAAAGAGGCACTATCTTAGGCAGCAAGACAGCTGTTGTGTTAAAGTACAATGCCCCATAGGATAAGGATTGCCACAGCCCCTGGGTCCTTTGAGGAAATTCTATCTCTTTACAAGTTCAGACTGTGCCTATTAATGCTCCAAATGCCCTGTTTTCATCCTTCCTGTTGCAGTCTGTTTATACTTTCTCTTGCAAATAAAGCATACCCTGTTTTTAAAGCATAATCTGTTTTTCGAGCAGAAGCAAAAGCAATATATTCCAACTCTGTAACATCCTAGTTTCTTTGATCACAGCTGGGTGGCAATATAGACTAGAAAGACTAATGACTTAGAATGAAAAAATATTCCCCACACATTCAAACATATTTACCTACCATTTGTACAACTTCCTCAAGTAACATGAAGAAATTCAGACAGTCTTTTTGGATAAAACAGAACTTAAAAGCAGTGGGCACCAGATAATCGTGATGCTAATTAGCTGTGATTTTCTTTCAAGCCTTTGTCTACCTCAGCTATTTAGATTGCACTTTATCATTAGACTGCCTTTTCAAGGGTATACTTACATTGCGGGCTCTGTAAACCAATTATAACAATGTTTTTGAAAGTCATTTAGTCTTTAAGTCTATGATGCAACAAGGACCAGGATGCAAGACTCTTTTCCTGTCATCAAAGCATGTCCTCTTCTTACCAGTCTGTAGAATTAATCTCTCGTTACTTTTTCCCTCTGGCTTCGAATTCTTGTACACACAGTGGCTTGATCTAGCTCAAATAAAAGTGATAGAAAGTACACCCCAACAGAGACCCTCCGGACTTTGGAGGGGTCAGTTTACCACAACTATGTTTTCTAAAGTATTCTAACCTCAAGGTTATGATGCAAGAAATATCTCACAGCATTAGCACCAAAGTCCAACATCTGGCCTTCTGAATTCTGAAAGACACAGAAATCAGACATAAAAAAGATACCCACACTGTTAAACCCAGGTTACAGTTCAAATATAGCTCTGCATCTTGTGTTTCCTGTTGCTTTCTCCACCTGTACCCTTCAATGTGATATGAAAAGTCAGAACACTGTCAATGTAGTGTAAAGGGACAGTGTAAGAGAATTTTCATGTTAATACCTCTGGCAATGAACACAGAAAAGCAATAGCAACATAATGTAAACTGTGATAATTGCTAAACACTTATAAAATCCTTTAGTTATTATAGCAGCCAGTCTTTTGTACATACAATTTGTTAATCAGAAAGAAGAGAGAATAAACTGAATCAAAAGCTTCAAAATGTACTAAAAATGTAGCAGATATTGAATACAACAAATGTGAGACAATGGGAGAGGAAGAGGGGTCCAGCAAAGCTGGTTGCTATTCAAGGATCATTTCCTCCAGGCTCAAGAAAGATCCACCCCAACAACTCAAAAATCAAGCAAAGGTGGCAGGTGGCCAGTACAGGTGAGAAAGGAACTCCTGAGTGAACTCAGACATAAAAAGAAGCATACAAGAGGTGAAACCAGAAAGATCCACCCCAACTACTTAGAAATCAAGCAAAGGTGGCAGGTGGCCAGTACAGGTGAGAAAAGAACTCAGACATAAAAAGAAGCATACAAGAGGTGGAAGCAGGGGTGGGTTAGGAATGCCAAGGCCAAACCAGTGTTGAATCTCGTGAGGAATATGCAGGGCAACAAGAAAGGTTTCTACAAGTACATTTGCAGCACAAGAAAAACTAGGAAAAACATGGTTCCACTGAATGGGGCAGAGGAACGGATGACAAATTACATGAGAAAGGATGAAGTTCTCAGTCTGCCTCACTCTCTACTGGCGAGCCCAGTCTTCAGGACTCCCAGGAATACCAGGCCAGATGAAAAGTCTGAGACCAGAGGGAGGACATACCTTCAGAAGAGGACATCAGATGAGGGAGCCATTGAACAATTACAGAAGTCCATGGGGCCAATGGGCTGTCCTCACAAGTACTGAAGGGGCCAGTTGATGTCACTGCAAGGCTACCCTTGATTATCTCTGAGAGGTTAGGGAAGCTGGAAGAGGTTCCTGAAGAAGAGAACAAATTACACTTATCTTCACAAAGAGTACTGAGAGAGATTTGGAGAACTACAGGCCAGTCAGGCTAGTCTGAAACCCCAATAAGATGATGGAGCAAATAATCCTGAAAAAATATTTCCAAACTCATGAAGGACAAGAAAGTGACTGGGACTAGTCAGCATGGATTTACAAAGGGGAAGTCATGCTTAGCCAGCCTGATAGTAACCTAACTTGACAGATGAGGCAAGAGAAGTGAATGTTGCTTAGCTCAACTTTCATATGGCTGTTGACGTTGTCTCCCTTAATATCCTCATCAGCAACCTGACAAAGCACAAGCTAGACAAACAAACAGAAAGATGGATTAAAAACTGGTTGAACAGCCAGGTCCAGAGGGTTGTGATCAGCTCTAAGTCCAGTTGGAAGCAAGTCACTAGTGGTGTGCTCCAGAAGTCAATACAGGGGCCTATGCTTCTTTAATAACCTGGGTGGTGGGACACAGTGCACCTTCAAAGAGTTTAAAAATATAAAACTGGGAGAACTGGCTGATAGTCCAGATTGGTGTGCTGTCAGAACAGATTGGATACAGTGGATGAGAGTAACCTCCTGAAGTTCAGAAGAGGGAAGAACAAAGTCCTTCCCCTGGGGAGGAATAAGGCAGTGGATCAGTTTCTGCTGGGGGCTGACTGACTGATAAACAGATGACAAGCCAGACAAGGACCTGGGGGTCGCAGCAGACAACAGCTCTGACTGTGAGACAGGAAATGTGTTGTGACAAAAAAAGTCAGCAGCTTCTAGGGCTGCATTAGGAAAAGTGATGCCTGCAGGTGGAGGTCCACTCAGGGCTGGTGAGGCCAGATCTGGAGTACTGAGTCCAGTGCTTCCCAATACAAGACAGATATAAACTTACCAGAGTGAGTCAGGGCAGGAGCACAGAAATGATTAAGGGAATGGAACTTGTTTCATAACAGGAGAGTCTGAGAAAGATGGTACTGTTCAGCATGGAGAAGAGATGCCTCAGGGAAATCTCATCAATAAATAAATATAAATACCTAGTGAAAGGGAATGAAGAAGAGGCAGTCAGACTTTTCACACATGTGCCCACTGAGAAGACAAGAGGTAATGGGCACAAATTAAAAAACATGAAGTTCCATTTGCTTTTGTGCACAGTGCTTGAACAGTAGGACTTGACTTGATCTAAGGAGATTCCAAATGAAACAATTCTGTGATTCTGTGACAAAACAGCAATAAAAAAAATCAACTAATTTATTCTAAAGTGATGCTGTTCATAAATTAAGACACAGTAAAACATGTAGAATACCTCATTCTCAGGAAATAAAATAATAATTTGGTCTTACAGAAAACCTAGTACTGGAAATGACTGAAAGAAAAGCACAGTGTTTCTAGAGAAACACTATGTAGCTCTGGAAACCAAAATCCTCTGTAGATTTATGAGTATCAGTCATTTTGAATTATATTAGAATACATTTTTGTGAGAAAAGATAGCAGAGTTCTAAATCAAAGGAAATACAAATTCTGCTCTCTTTTAAAAGCCCTGCTTTTCTCATTAAGAAAGCCTTAAGAAAATTCAAAGCTTACAGAACTTACTATTATTGAAGCACAAGATATCTAATGGTAACTGCCAAATTAAGATGGTCAGGTTGAACAATATGGTAAAAAAAAATACATTTTTAATATATGATACCTCCTATGATGTTTGTCCTATTTAAGCAAAGGGAAAAAATTCTGAATTTTGAACTGGGAATATAGTCCATGCCTTCTGATTTGGTTTTCTCTGTTTCTTGATGTAAGTTTTAGAACAGGCATCTCTTTATCATGTCTGATAAATGAGGCTTGAGATCCTGTGTACATTAGGAGTCACTACAATGCAAATAAATATCACAGAGGGCACAAGGTGAAAAAGACATAGAAGAAAAAAGAAAAAAAAATTAAAGCATAGATCCTGTTTCCGGTTGGAAAAGGAATGGAAGGCTGTTGCCTGAGCTTTGGGAGAGTCATAGCATGCTGGAAAATCCGACTAAACCATGGACCCACAAAGCCAGGAATCAGAAGGCTAAAATGATCTTTTTATCTCATTTCCAAAAGAGGAAAAATCCGTTGATTCTGAGGTCAGGCAGAAGAAGGCAGGGTTTGGCTGCCTCAGCTGATGTCTGGTACTATAGAAGACACCATAAGGTAACTGAAAATACCTAGCATGTATGAAACATAAAGGAAAATATTGAGGGAGTGCAGGAACCCATCCAGATGAGAAAGAAATAATTTAGGGGCACATACCATTGCATTATTCACAGTTACAGGCCTTCAAAAATAATAAAAAGCTCCCTAGATTTCAGTATGCAGTCACAGAGAAATAATCATCTGAGAAAGCAGTATACACTCACATTAACTTTGTGCCCAAAATAAAAGCTGATGTGCACAAGATAATGACTGTTCAAGATGTTAGAGAAATACTCACATGTAATCTATGGATTCTGGAAAAAAACCCTATGGATTAGGACAGAATTATTTAAGCCACTAATTATTGGTACAACTGCAACCTTGGCGAAAGATCTGCCAATAATAGAACAGAAAAAGCCTGAATAAGTGATCCTACTGGCAGAACTATTTTTGAAAATTCACAAGTTAAGGCATATACATTACAATGAACTGTAGAACTCTCAGATGGGTTTGTTTCCATACTTCCTTTCATCCAAAATTATAAAATAAAAATAAAACTTTCCGCTTCCAAAGCAAAGTATAATGAATAAAAAAGCTGAAAATTATTTTTACTTGAAGAGGAAATATGCCTCTCCCAGTCTGAAATCACTGTTCTCTGAGAATAAATTCTATTCTAGAACCAGTGGTGTCTGAGCATGAGCTATACAATCCAAAGCAATCAAGTCTGCCAAACACTTCACAGCCAGATAGCTAAGATTCCTAAAAGCATCAGAAAAGAGAATGAAAATAAGGGAATGTAAGAACACCAAAAAGTCACACAAGCCTAACTGCATACTGTCTTCTTAATCAAAATTAGTTATGTGTAACTCATCTAAAAAACCAGTAACTTCCAGGGAAGAAACCTTCTGCTTCATTAACTGCTGTTTAGAAACACCCCATTTAGATCTCAAAATAAAATGTGCATAAACACACTGTCAATAATCTGGCTTTGGGGTTCTCTGAGAGGTTGCAGTTTCTACTGGTAAACCAAATAAACAACACCTGAATAACTACTCTTACAAAAATGTCACGCTTTTCAAACAGGTGTTAAGTACATATCACTTCCTGTTCCCCCACATTCAAAACTGTATTCAAAAAGCAGTCTTTTCAAAAAGAAAACAGCAAGTCAAGGAATCAAAATTCTATTAAATAACATCTTTCACTTTCTGAGACATTGTTTTGACAAGCTTCTCTATATCATTTCATTAGCAGCAGCATTTTTAAAGAAAGAAATGTCACATTAAATAATAGGACTACATATTCAAACCACCTGTGTATTTTCTTCTATACTAATTTCTCTAGATGGTGGAAAGTATCACATTGATGTGAAAAGTGTTTCCTGAGTTTAAGATTCAGTTCACTTAGCTTTAGACATATTATATAGACATATTATATACAGTTTTCTATGTAAACTAGGCATGGTAACTTTTCTTTACAGTCACTGGACAGAAATAAGGACTTTGAAGACAATTTTCAACAACCTCATTTCAGTTATAACCATAGGAAGAGACTAATTGGGCCTAGAATGCTTATTTCTGTTCACAGACAGAAAGTCAGAAATTTCAGTTATAGACAACAACTACCTAGATCTTTCCAGGTCTTGAGACTTAGTTTGACTTCATCTGACCTAAAATCATAGAAAAGCAGCATGATTTATAATTGAGGAATTTGTTGCATACCTAAATGACATCTTCACAGACTAGGTAGACAAAACAATTCCTTCTCTAGCTGGGGACCAAGGACAAATGACCCAAATTTCAGGTCCAAGAGCGTAAAAAACAGCGGACTGAAGAGAGAAAAACAAGAAGGATGGGACTTCATAAGCTAAAGCTATAACTGGACAATTAGGTCCAATATGCTAATGTATCAGAACTTGTAAAAGTGTGGGACCCCGTGACTGGTCATCCATTTTGTTTCTGGTACCCCAGGTGGGACACGAATCCAAAATCCCTGGCTTAGGAAGCCAATGCCTCATCCATTGGGCCACTGGGATCTGTCAGGTCTAAGGGTTCGTGTCCCTTCATGGTCGCCAGAAACTAGGCCTTGTGAAGACTGACCTAGAACAGGGACTAGACAGAGTTAAAGAATAAAGTAGGTATTTATTAGGAGGCCCCAATGGATCCACCTTGGGCAGTACAAGAGCCCAGCCAAGGCTATACCCAAGATGAACCCAAAATGGTCACAAAATGGACGATGGGTCACGAGGTCTCACACTTTTACAAGTTCTGGTACATTTGCATATTGGAGCTAATTGTCCAATTATAGCTTTAGCCCATCCTTCTTGGTTTTCTCTCTTCAGTCCACCGTTGTTTACACTCTTAGGCCTGAAATTTGGATCATTTGTCCTTGGTCCCCACCTAGAGAAGGAATTGTTTTGTCTACCTACTATGTGAAGAGAGCTTACTATCTCCTAATATGAAGCTCAGAACTACGCACTAAAGCAGTAGAGAATCTGAGAAACACAAAAGCTAAAACCTGAGGCATTGCCTTCCCCAAACTATACACATACCAAACATATACCGACTGGCTTTGCAGACAGTGAGAAGGATGCAGAATTATAAGCCTGAGTGCACACTAAAAATGATAGAAGATATTTCCAAATTCAGCATTTGTATAACAACATGTCAAGTTTCATAACTAAGAAAAATAACCTACTAGACCCTGAAAAATTACAGAAGGCAGAAGCAGAAACATTCACAGGTTTGGCTCTATGTGGCAGTAACAGATGACTGGGGCCATGTGGCTTAGAAGTGCTCTCAGGAAAGAAAAAAAAAAAAAAAACAAAAAAAGAAGAAACATGCAAGAACATAAAAAAAATCTTTATCAGCATGTCAGTTGGTGCTTTGATGTATGGAATTCTTTTCAGCAGAAAACTCAGTGGGAAAAATCCTTTGCACTCTATAACAAGAACCATCAAAGCAGTTTAATTTTAAACGGCCAGAACTGTCCAATTTTTAGCACAAAGATGCTAAACTGCAACAAAGACGTTTACAATGTTTCTAAAGAAATAAGCTATTATTTCAATAAATATATTAAAAATTGCATTAAATACCTAATTTTCAGACACGGTAGCTTAAAATTTTAAAAGCTATTTAAAAAATTCTAATATCCCACTGATTCTGAAAATCTGAATGCAACCCCTCTGATTTCAATGCAACCCTAACAGTCATTTTGTAAAACAACTAATGATATGTGTTGAACCACACTGGAAAACAGGATGAAAATGCAAAACACCTTTTCATTATAACATATTAATAGAAACATTAGTTTGCTTAGATTTATTTTTCTCTGTCAAGAGAAGGCATTGCATACTTTTAGCTGAAGTAAGAAGAACAATCTGTGAATGAAGAAGGTAGATGAATAATTAATGCTATGGCCACTGAGTTATTGAATCCCAGACAAAAGAATTATTGGATGAGATGACATGTTAACCAAGCCATGACTGTTTCTTTCGTATTCCATGCACAACAAACAGGAAATGGTCACTGCTGCAACAGCTGAAGATGAAGGATAGATAAACAAATGAGAATATAATTAATAGTTTATCAAATTTCTGTGTCTGAAAATTAATCCAAATAGTTTGCTGAAAAGTGTATGAAGACTATGACAAATTTCAGAGTTGAGTCCAGAATTCATGAGTTCAAAGAACCATTGATCTCAAGCATCCTCAGATACTTCAGGTGATCTGTTACCCGGCTGAGTAGCTACATTGACATAAGTGCATGGTTTCAGCAGGAAGCATGAAATGTTTCAGAGAAATTGCTACCATGTAAGTGTGGCTAGCCCCATCTGACTGGTCTATATACTCTGTAGAAATAGGAATTTTGGGGGTTGGAAAAATGAAACTAAAAAATATCTTGGAGACCACCACTGGTGAGGTTCCAGATGGCTGGAAGCTGGCCAATGCGATGTCCACACACAGAAAAAGTGGGAAGGAGAATCCTGGTAATTATAGGCCAGTTAGCCTGACCTCAGTACCTGGTAAGGTGATGGAACAGTTTAGATTGAGCGTCATCACGCAGCATCTACAGGATGGCCAGGGTATCAGATCCAGCCAGCAGGGGTTTAGTGAAATACCCAAAAAATCACATCAATGAGGTCTATCTGCCTGTTGAAGAAAACCTCCTGAAGAGTGATACTGTTTCAGTCAGCAGAAACTAGACTGGATATAAAGATGATTAGAACTGGCCTTTAAAGATCATTATGACTTTGAGAGAAGTAGGTAAGATAGAAGATTCTTTACAATTGAGTGGGGGAAGCTATTTTTTGTCCTCCATTTTATATTTGGGTTTTCAATTTAAACTACTGGGAATGTGGAGAGCTGAAAATATTGCTTTAATATCTCCCCAGCTGCGAACTTTCTCTGATAAGATGGAAAATACTAATATCACCTTATATGTATGCAGCTGCCTTTGTCCCAGAGGATCCTAGGACATCAACAAGCTATTCATAAAGAAAAGTATATTCACTCAATCATGGATTGCAGCAATCAGGTAATAGTCAGGAATACAAAACAAGTTAAAAGAGAAGACTAAACAAGGACATTTTGAGCACTGATCTCACACAAATCCCTGTGCTTATAGCTCATGATTAGACAACCCTGTAAGATAATAACTTAATTATTCAACAGTTGAATTTGAAAAGTAAGCAGCATCAGAAAGGAAATAAAAATTGAACCTTTCCTGGGATGTAGAGGATGCAGAATACAGCATTTCTAGTCAAAGGTAATTTTTTAGCTCAATGTTCCTAAACTTGTGCAAAGATGTGTAAGATAACTGTGGAGGATATGGAAATTTTCAAAGAGATGGTACTGGAATTGGTTTAAGGCAGAGGAATAATATTCAAGATTGTGAAAGGATCACTATAGAACAAATCTATGTTGGCTCTAACATTACTAAATAACCATATTATTTAACAACAAGGTAATAACCATGTTATTTAGTAGTTGGTAATAGGTAATTAGTAATTAATAACTAATAATAATTTAGTTATTAGTAATAACCATGTTATTTAGCTATTTAGAAAACAATTAAGCTCTTAATGAAACAAGATCTTTTCTGTAGACCTTTGCCCACAGTACATCTGGTTTTATTATGAGAGTAACATCATGAGAGTAGCTAATGAAGTTCTGGAAATTCCATTCAAATGTTCTTTCATAACTGGTGCAAAAGCTTGAGAGGAGGATTGATTCTTCATTAAGTATTTGTTCAGTTCTCTGTTTCAGATAACCTGTAAGCCTTTCCTGCTCCAGTAGCAAGGCAGTGCTCCATGAATAGCAGTGTGCTTATACCCACAATGGACTTGGCATTACTGTCATTAATGTTATTACTGACTAAGTAACACAGGTACATCATAAAATTGCACAAAAAAAGCATAAACATAGTATAATGGATACAATTTCTCTTTCCAGTTCTCCTTTGCCCAGCTTCAGTGTATGAACAGCTAGCAACTAGCATCCCAAACAGCTCCCAATACACGAAGGTGATTTAGGTCCTTGCTGGCAGAATCTCATTCCTCTTACTTTAAAACCTACATTGTCCAACTCCCTTCCTCATGTGCTCTGCACCTCCCTTGCCTTTCATCTACCTAGTCCTTCCTCAGCCTCTCTCAGCTCCTCCCTTAATCCTGGTGTTTCTCACGCACCACACTGATATTTGTAAGGACTGCTAAAGGACTATCCTCATTCTCAAGTCTTGTCTTTCAAATAGGAGGAAGCAAGCAGAAGATAAATCTCATTGCTCAAAGGCCAGAGACACAATTAAAATCAGGGCTGATTTCTATCCTACTTTCTTGATTACCACTTTACAGCAATGGTAGCAGTGTCTAAAGTATGCACACACACACACAAACACACAGAATATTCTGATCTAATTGCTATTTCCTAGAAAGAGCAATGGAAAAGTTAACATGTTAGAGGTTGAAGGTGAACACTGTTGACAGTGATGTTTCCTGTTTCCTTGTTCCAAAAACAGACTCAAACCCTGGCAAATTATTCATGAGAAAAACATAAAATTTGAAAATGTCCAGTAGCCTGAGGAAACCATCCCCTGGATACACACTTTGCTGTTGGTATCTTCATTGCTTTGCCTTAAGACCTGATGAAGGTCAGGCTGAAGCTAGCAAGTAGCCGAAGAAGGCAGATTTGAATTGTACTAGTAAGGAAAAACACAGCCCCTTCCCCAGCTGGCTCAGCCTAGTTGGGCAGGGAGGTCAGCAAGAGCAGCTGCTCTGAGGAGAACTCTGCCTTATGCCCCAGAAATGTCAATCAGAAACTTGGCCAAGCAACCCTCAAGCCATGAAGGGGCAAAGGCCTGAGTCAGCTGTAGCATTTTTCTTGCCACACCTACTGTGCTGGAAGATGGAATACTTCAAGAATGCCTCTCCAATAAACTTTTGCTCTAGACAGTCAAACAAAAAACAAGTGTAAGATTCAGACATCTCTGTTTGTGCATGCTTGCATACCCAGGTGTCTGTGCTTTTCTCCATGGGTCCTGCACATTTTTCCCCACTAATTTGATTAGCTACCCTAAATAAAAAACAAACTGACCATGGCTTACATCTGTCTGGCCAGTTAACCTTTTGGATAATATCATAGTGCTTATAATATAATAATTAGTTATGCCTGCAAGGTAGTCTTATGAGATGGTGGTTTTCAGGTGGGGAGGGAAAGTCTAGGATTAAGGCTTCACCCTTAGAAATAATTGGGTTACTCTGATGAACAATACTCATTTTCAGCTTGTAGAAAATGTAGAGTATTTCTGTTCGCTCTAATTTTCTAGGAAAGCTTTGCTTTCTTTTGTTTTTTTTTGTTTTTTTGTTTGTTTTTTTTTTTTTACCACGAAGGTGAAGAAAAGTTTCCATTGCTGCTGGTGGTGTTACACATTTGGATTCAGTTGGCCCTTTAAGGAGCACTCACACTAACCCAAGTCTCATCACTGTGAGCTGACAACTGTTAAGCAAAACAGGATGTTCAAGCAGATGCAGTATTTGCTCAGCCCAGTCTCAGCCTTGAGCATGTAAATGCTCAGAGCAAGTGTCTGCAGAAAGCAGAGACAGCAAGCAAATACTGTGCTACTGTTATTTGCACTCTAATTAGAATTATGGCTCTCAAGGTCAGAAGGGTGAGTTTAGATGTTAGGTTGATAAAAAGCGCTTCTCTGTTTTTAGAGAAAAGCAAGATAATGACAAAGCCAGTATCCTATGTGCATACCTCTGAATCCCCAGCCAAATACCTTTTTACAGTCAAGTTAAAGTTGAGGGCTTAACTTTTCCAGGCAAGCTGAATAGCTCAGGCCTCATAATGCACTTCAATAGAAGGTAGCACAGCAACACTTTTTAATTGCTCTACCACTGTACCCCAATACTAATTCTGAAAATAATGACATTCAGTTAATTAGAAAACTAAGCAGGGACTCCAAAGATAAAAGAAATAAAATTAGTTAAGGCAGAGCACCTGATCACCCAAGCATAACCTGAAAATATCATCTTAATATAACCAATGTAGCACTATATTCTATATGAATACATTCTTATGCAAGTGAGCAATGTGAACTCCCATGACAGCTACTCAATTGCTATCTCTGAAAACTCAAATGACAACTTAAATGTCAGCACTGTTAATTATTTCTCAACAAGATATTTCTACAGAATATTCACTTAATGTTCTTGATTCAAAAAATAAAAACTTAAATCTATGCAACATTACAAAACTTCCAATTATCTGCTCTTCCATCATTAAATTTCAATATGACCAAAAGCAGCTTGTACAATTGTTAGCACATTTGTGCCATTGAAAACTAAAACTGTCAAACTATCATAAAATAATTTACATTCAGGATGAAAACAAACCAGGTTTTTTCCTGTAATCCCCTCAGACAGTACGAAGTCAAATTTATGCTTCTAGAGTGTTTATTTTTTTTTTTTTTGATAACTTGCCTATCTTAGCCAGAATAATTTTTAATAAATTCTTATGTCACTGTGGCACAATTTAGAAGCTGAGGCAACTGTGTCAGGATATAAAGCCACAGATTAAATGTACAGTCTCAAGTTTAACAGTCTTTTTTTTTAACTGCAGACAAGATCACAGAGAACATTTGATAAGTAAAAACAAGTTAACCAAGAAGTATTTTTGTCTATAGAGCTAGAAACCATCCACATGCTGCCAAACCATAAAATATTTTTATATTTTTATGCTTCAGTAGGAATAACTACAAAGGAAAGACTATGCCATACTGAAAGTTGCTGAAGTAATGCTAAACACTATGATGAGCTTCCAGAAAAATATTAGCAGCAAGTATTAAACAAGTAACTGTTATTTTGTGTGGAAAATATCTAGCACTATACAGATAAAATTCAACAAAGATCTTAGGTCAAAACAACCTCATGCAATGCTCCAGACTAGGGTCAGAATGGCTGGGAAGCTGTCCAGTGGAAAAGGACCTGGGGGTGCTGGTCAATGAGTGGGTGAACATGAGCCAGCAGAGTGCCCAGGTAGCCAAGGCCAGTGGCTTCCTGGCCTGGATCAGCACTGGTGTGGCCAGCAGGACCTGGATAGTGACCATCCCCCTGTAATGGGCACTGATGAGGCCACACCTCGAGTGCTGTGTTCAGTTCTGGGCCCCACACTGCAAGAAGGACATTGAGGAGCTGGAGCATGTCCAGAGCAAGGGTCTGGAGCACAAGTCTGGTGAGGAACAGCTGAGGGACCTGAGGGTGTTTAGCCTGGAGAAAAGGAGGATCCGGCGGGACTTTATTGCTCTCTGCAACCATCTGAGTGTAGCCAGGTAGGGTTCAGCCTCTTTGCCCAAATAACAAAGGGTAGGACAGGAGGAAATTACCTCAAAGTTGCACCAGGTGAGGTTTACATCCTACATTAGGAAAAATTTCCTCACTGAAAGGCTTGTGAAGCACTGGAACAGGATGCCCAGGGAAGTGGTGGGGTCACCATCCCTGGAGGTATGTATGAAATGTGTAGAAGTGGTGCTTGGGGCCATGGTTTAGTGATGGACTTGGCAGTGCTGGGCTAGAGGCTGGACTCCATGATCTTAAAGGGTGTTTTCCAGACTACACGATTCTACCATTATTTTTTTCATCCTTAGAGACTGACACAGAAAGACTAATTTGTAAGTGTCAAAAAAACAGTCCTAATGGCACCTTTATCTCCTGTCTGCATTCTCCCAGAGCACTACCCTTAATTTTCAGGTTTCTTCTTGCAGGATAAATTCTTAAAATTCTCCACTCCAAGGTTTCAGCCTACAGTGTGACATATCAATTGGTTTACCTGGCAAATCCTACTAAATCCAAACTCTTTCTGTTCTTTCCTTCAGTGATTTCATAAGCAGCTTAAGAAAAGAGTATTTTTCAGTTTAAACTAGAAACAAAATATTTAGAAACAGTACCCTTCATCTATGTCTGTATTATGTCAGGATTTAGCAGCTCCTGCCAGTAAATTAGGCACTTTCAAAATCTTCAGGCACATTTTATGCCTGTCTCATTTTCACAAGTAGAAATCTCTCTTGCAAAGATTCTTTTTTAAATGTCATTCTTGTTATTGCTTACGTCTTAAGGATCTTTTTCATAGATTTTATTGTCTCTCAGTGACTCCTGCATAGTTGTTGATGGATGGCTTATACACAGCTATTCCTTTTCTTTTCTGTAAATTAAGTTGGGGTGTCCATATGCACTCAAACTAACATGCAGAATGCAATTAATAAATTTTTATAGAGCTGCTATGAATCCATCACATAAATATCACTAAAATCATGTGGTTTCTATGCTAAAGAAATGAGTCTGTTTCTTATGAGAATTATACTGAGTTTACTGGAACAAAATGTTCAATCAAACCTGTCATCTGAGAGTGCAAAGTAAGTTGTGAATATATCCTGTAAATACAATCTGTATTTAAAGTTAAATACACAAATGCACTTAGGTTTTACCTGCTATTACATATTGCACTACAAACCCAACACATATTGAAGAATTCAAATGACAAAGACCTAGGAAGGATAACTAGTAGTTATATAATAATTTATCACGGAAATTATATCTAAATTATAAAGCCACCACTTTTATTCTGCTCTGAAAATATTCTATATTGAATTGTATATTATTGCTTTATTTTTAGAAACTCTCACCTGCTAGGTACAGCATCCAGCATTTTGACTTGTCAAATTCCATCCCATTACTCATTGCCCAATCTGAGATCCCTCTGCAAGGCAGCTCCCTAGGTAATGCCTAGTTCCCCTCGTTTTTGTAAATAGATCTGTGTTGCACCTTGTCTTGTTTTGCATTTGTTCACACTCCATTGCGTACCTGCCCAAATCTACTTTCTTCTTTTCCTGCAGAAATGCACTTATAGTTTTCCATGAATTTTAATCTAAAAGCTGATTTAGATTAGCTTTTTTTTTTGGCTGGCTGGCTGTCACAATTTGTAAGGCATGTTCTTTAAAGTCAACAAATAACAGTTTTGAGTCTCATAAGACAAGCTCTAGTCAAGAGATGATGTGAATGAGCAAAAGCAAATAAAAAAGGACAGAAATTTGATATGGGACTTTTTTAATATAGTGGGGGAGGTATTTGGATATACCTAAGAGAGTTAGAAACACAACTCCAGCTAGTGGCATGGAATTGTCCTTCTAAAAAGCTTTGAAAATGTAGAAAAGTAATTTTAAAATTATTTTTCTGTATTTTTTTAAGTTGCTCCCCTCCCAATTCCATTTAGCCATGACAGATGGAAGTTAAATTTCTGAATAACTGATTACCACTTAGAGAGGGTAAGACAGGGAGGAAATTAAAGTATATACACTGGGAATATGGCTGAAAAGTTCATTTCAACTGAGCAGATGAAAAAATGGAAATTTGCTGGCAGTTGCATTAGAAGTTACATCTAGTATATAATACTTCAGATCATCTCAAAGCTCAAAGTATTTAAAATAAATAAACCCAAGTTTTATTATTTAGAAAAAAACCTCAAAACTATTTCAATTATATGAAATTTTTTTGAAACATTAACTCTATTACAGTAAGTAAATAATGAAGAAAAGTGTAATGATATATTAAAAGTGTAATGAAGAAAACATTTTCAGGGCTCAGAGTGCACAACTGGTCCCACAGCTTTCTCCTGTCATCCTGACCGGCCTGGCTACAAGGGAAAACTCTTATGTTTTAGAATGAATAGGCAAACCTCATCAGGGAGTTCCTGACACCTGTGCTAGGTGACCCTCACTTGGCCAGAGAGTTGGACAAAATGGTCTCCAGAGAGATGATCTCCAGAGGTCCATTCCAGTCCTAATAATTCTGTCATTCTGTGACTTTCCTGAAACTCTGCAAATAATTTTATTTTAGTCTCCTATTAAAAAAAAAAAAATTAAAACCATTTTTCACAGCTTGAAACAGCATTTCTGCTGACACAAAAACCATCTGCCACAGCACAGTATGTAGGAACCCAATGAGATAGATTATTCCCTAGAACTGGTACTAAAGCTTCTGTTCACTTGGTCAATTGCAGTAAACATATTAAGAAGAACAAAGCCAAAGCTGGACATGTATTGCATGGAAATAGACTAGCAGGTCTTGATACTGCTCCATGAAATTTCAGGACAATAGATACCAAGTGAATGGTACCATCCTGGTAGAAAACCTCACTGGCGTTTGAAGAAATGCGAAGTCCCTCAAATTATTACTGCAAAGAGCTGAAATAGCTGTGATTCCTAAAAGCATTTTGTTGTTCAGTGTGATAAATAAGTGTGATTCGTGCTGATAAAATTGAAACAGTAAGCTCCCTACCTCACGGTAATTTTGCTTATACGTCATTACCCGAACCAGACTATATTTTATTGTAACCAAATTATACTGCCCATTTATTGAATGTATTCAATTTTATATATTTTAAACTATTTCATTTAAATTTCATTAAAATTATTGTTACATTTAATTTTGTTTGGCCTTTTATTTGTGATTGAATAATTGGGCAAACATAACATTCAGTAAGACAGACTGAAGGCCACAAGAATGGAAAGGCATCAGGCCAAGGTCACTTGCAAAATAATCTGGAAATCGTTTGATGCCCTCTGACAAAAGCATAGCTAGTCATTGAAGGAGGAAAGGAAAGTTCACCCTTTTCATATCTAGTAATAACAGAGTTTTAAGGGAAAGGGGGTAAAAAAAAATCAGAAAAAAAAGTTTTTAAAAGCACCTTGCCTACTGATTTCTGAAATTATGTTAATGGAGAAGTACATATTCTTCACCCCGGGTGAAATTTTCCTGTGGTGAAAGTCACTCCAGATTCCTTCGGATCGAAGGAGGGACGCAGGGAGTAACCGCGGCACGGCCACGCAGTCGGGACCGGTGCCCGTCCCTGCCCCGGCCCTGCCCCGGCCCGGTCCCGGCCGCCTTCCCGCCTCGCCCGCCGCCCTCCGCGTTACCGCGGCGACGGGCGGGAGCTGCGGCGGGCCGGGCTCCGGGGCTGGCCGGGCTGCGGGGCTCGTACCGCGGCCACAGCGGCAGCGGGGGCGGCAGGAGCGGAGCGGGGAGCACGGCAGGTAACGGGAGGGGAGGGCGCGGCCGCGGAAGCCCGGGGGGTGCTGTCCGTACCCCGGTTTCCTCAGGTGCCCGGCACAGCCAAGGCGGTCCCTGTGCTGGTGTCACCTCAGGTGTCGGTCTCCTATGGCTGGTCCCCTCAAGTGCCTGCTCCCTGTGCAGCCAAGGCTGCAGTGCCATGTGTCATTGCCCGCACGACTGTGGGTACTGGTACCCGTGCCCCTGAGAGCCCCACTGCTCTCTCCCGCCAGGAATTTGGAATTAGGGCTGTTTCACGCTCCCCCGTCACCCATAATGTTCTGGCATGCAGGCAGGCATGCCCCCGCATCCTTGTGCCCTGCTGGACCCACGGAACCGGGCTGGTCTCCGCAATAGCATTGTTCTGGTCGTCCTGCCGAGGTATTTGAGGGCTGCGTGTCTCAGACTGCATCTGCCGGGCAAGGCAGTGGCCAGGCAATAGGAGTCCGAAATCGTGTTTGAGCGCAGTTACAGCCAGGGTAGAGGTTCATCACGGTGTGCAAGGGTGCAGGTGTTTGATGAGTGCAGCCATGGATCTATGGCAAATTAAGATTCATGTCCTTCAGAGTGTCTTTGCAAGTCATTGAAGTCACACAACACGGAATGATCCAAAACAGATTTCGGTATGGAGACCCAGGGCTAGGTTCAAGCTCAGCACCACCTCTGGTATCTCAGAGATACCAAAGTGTGAGAATTGCTGTCAGAGAGCTGAGCTTACTCTGGAAGTTTTTGTCTCACCCATTCCAGCCTGTAATTAGAGCTGCACTCTCCTGTCCTTCTTGTTTTTAATGAGAAAATTGCGTAATATGAAAGGAAAGCACAGAACTATCCAGTTTGCACTACTTGGCTGTACAAATGAATGCATTTAAGAATCTGAATTATTTGATTTTTGGTGTTTTAACAGGTTAAAACGACAATCAGTATTATGGAGGAGGACTTAGAAATGTTCCAGGAACAAGCTGTGACTAAGTACGTAATGACTTACTCTCTTGGAAGTTGAATATATGATGGAATTGAATAATGTATGTTATTAGAAATGTGAAACACAAAATATTAATTATTTTGGAGGCAAACTTGATTCTGTATTTCTTCTGCTTTCCATGCAAACTGGAGAAGTTGCTGATAATTAAGACAAGATATTGCTTTGGCTAGTGCTCTACTAACTGTTTCTGTTAGTTATTTTAATGTTTAAATATTCATACCTGAAACAGAGGTGGAGGGAAAATGAAAGTTATGTAGGGTTTTATTAAGATGTTAAGAAACGTTTTTTCAAACTTTTTTTTAAAGTACTTGAAGTTGCTAGGCTACAGCACTATAAACTTACATATCACAGCTCTTAAAACAGTAAGAATCTTGAAAACAAGATTCATTGCTAAAGTCCTAGCCTTATTTTGCACAGATAATAACTACAACTGTTGTCCCCAAGTATTAAATGCACTTTTCATAAGAACACATAATCATTTTTTATTTTTACATAGTCCAAGTTTAGTTCTTTTAGTGTTAATCTAAAAAATATGTTAGTATGTAGTTAATCTAAAAAATATGTTAGCAAAGTCTTTCTAAAGAAATGAGAACATGAGTAAGAGTTATGTAGCACCTCATCCCATTCAGCATCTTCAAGGAACATACAAATATAAGAAGTACTTCCCCACTTAATGACTTAAAACAGAATATTTATCCATCATAATTTTGTAAGTAAACTTACTAACTACTTTTCAAATAAACCAGTTTATTGTGCCATGATTACCAAGAAACAGCACAATGCAATATGACGCATATTAAGTGTAAAAGTATTTCTTAAAATAAAAGAGGCATGATCTATCATACCTTATTCTGGCCCAAAAAGTTTTTTATGGATTTAAAAGTGTGCTTTGAGGGAATTCTTTTTTCATATCATAGTTACATAATTTGTAAAGGTAGCCATATAAAAACTTGAATTATAAAATCCCAAAAGTATTGCTATTCTTTGGCTACAAGTCAGAAGCCTATTTCAAAAATTCAGGATTCTGCCTTGCCTTTATTTTAATCAATATATGAAATTTCAGGCTATTTGCAGATGCATCTAGTAGAATTCGTCCCATCATAAGCCATAATTCTTGCTAGCTAGTTAGTTCCATTAACTATACAAAGATTCTGGAAGAGTAGTTTAGGATACATCTTCACTGAAAGGCAACTATTTCAGTCTATGCTGACATATTCCAGGGATAATAGAGTGCCTTTAAACTTGGGAAAATGGCTGAGTAATGGTGGTGAAAATCATGACAATTACATTCCAGCTGCAAGGACTCATAAATCACAAATTGTCTGTCCATAGGTGTGAATGATTCAGTATGGCTGAAAGTTGTTAAATAAGTTGGTTGTAGTTCTTATAATAAAACTTTGGGGTAAAAGATTCTATTACAACTCGTTTGTATATTTCCTATTTTTAGAGCAATGTTTGCAATAATTAAATTAATTAATATTGACTGTAGAAGCTTTGGTAAATATCCAAACCTAATGAATATACTATGTAAGGTTGAATAGTTTTACTTTTGTTTGCATAAATATGGTCATACTTATTTTCCTATTTGTGAACAAATGTAAATAATATGGGAAGAAAGTATAAATTCAAGACACAGTATGAACCAAACATTTCTTAAATCATCTGTTTTCAAATAACTTTATTCTAGAGTGTATGGACAATACCATTCTTTCTACCATTCATTTTTATGTCTGGAAACAATCAGACCTGTGCAGAACTCCAAAGCAAAAGATGGATAAATGGAGCTAGAAAGGTCTAACCAGTGCAAAAATCCTTTGTGATAAAGAAAAAGGCCTGGAGGTGGTTCTTGTATCGTGCTTTTTGTTTTATCAGTGGGTCTATGGTTTGATTTGTGATTTAGTGTTTTTCTTTGGTGCTGGTTTTTTCTTTTGTCTCCACCCTTTTCCCAGAAATGTCGTCAGCTAGTTTCTAGCTTCTATTTTCCAAATTTTACCCATTTCCTAAAACTGTTTTTCTTCCTTGGAAGTTTATTGGTTCGCTCCTGTTATTCCCCGCCTGGGTTTTTACTCCCAGCTCTCCTGATTTGTTGGAAGTTGGGTCTGCCCCTGCCTTTCCCCTGAGATATAAGTCTTTGTCGGCCCCTTAGTGGGGGCCCAGGAAGAAAGAGGGGAAGAAACACCATCAAATAAAGTTTCCCTGGGACCCCTGTGCGCTGCCTGTGTTTTATTCTGCGCCGAAACAACTGACAACTGGAATTCAAGGAGCTCCAGGGGGAAAACTGCCGCCCCTCACTCTCAACATCAGCTAGCCGGGGAAAGCAAAGCGGCAGGTGGTAAATCTTTTTATCTGGATTTTTGCCTAAATTTGGAAACATTTTGTTTTACATGAAGATAAATAGTTATTAATGACAGTAGAATATGACTCATCTCTATTTTCACTTATATGGAGACAGAATAAAAGAAGACGAAGAGCTTGCCTACACCACTTTAAAATGAGATAACTTTAAGTGTTTTGAACTGTTTCAAAGTAAATGAACCAAAAAAAAAGTAGCTGCCACTTGCTGAAGTACAAGTCATTACTCCCCTGTATGACGAATCCATTTGATGTATGCATTCAGCAAATTGGGAATGCTGAATCCACATGGGTTAAAAAGCCAGTGCATACTTCTTTGCTTATGAAGATTTGTTATTTGTGTGTTACATGTGTTACACATGTGTTACATGTGTTACATTGTGTGTTACATGTGTGTTACATTGTGTGTTACATGTCTTACTAAACAAAAGAAACCATTGATTCCACATCCAGTGATGAAAATAAATTCTCGTGACTGTGGTGCCAAATAATTGGCCATATTCAGCACTCTTTCCAAAACACTAGTGGCCTAAAGCAATAGTTACTGCAGCAAGTAGCACCTCTCTGCTAATGGGTGGGGATGACTACAGATCTGTCTTCAATACCAGAGCCTTGGTACAGATTAGTTGTGGTAGTAGAACAGCAGCAGTAATCTACAACTTCACATACAGATTTCCTTTTGCAGCTCAAAGTGTGCTTAGAGGATCCAGGTAAGGAATTAGAGAAAGTGGAGAAGCTCTTTCAGAAGGAATTTTTCTTTCAGCAGCTCCCTTTTATATAATGATTGCTCTAGATTCAAGAAGCATGCAAGAACAGTTAAGAGAATTTTTTTTTTAGCAACAAATGCGGAATTTGCCATGTGCAGGAAGATCTGAAAGAGGCAGGTGAAATTTAAGAGTGAAAGGTGTCAGCCATGGTGTATTGAAAGGGTAATGTGATGATCTAGGCTAGAAGTTGCATTCTTAGTTGCATAACAATATTTAGATTATCGATGTGACACACAATAAGGCAAGCACCTGTTTCTGAAGGCTGAAATAATACAGCTGAGTCATTGCTGGTGGTTCACCAAAGTGTTGCCATGTGACATTAGAGGAGGCTGGAAGTGCACAGGTCTTTAAAGCAGTATCAGTTTATCTTCTGTTTTCAAAATCGCATTCTATATTCCACCCAGAGGCACTCAGAGTTTACCCATCATTAATGCTACTTTTGAGATGGGTTCCAGGCACTTAGGAGAGGGGTATTTTTGTTTTGAGAGATATACATCACTTGCTTGGACTTTGGTTATCGTCATCCTATGATTCATATTAAATTTCAAAACAGCATTACCAACAGTTTTAACATTAAAAAGTCATTAAGATTTATGTGTGCATTTAAAAAGCCCTTCCAAGCTTAACACTGATACTGTTACAGTTTCAAGGATTTGTGGATGCAAAAGAAGTTTTAAAGAATTTAACTTCAAAAAATCATGCTAAGTTTTAGTTATGATGTTATAAATCAAACAAATTTGCCCCGATTTCCAGTAATAATTATCAAAACAAGAGATGTGCACAATTTAAGCACCAAATAAAAGATTTGTGATAAACCCATATCCACATTAAGGAGCTGTTTTTTCAGTTTAGTGCAGTCAAAAGTTGAGCATGCAGGCAAACTCAAGACTGATGAAGTGAGGTTCCACCTACATTTGAAGGCATCATTTAACTTTCCCATTTCTTTCTTTTTGTTGTTGAAAAGTGGTTAGTTTGGTCACAATTAAAACAGAATTGTAGCAATGTAAATAAAAATTTGTTTTCTCTCTTATTCTTTATTTGAAAAAATAAATCTCTTTATATTTTTAGAGCTTCTCCATGTGAAGTTGAACTTCAGGAATTAGTGCATCAAATTGACATCATAGTAAACAGAAAGCAAGTAGAATGGGAAAGAAAGATGAGAGCTTTGGAAGCAAAGATGGATATCCAGGATCAAGAATTAGCAAGTGCCCAAAGCAAACTGGATCAAAAAGGTCAAGAGGTATTTAAGAATATCACATTCTATAAAGAAAGTATTTATTCTTGTAGTTTCTTATTAGTATGCTTTAAATTCTCCATAAGACCATTTGTTCTATCACGTAAAAATACCAAACACCCCTTAAAGGTCACTAATTATCCTTAGTGTTTTGTTTTAAAGTGTGCTTCTGCTCTGAAAAGTGATTGTAAAAATGTCATTGAAAATCTCATATTTCTTCTATTTCCCTAAAGTCTACATCAAATATTCTTGGGTTAGCTGTAAAAAGATAGTTTGATGTTTTTTTCTAAATGCCAGCACTTCTCATTTCATCAGAAATTTTAAACGGAAGAACGCAGTTCAAAAACGTTTCCAAAATCATGTCTTTGTTACTCCTGTTTATTCCTGATTTTTAACATTTTACATTATATACTGTCTTTGTATGATAATTTTACTCATTGTGAAGACTTGAAATGTATTACTACTTCAACTTTCGTATGAAACTTAAAGCCCCAGTGTGCCTGATGTTGCCTGTATTTCACATACTTTTCTTCTGAATAATTATTCAGAAGCATCACGACATCCTTGCATAGCATTCAGTTCTAGTTCAAGCTAGCTGAATTTAGCACGAGGGCATCCTTGTGTGAGCTAGGTGGCTAAATTGCCCGTGGGAGTTTTGAAAATGGAGTGACTCTCCCTAATGAGCAATTAGGAACTTGCCCTTAGTCCCTGCAGTCAGAGGAACCAAGAGAAGAATTCAAGTAGCCCATCCTGAAAGCATCAATTTATTTGCTGTACAGAGACATTATCTGAAATACTTCAGCATATTTTACCAAGCTTCCAACTGCCCCTCCAGAAAAGCACGGGTGCAATGTATGCTCTCTGTCATATTTCTCATGTCTCTGTGAAACTCAGTAATAATTTATGATATCACAAATGGCACTGCACTTAGGGAGCTGAAATGAGTCCACAGTGTCTTCTGGTAATTTGTACATAAATACTGGAAGGTAATTTGTATCATTTTATGAGCCATGCAAGGAAAATTTTCACAATGGGGAACAGCATAGTTGGGTTTAAGAAGCTTTCAGGAATGGTCTTTCATGACAGACTTGTACAATATTATGACTAAATTATAACATCAGCGTGTAATGAGATTTTTTACTATAAAATCACCAATTTGATGTTGATACAATCTAGGTCTGTAGTATGCAGTTCTATTATCAAGCTACTGATTTAATACTTATTTTTAATACCTCTTCTTAAAGCAGTGATCTTCTTTCAAAGTTTCAAATTACTTTCCCACAAATTACATATTTTGAAAAATGTCAGAAAAGGTACATTTCAATGCTTATTTTAACTTTAGGTGGGACTACTTCAAAAACAATTGGAAAACTTACAGAAAACTAAAAATGAAATGGCTCAGAGTTATGAAACTCAGCTTCAAGTACTGAAATCTCAAGTAAGAAAAACGTCGGTTTCATTATTTTGTGATTGCAGTATAAAAAACTTACACATGCCAAATTATTTAGATGTGCCATCATGGATTTGGGAAAGAAGAATCATGTCATACAAATGATGATGACTACAGCTTCCTAGCAGGCTCCATTATAATTTATGTACTGTCGTGTCGAAACTTTGGATGGATTTTTGATGTGGATGTGACATCTGTTATGAAGACAGATACTTCATTTCCTAACTTCAGACTAATAAACTAGAGCCTTGGTGAATGAATAAAATAGGTAATTGGATTCATGCTAATATGAGTCTGATGCACACTAGGGATTTTAAGATTTATACTGTGCTTATCATGTCTTTCCTAGATCTTTTTCTGGTTTTAGTTTCACTGATTTACTCAACTCTTAAAGTGGCCTGATAGCTTTCCATAAGGTATAGATTTCGTTTGTATCAAAACTGGAGTAACCCGCATTAATGATGTTGGGAATTTGTTCTGGCTTTATTTATTTCAGAGTGTTCAGGCAGCCCAGGAGGCCAGTTGTATCCTGGGCTGCATAAAAAGAAATGTGGCCAACAGATTGAGGGAAGTTGTTCTCCCCCTTTTCTGCTCTGGTGAGGCCCCACTTGCAATGCTGTGTCCAGCTCTGGGGTCCTCAGTACAAGAAAGATTTGGACCTGTTGGAGCAAGTCAAGAGGAGGCCATGAAGAAGATCAGAGGGGTCTGGACCATCTCTCTGGTGAAGACAGGCTGAGAGAAAGGCCAAGGGTTTGAAACTGAATGAGTGCAGGTTTAGACTGTATCTGAGGAACAATTTATTATTTTTTTCAGTGAGGGTGATGAGACATTGGAACGGGTTGCCCAGAGGAGTTGTGGATGCCCCATTCCTGGAAGTGTTCAAGGCCAGACTAGATGGGGCTTAAAGCAAGCTGGTCTAATGCAAGGTGTCCCTGTTTATGGCAGGGTAGTTGGACTAGATGGTCTTTTAAAGGTCCCTTTGAACTCAAACCATTCTATGGTTTTATGATGCAGTTTGGCTGTGTTTGCTCTGCACCTGTCTTTTTGTTTCTTCAGTATTTTCTACTTCAATCATGCATATGAATTTGTAGCAAAATTGAGTTGATTCTGTTTCTCAGATTTTAACAACTAAGGTACACAATTCTGCATTGTTTTTCCTGCTACTTTTCTGTTCCCTTCACTGGATTCCTCTACCAGAGATGTAGTGTAATAATTCAGAATTTCCAGTCACCATGCTTAGTATATAGTGATGTCAGATTGCATAAATTGGGTATCATTATTTTCATTTAGAAGTGAGAGTGCACCTGAGCCCATCAAATTAATAAATGTATTACTTATTTTTAATGTTATGTTGTCTTTAATTTATCTTTTCTTTTACAATTGAAAACGGATATGGAAAACAATTCTGTAAATAGGCGGTGAATGCTTCGGCTGTTTTGTAATTAACACTTCTAATCATTTGGGAAAGTAGGTAAAAATAAAAGCTGGTTTATAATTTACACAAATTACAGAAAAATATCATCTTAGCATGATTGTTGAGAAGATAAACATCACACAATGAAAAGGAGTGTGACATTTTATGCATAAGTAGTAAGGTATCTTTTAGCAGTGCAGAACTATTCTCAAAAATAAAGCTCTTTTTTCTTTATAACATTTAGTGCAATATTTTTCACTTCTTAATTATTTCTTTATCCCATGCTAAAGATGCTTGGGTTTATGTTACATGTTGCTAATATCTTCACTGAAATTGAACCTTCTGAAATTGAAAGTCCAGTCAATTTTCCGTAAAGATTTTTATTTTGGAGTGTTTAATTACCCAACAAGTCCTTTCCGTGGGCAAATGCACCCTGTTTTCTCTTTTGTTTTTTTTTTAAAAACCTGACATTTTCTAACCTACAAGCTTTTCTCTTTAAACCTGGTTATATTTCTTCCCCAAATTCTCCTTTTTAGTTACCACTCAGACCACTTAACCTTTCTTTGGGTTTCTTGATTGCTTCTTCTTCTATATTATGCAAGATAAACTTGGTAGAACCTTGGAATTCTACCTCTTACGAATATACATCAGTTTCCCAATCTACGTCTCCAAACATTTCATTCTCTCAATCATCCTATTCCTTTTTTCTAAAGGTTCCAGCAGTGATGCTGTTTGCATTTTATTTTCCAGTCCCCATTCCTCTCCTTTGACCAAACCATATTTTTTCATGGACTATCCACCTCATTCACCTTAATTGAAGAATAAAACTGTTAAATGCCTGTTGTAAGAAGCCTCCTTGATGTGATAAACAGAAGTCTGCCTGTCAGAACAATTCCTAGCACCTATGCTAGACAATAGGACTGTCCCACGCTGCTCCTCTAGCTTTTGCCACATCTCCTTATGGCTTTTCTTTCCTGAATAACAGTGCTGTATTTTCTGCAAAGGAATGGCTCTAATGTCCCCAGCTCTGAGCTACACAAACTCATATCTAAAATATAGACCTTCTGTGACAATATTAATCTTTGCCTTATCTCCTTTAAGTCCCTTCTTTCAGTTTTTATTCTCACTTGGAAGTTGCACCACCTTCTAAACTGTAGAATCTTATGAGTTACAATTTAGTTTTGCACAAATTGTGTGTTACCATTTACCAATAGCATTGTATCTTTTTCTACAGATGTATTCTTAAAATCCCACCCAAGATTTCTTCCTTCCTAATCTTGATAGAAATAGTAAGGGTGGCTTTTTCTAGCTGTCAGAATGGTAGGCTATTCAGAACGAATTTCTCTTCTGTTTAATGAGCAGTATTCCCTGTGAATTGATTGTGTGCCTGTTGAATGCAGTAAAACCTATATTTTTCTTGTATTAGGGAAATAATTCCTAGTATGTAACCTGAAACTCCTACACACTGTTGTATTCGTTCAAACATGAAGCATTTTGTCATAACTAAACAGCAAAATCTTCTGAGGTTCATCTGCATTACTTTGATCCTTCTTTTTCTTTTTTTTCTTTTTTTTTTATATTAATGTCTAGTAGTTATTCTCACTTAGAAAGTGATGGAAATCTCTCAGCAAAAGAACAAGGATTGTTTCTTGCTCTAAGAACTTTGCAACTAATTTCCCCACTTAGAAACGTAAAAGCTACATCTGAGCTATCCCAGACTCCCTTTAGAATCAACAGAAAGAAATGGACACCCCCAGAATACAATTCATCTTAGTGTATGACAAGAATTTAAGATAGCTGAAATGACTAAGCATTTACAGGAAGATTTTTCTGATGCAGAATATCTCAGGCTTGTATGTCTAACTTTCAGAAATCTAAACTAAGATGGATTCTACCCCAGAACTCACAAAAATGCATCTTTTTTTTTTTTTTTTTTTTTTTTTTTTTGACATGCACAACATGTGAACAGAGCAACTTGGAACTTTTAAAGCAAGTATCTGGCCTTAAATGGAAGGATTTTTGTCTTTCAGTTTAGTTTCCAGTCATGATAACATCCAGACAATAATTTGCCTTTAATATCCTACTGTCATTAAATATCTAAGATTCAAAGTAAATTTTCTCATTTTGGCCACTCTGTTCCATTTTGGACCAATTTAGTGAATTGTTGGATCCTGTATTTCCCAGCCTTTTTAGCATAAGCATTCCAATACCTGTCTTATCTGAATTGAGTCTTCCCAGGCAGTTCACATATGTTGAGGCGAACACGCCATGTGTGGAGACGCAAGGCTTGACTCCATTTTCTCATGAAGGCTGATTTATTATGTTATATATTATACTAAAATACTACATTAAAACTATACTAAAAGAACAGAGAGAAAAGAAAGATCAGAAGGCTACATAGAACAAGAATAGAATAGAAAGCATAACAAAATCCTGTGACTGCTCACAGCCTTGGCACAGGTGGCTGTGATTGGTCATCAATGGAAAACAATCTACATGGAGCAATGGAAGATGCACCTGTTGCATTCCACAGCAGCAGATAGTTATTGTTTACATTTCTTTCCTGAGGCCTTCAGATCTCAGGAGGGAAAAAATCCTAGGAAAGGATTTTTAATAAAATATCATAGCTACACACATATGCCATAATATATTCAAGAGCAAAACTCTTATTTGGAAAAGGATATCTTTCTTCCAAGGTCAATGAGTTCCATGTTGTTTCAGCCTGGATACTCTGACTCATTTTAAATATTTTATCATAACTCTGTTCTCTGACAAAGTCAATTTCAAATATAGGCAGCTTCACTGCAAGACTTTTGAATTGGGTTTAAAGGTGATAACTCAGCTCTGTTATGCCCACATTACATAATTATTCAGACATTCCAAGCTGGTGAAATCTGTGCCTGGGCCTCTTCATATAATGAAACTTTCTAGTCTGGGACAATCTGTCTTCTCATTAGTTTGTGTGCTCTCATATTATGATTCTCAAGTTCATCTCAAATGTGTCTCAGAAGTTTCCGGATTATTTTTTAATTTGTTTCTGTTATGTATCTTTTCTGGACTTCTTATGGCCATGTTTGTTATCTGAACAGACCACATTCAGTGTAGACTCAACAAGATTCCATTTCATTTCCAAGCAGTAGTTCACTTTGAGCTGTTAACAATTATATGAGATTTTAAGGATTTTGTTTGAGTATAGAAAGAATTTTATGTAAGAGTCAGGTTTTTTTTAAGTCATATATATTTAAATGTAAAGGAGCTAAACAGCAAGACACATGATCAGTATTTATTGGAAGCTTTTCTGCATAATATTCTTCCCAAAGTTCTTTCACTCAGCTTTCCTCAAGATTGTATTTTTGGTGTTTCCTTTATCAATATCCTTGGGTTTGCTTTTCTGTTTTTTTTCAAAATCAAATGTACATATTCCTACCAAACAATATCACATTTCTGTATGAAATCTGTTAACAGGCACTCGACAGACCCTTTGTTTTGTTCAGTGTAGTGAACTGATGTGAAAACTGGCTGTTTTTCTGGAGAGGCTGGTCCTTCTCCTGGCACCTTTTCTTCTGTGCCTCTGACTCCTAAGCCTTTCATGGTGACATCAGTAGACAGTGTCTGTTGTCTATTTAGTGTCTAATTCTGAGACACACACAGTGGTACCAGAAGAGTGCAATCATCACACACATAACATTTCAACAATTTTCATCACAAGAAAGAAACACTCAAGTTTAGAGTACATTAATGATAATCTTTCGTTCTGACTAGTGAAGCACCCTTTAAAAATGTCAACACAAGATGGCAGTAAACAAGTATAGAACATTCCATATGAACACTGTAGAGGAAATGACTCTGTGGGTAGCAATGCCATGGAGAGCTGCAGCAGAATTAAGTAGCAGTCAAATGAACCCATTTGAACAGTTAGTTAACATTTATATGAGAGCTTAGTCTTGTTCATCTGTGATAGATGATCTTGTGATTAATTGATTTTAACTTTATTCCTTGATTTTTTGTTACATTGATTAAACATTTAGAATACTAAAGCTGCAGTTGGTGATTCTAGTTTAAAGAAAACTTTGGTCATGTTGTCCTTCTTGATAGATTCTGCATATTCAACTCTTTTGATTTTAGTTCTCAAAGTTGATACATAGTTATGAAAAGCTACAGTCACATCAGTTAAAACAAAAAAAGATCGAAAGTAGAGAAAAATGTGGGGAAAACCTGGACACATCATCTAACCCAAGGAATTTATATGTGAAACTTGAGGTAAGAAGACTTGTCATTATATTTTCATTTTAATATGCTTCTAGAACTAATCTTTGATTAAAATCATAAGCTTTATTTTGCTCATAGTTCTACAAAACTTATATAATTGTTTTGCTTTGGCAAGAATGGTTCTTAGTTTTATTATTATTTAATAGCAAAATTTTTGTAAATGTAACTATAAATAAGTTTTACTTTTTTCCTGATGAATAGATGTGTACTGTATAACACAATCTCTTGAGGCATGACAGCTTGTGCATATGCAGGATACTGTCACATAATACCTATCATTAATTCAAGTTTTATAGACCTCAGGACAGCCTTGACCACTTTGGGCTACATAGAAAAAAGGATTTAGGACTGGAAAACTGCTTGTTAAACCTATATCCTGTCAGCACCCATATGCCTGAAGCAATCTGTAACCTTGACCTCAGTGCCTAATTTCCCTAGGCAATGTATGAGGAAGGATTGGGCACTTAAAAATACATCCTGCAGAATCCAGCATAGTGGCTGGGGGACTAGATAATAGATACTGAGGACAGGATTCAGTCATACTCCATATCCCTTTGGACACGGGCTGGATTTTAGTGGACTTATTCTTGAATACAGGAATACACTGATTTTTGTTCATAATTCCCAACCTTGACTTCTCAGAGGTTACTTTATGATTTGTGGAATAATCAGGTATTTATTGGACCAACAGGAAAGTTAGGCAAGATAGAGAGCTTGTAGAGAGTGTGCCCGCAAGGGGTGTCTTCTCTCCAAATACTCCTCTGGCTGCATTCAGTGGGGCAGAAATTGATATCCAGTATTGCTTCTAACTGAGCAATATCATCTCTAGGTATGGTAATTTTTGCTGCTTCTTTTTTACCTATCCAATAAATTTCCTGATATCCTGAGCTAAGTGAAACAACTTCAAAAGGAAGAATTTTGGAGCCTGTTGAAAAATAACATTTGTCTGTTAGGTAGAAAACTAACATGGGAAGATTATACTTCAGATTCTGTCTTGAAAGATTTTTACACCGAGTCCTCCACTTATGGGAAGAACAGTCTAAGCAGTAATTTGATGAAGCATAGGATGGTCAAAAAATCCATGTTTTCTCTGTCCATCCTTTGTGAAGAGCATAATAAAGTAGTGTGTGCTCCACATGCTTACTGGGCTGGGTGCTGTAGGAAAAGCAAGGAGAGTGGTACCAGCTGATGTGGGAGCTGCTTGTCCAGCGCTAAGCATTGGGAGGACTTACACGTTTATGATGCAGATTTACAATGTAGATGATTTGGACACTTTGAGGACTTTGCAATCAATTCAGCACTAGTAGATTTTAATTTCCTGCTTTTAACCCAAATCAAGCAGGGTCTTAGTATCTGTATTTTGGACTTGCCTTTTATGTTATTTTGTAAGATACGGGACTAACTTCTGTGACATCCAGGTTCCTGTATCCACATAGACACATCCCAACTCTATATGATGTTGGCTGTCTCCTCCACATGGAAGTTCTCACAGTCAGAAAAGCTACAATGCTTTGGACTGCAGCATAGCTGCCAACATCAGCTACTACAAGAATAATAAATGGGTTGTACATCTATCATTGATATATCACTACTGTCAGCTAATTTGAGAATAACCTTACTCGAGATTAAAATGTGAAAATAATGTAAGACAATGCTATAATTTAATTAATTATGCAGTATGAAAAATGAGTGCTTGGAATATATTCAGCAAATTTGAGTATTCAGGAAATAATTACTGTGGTGAAAATCTACTAAGCTCAGCAGTGCTTTAGTAAGGCCTTGAACCTTCAGTCCTTATTTAGTAGACTGAAACTCCATTTGTATCATGTTTTATAAAATAGGGAGATGTTTACTGTTATAAATGCCAAAGCAGATATCAGGAAAGCTATGAAAGAAGATTTGTATCAATATGTGTTGAGAAATAGTCAGGTTTTTTCAGTAGCAAAAAAAAAGCCCTTATTGTTTTAAATTTGGGGAATATGCCAGTTTAGCTTAATTATAAAATATCATCTGTCTTTTTAGAACAACATTTCCATTAGTTTTCAATATATAAATCAGTGTACTGTTATTTTGCTGAATTTTCAAACTAAAAGAGCAACAGCTTTAGTAACTGAAATTTTGCTTATTTTTAGGATACTGCCTTTAAAATATATTTGTGAACATATAAAGTTTGGCATGAGTTTAAAGCATATTCAAATACACTATAAATATGAATGTAAGTGCAAATACAAACCCAATATTAGATAATCTAGCATAAAAATATTTGTTAACAGCTTTTTGTTTAAACTGGATGAACTCAGAACCTGAAGCAGCAATTTTAGAGAGCAAGAAGTAAAATTTATTCAATGTAGCTGTTGTCCCATTAAAAACCAAGGTGAAAAGTGAGCACTTTGTGTCTGAATATTAAGGGTTTGATTCCCTGCTGATTACCCTGCTCAACACTGATACAGCTTTAAAGTCACAGGAACTGCTATCCAGTACAATTTGTGCATCATAGTAATAACTTGATTTTATTGTTTTTATTCAATTATTATGTTTACACTCATTGTTCTCAGATCAATAGCCCTTAAGACTGGTCTTTCTCTGGTGGGGATGACTGGACAGCTGGTTTATAGAATTGTTCTTTTTTTTAACTTCTTTCCAAAATTAAGGAAAAAATTATGTGTTAATTAAAAAACCAGGTATTTCTTAGAATGATACAAATTACAAAATTCTTTAGATTGAGGAAAATAGATATTTTCTCTATGTTTACTAGCCTTGTTTTGCTGTCTTTCAGGAATTTAAGGCAAAATCACAAGAATGGGAGAAGAATGGGACAACCTGTGTAAATAACCCTGTTTATGTAGATATGCAGCCCAAATTATTGCCCGAGAAATGTAATTTATTTCAGGTAAAATTCCTACTCTAGGAAGAAAATTAATTCTTTGCTCAACTAGAACTTACTTTAACTTAAAATTTTTTAAAACTAAGCTTACAGTGACTTTTACAATGCATGTCTATATTGATAGTGATATATGGTAAGGCAGAACCATATTGGAAGACCTAATAATACAAGCAGGTTTTTTTAATTTAGTTTTTCTCAGGAAAATGAGAAAATTAATAAGGATCATGATTAAAATGATAACATTTCTTTAAAAAAAACCCAAACAATTACAAAAACCAGTGAATATTCCTTTTTACTTTTTAAGCATATTATGGATATACTTTTCCATGCTATTCACTAATATGCAATTACTTGTGACAAGTTATTAATAAGTACCTTACCAAGTAAATAGTGCATGCCATTAAGGTGTTGGCACAAGTATAAAGTTCCTTCAAATCTAATAGCCTTCATTTTTTTTAAGATCATAAATATAAATTAGTATTATTTATGCAGAAAAAAATTAATTTTCATATGCTACTCCAGAATCACTCTTGGAGTTGTTTGTTGGATCACTTAGCCCTTTTTTTCTTCATATTTTCTGCCTTCTGGTTATCATGCAGTTCCTTGGTTGACTTTATGATTATTTTTTACTTGCCAATTTGCTTACAACTTTTTTTGTATATAGACTATTGATACTACATATTTTTATTTTTTTAATTCCTTCTAATCCAGAAAAAAAAAATGTTATTTAATGATACTGTGATGACCTATCCTTCTCTAAAAAAAAAACAAACCCAGAAAATAACTCACAAATTGACTGTGCCACAAGACAGCTTGAAAATTAAGTAAGGGCAAGCCAATTATGTTGCTCACTGGTAATTCCCTTTTCCACTGTTACTAAGCTCATTGGATCTTAATCTAGTGAAACACTTTCTTAACAATTCCTATGAGACTCTTTACACATATCCAGAGTTTCCAAGGATGACAGTTATGTTTTGGGTTTAGCTGCTGAAAGCATTACATTCCAGCAATTGAACTTTCATACAAATATGTTAAAAAAGCACATTTGACTAGACAAAACCATTGACTGATGTTGTACAGTTAGACAAGTCAAAATAGAGTACTCAGGGTGATCATTCACATTTTTCTGTTGAAGCTTTAATTGCCATCAGTGAACTTGCTTTGAAGACAATTTCCTTCACAACTGTAACATAACACCAACTATTTTTTAAAATCCAATTTGATGGACTGTTACTCTTAGCTGTTTCAGAAGTGTTAATTTTTCCTGCATCTTTGCCTCAAATTTGTCTTTCATGAGATCTTTGATTTCCAGTTGCAGTCTTGCACTATATTTTCACAGAATGTATTGACACTTTGGTATATCCGAGTCCATAACTTGGATGTCAAAGGGGCCTACATTTTTTATCTATAGAAATGAAACTTAACCTGCACATTTTTTTTGGCTTTTTATTTGATATGCAGCTAGTGGTATATTCTACTTAGGTTCTCAGCCAACACAAATTACAGGGACATAGTCAATAACATCAAAAACTGTCTAAAGTATTACTTTTTGCAGTCCTTGTCATTGAAATATGGTATTTTTAACCCTATTTATTTTTACTTTATATTTTCTTGCCCAACTTGTTCTCTGCACATGATATATGATTTCCAGGTCATACTTTGTTGTCATTTTTCAAGTAATTCTCAGTTTTCTGAAAGATTTGTGCTGCTTGTTAATCTCCCAGTAGTGGGATTCATGTGGATAATTTTTTAAACAGCAAAAACAGTTGCCATAGTAATGATGCTTCTTCACAATGCCTGTGGATTCAGAAATACTGGCAATACCAATTTTCTGAAGTTTTGTGGTTAGGATTTTAATTAGTACAAGAAGCTGCATGGGGTGTAGGACTCTGCCAGGTATACAAATGACTCTTCCCCAAGTTTAAGGATAATGATCTCAAAGAAGTGCAGTTCCTGTAGTAACTGAGCTGTTTGTACACGACCTATGTAATGGTAGCCCTCCAGTCAAAGGTTAATATCTATCCTGAGGCACACACACACACAGCTCCTACTGGGTCCAATGAATCAAAGAGGAACGTTTCTCTCAAATTATTTCTCACAGGTAACTGCTTTGAGTAGGTCATCATAATCACCTTTTTCACATTTGAGGCTCATTAGCATTAAGTACTAGGAAAATACACAGCACCGGAGGAAAAAAATCCTTGAAAAACTCCTGTGCCCTTGAAGGTTCTTGAAACTTTTTTTTTTTTTTTTTTTTTTTTTTTTTTTTTACTGAGGGCAAGTAATTCAAACTGTATGAATTGTGCCATCTTTTCTAAGCAAATCCAGGTGAAGACAGAAATAGCCTTATGATTTTAGTAGTAATGATTTGGTCCTAGCAATTTACATACAATTATTGAGTTTAATTCAAAATATTTTCTTGTTTTATAGAAGCAGATCCAGAATTATCAACTCCAAATATGCAATAAGAAACAAAACAAAGAAGAGCTAATTACCTATACCCAGCCCAAAAGTGGAAAGGATGATTTGATTATTGAAAAGCTAAAGGCAATTGTGAATGAAATAGCAAGAAACAAGAATAAACTGGTAGAGGAAAATATGAAACTCCATGAGGATCTAAAAATGTACCAAAATCAATGCCAGGTAGTAATGTTTTTTTATGATGACTGTGGAATTAATGTTGGAAAATCAAGATGAGATGCCTACATAAATATACAGTAGGTGTATTCTGTGCATGAACACAGAATAATCTGGGAGCAGTATGGGTTGGTTTTTTTTAGCAAAACAGAAATAAGTTTGAATAGTAGCAGTATATTTTTTCTCTTGTCTGTGTATCTAGGGTTTTATAACTCTTCTATATCCATAGCATCTACATGAACTTCCCCTAGTTTGGTTCCTTGTATATAAATGACTTCTGTGAAATTTCTTTATCTGATTTACACTTTGTTCATTGTGCCATATAGCTAGTAAATAAGTATATACAAACATGTATGGTGTATTTTGTTTGTTTTGAAAGGAGATTATGCAGTCAATTTTGAAAAATTTTTAAGTTTCTGGCTATTGTAAATAACCATCAGTTTTTGTCCCTGGTTCGCTGTTTTTCAGTGTAGCACTGACCATTTGCTCCTCTTCTTTTGGTCATGGTATATGAGTTTTGACAAGATTGAGATAATACAAGATCTTTACAACCTTTTTTATTATCTGTGTTTGAAACATATCAGGAATGAGATTCTTGTTGATGGTTTTTTCTGGTGACATATACCAGTTATCTTTTTGCTTATTTATTTAAGCACTTCTAGGTTCAGTAATATACTGAATGGTTTATAGTAACTTCAAGTCTTTTTGGAGAAAAATTTGTTTCTGTTTACAGATAGTCTTGCAGAGTGCTAACAGCATATGCAATATACTTCATAGGAAATAGCATATATGTGGCAGAGGTTAATTTCAGTATGTGTTGTCAGGTATTGTTAGAAGAGCCAAGTTTATACACGCCATTTGCACATTAGTTCACTGTCTTTTGCCTGTATACAAGTTATCAGTGTGCAAGCAAAACTTCTGTTTTGGGGCCTGTTAAAAAGGCTGCCATCAAAAGCAGTGGGACTAGAATATGCAGTGGAACCAATCATGGCAGTCGGAGCAAGTGGATACAAGCTGTATGACAGAGAGATTGTGCTGTCACCTTAGAGAAAATCTTCAAGCAGGAAGAATTTTGGAATCATGTATTCAGGAGAATACAGGAGCTGTAGGAAGCTTGAAGACACTTTAAGTAGAAGTGGAGCTGGATGTACATAACAGTGTCATCTGAAGGGCAGAAAGTTGCGGAATAACTGTGTTGGTGGTGTGGAATGCTGTTGTGTTAGTTAGAAAAGCTGCATTTGGAAATAGCTGCATAAGGGAAACACTGATGTCAATGTTTGGTGAAAAGGGGTAGCTCAAGGAAAATATTTTTTTAGGAATGTCTGTATGAGAAAAGAAGAAAGTACAAGGCCTGTTGTCAGCCAGAAAAAGTAAGCAGGTTTGCTTGAAGGAGAATTAGGTGGAGGATAGTTGGACATGATATGGGTAAAGAAGGAAGGAGTAGGTGGGTATCTTGGTGTGGAGAACTCTGTTGGCAATGAAAGCAAGAATTGTTGTGCCTCGTATATTCCTTTATGCCTATGATCATTTCAGTGTGCTTCTAATTATTTCACTTACACTATTAATTAGCAAATAAAAAAGTGAAATGAATGGAAGAGCAGTTTGTTGACTTTACAGAAAATGCAAAGTTTAAAAGATCTAAATGGAGACTGCAGTCTATTTCTCTACCATGTGAATTATCTGACAAACTTATCTGCAGCCATAACATGAGAGGTAACCTGAAAACATCACACAAGGGGCTTGGTTCTTGAAAAGTCAGCATTAGGTCAGCTACTGGATACTAATTTATGTAAAAATACACCATATAATTGTATTTCAAAGGTTGAGTAGTGTATTGGGTTAGTGTTAGGAAGTTTTTGGCAATGGGGGCACTCAAGGGATGGCCTCTGTGAGAAGGTACTGGAAGCTTCCCCCATGTCTGACAGAGCCAATGCCAGCCAGTTCCATGATGGGCCCACTGCTAGGCAAGGCTAAGTGTGATGGTGACACACACAGCTGTGATGGTGACACCTTGGGGTTAATGTATTTAACAGGAGGGGGGGGGGAAAAAGCCCTGTGCAGTGGGGAGAGAAGAGTGAGAACATGTCACAGGTACAGCCCTGCAAACACCAAGGTCAGTGCAGAAGGAGGGGCAGGAGGTCTCCAGGCACCAGGGCTGAGATTTCCCCTGCAGCCCATGGAGGACCATGGTGGAGCAGAGCTCCACCTGCAGCTCCTGAAGGGACCCACTCCAGAGCAGGAGGATGTCTGAAGGAGGCTGTGGGAAGCCTATGCTGGAAGCAAGCTCATGGCAAGACCTGTGGCCCTGTGGAGGGGGGAGCCCACGCTGGGGCAGGTTTGCTGGCAGGACTTGTGACCCCACTGGGGACCCACACTGGAGCAGCCTTTCCTGAAGGACTGCACTCCATAGAATGAAGCCACGCTGGAGGAGGTAATGAAGAACTTCAGCCTATGGGAAGGAGTCGCCATGAGTAAGTTCATGGAGGACCATCTTCCTTGGAGGGGACCTACACTGGAGCTGGGGAAGAGTGTGATGAGCCCAGCCGAGAAGGAAGGAGCATTAGAGACAAGGTGTGATGAACTGGCTGCAGCCCCCATTCCTCATACCCCTACAGCACTGCAGGGGAGGAGGTAGAGAACTGAGGAGTGAAGTTGAGCCTGGGAAGAAAGGAGGCATGAGGAGAAGGTGTTCTAAGATTTAGTTTTTATTTCTCATTAACCTGGTCTAATTTGATTAGCAATGAGTTAATTTCTGTGAGGTGAGTCTGTTCTGCCCTTGGCAGTAACTGGTGAGTGATCTCTCTCTGTCATTGTTTCCAGAAAAAAACAAAGAGCATTTCTCTTGTTTCTCTGCCCTGTCCAGCTGGGAAAGGCAGTGACAGTGTGGCTGTGGTGGATATCTGGCATCCACTCAGGGTCAACCCACCACAAACAGCTTTGAGTAGAATTAGAACAAGACCTAATCAGGAAATTTTTTGGACTTTGTTTTGATTGGCAAGCTAGTAGAAGCAAAACCAAGAAAGAAAGAAAGAAAGAAAGAAAGAAAGAAAGAAAGAAAGAAAGAAAGAAAAGATTTAATGATTTTTTCAACTTGAAATAGACTCTTTATATGAGATATTTTCTAAACAAATCCTAAAGTTTTCTGCTTCAAAATTGATTTTCATGTTAACCAGATGCAATAGATATTTTCTGAAATAATAAGTGATGCATATCTAATTTTTTAAAATGATATCTGAAACTGTGAAACTCTTGACCTGAAGTTCTGTTTCAATTATATTGCAGCTGCTGCTGTGGCTGCTGTTGTTCCTGTTACTATTTTAATTCACAAGAAAATACAATTTATGTAAATATGTGTGCTGACTGCAGTCTATCACAGAAAATATGATTTCTGCCACACAATTGTGCGGAATTCATTTCCTTTATCCACCCAGAATGAAGTCAAAGGAGTAACCATCACCCAAGTTCATATGTTATAAAACATTTGTGGCTCTTTCTTGAATGTTGAAGTCATGAAGATGAGAATAAGCAAGTCTTAGCAACAACTTTAACAGTTTATTAAGCTTTATTTCACTTGAATAGACCCAGAATTGCATTTTGGTGTTTAAAAAAGCTCTCTTGTTCTTCATGTAACAAAGGATAAGATGATGAGTCCACATATGCAGCCTCCCACTAAAAAAAAAACCAAAAAAAAAAGCAAAAGCACTTCATATCTGTCTTCAGCAACCCTTTCAGCCAGAGGAAGACAACAGGCTTCTTGGGAGGAGGGTCATTCTCATAGGAGCCTCCAAGGGAAATAAACCTTTGAAGTTCCTTCTTGCAGTGCCGTTTCTGGAATCCAGTTCTCTTTTCAAATTTTAAAGGTTTTATTTTTGCTCTTAAAGATGGAAGCTACATTCAAATAAAATAAAGAAATAATGAAAAATGTAAATGCTTTTAGTGTAATAGTTTGAAAGTTAAAGGATCAATATCCTTGGAAAAATATTATTTTTTTTTAATCTGAAACATGCTTTTGGATCTTAGGTGAGAAGCAATTCATATTCTCTGGATATTGCAAGCACTGATTGTTATTGTTACTTTTGTTATTTGTGGGTTCTATTTCCAATTTCATATTTAATATGTTTTCAGTATATTTTTGTGAAATTCTGGTATTTTTTTGGAATTCATGTTTTATCATGCCAAATGTAATATGTGTCTTCAGGTTGTCTAACACACTATCAATCAGAAATAAAAGATAAAACAGAATAAGGTTCGTCAAGTCCCTAAGAAATGTCTTTTTGATTGTTTGAAAATTTTGTGATGTTCATTTAAATAAGCAATTAACTCCATGCAGATGGAACTGGTTTTTAAGAAGATTTGTGCAGCCTTGTAGTTTCTAAAGTTTATAAATTTGGAAATGAAGAATGGAAGCCACTTATGGCACCAGTTCTGGCATGTGAAACATGTTCCAGGATGCAGAACCTGCTAAAACAAGCAAGCTATATAATCTAGATGCATTTAGTACAATAAAGAACTTCTGAATTATGTTTCCTATGATAATTTCAGAGGCAGATACATTGGAACATTGCAAGGGCTAAAGAATATTCAGAATCTGATTTTTAGATGAGAGGAACTGACATGGAAGAAATATGTTTTTCAGAAATTAAAATTATGTATGTACAGGTATTGAATATGATGTGTTAAAAATCAGCATTTTAAGCTGTCTAGTTTTATTTAATTGTTTGTGCATTTGCTTGTTTCTTTAGAACATGGAGGCAGACATCTCAGACATGAGAAATGAGCTTCAGTCAAGGGATGGTCTCTGGAGAAGGATACAACTGGAATGCCAAAAGTTGTATACAGAATTATTGAAAATCAAAGAGTATAAAGATATGCAGGAAATTCAAATAAAGTATGGATGGTGAAGACCTATTTAAATTAACAAGTAGTTCTGAGCTAATATTTTTTTCTTACATTTATTGTAAATTAAGTTTGCTTGAAAAGATACTCTGGATTCAAATGTCAGCTTCTAAATTTTAGACTGGATATTTTCATTGAAAATAATATCAGACAATTTCAGGCAATAGATGCAGGCTCTGTTAAAAGGCTTTAATGATGGCTAGATTTTTACAAATCAATACATTTCAGATATTTCTACCTATATCTTTACAGTCTTTCATTTTCTCAGCATTAAAACACTTGGAAACAATGTAACTAGGATTCTCCCTAACCTCCTTTGAATAAAATCATCATGGTTTTATGGCTTATCTAATCTGTAGCCATTTCAAATTATGAAATACCAGTCTATAAGAGCTTTCAGGAGTCTTTCTGCACATGGCTGTATTGTCCTTGATTCCTAGACATCTCCCAAAATCCAGCCTGATTTAGGCCAAATGTTGGTTATGTTTGGGGGTATTTTTTCATCAGCAAGCAGGTGTTCTACAGTTTTACACTGTGGAAAGGATTCTACAAGGTAAACAGTACTGAATGTTCTGGTTGTTTCATTTTTTGTTTATTTCTTACTTAAAGGCATCAATCGTCTCGTGTTCAGCTTACTGAGCAACTAGAAAATAAAAACCCTGAGTTATTGCTATTTGCAGAAAGTCAAGAACACCAAGAAGAAGAGCTGAACAAGGTATTTTATATCATTTCCAGATCTTAACTGCAGTATAGGATTTTTAAGAAAGAGTACTGACCTAGGGTATGTGCATGTACTGTAGAGAGCAGGAGGATGCATTGTAGGTTCAGAAGAGCATAAAGTTTTTCATAGGAAAATTATTCCCTATATGGTTGCATTTAGTTGTGTAGCTGTAAAACTGACATTCTGATTCTTTGCCTACCTACTTCACTGAAATAATGGAAGAGAGCATGACTACACATTATTGTGGTTCAGATAACACCATGCAACTAAGAAAGCCTCCAAAGCTCTGATCAATTGGTAACTCACACAAGGCTGAGCTTAACCCAGTACCTGCTGCACTGTCTAGGGCAGAGCTCTCTGGTTGGAACTACACATCACATTGCATTGCACATTTCAGAAGTGCTGAAGTGAGCAAGCAGCAGTGGCATGGCACTGTGGAACGGTGTATGGCTTGGCAGGCTGAAATACTTTGGAAGTAGAGGATGCTCAGAACTGTCTTGCAAGCATGTTGTGGTTTTGCCAAGTAGCAATGTAAGCAAAATCACAGAATTGTTAGGTTGGAAGGGTCCAGTCACTCTGCCACCTAGAGCAGGTTAAAGGAGTGCTTGCCAAGTGGGTTTTGAATGTCTCTGTTTGCATGCATCTGACTTGGATTCATCAATTTTGGCGTTACAGTCTTGATCTAGCTCTTAGGTTTTTGCATTTATGTCTATTTCTTTATAATTCTAATATTTCTGTGTTGTTTGCATAAATAGAAATGGAATGCCATTTGTTACTCATTGTCTGTAGTACTGCAAAAAGTTGGTAAAATGGCTTCAAAGGTTGTTATGCTGGGTTTTGTTGTTCTGTTTCTTATACAATAAAAAATCTGTCAGTACTAAATTTTTGGTTATAGTAGAAAGATTAGGAAAACAATTTTTTCTGTTGATACTTTGCAGAACTCTGCAGAAGAGGTATTGATGAAAGTTTGACCTTAAATTTTTTAATGTAATGACAGGAAAAATTCTCATTAAATGATTTTCCATATATACCTTTTATTTCTAAAATAGTTTCGTATTAAAGAACCTCTAGATTGGTTTATTTATATTGCTCCTAAGTTAATTTAAGCTTCATCAAACTTTTTTTTTAAAGCTGTATAGTGCAGTATAAATAAATCATAGTTAAATTTATTGTTGAATAGATATTTCCTTGGATATTCTTTACCATGAATTCTAATTCTCTATATGATTTTTATTGCTTTCTTTTAAAAGGTTAATTGAAATGTATTGTACTTTGTTCATTTCTAGTATTACATAGGCAAACAAAAATACAAGAGAGGTCAAAAAGTATGTAAAAATAAACAAAGCTCTGTACACTGACTTCCAAAGACATTTTATTTTAGAATTTCAGAATCTCTGGTTCAGTTAGAAGAGTTGGTGTCTTGGAAGCAACAGCAGAAAAAGTCACTGATAAGTAGCAAGTGATGCAATCGTATTTACTGCACAGCATTTTTTCTTTTTGAAATGTATTTGCTACAGATAAGAAACCATATTTATCGAGAGGAGCAGTCCCATTGGTCTGAGCAGGAAAGAATGAAGACAGAAATCTCTGACCTGACAGAGGAGCTTCATCAGAAAGAGATCACTATAGCAACTATCATGGAGAAAGCTAGTCTTCTGGAAAGACAGTTAAAAATGGAGTTAGAGACAAAACACAAATTGTTAACAAAACAGCAGGTATGCAAGTAGGCAAAAGCAGCCCACATCATTTTACTTCACTACTGATAATGACATTCCTTATCTGTAGAAAAAAAGACATCACATTTCTTCCTGTAGTTTTTATCAGTGGTGCTGTAATATCTGTGAAGTATTACAAAAGCAGCCAAATTGATACTGGAACAAGAAATCACCAGTAAATGTCAACTGCACCTCTAAATAGAAATTCATTCTGACCATCACATCTAGTTATCATTTTAACATGCAAAAGATCTTGAAAACTTCCAGTTTGTGGTTATTACAAATGCTTTAAGTTTCTAAATTTTCAGTGTTTTCCAAAGCTTTTTGAAGAATGGTACAAATCTGCATAGAAAATTCTAGTAATTTTATAGCTGGAAATGTAAGATACCAGTGGGGATTTCAATCGCAAATTTATGTTAAAAAAAAATTGCCAGCTTCATTACTTAGTTTGTAAAACAAAAGAACCATCATATTTAGAGGTTTCTTGGTATCTCTGTGTTTTCTGAGAGGGTCACAACATGTGGAAAACTGTAATTGAAGGAATACTTTACTTTTGACAATAGTAAAGTTAGTGTTTGGGGAATATGAGAGATATCTCCTGCTGTGTGGTGCTCTTTACCAAGTATTTCCATATCACTAAATGAATAGATATAATTTCTAGATGTCATTAATAGGATTTAATCTAATTTCAGTGGCCTGTAAAATCTGTCCTCTTTCTATGTAGTAACTGCATGTGAACTTGTTTTCCTAAGTCATTACTTCTTTCAAATCAGTAAATAAATTCAGAGGCATTGTATTTATATATCTTTTATAGATTATTTAATATCTTCTTCCTACTTTGGTATTGCTATATTTAAAAATATTATAGTAAGTTTTGCAGTTACTAATGTACATTTTGTAAAATTAAGCTTAAATGTATCTATACTCAGTGTTATTTCAGTTGAGAGTAAGATTCTGGTATTTAACTAAGAACTTAATCTTTTCCTAGTTGTTGGAATTCCATTACCAAGTTATCAAATCTGAAAACACACATCTCAAAGAAATGGTGGAAAACCAGGAGTGTGAAAGTTGCATGGTAACTTTTTTAACCTATGAAGTATGCATAGTATGCAAGAATAGTTACTTATATTTATTGTAAATGTAGATTAAGATCATGGCAGAAATTGAGATTTCTAGCTTTCATAAATTAAATAAATAAAAATAAGGCGTACAACATAATCAAAACCAAGTGGTTCACACACAGCCTGAAGATGAGTATAGCTAAGAGTAATTTTTACCTTGATTGTATTAAACTACAAGTAAGATAAATTTTTCAGTAACTGTCTAGACACTGAACAATTTCTGGGAGCTTACTTTTTTTTGTAAGTGATATCACTTATTTAAGTTTAAACAGTCTTCATTCTCACAGACAAAAATATGCCCCTTTTTAATATCTTACCCCTTTGTTCACATGGTATTTAAATAGCAGTGTAAAAAACTGACACATTTTGCTCCCACCCAGCTTATTTTCAGAGTTTAGTATTTATATCTCTCCAAACAGCGGAGCCTTAAAATTTGATTGATAAAAAGTGTGCCATAAGATTATCTAGAACTATGGTTTATGTAGGTATAATAAATCGTATATATGCTGTTTTCCACAAAAAGCTTCGAAACATCTCCTGCTTGCAGAACATCTGCAGTTACTGTATCACTGAAAAAAATCCCACTGGAATGTTGTTTGGAAATACTGATGTAAATACATTTTGGGGGGATTTGTAGCCTGTGAATTGTCATGAAAGAATGTTACATTTATCCACACCCTTAAAACAGCATGGATGTCCATCAGTGACGTCTTACCTACACACGCATGTACACTATTATGGATATCTGTGTGTGTATATTTGATATATTATTCTGGAAGCATAGATGGATGTGTGTATGCATGTCTAACTCTTCTCTGCAGTGACACTTTTCTTGAAGATTGAGAAGAGCGGTCTGACAAGGGTCTTTGGAGACATCCCATGTTTGTTATATTTTAACAGTAAAATCCAGTTACTACATATACCAAGGTCAATACATGTTTCAGTAGATTTGTGGACTTCAGAAGTCTTTGCTTCTTCACTAATGTATTGTGAGGATCTAAACATTAGAGATTGTGATATATTTGATATTAAGATTCCAGGGATTGGCGAGATTTTATGAACATATTTGTGCTGTACAGTGGAGCACTACACAGACCTCTGAGACCAGTGCCAGCCTAAGTCAGTGTGGTGTAATGCATCATCAGGCAGGGTTACTTTCAGGGTTTGGATTTCAAAAGCAATGTAGCTAGGCCAGCTCAGTTTTGGGGTTCATGCCATTATAACTTTACTGCTGATTCTAGAGCTATTAGTGGTAGGATGACTTAATGCTCTCCTTCTCCCTCGGTTCTTACACTCCTCCCACATGTGAGATGTAGCTGAGCCCCTGCTCTTCCATAGTTGTACAAAATATTAAATTTTATTATACCTTCTGGCATTTCCATGCCATCTTCACTCATAAATTCACCCTAAAACTGAGGAAGGCGAGGTTCACAGGAAGAGAAGGTATCAAATCGGTGCAAGGAATAGACAAGCTTTCAAAAGCACAGTTGTGCCAGCAGTGTACAAAGAACCAAATCTGTAATGAGTTCCTGAGTTCCAAGAGAATAAGGTAAATCTAGGAATATATGAAAGCACAACTTAATGAAATGCAAAGGGTTTTAGTCTTTTGTCTGTAATCTGATAAACCTTTTGAAAATTTCCTGGTGATGACAGTATACTGTTATTGCAAATATATTACACAATGCAGTGCAGTACACTGCAGAGAGATAGTTCCAAAATAGCTGGCTCAGGTGTGCAGCACAGGCTTCATGGAATAAGTGATAGAAAAAAAGGAACAGAGTATCCTGGCTAGACAACTTGCAGAGCTAATCTCTGTCGTCCCTTCTTGATATCCTAGTGGATGGGGCTCTTTAGCCCCTGATCACAGTGCACCTGTGGCTTGCACTTTCAGTATTTTGCCTTGCACACCGTGTGGGCTAACCCAGCTGAGAAGCAGGGTTTAGTGACAGAGAGGACTGTGCTGATATGGCTTTACTCACTGCTTCTGAAACTGAAGGTGACTGTCTCAACAAACATATTAAACTGTGCCTGTACACATACTCTGTATCTAGTGTAGTAATGAACTCCTATAATTTTGCTTGTTATTTTTGGAGGAATTGTTACTGGAGGGAGCAATACAGTCTGCAGCTATAGCTATTATGGTTGCTTTTATGCCATCAGTTTTACAAAGCAAGTGATAAATTTACAACAATAATATTTGGAATGCGTGTTTGCTGAGAAATTTTAATTTGTTTTATTGTGATATAGAGGCTGTTATCCCTTCTTTTCCATTTATCTACTGTGATTTTTTTTTTTCTGGAGGCAATTCTCTTGGTTTGCCCTAAATGTTGCATGATTATATATGGTAGCTAGGTCTTTTCTTTAGCATAGAACATTGTTTTGTGTTTGCTTGTTAAAAATATACCCATTTACTGTGGAAAAAATAACTACTTAATGATGGTATTATCTCCTTTCACAGTGTATAGATTTATGTAACAAAGAACATGGAAATTTCACAGCTTCTGTTCACAAAATGAAACATGAGAATTTAAGACTACAAAATAGCCTTGTTAAACCACAAAATGACACAGAAACATCGATACTGGTTCGCACGGATGCATATAGAGAAACAGAGCACAGCTGCCAAACCCATTCAAAGATGCAAGAAAAGGAAGAGAGGTAATAATCTAGATTGTACACATTTATGAAACTTCTTGTAAGTGTTTTGGAAGGTCTGACTAGGCCAAACTGTCAAGTTTTCTGCTATTTCTGTTCATTCAGAACTCCCACCAATATAAATATCAGACCTAATTAGTATATTTGTAAGGACTTCCTACATTTTTCTGGATGGCTAATGGAAATTGGCAATAAATAAAGCCCCAGAAATGTTTAATATCTGTTTTAGTATTTAGCACATGAAATGTGCTGCTCAAGCTATTCATAGTTGCAGGTTTTGCAAGATAGAGCAGACTGTATTTTTACTACCAAATAAAAACAAGACAAGGAAAGGCTAGAGAAATCAACATGAGAGGTAAACTTCTCAACAGGAGGTTTTCTTAATAAGCAGTTTGAACTATAGGCCCTGCTGAAAAGCTTTGTGTCCTCCAGTTTCATTTGCTGGAAGTTTCATTAAATGTATTTTAATGCCTTGTCTGGTTTCAGTGTTCTTGGGTGACCTGATTTTTAAGAGAAACATAATTTCAGATGCCCTGAGTAAGTCATTACTACAATAAACTCCTTTTTAGGGAAAAATAATGAGACTTGAGAATATTCAGACTCATAGAAAGCAATGTAGTGATGACTTTCTTCTTATTTCCCTGTATTCAGTGAGCCATTGAATTACCTTCAAACATATTATAATCATAGCATTGAAATTAAAAAAAAAAAAAGAAAGAAAATAAACACGCTGCTAAACAGTATTTCACAGTACAGGAAAATAAAATTAATAGGAAGCTAAATGTATTGATTATTTGTAATAAAGAACTGACATGATAGCATTAACAGGAAATAGTTCTGTGAAGTTGAAATAGTTGGAGCCAAAATTGAACACGTTAAGATTTCAAACTCATATATTTAGGTTTTGGCAAAATTTAAAAATATTTTCTTTCTGCAAAACAGAGCAGCATCCCAGTAAATGTAGCTCCATTTTTTGCCTAAAATCTCTTTTTAAAGAGTGTTGTTTTGTATTGGAGATAGCATTCATGTGTATATAAAAAAATAGATATATGTATTTTTATATATATGCATATACATAATGGATGAATATATATATACACACAGATACACCTATCTTTGGAAGTGGCAGGTATGGCTAATTTCCTATGAAGTTTGAAATTATGTTGAAGATGTTGCTGAAACAAATACTTGTAAATCAAGATACAGATTATTCTGCACCAGTAGGTCTCATAACTTCACAAAATTGATCAGTGCCATTTTTGCTCATGCTTCAACTCCTCTAAAGTGAAGAAAAAATAATATTTTTTTCCATTTTCTCAGGATTTACACTTGCTGTACATAAGAGACTGTGAAATTTAATTTATGAGAACATAAATATTTGATACAATAGAATTATGCATGTAATTTGCAGGACTGTGATTTCATAGCTGTTGGAAGATCAATCAAAACTGTGAGAGAGACACCTGTGAGAGTTGACCTTTCTCATAATAGAAATCTCAGCCAGACTACTGAACACAGTATAAATTATTATTATTATTGCAGTTAATATGATGAAACAGATATATTGAACCTAGATTTAGGGGTCTAAATAATTCATTAGAATTCCTAAATGTAAAGCTATTCAGATAAATAAATACACAGATTTTAAAGCATGCAAATTTGACGTGTACTGTGTATGCACATCACCTAGCCAGTGTTTTTATGAGTGGGCCCTCTCTCTACTATCAGTTATCTGTTCCCAAGCAGGAAACTACTTCAGGATTTTTCCAGAAAACTAAAATTAAATTTTCAACCAGCAGATCAACTAGGAAATTGATGTTGGTTAAGTTAAAATCTGGGGTATGTTTATTTTATTCTGAGCATAAACCCTGTTATTTCCAGTTTAATTTGCAGTTCTGTTTCCATGGCAATTATGGCACTGGAGAAAGGTCATAAAAGACTTTTTTATATCATAAAAAATTAGATAGCATGGTGTTTGTGCAAGTGATGGGTGTATATTCTACAATATTTTTCAGTTGTGTCTCTCAGTCAGTACTGGAATTCTGGGCACAGGCACCATCATGTCATAGAGAGGAGACCTCTAGAGAAAACACAGGAAATTGCAGGAAGTTATACTGGCAATCCAAAAAGCAGCACGATTTCTTCTTTATTTCAGTATACAGTGAATTTCTAAATATTACAAAGTAAGATATGCAGAAATAGCAGCTTTTTGTTAAAAAAGGACTGTGCCCACATTCTACCTATAACCACCTTAATTAATTATTGTTTTCTTATGTAATTATCTTACTTCTTATTGACATTTATATAAGCTTTCCCCACTCTCAAGGTTTCAGTCCTTTACTTAGACCTTGACTATATGCAGTTGATTTAAATTTGAGCATGGTCTTAGAGGACTCTCTGATGTAGAGATCAGAGATCTGATCTGCTCAGCTTGTTTCTTCCAAAATTGAAACATGCCTGTGATTTCCAAAATGAAAAGCTATTTATTTACCACGAAAATATGCACAAAATAGGTAACTGATCAAGCCAAAGTGCACTTTCATCATGTGGGGAAAGTGAAAGGTAAATTCTAAGACTTAATGCCTGCTAAGGTAGCTGGGGATTGCTGAATGGTTGTTTGTTTGCAGTGAGTATCTGTGTTCAGGAGGTTTTTGGAGATCATACAACTCTTAGTCACACCACTGTATCAGTTACTGCAATAGATAAAGTGAAGCAGTGAACACAATTCTTCAGGAAAAGGCTTTTTATCCATTTTAAAATCAAGCTAGCTGTTATACTTGCCAGGCAAAAGCAACAACACAAATTCTTGAAGACATTCTGGCCATTAAAGATCTGTAGTTTTCTTTCTCAAGACTGGTTATGTTAACCAGCAAAGCTGAGTGAAGAATTTGGGGATTTTGCATCACTGAAGTCATTGACCACACAGGGACCAGGCAGATTTTAAGTATGAGTCAGGAAAAATAGATCCTGTTTAAATTCCCTTTGTGAGAACACTGTTCTTTCACTGCTTGTCCCCCATGTCACCATGTCAACAGTGATATTATTTGTGTGGCATGTGTACATGTTAAATACTCTATGACTAATCCCACCTAAAGCATAAGTTGTTCAGCTGCAGTAATAGTGTATTTGCATTGGTAGTGTTAACAAATGGACAGCTTTTCACAAATTTGCAGATTGCATTTAAAGTAGATCTATGTTCTTAGATACTGGTTTGCACACGAACTGATACAAGTTTAGACCACAACTGTGGAAACCATCCAAAGTAAAGGCCTAGTATCCCTATCAAAGCACCTCAATGTAGGTGTTAGGTTTTTCCAAAATACCAAGCAGCCCCAGCAATCCTATGGATTACACTAGAAATGGGAGAATGGGAGTTCCTTTTAAAAAAATCAGTCCCACTTTTTTTTTGCAGTATCTGGTTTTATTATCTAAAGGCTACCGTAACCCATGTCAAGTAGGCACTCAAGTCTGAAAATTCTTAGAGGAATTATAACACAACAGTAATAATTTTTATTAAATACATAAAGAAGCAGTTCTGGAGGAAAAAAAGAACACAGATCACATAGACTTTACTGTGGGTTTAGAGAGAAAATTACTTCCAAAAAGGTCAGTGCACAAGATTTAAAAAAAAAACCAAAAACCTGTGATTTTATTATTCATGCCATCTATTTTCAGTTGTGGCAGGCTTTTTTTCACTGTGCCCTTCATCCAAACCATTGATGGAATGGACTTTAAAATAGGGAGAAAAATAAAAAAGTATTCTCCTGTGCCCAAAGAGCAGAGTGTATTTATGTAAAGAAAAGCATGAATGAAAGGAGAAAACTCTGAGTCCATAAAGGTAAACATTTTAGGTGATTTAGAAAACTGGAAGGTTTGGTGAATAGTCTAAGAAAGTTATCATGTATATCTGAGGATGTTATCATGTATAATAATACTATTATTATTAGAGTTAAAGTAAAATTATAGTAACAAATAATAATACAGTATCATGCTTATAATTTGCTTTGCTGTAGCATTCAGATTATCTTAATCACAGCTTCTTTTATAATCAGAGAAAAAAAATATGTTCTTCATTAGTTCATTAGAACTGAGTTGTTCCGCACAGTCCATGTGCTGAATACTCAGTTTCCTGCTTTAGGGCTGTTGTGATTTAACCTGGCAGGTAAACAGCGCACAGTCACTTGCTCACTCCCCCACTCACAAGAAAATAATTGGAATTTAAAAAAAAGTAACATTCATGTGTTGAAATATGGTTTAATAGGACATAAAAAGAAGGTAATAGTAATGATAAAAATGACAATAATAATAATAATAATAATAATAATAATGCTATAATTATAATATATTAAACAAGTGATGCCAAGTGATAACAGTGCAGTTGCTCACCACCTGTCATGTGATGCCCAGGCAACCTTCTCCCAGCTTTTTATTGCTGGTCATGCTCCCATATGGTCTGGAATATCCCTGTGGTCAGCAGGAATCACCTGTCCCAGCGGTGTGCCCTCCTGACTCCTTGTGCACCCCCAGCCTCCTCTCTGGTGAGTGGGATGAGGAGCAGAAGAGGCCTTGGCCCTGTGTAAGCTCTGCTCAGCAGTGACTAAAACATCCCTGTGTTACCAACACTGTTTCCAGCACAAATCCAAAACAGCCCCATACAAACTACTGTGAAGAAAATCAACTCTGTCCCTTTGAAAACCAGCAGAAGGGCTTCTGTAAAAGCAGGTGCATCAAGGCTCCACAGCCACTGTCTCCCAAGACCAAATATTTAATTAAGATTAGAAAATGATGGTGTGATCTTTCTGCAGAAAACACTGTCTTTTCCCTGCACTTGGCGAGTTCTTTTTATTTGAAAAGAAAAAAAAAGTACTGAATAGCACTGCATACTCTTTAATATTTATTAAATTATATTTTAGTGGCAGAGAACATGCTCTTGAAAAGCTTTTGTAGCTGCATTTCAAATTACTAGAGTGTTTTAGGATGTTTGCAATGATAGAATCTGTTCAAACTGCTATCATGTTTTAGTAGTTACCTCCCAAGATTAAAATTTCAACATAAGCACATACCTCAATACAATGGAAATTTTTATCTCAGCTAGAAATACTGTAACATGAAATTAATAGAATCTAAAATAAGGTTTTTTGCATGTTTGGTATATAATACAAGGAATGATGCAATTGAAAATGAGTGTAATTTTGCAGACATCTGGGAAAGTGAGTTTCAAAATTGTCTGCTTTTATCAATACAGTATGAGAATTGTTCAGTACACTATTTTGGGAATGGGAGGAAAATGGCTTTCTTTTTTTTTTAAGTTGCTGTTAACCCTGATAGTTTTTGCTTTACAGAAATACAAATGATTAGAAATATGTACTTGCACATCAATTCTGATCACTGAGATACAAGAGTTTTGGAAAATCATAATAATATGCTTAAAATTATTTTTTAAGCCTGAAGATGTCATTTATTGTTACAAAAGCATGTTATTGTACATTTTTTAGAGAGTGCATTTTAAAAATGTAATAATTTTTTAATATCAATCTCCAAAGTATTACCATTAAATCAGTGGCAAAACTATCATTGCAGTAAAAATGCAGAATTAAAGATTCCTGTACTATTTTTGTTTAAGCATTTATTCTAGATTCTAGCCACTTGAACACAGTTGTTTAAGATACTATTAGATCAAAATTGACTAATGATCCAATCACTAATAATAGGTTTTTTCTCTCCTCTTGCATTTTCACATTTCATTTCCTCTATTTGTGTGGCTGAATTCACTCTGGTTCCTAGACACGGCCAATGAGTGCTTTCATAGCTTTTCCCACTGAAAAAAGGAATGGCAGCCATTAGCAAAGGATAGGTAACAAACATTTAAGGAGTACTGGCATCTTCAATATCTGAGGGGAGTTTGTGTTTTAGCTCGTTCTGCCACAGTTATACCAACCAAGGCAAGGTTCCTCAACCTAAGCTCCAGTGAAAGGGCTTAAATCAGGGTGGTTTAATTCACAGCTAAAGCAGACACAGAAAGCACACTGAGAGTTTTAAAGTAACCTAGGTGGGAATTGCTAAATTGCTGCAATTTGGTAATGCTGAATCTTATAACTTCATGCATGAAGCAGTTTGAACAGCTAAGCAATCAAAACTGTGTAAACAAGTAAAATGAAAAAGCCTTGGCTTTGCTGTGATAGCTTAAGAGTTTTAACTGGGCTTCATATGTAGGTTTTGTTTTTTTTCTTTTAGATCCTTCCAAAATGAAGATTCATGGGAAGTGGAATGTCAACAGACTGCTATGCTCACGGCTGGTGGATACCACAGAAACTGCAGTCCCGCTTTGTATGGCCAAGGCAATATCACTGGTTCAAAAAGTGATAGCACTTTATCTTCTCATCCACTTCACAGAGGCCATGAAAAGAAAATAGATTATAAATCACCATTACCACCAGCGGGGTATCCTTTGGGCCTGCCTGGGCCATTTCCTGAAGTGGGCAGAACATGCAGCTTTCAGAGCACTGCTTACAATGCAGAAGAAATCAAATTATCGGTAAGTAACTATTTTCCTATTACACGTATGTTCTCAAAAATCCATCTGTGGACCAAATGCAGCCTTGGAGGAGCCAAAAATTAGATCACTCTTGTTGTCATTATTATTTATACAGTGCCAGCCCAGCAAAAATAGAAATACCTTATCCTAACAGAAATGCTGTTTTTCTGGAGATTAGACATCCCCTACTGAGCCATACCTCTGTTCTAATAACAGTGGTGATAATTACCTGCCATTATGTGACTGTGAGAAAGATTTCTACATTTTATTGACTTCTATATTGGGGCACTTTGCTTTGCATTGCCTATATAAGAGCACTCTGCTTCAAGTGTATTTCCATAATACCTGCAAACTTACTGCCTTAAGTGCTGTTAGACAAATCAAGTTCCTATTTGATCTACTTCTTTGATTGATGGATGAAATCAGAAAAATCATAGCAACTATTTTCCATATGTTAGCTATTGTATTTGAAAAGAAACAGAAATTATAAGTGTTGTGATCCTTATTTTTCTTGAAGTGAAAGAATAATAGGACAGCATTCTTAATTTTTGTCTTCATAGTCTGGATATTATCATCCTCCATGACAAGTGGAACAAATCCCACTTTGTCTAGGACAACTTAAGAAAATATTTCCATAATTATGTGGCTTTAGAGCAACCTTTAAATTTGAGATTTTTCATCTTCCTTAGTATCTTCTTCCTTAGGCCTCCACTACAGGCCACTGTTGTTTTGCACTTGACAATTAGCACTTTCCTGACCTCAAACCATGAAACCATACCATCAGTAAGCAGTGAGACTAATAATGTCAGTGAGGAATGAACTACAGGACTTCCTCTGTCCAGCTGTGATACATGGATCTTTGTAACCAGGAGATTCCCAGCTGCAGGGCTCTGGCTGAACATATAGAGGCAGAAGAGGGAAGGCTTCAGCATTTACTAGGGGCGTTGACAGGCAGTAGTACTCGTGGTTGTTGTACCCCGGTTCTGCTGTCCACTTCAGAAACAGATGCACAATCTTTGCTATCACAGATGTGTCTGCTGCAGGGCTATCTCCATAGTCCAGAATCTCACTGTTGATAGGAGGAACCATAATGATGGTGTGCTTGGGAAGCAGGGATTGCAGTGCAGCCTTTCACTGACTGTGTTCCCATCAGCTTTGTCCTCGTCAGTAGTCTGAGAACAGTGACGTCCATGTAGTCCCAGGTGCTTGATCTCACTTCCATTTTATATTCTTATGTTTCACAGGAACTTAGAGTAAACACCTTTTGGTTTCTTATGGCTTGAGACTTTTCCTCTTTAAACTGCTAATCATGAAAATAATCATTTGGACTTTTCCAGATAAGTCTGAAAACACCAGTTCTCTCTTCTGTCAGAAGTGTCAGACAAAGACACCAAATCACAAAGCTTCTGTTTCCAGACAGCCTAGGAAAAATGTCCTTTCTGAGACACTTCTGTAAACTGCAGGGAAACTATTTCCCAGCTGGCACTCAGGCCAGGGTCAATGCCAAGGCTTTCCAGCTGGCGTGTGGGCAAACGCAGAACAAAAATATTAAGCAAGAGATATTTCTCATGCAGAGTCTAGGTCCAAATCAGTGGCATTGAAGCAGGTACAAGTTCAGACCACTGAAATTAAATCATCACTCAGGCTGACATTGGATACCACAGTTTTAGTGCAGAAATCATTCAACAGTCTGTTACTCCAGAGTTCTGTGTTCAAATGTAAAGCTGTTCCATGGAGGAGGAGGAGGGAAGAAGATACAGAATATGTTAAACCAGAGTTCTTTGACAGAGTTCTGAGGTCTTCAGGGGCATAGAACCATAGAACACAGGGACAGGACCGATGTGAAATCTCCAGTATGTTCAAAACTTCAGAAACTCTTATAAGGCACTAGTTTTCTGAAGAATATTTGTAGCACGATTTGAAAACATCAAATTTCCGGGTGATATGCTGATACCTACCAAAATAACTCTCTTGGTGTTGAGGGAAGAGAGAAAATAGTCTGCAGGGCTTTAGACAGTGACTTACATCTCTCCTCCTGCAAAAGAATCTTCAGAGAAAGATTAATAAACGTTCCACTGGAACCTCTGCCCTTTCACATTCTTACATAGAGGTGACATGTATAGAAAGAGTCATTCTTGCCTTACAATAAACTAGAAAGCTCAGCTGGAATTCACTGGAAATTCCTATAACCCCAAAAATTCTTGTTTCATGGGTTTCCAGATCTAGGGAAATACTTTTTCCTTGAAACAGTACTTTAAGCTGTGCTCTCTTTCTGAAATGAAAAACTTCAGAAAATGATTGGTTGATCTTTTAGTCATAAATAGTTTCTCAAGTTTCTCTTCAGATGACAGACAGTTGTTCTGGCTTTAAGGTTTGGAAATACAAGACTAAAGCTGTAATAATTAAAATTTAAATTAGGCATTAGGAAATTTTCTAACATTAGTATAGGAACTTGCTTAATAAATGGATTGCAATGGAAAGTTGTGGAAATTCTACCACTGGACATCATAGGCATTATTTTGACAGTTTTGATCCTACCCCGAGGCATGCTATAGTCCATGCCTCTCACTCCTAGGTATTACTATTTCCTAGCTACGTAGACCCTCTAAAAATCTTCCTATGTCACTCAGCAATTTTCTAGGTGTCTCAAACTTAATTTTCATATGTGAGCAGAAGCACGTTTAAGACAGCACCTCCTGCCTAAGAAGTATTGCAGTGTAGGGTTAGAAGAAACTGCTCCCCAGACATCCCAAATTTAGTCACTATGAGACTAAAATCAGCCAGACCAATTTCTACTCTTGGTATTACATAATATTTCCTGGAAAGTAGAAGCATCTCTTTGAGAGAGCTAGCTTCCTGAAGGGCTCCTCCCCAGCAATCTAGAATGTATTCTTAACCACTTTGGGTAGTTTTTATTTAAGGAGAAGACATACTTAGCACATATTTCATCTATAGAAATATGCATCTCTGTCAGGTGCATTCCTTCATTTCCAGCAAATGATGAGGCAGAAAGGTGTTTCTCATTACTGGTGTACACCAAAGAAATATGAGATCAGCTGGCACTGTAGAAATGAAAAAATAGAGTCCTTCTTGCCTTATTACCCAAACAAGTTAGATGGAAAGCTTATGATGAACCCATCCCTATCCAGTTACAGTTAGAAAACCAAAAGACATAAAAGCAGAAATATCTGAGAAAAAGAAATTCAAAACCAAGGACCATGAATCTTATCTGAGACATTAAATCACTTTCTTTGTGGTTTTTCTTCCTCAGAGGCCAAAAGTAAAGACAATAAAGAACATAATGAAAGAACATACCAGAGGCTTGGAACACAAAATGCTGCTAACAAGGAATGTTGTCTTTTAGACTTGCTTAGATAAAACCTCCTCTCAAAGTGCATGAAAAACAATGCATTAGGGACCTATCTAAAATCATAGTCTTTGATGTTAACCCTCGGGTAAGGAGCTGTGGGGAGCCATGACCTGCTTATTCTAAGTGATAAACATTCTTCTCTCAACTCTGAGGAAATTCAGAAATGTCTCATTCAGAGTTTACAGTGTATTTCAAGAAGAAACACATCAAAGTGCCAGTTGAAGCAAAAGACACTCAACAGTTTGGGAAGACAGCTTTATTGTGAGGCCAGTCTGTTTCCAATGAGAAGTCAGTAATACTAAACGTTGTTATCTTGAATCTCTGAGAATCCTTTCTATTTTGATGTAAAGTTTCTGAGACTGGCACCTGTGTAAATCTGCAGTCCATAAGGAAGAGTCTAACATGACAGTTTTCTCTAGGTGATGACATCTATTAAATTTGTATTTCAGATTCAGATTTTCCCAGTTTCTCATGCTTCTCACTGAAAGTGTTTTATTTGCTCAGCATTGAATTAATGATTTCGTTTCTGGTATGAAAGGGAAACACGTAGTGATTCTTTAAGTAAAGCCTCCAAATTCAATGTATTCTTCATAATACAAAAGCCTTCTTCAAATAATTTAAAATAGTACTAACAATTCTGTCACTGAATCTTGACATCACAAGGAGATGTATTTGTGACCTAGCCCATGAAGGAATAAATGGCATGTAGCCATGGCATTCAGAATGTCAGGAAAAACTCCTCATATGGGAACACTGATCGTTTATGAATGGGAAATCATGCACGTGTTTAGGAAGAAAATCAAAGACAGGTGATGTCCCTCCATTTTCTTAAACTTTAGAGGATTGGTGTTCTTTTTTATTCTTGCTATTGAGACAGGGGTGTTAAGGTAAGAAGTGATCCAATGCTTTTAGGTTTCTAATTCATACATGTCAAATTAAGTCACTTTATCTTGCCCATAATTTAAAACATTCATTTGGTGGAGGGATTGAGAAAAGGAAGATTATGCTTTTTCTGTGAATTTCATTTTAGGAGCCCTATACATCAGGAAGCCTCTGTCACTCAAGAAGGATGGTATTAAACTCAGAATTTATTTCCAGCTATCACTCACTTCTCTACTTTGAAAAGAAAAGGGGTTTCCTATAGGAAGTCTCTAAATTTCATCTCAGAGTCTGCTGCAAAGAGTTTGAATGGATTGGTGCTTTAGAGCATTTTTCTAATCAGTATCTTTTAGCCTTAAAAGCTGCTAAAGAGCAGTTTTCAATGAAGTTGAAAACAAGGTCCAAATCTGTCTCTAGTTGCTGTGGAAATAGGGAATACCCCACTCTGATACAGTGGAGCCTGGAGCAAAAATTTATGGATATAATACAATTGGCCTTCTCCGCAGACCATCTGAATATTTGAATTCCTATTTGATGTGCTAACACATAAACTTCAAGCATTTTTAAATTTTAGAAAAAACCCTGGAAATTCTAGACTAATAACTTAATTAGTAACGAAAACTATTAAAGATGTGGTTTAACTAAGATTAAAGATGTCAATAATTTTTCCCAATATATGATAATATAAAAATAGAAGATTACCTCTCTTTTTATATTAAAGCCCCTATACTAAGTTTTTTCCTCAGTCAAATCTTAAAAATTCATGTCATAAAATTGCATTTATCTCTACAAAAAAAGCATTGAATGTATTTAAACAGGCATAGTATCATCAGTAAAAGAAAAATTATTTCATATTTCTGTTGATAAAGATATTCCAATGAATGCATCTTAGGTATTAGCAAGAAAATTAACAGAAATTGGTGCTTAAAAATTTAGAACTTGTTCCAGCAAAGATTCACACAAATCCTTTGCTTTATACAACTCTGCATCCCATGACAACCATCTAAAGGCTGATTATTGGTATGGTTTGTGTCTGAGTCTACTAAATGCTCATTAAATGGAAAGAAGATTTTTTTCAGTGAATTACTTGCAGTGAACAAAAATTTAGTACATTCTCCAGAATGTCAGGACTTGGAGTTAATGGTACTGAAATGAGCACAAGTTTTCTTCCTTTCCTCAGAAAGCACCATACCACAGAAGCAGAGAGCTAAAATTACAGGAGACAATCAGCAGTATCCAACATAATTATACTCTGTCATTCCAAAAAAAGATTATTGTCCTCTGCCTTCGTCTACATTACACAAATAACTAACATAACCTGTAGTTGATAGATTTTGGAGGTTCTGCAGCAGCTTAATTCTGTCTAGTGGGATATTTAAATTTTTAATGGCCAAGCTACATCCTAATGCTATGGATATCAGAGATAATCAAACACGATGTTCAGTTCATGTCATTTAGGCACATGGATGCCTTTAAAAATGGATGCCTTTAAAAATGGATGCCTTTAAAAATGGTGCTTTCTTGAAGCAGTGTAAAGCATTATAGTGTCATTAGCTGCTGTAGGTCAAGATGTTTTTCACATCTAGAATTTGATAATGCAAACACATTGTAGTACTTGCTGGTTTTTCCTAACCATGATTTTCTATTCATTGCTCAGTCTCCCCCTGAGATGTCCTTCTTTGCAACAACAGAAAAGTTCCTTCAAGAGGAAGAGAAACACGCAAGAGAATTTGAAGAACATTTAAATTCACACCTTGAAGAGCTGCAAAGATATTCTGAAAATACTATTAAAAAATATGCCAGGATGCAGCAAAGCAGACATACTTAAGTCAGTCACACAATTAAGAAAAGCAAACCAAGTGATTACCCATGAGTTTCTCAGAACTAAAATCTGTAACTAGCTGCTTAATGTATTTAGGCGCATTGCCAATAGCATGTATTTGTAACACCAAGTTTTCAAGAAAATCATCATTCTCCTACAGATTTAAGTATATTGTAACTTGACTATCTGACAAAATAAACTCTGAACATATTCTAAAATATACAGGTGGGTTTTGCACAGTTAAACTGTGTGCAGCAGAGACCCTGTTGCAGCACTGTAAATTAAGATACTTAATATTCTGTAATGTACAGAGGACTAATAAATTGAATTATTCCCTTGAAATTGGAATCATCTAAGAGAAATTCTCTAGATTGTACAGAAAAATAATAAAGGCCTTTAACCATGTGTCAGCTCCTGGCATGAAAAGCTTATCTATGCTCTGGTGATTCTTGGCTGCCCTGGGCCTCTGGAAATGCTGCTCCGTGAGAAGAACATTAAAAGACCAAGCACATGTTTTGAAGCCACCCATATTTCCCCTTTCACCAGACCTATAGACTTCACCAGGGGCAGAACCTGATCTCAGGCACTCTACAATTTTTAAAATCTGTGTTTAAAAGTTCCTGTTTTGGATTGAAGTTTTGTTACTATGTTGGCTCGTTGTTTAATTGTATTGGAACAGTGAGGAAAAACTTACTTCAGACAACGTGTGATCAGTCTTAGGTAAGGCTCTAAATTCTTTACATTTTCCTACACCATAGGACAACATTATATAACCAAGCAGAGTTAATTCAACTACATGTGCCGAAAATCTGCATAATATTGAGATTCCTTTTATTTGCAATTCACACTGAATTCTATTGCTGTGCAAGCGAAACAGAAATTACAGACACTGTTGATGAACCACCAATTTCAGTGAATGAGATACTGAAGAACTGCTTTCCACCATATACTGTTGCCAACTTCCTGGGAAAATCTGGATAAAAATAATACCAGGCTGTCAAACTGCTCCAGTTTGTGAGTAAAAGAAGTCTCATTAATATTCAGGACCATGGCTAAAATGTAAATTGTTTTTCGATGCTATATTTCCACTAAGACAAAATACACTACATCATACTTACACAAAATACCAAGATTTTAAACACCAGTTTGGCTCAGCTTGCAGTAAAATGAGCAATGAAGATGAGGACATCAAAGAACCTTTTACAGGAAAATTCAGGAAAATTACTAGACTCAGCTGGAGGAGCAAGGACTGAATAAAAAGATGATGGAAGGACATCTGAATAAACTAAATATATACATACCATCAGCTTAGGGGGAGATGCAGTCTTAAAAGAATTAATGAAGAAATTCAGAAACCTCTGAAAATAAAGCTGAATTTTAAGCTGGGAAAGATCTGTATAAGCAAGAAGACAGCAAAATACTGCCTTTCAGAAGAGCAAAATAAATAGCCAGTTAGCCAGTCTTTTGCCTCTCAGATTCAAACATACAAGATGACAGTCTGCTCCAGATCTTTAAAGAAATGTATGTGTCTGCCTCCTGTTCAGACATGAGGACACCACTCAAGGTATAGATCTGTGAGATGATGCAGAATGAGTGAACAAAATCATAAAAAAATGGGTAGGATGTTTGTTTTTTTGGTTTTTTTGGTTTTTTTTCCTAAAGCTTTTTAAGATCTGGGCAAGCTACTAATTTTGGCTAATAAAATACCAGAGTTAGTTTCAGCCTGGCTTTTGTGCAATGCCACATAATAAACTGCCTGTGAGGAGCACTGAAAACTGTGAAGTACCTGTATCTGAACAGCCTACTTGTTACTGTTATTGCCTGCTCAGAGAGCATTGTGCCACAAATGTGCTGAGATGTGATGGGTCAAGGGTGCCATTTTTTAAATACCTTCTGACCAGAAAGGTTGTCCTTCTCTTTCTCAATCAAACAGCAAAAGTTGCTCATCTGACAATCCCCTATTTAAATGAGCCCGTTGCTACCATAGTATAGCTGGAGCCACGCCACTGGTTTGAATACTTCAGTTGCATTAAAAGGCAGAAGCTCAGCTGAACAGATGAGAGGCTTCTGAAGGAAGATACATCTTCCTGATGTTATCATGCCAGAAAAACTTTTCAAAGAATGGAGATCAGAACTAATAAAGACTGAGATATTACTCATTTCTGGGCAGGGGTTGGACATGGATGTATATTGTTAAAAAAGGAATAATCAGAAGGGTCCAAGGCTATAAATTCCTCAAAACACCAATAAAACTGGAAAAAAAAATATTAATCATTGGGCTCATTTGACAGGACAAGGTGCAATCTTCGGGAGCTGCATATTGCCCAAAAATACAGAAAATGTCTTTTCTACTTTTTGAATGGCAAGGCAATGGAAAATTTTTGTAAGCTGCTGGACTTTGATGATTTTTCAAAGCTGTACTGAAAAGCAATTTTTTGGCTCCCAGTTGAAAGATTTGTTTTAAATACAAAGAACAATGGTTCAGGCTGCCACCAGCTTTTTTTATTTTTTTGGCTGAAGGAAAAACACAGGTCAAATGCACGCAGTTGCCAACATGTTTCATCAAGATGTAATTTTGAAATAGTTGGTGGCATAAGAACTGCCAGAGCATTGCTGTCCAATTCACTTCCCAAAACTTTCTCAGAGGGGGCTGAAACAGCAGTTACTGAATACTAAATAGCCATTTAAAAGTGGCTCACATGAAAGCTGAATATTTAGCGCATTTTCTTCCATTTCTTACTCTCTCCTTTTATGTATGGGAAATTAGGAGTATAAGAATGGAAGAGTGTCAGACAGTGGGTACTCTGAGCCAGTGAAGAGAGGAATGCAAACTGCAGCAGTAAAACACAGTGCCAGATGAACCCAAAAACCAACAAACAATCACGGGCACGGCTCTCTGGCTTTTCCGATGGGTAAGACTTAAACAACAGCCAATAAATCTGATCTGTTGTGATCAGAGACAGTACAGGAAGTGCTGAACCCCCCAGTGTCACTGTTCTGGCTTCATTGTAGTGGAACTGGTTCTAATTCCTGGTTTAACAGCGCTACAACAGCACACAGAATCAAGCCCACCAGCACTTAATAATTCAAAGCTCAACTAAACACCACTGGTGGGATGAGAAGGAAGCTGTCAACAGAGACTGCTGAATGCATGAGCCCCAGGTGACTTCACATCTACAGTCTGTCCTGCCAGCCATCAAAGCCTGGATTACACAGCCGGCTCAGGTATGTGCTGAACTCCTCTCACTCCTGCTGCTCTCTGCTCCTGCATCTCCCACAGACTCAACAGCTGGCAGAGTGTGCTGGGGAGAAGGTCCTTAGCTTGTATCATTCCCCTCTGGCTTTACAACCTACAACAGCCAGTCACGTCATTCACAATCTTTTCTTTTCTCAGTTTAATTCCATTCAAAACAGCTATCCACTAGATTTTACAAACTGCCTTGTGCTAGGAAAATGTGGGTTTTTTCTCCTCACACACAGCTTCTGCTGAGAAAATGCTAGGTTAAGCAGAGTTCATTGGAGTTGAGTAAACCAATGTGGGAACTGTGTGTTGTTTTTTCCCTCGCTGCGGGGATCAGATCTCAAAGTTCTCTGTGTTGGAGTTACTCTTTAATCACATGGACACCTTCAAATCCATAAATAGGCTGTAATTTAATGTACTGCATCTAAGTTTCTGCTAGTGGATTGAGCAATGCCCTAGACTATGATATGCTGCATTCCTGTGTCCCTTCCTGAACCAACAGATCAATCTGTTTCTTTCACCTCTTCCACAGCTACAGGAGTGTTCAAAGCTGTACATGAACCATCTGGGCACTGAACGTAAGCGGTCTGAAAAAGATCAGTGCATCTTCTCTGGTGTGTGCATTTAAACTGAACACCAGTGAATAAGTAAATATTTTCTTGTAGATGGATTGAAACATGAGACCAGGAGCCAATCTCTCCGAGCTCTTAAAATACGTGTAGCTCTTCCTTCAGACCCCAGGCAGTGCCACCGGCTTCTGTCACCTGGCTTTGGGGAGCTGGGGCCATGTGTAACACAGCTGGGCATTCTCCCACTGCAAGAATACTTGACACGATCGCTTTGTTTTTTTAGCACTTCACAGGCACTTATAAAACTCCATTCAAACCTTGATGTTTAAGTATTTGACTCAGATTTGATTTATGCTTTGAAAAATCAGGTTTTAAAAACTGCTTCTATAACTTGATTTATCAGAAGGAAATGGCAGGTTTTTAATGACTTCACCTGATAATGAGCACTCTTGGAAATCATAAGACACTGCTGTAGAAGTGTCTCAGCATGAATTTTCTGGAAAATGCTTGTAATAAATCATTCAATTTTGCCCACAAGCTACTGTATGCTGGGAAAAGGTTTGAAACCCTATTTCTAAGACATTTTTGAAGGCAACTGACAGTTGGAGCAACACATACAGTTAAAAAAACAGAGGCACAGTTACACCTTTGGCTGAGACGCTCACACAAGTTGACATTTGAGCAACCACCATTTATTTATTTCCCCATTATTACTCAGTGATTTTTGACAGCTTCTGTCTGCAGAGGCTTCATACCTTTTTTCCAAATCCACATTCTCATATTCAGTACTAGTAAAAGGGAATTTGGTAGAAAATGTCAGAATCCAACCTTATTGTTTACTAGAGAAAAAAATAGTTTGGTTTTTTGAAGTTGAACTGTGAAATCAATTCCAGCTTCTACATAAGGAACCATTCAGAAAGTATAACACTATTTTCCTCTCAATTAGCACTCAGAGAACTGCACATTTCAGAGAATTGAAATACACATCTTTAATTAGCTATAGGTTCATATTAATAGACATTTTTCTCTGAAAATATTATTATTGTGACCTGAAGAGTTTACAGATGACAAGAGATAAAGGGCGTAAGAAAAAAACAGCAGAAATGTAACATCTCATTAGAAGAGTAATCATAAATGTTGTCTAACCCAACTGACCTTTTACCTGTTTACTTGTTATCAGCCAGTTCATCAGTTCATTGCTCTTATGTCACAGACTCAACTCTTGCAGAAAATGAAGGTGGGGCAAAACCGCACAAGGACTCTGAACAATTTCAGGGAAGGCTCTCTGAATTATAAAATCATTGCCTGGGCTCATAAAAAAGCCCTGCAGGTAGAAGGAACTGAAATAAGCCACCAGTCAGAGATGGGAAAGTCACAAGAACTTCACTGGAGCCATCACAAAGTATTACAGAACAAGAAGGGTCAGAAATCCCTGGTTAAGAATCTATGGAAGAGGACAATGAGGAGGAATCTGTGCAAGAGGTTATCAAAAACTGCACTTCTATTCTAGACACCCAAGACACCAAGTACCCTGCAGGACATGCATATTTAAATTGCACACACTTTTGGTCACTTGCTCAGGCACAAATTTTATTCAAGCTGAACAGCTCAGTTAAAAAAGGTGCAAACTACCAGAGCTCCACTGCAGCCATCCCTGACTGAGGATAAAATAAAAATAGGACAAGGATTTGGTGCCTAGGAGAACAGAAACAGCTGGGAGACGACAGACTAAGCAATTACCATTACAGATTCATCATTTCAGAGCTCCCCAGTTGAAGGAAATGGTTGTCAGTGCAAAGCACAGATAATTTCAGCGTCAGCACACGGCCCGCTGAGCACAGGGGTTTGCCAGCAGACTTCCCGCTGGCCGCTCTGTGGGTAAACGCTCTTGCAGTCAGACCACGCCGGCCACGCTGTCTGCGCTGTTCGTGGTGCACATATCCCAGCTATGATGCAAGCTGCGGGGGGGAACAACCTCACAGTACCTCCAAACTCTTTCTTTAGGTTCTAGCAAACTTTGTATTTCAGAAACATCTCGGTCTTCAGGGCCAGTTTTATTCCAGACACTCCCAACAGCAGTAGCACCGCGTCAGGAGCCACAGCCACCCTCGCACCATCAGGTATCTGCATCATTCCCAGTGGAGACGGTTTATAGCCAGCCATAGGCTCACCCTGCTGTGGGAACATGGGCCTTAGGGAAAAGTACACTGCAAGGACCTGGATTTGCTCACCTGAAGTGTTTTTTTTTTTGTAAAGCAACTTTGGCTGGCAGCAGCATTCTGCACAGGAGCAGTTCATGGGGGTGATGCAGGAAACACAGCCCCCTCTTTCATTGGCACCTCAGTGAAGAGTCCGACTGAGTTTACTGGGACTATGCCTGAGCCAAAAGACTACACGAGGGAAAGACTCAAGGGATCTTTAACTTTCAGCATAGAAATATTTCCTGCCATGCACCAGTGCACCGTAGCATCAACATTCTTCCTTGCTTGGCCTGCATTTAAGCAGCAGTGAAGAGTTCTCAATCTCCTTCCCCAAATTCTTCTGAAGGTTAATGCCTATTGAGTGCCTTAAAATACTTGGATGAGAAAGGGCTGTAGTAGAATACAGGGTCACTGAGGCATTTTGATGAGAATTTGTAGCTTAATTTCCTAAAATTAGACTGCCCAAGCTGCGCTCACAGGTTCCTTCCAATGAGGGGATAGGGGCATGCCACAGGACAGCAGCTCACTTCAGCAAACAGGTCAGAGACCAAAGTTACACTGTTACTTGTCCCTTCTTAATAAAAGAAATAATCAACATTTTGTATGCAAAACCACCTTTTTATTGCCACTTACACAGCTTCAAATATTAAACATTCAGATAAGCAACTATCTGTGTTTATGTAGTTTGTTATTAGTTACTTCACCATAACCTGGCAGAATCTTCCTGCCCAAATTCTGTAAGATTCCATCCAGCAGGTCCTGAAGTATTCACTTTGCATGTTGGCATCTCACACCAAAAAGAAATTCTTTTTGAGTGAACTATATAGTGGTTGATGAAAAAATTATTACACAATGTAGGCTCTCACAATGTCACATTTTTTTTTGCAAAATAATTTGAAGATTCCAAGTAAGACTTCTTTTATTCAAAAAATAAATATATCCTTTCTGAATCAAAGCACTTCATATGACATTAAGTACAAAGAAGAAATGTACTTCTTTGGAAATTCTGAAATAGACATACAAGAGCTCATGGGAGCAACATTATCTGTAACAGTGATAAAAGCTGAAAGCTGATTTTTACAAATTTATAGCAGAACACGATTTCCTTTTACAATATAGAGCTTCAAACAGCTTTAAGAAAAACACCATTTTTAAAAGTCTGAAAGGCACATAACTGGACCATAAAACGTACTGGCACATTCACTAATACGTTTTATGTTACATTCCTAAAGAGAATCTGTGGGACTCTAGCCAAGAGAAAGACTGAAAATACCAGCAAGATCCTTTGCAAAGTACTAAAAGAGTCGCAGAGAGTTTCTTTTCGATCTTGGTAAAATTAATATCCCAAAGCTAGAGAGTCTGAAAAGCTGCATCATTCGGTTGTATTGGGCCGAGTCGCTACATAAACAAACACAACAATCAGCAGTACTACGACAGCCAGTGTGGGAAGCACCACGGTGGTGATCTGTTGCCGGGCCTCTTGCATTGCCTGTTTTCTCTCCTTTTTATCTTTGGAGGTCTCTTTTTTGGGTTTTCCTCTAAGCTGCCTCATTCTCCTCTTTGGATCTTTTTTCTTGCTGAAATGTGGGACCTAAGGGAGTGGAACAGCAGAAGATTGTTCAAGGTCTTTTGAAACAAGAGGCTGAAGAATTCCTTTTCTGCTGAGCGGCTGGCTGTGCAAGAAACTGCAAAAGAAAGAAAACAATTCTTTTGAGCAAGATCTACACATATTCCAGTCATTAAAAACATTTGCACCTCCACTTGGTAAGTCTTTCATCCAATGGACACCAATGCAGTTTCTTTCAAGGAAACAGGATCATGGAGTTCAGCTCATCCACACAACTCTTTCCCCATAAAAACCAGAGCAGTTCATCATGGTGTGTATCAGTCCAAGAACCCTGAACTTATATTGTATTCTGTTAAGCCAGAAACAAAGCCCAGCACCATATATTTTATCCTCCAAGGCAAACAAGGTAATACAGCTAAAGACTTAATGAAAATAATCTGAATTAGTCTTGCATCAACACAGGGTTCCAGCTGCCCTTGGAGGAGGCTCCCTGCTCAGGGACTGTGGCTCCCACAAACCTGCAGAACAAGGAGGGGCAAGCACGCACCCTGCCACAAGCATTCATCATCCACAACAGGTATTTATTGGCATAAAGGGTACTCCAACAGGAAGAAATGGGGAGAAAAAGCTGCTTAATTTAATACTTCTGGTTCTGCTGCCACACAACAAAGTCTAAATCATAACGTGACTCAGTGCTGTCACTCTTATTGCAGCTGTCATTGACAACGGAAAAGAAGCCCAAGGCATAACAAGTCTGCTAACCACTGGTGTAGACAAGCAGTCATCAATAAAGTAGAAGGTAGGTATTCTGAAGTATCTCCTAGACAATTTTTAAATACAGTAGTATCTACAAAGTGAGATTAACAAAAACACAGCATGGTATGAAAGCCTCTCTGAAATGAGACTTAGTAGGGGCTTAGTATTTCCATGCCCAATTTTTTTTTTGCCCCTGAGCTGCCTGGAGCTTGCAGTTCCCAGGCTGCACAGTGAGGGTGGATGCCAGCCATTCATTATATTCTTCTCCACCACATCCCCCAGTTCTGCCATGGCACAACAGCTGGACACAGGCCACACATAAATAAACACAGATTTGGAGGGTAATAATTACTGGTATCATATACTGAGTTGAATTGAAGCAAATTATGAACTCAGGTTTTTCCATCACTCTAATATACTCAGAATAAAACGTATGTAGAAATTAGCGGGTTACTGCAACTTCCTCTTTTCTTTCCCTCTTTTTTATATCAAAATGTAAAGATGATTTTAAGTTGCTGCTGTAGGTGAGTAGCATATGTCAACAAGCAAAGGTGCAAAGCTCAGTTCACCCCAGACACGATTTCCTCTTGATGTGTCATCTCTGGTTGATGCTACAACTTGTCTTATGACTACTTTTTCAAAAAACAAGAGGTTTCACTGAGAGTGAGATCCTTTCTTTTGGTGTTGCCACTCAATCTCATTCATCAGCCTCATCACAAAAGCAAAACGGAACTAAAAACACTCACAAAACAAGAATCCTGACCTAGAGGTTATGTGCAGCTACAAAGGACTTTTTATCCTTCCACACAGGTAACAACCTGCCTGCTGTGAATCTCATCCAGGCAACTACTTTGCATCATTTAAGGTACAATGTGGAATAACTCTGCTAAACTTGGACTCATAGAAGTAACCAGACTAGTACTAGAAAACCAGCAACAAGGCAAAGAATCAATACTTCAAGCTTTATATGGTCCTTCCTGGATGCAATCCAAACAAATAAACAAAACCAACACAACCATAAAAATTCCATTCCCAACAAAAAAAAAAAAGGCTCCAGCATGACGAGATCTCAGTGTTCAGCTGGATTCACCAATTCTATATCCCCTGCCTATACATCTTTCAGTTAGTTGTTTTCTGATCATAACCTTAGCAAATTCAGCTTGCAGTCTGAGGCAAACCCTTCATTTCAATTTTGATAGAGCACAGAAGGGGAATTTTGGTGCTTAGGATATTTTTCAAAAGAGGAAACAATAAAATTCAAGTCTTAAAAAGAATCAATTCCTTCTGCACGATACAGCATTAGAATGAAAATACGTAACAGATTTAGAGACCAGAAGTGGTCAATGAACTTCACGATGGGGAAGGAAGCAGGAATTGGATGGAGCAACTACACACAACACTCTGTTCCCATCTTTTAATCAAATGGGCTATGAAATTTCTAAACTTCCATAAATTTCTTCTCAGCAAATCTTCAACACTCCCTGACTCAGAGAGGAACTTTTGATATACACCACCTGTAAGCCATGAGTTTCTAGTTTGGTAGTGTTTTTATCACTTCCCTGACTAACTTCTGAATGTCCTCTGGGGCAACACAGATTTTTCACCCCTTCCATTTCCATTCCCTCTCCTGCTCTGCTCACAAGATTTATTACCAAACTCCAGAAAAATTACTACTCAAAATAAAGTTTTACATTTGTCCTTTGGGATAATTAGCCAACCAGAGCATTTCAGGCTGTATTTTGGTATTATTTTCTGGTTCCACTGTTAATGTATGTCTGTGGGTTTTGTATCTGGATTACCCACAAGACCTAAGAAGTGATGGACAGTAAAAGCCTCTGGAACTTTCTGTGTACCACAGTAACAAAGAGGAATTGCCATGAAACCAATCTCTCTAATGATAAATGTATGCCTTGCTCTGTGCAGCATCACTTACAACCCCGACACTAAAAACATCAGGATGGTTTTTTTTAAGTCTCTTTTGAATGAATATTTCATTCTGAAGCAGAATTACACCAAGTTAATTACATACACTGGATAACATCTGACAGCTTAGAACAGAAAACCTTCCCGCAAACGTCAGCACCACTTGAATTGCAAGCTGACACTCTCCAGTTTGGGAAGCTGGCATCAATCTCCAAATACATATCCAGTAGGCTGTGTTACTTGTCTTTGCTACTGGCAGAGATGGACTCATAGAGAAACTGACCCAGAGTTTTCAGAGAAATGAGCCTTAGGGGTCATCTTAAGTGAACCATAAAATGGAAGTGGTGAATCTCTGCAAGTTGCTGCCAGGGTCCTGCTGCCACCAGGTGCCCAGCCATGACCGCCAGGATTGGACATTTGCTGCAAGAGACAACACTTTCCCACAGGAAAAGTCCAAGATGTTGTAAATTCTGTTATGTTCATCCTGGAATGAAACAGCCCTGAAAAAACAGTGCTCAGCTGGATACGAATTAACTCTACAGCCCATGTTGTACAAGCACATTCTGAGTGCTTTACACTGTCAAGCCTCTCACCAGCCCCCAGGGCCTTCACTGACTACTAAAAATTATGGGAAGAAAGAAACAGATCCATAAAGCACATCAACACAGTGACAGGGGCAGGATTACAACATTAGGGTCTTGGTCCCTGTGGCGTGCACAGTCCATGAGAACAAATTATCTGACATTACTGAGCTACATCCTCCCTCACCCAGCAACCACCCTGCTTGCGCTCTGCGAAGGCTGAATGCCAGTGAAGAGAGGGAGGAAGTAATACAGCATTGGGATGGGTGTAATTAACAGTCTCATTAGCACTGCTCATTTAAAACATCTCAGAGCAAGCCACTATCAAAAGGTCAATGAGAAAGTGTTGTCCCACAGGTACTACAGGCTCGTGCAAACTGGAACCTTGCTGCAGAAGAACTGGAAGCTCACCTTTCCTCCTCAGACAGAAGCTGAGTCTCCTTTCCACGCCAGTCTCCCCGGAACAGGGGAGGGCTCTCTGCCACAGGCTGCACACATCCCATCCTCCTAAGGCTACTTCCCATCAGTATTAACTGCTCAACTGGCCCAAACATCTGGCAAAGGGGAAAGTGATCACCAAACTGGTTCAATTACTGCCTTAATTGGAAACCTAGCAACTCCCTCAGCTGGGACACAAGCAGAACATCAACAGAAGGGATTAACACTCTAGCAAAAGTGGCATACCTGTAGTCCACAACACTAAGACAGCAGCCTGCCACTAGTCAGACATGGTAACTTCACCTTATTTCTATCAATTTTGAAATTTAAAATTCAATAATAAAATTGCATGGAGTGATGAGATTATTTTTAAGTTCACTATAGCAAAGTTTCCCCCAAAAGCAGAAACCTGCTGGCTAGAAAGAAACAATCCTATTGCCACGTCAAGAAAATGAGTGTTGAGTTGGTAAAGTTGTTTGAAATGCCTATCTCACAAAGCCTACCCCAGCTTGACACTGAAGAGCTAAGGTTTCCAGGAGAAAAAACAGTAAAAAAAATCAGGCTACTGAATTACTGAGGAGAAACCTAAAGACAACATTCTTCATTGTTCCTCATTCTTCAATGTAATACAAATTCACTAACTTAGTATTCTGGGTTGCCTACTAGAGCAATTACATGCCTCTTTGCCCATCATCAGCATTGCTTTTTATATACAAAAGTGTTCTTCATTCTGTCATCTGGGTTAAGTTACTCTGCACTGTCTCCGCAGAGCTAATGTCAAAACCTAAAAACATGAACTGCTGGACTGAGTCACTGAAGTCACTCATACCAATGCTGGAGTATTTGACAGCTTCTTAGACCAAGTAAATCGTGGCTAAGGAGGGACAATTTTATACCAGAACGCTGTAGTGGAACCTGACTGATATCCTTCAAAATATACCAACAATCTTCCAACCACATCTATGCCAGTCTGTCATCTCCTTTTTTTGGTAAAATTAACCCTGAGCTTCAGTAATCTGCAGTTAAAAGCTCCTCACACCACACAAGGCTATTCCTGCAAGTCTTGAATGGCAGCCTCAACTCAGGCTAGACCACTGCTTCTGAAGTATTCCAAATTTGCATATGCAACACATGCACAGAAGATTTTGTTTATCCGCACTTGGAGTAATTGCATGTCTCGATGTCTAAAGAACTTATTATCACCAACCTTACAGCATGAGTGTATTAACCATGTTAAACTGACTAATTTTTCTCAAAATCCAAAATCCCAAGTGTATGCAAGCCAGTTTGGCTCAACCTGGCTTCATGATCCTGCTACCAACACTGCAACATTCCTGGAACAGCAGAACAACTTGAAATTCAAAAAAATAATCTGACAGGAATTAATTTTTATAATTTAAATTTTCCCTTAGGGGTATGGATCTTACTGAGACATTAAAAATAAAATCAAACAACAAACCAGCAGACGATATGGACACACAGTATTCAGACTATCTGCCAGCAGCTGGAAAAAAGGACACAAGACATCTAAGCAGACAATACTGTTCAGATTATTTGAGCATTAAAAAGCCCCCAGACCAGTAGCTCCCAATCACCAAGACACACCAGCATCAGAGTTGAGAAGAAGCCAAATCAACAGACTTATCAGCTTGTTACTTATGTTTGCTGCTGGGCTGTTTACTTCCAGGGTCATGCAACCAGAGCTGCCACATGGAGGCTGGAAGAACCATTGGGCCCAAGAGCTGGAAAGAGGAGGTAGGGACCCTGCACCAAGGGCAAGAGGAAGCCTGGCCAGCAGGGAACCACTGCTCAGCACTGTGTGGTCACTAAAACAAGAGCACTCCCTATCCTCATGACAGAGACATCCCTCCCACCAGAGAAACAGAATCGTTCCTTGAGTGCTGCCGCAGCCCCAGGCCATGGCACAGCTCCTCTCCTTGCACAATCCCAGCAGAACGGACACAGGGGCTCTGTGCAGCCAGAGCAGCAGTGCAGGGCCACACAAAGCTTTAATCCACCTTGCCTATGGAACGTCAGCTCCCTGCAGTGGAGGTGGTGACCACTGCAAAGGGACAGCAGCTTCTGACAGAGCAGAAGGAACCCTGATGTGCTGCCCCACCCAGCATGGGGAGCCCAAACCCCACAAGTTAGCTGAAGTAATATCATTCTTTTTTCCATCCTTAACAAAAGTGGGGTCTAAGCAATAGAGATGCTTTATTTCCTAGCTTTGAAAGCAGGCAAATGTTTTGGGGTTTTTTAATGAATGACTGAACTGCATGTAATACTGTTACACAAACTTGTCCTATTTACTAAAGGACAAGTCTTATTTTAGGCTACCCCACAGAATCACAGAATCACACAATCAGCTGGATTGGAAAAAGCCTCTGAGATGATCAAGTCCAACCAGTGATCAGACATCACCGTGTCAAATAGACCATAGCACTAAGTGCCACATCCAGTCTTAAATACCTCCAGAGACACTGACTCCACCTCCCTGGGCAGCCCATTCTAATGTCTAATCACCCTTTCTGTGAAGAAACTCTTCCTACTGTCCAACCTGAACCTCCCCTGATGTCCTCTTGTCCTGTCACTGGTCGTCTGAGAGAATACTACTACCTTGAGGTGACATACCACATTTTGGATGGGGAATTTTCCTTCCTGAAACTCTAAGGTCTGGCCATTGCAGGAAAGCATCACTTTCTAAGGTGATTTGGCCAGATTAGACATGCAGCTAAATGGGAATTTTGAAAACTATTTCAATAGGAGTCTGGAACAGATGTACAAGGAGGAATACTGGTGCATGGATCTCTAGATGAGGTCTCCAGAGAGTACAATTCTGTACACAGCCTTTCCATCCACCAAGGTCCAACTCTATTTTACTTCACATTTTAGTTCTGGCAGGTATGTAAAAAGTAACAACCCTTCCATCTTCTCTGGAGAACATGTTCATCACCCAGTGTGGCTGTTACCTGGGTAGAACTTGCAGCAGCAGTTGGAGCAGTTTGGAATTCATCTCCCACACAGAGACAGAAGCTAAACCTGCCCAGGTTTACACCTGTGTCAGACCCATTAGGCACCTGGTGCCTTGCAAGCTTGACTCTTTGGAGGAAGCATTTTGGGGAGAATAAAAGGCAAAAAAGCTTGACTTTAACAGTTTTTAGGCAACTGCAGTGGTAAATGTCCAGCAGTATTTCCATCACACTCAAGCACAATTATTACACTTCATTTTTAACACTGAAAGTAAAATTATACATTTTTTTTAAAATCTTGTTTTATGTAATCACTTTTGTGAGTGACAGAGCAAAGATTTGCCAATTTGACTATGAGTTCTGAACCCTAAAGACTGGGCCTGCCCAAAGGATTAGTAAAATCCTTCAATCCTAGTCACATCCTCCATCCCTCTCCCAAACCTCCCCAGACAACGCACTCTGAGCAACACAAAAGTGATTCCATGACAAAGTGAATATTCCAGCTACAGGAGAGCTTCTTATGGTGCTGGAACACAGTTCTGTGCAACCACTAAAGGGGGGAATTTTAAAAAACCCCAATTTTCAATTTGTACAAGCCATCCCCTAATAAAGCAAGCAATGACTGCAGCAACAGCCAAAAAAATAAAAAAACTTTCCTTCTCCATGATCAAAATGCTCTGGGTCAGGCATTCCTTCTAAACTGAAGCTGCACGGCAGAATTGATGCATACCTGAAGATAATGCTTGAAATGCTAAATTTTGGATCCTGTCTTTCAGTGACACTGTCATGATTTCAAAGTCTGCTAAAAATGAAGAAAAGCATTAAGAGAAAAATTTTTGCTCTGTGAAAAATGGATTTTCACATTACAGCATGAGGCCAATTCTTAATATCATAAAAATTTACCTCAGTCTATTTGACTGTAGCAAGGAATTACAATTAGCAAATAAAAAGAACCCTGTTTTCAAGGGTGAAAGCTTTTAATTATACACCAAGCAATATGGAACTATTACGATTCTGTTTGAAGTCAGTTTAACATTATTTTTTAGTGAGAGGTGGTGGCTTTTTTTCTAAAGCTGAATTGACCCATCATTACTGCAACATCACATTTCTGTAAATGCAGCTTTGAGAGTCTCCAAACTATTCACAGCATTTGGAAAATGAAAGCCATCACTGAATGCTGCCAGAAAGTCAGAGAGAGCAAGGCCGCCGAAGCAGAAAGCTATTTCTGTATGATTCACACCATTCTAAGGACTTGGGTAGAGCAAGCAATCTCCATTAGAAACAAAGAGCTGTGGATTTCTGCATTTGGGAGGCATTGTTAAACAGAGGCCAGGTGACCTGCAGTGCCATCCTATCTGCCCTGAATGCAGCAAAGAAACGGAGCAGAATGCAATTAAAACGAAATAAATAAATAGGCGAGTTCTTTTGTACCATGAACAGGTGGATAAATAACCCGTATTTTTCCTGGTAGAGAACCAACATCTAGCCAACTTTTCCAACAGGCAGTCCAATGAAGAAACACAACTAATGTTTACTGAAAACACAAGAAAAATAAACACATAATTTCTGCCACTGCATGAATTAAATTCCTAGTGGGGGCTGTAAAAGAAGAGTTTGGCATTCTGCATCTCCACAGCTACAGATGATCTTGCACATAAATGCAGTAAACCACAACATCTAGCATATGACTTGGTATTATGTGTTTGCTCAGCTGTTTTCATAAAAGGTAATTTTCTCAGCTGTTCCTGACAAGTCTCCTTTGGATACAAAACATTTATCTTTCCAGTGTATTTACATAAATTCAGTCAGTTTGTAAACAGCTACACTAAATAAATAATAACCTAGTCACTGTGTCAGAGCTCCTCAAAATTTAAGTGTTGCTTTCCCAGACCAACCTTTGGCATCTTCCAGAAGGGGCAGCAACAGGAGTCTGGTGTGAAAGCAATGTTTCTGTTTTCCAGTTCAGCTGTGTCAGCCCACCCGAGTGTCACTGCCCACACCTCAAGCTGAACTGTCACCAGAGGGTAGCAGCGCTCATCTTCTGACATGACGACGACCTGGATGGGAAACACACTTTTCCTACATGAGGTCTGGTTGGTGCTTCCCCTGTTCAAACTAAGGGGCTCCCAACACAGTCACTCTGTGAGAGCACCACTCTAAACGCCTTTGAGACAGAGCCCCAAGGCGTGTGCCAGGCACAATGGCAGCAAGTCCGAAGCCTGATCTTACAGTTCTGCAATGCAAACAGGAGAGCTGAGGGACTGTCGCTGCTTTTCATTACAATTCTACTGTCTTTAAAACTTTGGCACCGAAAATTCAGTGCAGGCTAAAGATTAGCAGGCAGAAAAATCCATGTCCACAGCAAGCAAGGATGGAATGTTAAATCTAAATCCACAGAAACCACAGAGGCAAGAGCTGAGCCTGGGCGGCAGGTGTGTGTGTGTGTGTGCACCTGTGTGCGCACTGGAGAGGGGAAGGATGCAGCGTGACTGACAGCAGAGAAAAGCTAGAAGAACTGTCCGAGATAGCACAAATCTAGAGCATCCAGAAATGTGTACTTCCTGACCACAAGACAATCTGTGTATGCTGGATCAGAACTATTTGTGAAACAGTTTATTTCTTCAGAAGGCACAAAGGGAAATCTCGCTCTTACAGCTCAAACATACAGAACTATCTGGCACAGGAATGTGCAAGATGGATGTGCATGCACATGGGCTCCTGAAATCCTCCAGACAGTCCCACAGCGGAAAATGGACAGCACTGCACTGACAAAAGCACTTACCATTTTATTCTATACAGTACCTTAGAGGTATTCACAGATTTAAAGCAAGCCTGATGCAATGTCAGAACACACTGAATGAGAGATTCAGATCTCAAACTCATCATCCCCTTTGGGGCTTGTCTGAAGTTCTGGTTTTTCAAGCTTTTCTTGGCACGGATAGTTTTTCAGTAGGAGGCTGAGGAAAGACTGCTGGCAACATGCCTGTCTCTCCCTGCTTCCACATGTGACAGGGACAGACTGCATGACACTAGAGAGTAACTAAATCACACAGAAATCAACCCAAATACAATCTATGAAGTGGGTACCTGTTACTCCTCTCCTTACTTGCTTTCTAAGCTTTATTTTAGAGCTTATGCAGTGCTGCCATTTGGCAGATTTCATTCCCACCTCTGCTGCTTTCTACACACTCATTTCATCTGGATATCAATGATATCATCAAGTGATCAATGAATGAAATAAAAGCCTCCACCTTACACTGGACGAGCACTACAGTTTTAGGCTAGAGCTCTTCCTCCAGCAGCCAGAAATCCACACCTTTCCCAAATTCCTTTCAGTTACAGAAACGTTCTCAACATCAGTGTGAAAACAATGCAATCAGAACACCTTTTTTTTTTTGAAGAGGGGTGGGTGGAGGAAAGATAAGAACTGAGATTTGCAACACAGGATGGGTGGGGAAGTTTTTCTTCCTACTACTGGTCTCAGTAAAATCTCATTCTGTTTACTCCCCAGCTTAAACCTGAAGTCTTATTACATTTCACTAAACAATCCCACATTATAATAAAGCAGTAGGCTTTCCTGCCATGATTGATAGACTCTTCGCAATTATTTAAGGGGAAGGCACATAATTACATACAGCTGGATTAGGCTGATCAAATCCCTGTTAGTGTCTGTCAATATACACATAATAAGACAGTGTGACATTAATGTAAACTAATTTAAATGCAGAAAGTTTAATTAAGACTTAATAAAATTACAAACAGAAAGAAGGTTTTGCACATTCTAACCAAAGGGAATTGCTCAGCAAAGCCACCCTATAAACACAAACCTGTTTTGCCTGATCAGCTCTGCAACACTGATTCTTGCACCACCTATTTATTTATATATTCTTACTTACAGTTCTACTGCCAAGACTTTCCCCCAGCTCAAAAACCTGGAAGCAAAAGCAAATGCTGTGGAGCCATGTGTGTAACACAGTCCATTATGAACAATCCCAGGTAGTCAGAGAAGGATGTCTCAGAAGTTCCTCTACAACACTCAGCAAGCAACTATTGATCAGTACCACAGTTCAACACAGTACAGTACAAGTGACCTCCTTTTAAAGCACTTACCAAGACCAAAACATCACCTCCCCCTATGCACACTAGTCACATTCACCCCTCTCTTTTAGTCCTGTACAGCCTCCTTTTCCACTCGGGCTGTTTTTAAAGCAATCTGCTACATTCACAGCGTCACTCTCAGAGTCACCAGTGACACAGGATACTGCATTAACCCCAGTAAGCTCAGTGCAAGACTAAGCTGCTCTCCCTGCTGCATTGTTCCAAGGGTAGTCATGATTGTGCACTGCCTTAGTTGTCCTTTTCCTGCAACTCCTAAGGACATGGTTGCAATGATTTCCTAATGATATCTAAAATACTGAATGCTTGGTATGGCACACAATCTCTTTGCGTAAGCCCATGCATGCAGGGCAGGGAGATGCGGGTATGGGTGCCAGAAGTCCAGTTATCCACACATGTTCCCTTTCCCCCTTCACTCAGTGATAATGACTCATTCTGTCATCACCATTTCCAGCCTAGATGCCCTTGCTGTTTCTGTGCCAGGCATTTTCCAAGACAGTGACCCAACCAGAAGGGTGCAAGAGCAACTGTGACACTGCAGACCATAAAGGATGCCTGTGTTTTGTTACTAAAAAGTAGGACAGCAGATCTTACACAGAGCAATTCACTCCTCCCCAGCACACTTATTTTCCCAAGCTAAGATTTCCTGGTATGCTCCCTGCCAAATGAAATCAATTTGAGTATCTTGTTAAAGAAAAAACCATTGCAGATTTTGATCTATTTTTATTAGTGTGCCAGTTGAGCTTGTTGCTCTGATCTGGTTTACTTGGCGATTCCTTAGCTGTTATGCTCAGCCACTTCTCTGCAGAGGCCCTACAGTATTTCAAGAATATTAGAAAGTTCTGAGTAAGATACAGGCTCCTCACCATGGTCTTATCCAAAAAAGCGGCAAAAATTCTGAACTAGTCCATTTCACAAACATGAACATTTCCTGTAGAATTAGGTCTTGTCAGCTGGGGGAAGAGGAAGAGGGAAACAAGGAAAAACCTGAGAAATGTGAGTGCTAGAAAGGATTACAGTGCAATCTCCTGGAAAATATATTAAAACTCAATACCGTATTAAAACTGATGAAAAAAATTAAGCCTTCCTGTGTTCAATCACATCCCTCCAAAGCTCTTGGCCAACCTCTCCATGTTAGAGACAAATCACTGTCAGATAACCTTTTCTGAACAAGTCTATCACTTATTCTAGTTTATGTTCTGTTTCCTTTGGCAGCACAGCTATTTAAGTCATCTTTCTAATCCAGAGCCTATGGTAATTTTTCTTTTCTGTTCTAGGGCAATTCTTCAAAGCATCATAAAGGCAAATTTAATAAGCACCTCAATTTATATTGCTTTCTATTTATAATACTGCTAGCACCTGCTGCTGCTGAGATCTAAGCACTTATCTATCTTACTGTGCATTGACTGATTTGGATTAATCTTAACTAGTTTCTTATTTTAAAGCAATTTCAAGAAATATTGCTCCAAGCTGCTCAGTGGATTGGTTGTGGGGTTTTTTTCTCTTGGGGTGCTGCTTTTTTGTTAGGTTTGGCATTTGGTTTTTTTTTTTTTTTTTCCTTCAGTGTTTTTTGTTTGGGGTTTTTTTTATTCATATTGTAGTACCCTATTCCTATTGTGGTAGCCCCCTATTTTTATTAAGATACTACTGACCAGCTCTTAAAAATACAACTCATTTTGCTTCCTTGTTTAAACCAGCCACATTTGATATGTGTATTATATATATATTTATCATTTTGCTGGAGTACTCAGTAGATCCTTCTTGTCAATTTAACAGCAGGCACTCAACAATCAAACCAAGTTACTCCTGGAACCCCAACAGTGGAAGTCAAGTCAGCACTGGAGCTCATGGATGGTTCTGGGAGCTGTGCATGTGCAGGGAATGGGTGTTTAAAGGTTCCTGCCATGATCCAGTACGTGTAGGACTTGAATCACGTATTATTTGACCTTCTCTCAAAAGAGGGATATATTAGTTTTTAATCTTATCCAAGTGGTTGCAAACACCAAGTGACAGCTAAGGCTACACAGTGCAGAAGTTAAGTCCTGTGTCTGACCTTTCAAGAGGGGCTGAGGAATCATGTCCTTAGGCACCTCTTCAGAGCCTGTCTTCCATAGCTTACAGACAGAATATTAATGTGGACATCCTGGTATCTACAACATCAACACCACCTGCTCTTGCTGTTATTTCATTTGACAAGATGACAGATAGGAAGTTTAATGCAGTGGGGGGAAAGGAAGAAAAAAGTTATGATGCAGTGCAAATAGGTGAGCAAGATAATGAAGCCCAGACAGAAAGTGCAGGACAGCCCCCTTAGTGTGCAGGAAAAAAAAAAAAAGAAAATTAAAATAAAGACAAACCAGCACACAGAAGAAAAGCTGCATGGAAGTAAAATAAAGACTGAAAGAAGTGGATGGAAGAGTGCATCCATCAAAGAAGACCGACATCAGTGATGGGTCTCACTTCTGCACTGTGTGTCTTTGCTTTTAGTGGCTGACAGCTGAGGCTCCTACTTCTCATCCATCTCCTGCCTACATATTTAGGTGTGATGGAGCAGCCTCCTCCACAACCAGTCGGGAGACCTCATGGAAGACTTCACAGGATACTCTGCAGACAATTTAATCTCAAGAGTGACTCTCATTCCCATAAACTCCTACTCCAGAGAGGCTGTGCTATTTGACTCCCTGCAGTATATAATATGGGCTTTACAAGGTAGGATTTTAAATATTCTCATTAAAAACACACCTCTTTATCATCAAAACAGAGTCTGATTGCTGTTTTTATTCAGCCCAATCATGGCAAGATTATTGTTAACTTCATGACAAAAGCATGCTCATGAATATGTAAAACAAAGTTTTCAAAACTGCTTTTAACTGCATTTTTTGGAAAATTAGGCAAATGGAAAGGCTCAGAGACAGGAAACATCATTGTAAGACAATCAGTAGTATGCTCTCCTCTTACTTATCAACAACACAAGCCAATACAGACATTATCTTGGGAATCCATGGATTTTTAAATTTTCTCTTAACGATACAGATTTCCTCAGAAAATAAACGAGGCAAGGGAGACTTTGCATGTCATTTATAAAGAAGAGATGCCATTTATCCTTCAGTTTCTGGCTGTGGATTCCAAATTACTGTGTCAAAACATCTGTAACCTTCATGTGTTCTCATCTTCTTTCACAATTGCTTCTTATCAATGTGTGGAGGTCTTGAACTTTTGCAACAGCTATACTGAGCAAATCAGCTATAAACCGACATGCTATTGATACTCCAAGCCAACAGCTAATCATGATTTCTAGTCTTTCAAGCAAATAGGACAACTTAAAATGGCAAACATTGCTCTATCTACTCATCCATAAATTAGGAGTGACAATTGCAGATTATTACTCATTCACTCAGAGCGTTTGTTTGGCCCTGAGAGAACTGGCTTTATTCCAAGAGCTGGCAAAGACTGGTTAATATACATGTAAATGTTTTATTTCTCTTGGAGTAGGCAATTTCACAAAATGAAATACCGAATTAAAGATGACCTCAGTTCTTCTGCTGATGCCTGTCTCGGATGCAGTGCTGCTGGAAGCCTTTGCAAGCTTTTTCCACACCAAGTCAACAGGGAAAAAGACACCTTTTCTTTTCAAAGTGAGACAATTTCACTGTGGAAACATGAAAGCTTTTATATAAATATTAATCACCACATTTATCCTAGAGTTAAGTGGATGGAAACTGGCTTATATAATGTTGCAGTACTGACATGGAAATAGTGAGTGAGATGTACTGAAATGGTTCTGCAAATACTGCTCCAAATAAGCTGTTCCTCTATATAAGAACTGTCTGTGGTGCAAGGAGTAGATTAGCAACCCCCAATATTTAAACTGAGGGTACTATAAAACAGCACTTCACTCCTGAGAGCGAAGAAGAGGAATTTTGTCCTTTGCATCTTTGGTGTAAGTGTAAAGAAAAGGAAAATGTTCATTTCCTCCAAAACTGCAACTAATTTGAATGGGGAAGAAGAGACAAGACTAAGAAAAGGAATGGAGGTTCAACACAGAGAGGGGAATAAACTAAATATCTAAGCAGAAAACCCAGCAGTAGTTTAACAGAGCCTCTTACTAAACAAACCAAAACCTAAATATTCTAAATAACACCAAGTGTACTGTACCCAAACTCCTGAGCATGGGTCTCCAAAACCCAAGAGAATCAACAAACATGTTCTGTGCACTTCGAGATGAGGACAGTATATACACTTCCAGCAGGACTCTGAGAACCATCTTTTTCCTACAAAGGGCTGGAGTTATCATATCTGCTTACTCCTCCTATGATACAGGCCATCAGCCATTGCTTACCCCTCTTTCCCACAGAGAAGTGAGATTTCATTTCACAAATCAAGCAAGATTTGAAACTAGAACTACAAATACACAGCCGGTTTCTGCGAAGGGCAAGAGAGAAGCATAGCCTCTTATCTACTATGCTGTACCACAGGTATCACCTCAGTTTCCTTGAGAGCACACTGAAGTTTCAATAAGTTGAGGATGCTAAAAATAGTTCAAAATTGTTCACAAACCTAAACAGAAATGACACAGTATTAATATATTTCACAACAGCAAGGATAGAATGAAATACAAAATAAGGCACAAAGCATGGCTGAGATCACAGTAACTTGATGGAACTCACAAGCAGAGAGCATACAACAATTAAGAAACCTCCAACTATCAAGACAGCTGTAGTCTAAATTCACGTCCTCTGAGTGAAAGGAATAGAAGATGAACAAACATTGATGGGAAGGAACTACCAACAGATGACACCTTCAAAAGATTCATGTGGTAAGAGCTGATGAAAAGTTCAGTTCCCATTTGGCAACTCATCTTGATTGCTATTGCAGCGCTCCACAGGTTTCAGCCAGGTCTCTCCATGGACACAAACATCTAACACCTATGGATATGGAAGGACACCAGATCTGTATTTTCTGAGATAAATACATTCAAAACTGCAGACATTAGAATTGCTGTCCTTCACATTCTCTGTTTTAACAGTAAAACAATTTAGACTTTACAGTCTACTGCATTAACTAAAGCTACTTTTGAAATATTTTCGATTATTTCTTCCTGAAATGGTATATTTCTTTTTCTTCTCACCTGTAGAAAACTACTGCTGGAGCAAACACACTAACTAGCACTTGACATTACTTTGAAACTTGAACCTAATGCTGCACTTTTCCATGCTGCTTTCACACAAAGCACACCCTCCCCGCTCTTGTGTGCTACTGCTTACACGGCACCTGGAGATCTCACAAGGAAACCTGCAGGAACAAAGGGCAACACAACAGAACACGACAGTGCCAGCCTCAGCTCTGAAGAGGATTTTAAAATGTATAGCAGGGTCTCACTTGGCTGCTCGGTGTTCTACGTGGCTGAAATGAATACACAAGCAAGGCAGAACTGCAAGAGGGGCGCCTATAAAAGGTGACAGCACTATTACCAGATAAGCCAGCAGTTAGACATCACTGATTACCACGCTGGACAGAGATTTTAACTCACCTAGAGAGCAGACAGCTAATCGGATTTCTTAATGGGCTTCTCTCAGTTTCACTGGGGCTGATGCATGCTGCATACAGGATTTGGAATGAGATTTTTCCCGGAATAGTACACACTGCTTTACTACAGCATTCTGTTATCATCTTGGCTTATGCTTATATAAAATACCAGATGGAAGTTACATGAACAGTCATTAAGAGGTTGTTAATGATTAAATTCAAGCCATGCCAGGGCAGCCACAAAGCTGACCTCTTGAATAAACTGAGCTTGGATACAGGTAACATTGATTTTCCTAAAGAGGTTTCATTACTTAACTCTAGAAATGTGATTTCTTTTGAGAGTACAAAGTTAGGAGCTAATCCAAATTCACTATTTATTTTCTACCAAAGAGAAACCAGCCCATTTAAAATGCAGACAATACGATAGATCTCCCTCCCTTTCATTGTTCTTTCCTTCCCCTCTGAGAAAAACTGAACTTCAGAGGACTTCAATCCTCAAGGAGGAGGGGGGAACCCAGAAAAAAACCCAAACCCTAAAAACCTTTGAAAATACCCCATTCATCTTTATTCTACAAGCTTTTCCTCCAGCACTGAAAATCCAACGTGTATTTTCTCCCAACTACTTTTATCCCTGTATTGTTCTTAATGCTTTCCTAGAAATTATGGTTTTTTAGCACCCAAGTGAAAAATTTTAATTTGATTAAGGGATAGGGACTGTTTGGAGCCCAGAGTCAGTAAAAAGGCATGAGGTAAACATTTAGATATCCTACAGGATACTGAGCCTTTCTGCTGTATTTCCTTCTTTCCAACTCATCCTGGTTTTGTTTTTAAACAGGTATCAGAATCAACCAGGTGACTATTACAAGCTATACCATTAAATCGAAGAGTTTCCTCTTCAACTCCTTCAAGTATGATAAAGATCATCCATAAAAACAAAGTGATTTGAGTTCCCCATTTCCCACAGGTAAGCTTAAGTGCTTACTCAACCACGGCAGTTATATCCATGACAAATGGAGTGTTACGGACTTCGGGTTTCCTAACTTTCTGAAATTACTCTTTTGACTTACTCACATCTTTGGGAACGCAAAACTTACTTAAATCTAAGAAAAATATCTAAGAAAAAAAAGCAAGGTAGAGACAAAGTTATTCAGAAAACAAAAAATACACAAAACCTCCAGAACACACATCTTTTACAAGGGGCAATTTCTTACTTTGCTGTTTTGAGAGCCTTGTCTCTTTCATACTTAAGCGAAGTTTTCCCACAGTAAGCATCACTGATTGCATTCATTTGGACCTTTTAAGTAAACAACGTTGAAGTAAGAAGTGGAAAGCAAAAAAGGACATTAAATCACAGGATATAAACATCCCAGAACCTTGTACGTATCTCTTCCAAGAGAAGAATAACAAAAAAAAAAAAAAAAATTGGACATCAGAAAGAAATAACAGGAGGCAAGAATGTGGAACACAAAAGGCTTTTTGCTTAAGGTCCGTCGTGTCCTAAGAATTTATTAAAAGATGATGTTAGAGCACCTGAATTTCAGCGAATTACTTCTGAGATGGCTCCTGTTGCAGCAGCTTTTGCTGGAATATTTCACTCTGGCTGTCAGCCAAATCTTTGCCATGCTGATGCCAAATAAACGATACCCAATTCCAACAACAGATGCTGTTGTGTTGACACATAATTGATACGTTTACATTCAGGGCTCCCTGGAATTCTGAAACACTTTATTCACAAGAAATGTAACTGACAGCAGAATTCAAAGGGACTTGCACAAAGCCGGTGCCAATGCACCGCTGGTATTGTCAGACTGGAAGGAAGAGACTGCCAACTGTCCAGGGTGGTCAGGAATAGCGGAGACCAAACATTTTCCAGGGCGAAGAAAAATATGGAGAGATACAGCTCAGCAGTAAAGTCTAACCTGCTCATGCCTATATGCCCAGGGAAACAGGAAATCTGAAAGTTTTCAACACAAGTCACATATCCCTTTCCTGCAGAGTTTCTAACTGCGCAGGAGATGGAAGTCAGAGAAACAACACAGCATTGAATAACAAATATGTCCATAATCTTCTTTTCTCTTTGACTTCCTTGGTTTCCTAGGCAGGAAACAGATTAGCAACTGTTAAAAATATGTTCACCAAAGGTGTGTTTCAAAGAAAACATTTATACCCTGATCCCTGCATGTTCACTCTCCTGCAGACAATTTGTAATAAATTTTCATAAACACCATTTATTATGGAAAGCAACTATATCCCTCCTCAAGCTAAACACACCTTTGCACCCACTGTCATTCTTACAGGAAAAAAATGCCAATGATATTACAATACATACCTACAACCTGAGGGGTTTTTTTTTGTTTTGGTAACAGTATCATATGATTTTCACACAATTAATAAAAACATGGGTGGAAATATTCAGCAAAAGGTTTGTACCCACTCATTTCAATTAAAAAAAAAAAAACAGCAAAAAAAATAGCATAAAGAAGCAAATAAATGCCACGTGACAAAGTTTTCAGTCATTTGGTACCCAGATAGTATATGCTGTTCAGCAAACATGCAATGTGGCATACCCTACCATGATGCCTTTTTTTAAATTAAGGTTAAGCTTAAGAATACTTCTGAATTGCATTATGTGGGGATTATGAAATACATTTGAAGTTTGCAGATGAACCAACTGAACAACATATTTTGTTGACAGTTTCTTAAATAGTATTTTAGAGCACTGATCACAGCCCAGAAAGCTTCTGCAGTGTGATACACTTCTGTCGCTTGTGAGGCCTTATCAGATATCGTCTGTACTTCTCTACCTGTACCACAGAAAAGATTTCTTCTTCCAGTCAACTCTTTTCTTTCCACTGTATGAAAAAGGAACTGATGTTAATTCTTCAGACTTTGCACACTGCAGCTCTTTCCTTTAATTCTTCCTCTCCTGTGCTTCTAAGGGTTGCTAAGGGCAAAATTGTCACAAGACCTCTCTTCACACTGAATTTCTCCTTCAGGAGTGCCCAGCACAGAGAATACAGATGAAGTTTTACAAGCGAAAAATGCATTTATCATCAAAGTTCCTATCTCTCAAACCCCCAAATTTTCCAGTTACTTCAGCAACACAGAATATATAAAATATCCAGGTTTATATCCTTGCAAAAGCACAAAGTACTTGAAAAGGTCACGAGAGTGCATTAAGCAGAAAAGCTTTAAGGGCCAGGGGTTCTTTTTTCACTTTTCTGTGAGGCACTGGAAAAAAAAAAAAAAAATTTTGCCAAAACATATCCAGAAGTTAAAAGTTAAGCAGCAATTGCACAGGTACTTTCTTTCCAGAACACCACAAAACAACCAAATTAAAAAACAAAAAACCACAGACCAAAAAATGTAAAAAGCCCACCCCAAAGAAATCACATCCCTCCCCAAACCAAATGGAACTTTTTTCAGTCACAAAGGATAGCTGGGACTGACCTCCCACTGGCATTTGGGCATTTCAGGAACATATACAGAGAATGGTTTGGTTTGGAAGGGACCTTAAAGATCATCTTGTTCCAAAGAGAACATGAAAAAACCAGCTAAGCCAGCTGTCAACAGCTTTGATTGACCAGAACTAGACAGGGCGTATGACAGGGTGCCACACCACAGGCAGACCCAATCCTCCTCACTCCTGTTCAGAGGGGATCAGATGCAAAGCAGCTCCAGGTGCCGTGCCTAAGCCAAAGAAGGCCATTCTCTCAGCACTGCATTTTACACTGAGCACAGCACGGAAATAACAAAGCTCAAAGGCTTACACAGAAGATCCTGCTCCGGTCTAATTACTTGGAAGGGTGTGCAGAAAAGTGCAGGTAAGGCTGCAAGGCACTGTATAGCTACACTGTGTGTGTGTTAGGAGGGGTGTGATTAGTTCAGGAGAAAATCAATGCTAAGACGCTCAAACCAACTCAAATATTTCTACTTGTTACTGAATTTCTGAATTTGCTCCAAAGATTTATTCCTACAGCTCTTTTGGGGTGTTAGAAAACTGCCCCTGGTCCTCCTTAAGCACACACATTTTTAAAAATTCAAATTTAAAAATTCCTTCTTTTTTTTTTAAATACAACATCATATTCAATAGTAATAACCCATCCTGTTATTAACAAAGGCCAGAATTTAAAAAGTCAAATAGATTCTCACTCCTACTTCTACTATTGGCTTCTGCATTTTGTTCTGTTCAGACACAGAACAGAAAGGTTTCACTTTCTCCCAACTCAGGAAGGCAGTGCTATAGCTGGAAGACATGGGGAAAAAACAATAAAATTATACTGTAAACAAATATTTCTGCTTCTTTTCCTCAATTTATAATGCAATTTAAAAGAAAAACAAAAGTGTGTTTGATGGAGATTACTGTACAATGAGTTTAACATGCTGAGTAAATTATCAACAGAAAGAACTAAGTCATCTTCAACTTTTAGAAGTGTAAAAGACTTAGCAATTGTTCAGGCAATCAGATTTCAGATCAAATCTTACTTTTACAGACACCGTTTCCTGTACTCTTTTAGTATTTCTCTTACAACTGTGGGAAAGACTTAAAACAATGGAGGGAAACTGTTTGCTCTGCAGACTGAAATAATAATTCAGCAGCAGGAACCAGCATCAAGATTTCTAAGTAATGGTATCAAACCCTAACATTAAGGCAAAAAGTTGTCATGCAGCCTTCTCCTCTGTGCTAAAGTACTTCATCACAAGTAACTCTAAGACTCCAAGCCTTCAAACATACTTCACAGATTAAAACAGTACAAATACAAGCCTCTCCTGCAACAGTTATGAATTCAGAAAACTCAAGTTTTTCTGATGCTGTGCAGCATTAACACCTAAACCTCTCAAGCCACTTCAGACACATTTATCCTGCAGTTTTTGTCCTAAATTATGCTAGAGTTTAACTGCATGTTTTTCCATTCAAAGTAGGCTGTGAAGGTTGAGTTGATGGCCAGACCCAGCACAGTAAGTGCACAGGTTTCTAAGCAGACCTGACTTTGCAAAGACAACGAACCACAGATGAACTTCCTCAGCCTTTTTGTGGCATGACTGCAGGCTCAGAGCCATATTTAATACTGGCACCAGTAAGTCTAATAAAAGGCTCTCGGATCTCTTATCTTATTTGCATCATGGCAGCCATGTACCTAATCTGTGTTTGAGGGTGCATTTTATAACTGAAAAATCCATCCTGCAGCTTCCTTCCTTTTGTTATGCTTCTAGCTGGGTGCCAAAATAAAAGATCTGTCCTGATGCAATGATGCTACTGACATATAATTACCAGTAAGCAGCCAGGCTAAGAACAAACATTTGTGAGGCAGAGCACTACAGTGAATTTAACAATTTGTTACAGTAACAAAATTATGTAACATACCTGCCCCTCTGGACCTGACACTAAGCACCGAACCACGGTCTCCTTTCCAAATATACAAGCAAAGCCAAGGTGTCAAACCAAACTGACACTGGGTGAAAAAGCAGTGAGACCAATTTATAAACCAAAAGCAGTCTGAGAAAGAAATGGGATGTACACCCTGAGGTCTAGTACATCCAAACCCTGATTATCCATACCTCTAGCATGACACAAAGCCCAAAATCAACATGACCTGAACACAAGGGCTTTATGCTTAGCAACTAATAAGGCTTGAGAAGGATATTACAGACCCTTCTCAAAAGAACCTATCTGAAGGCAGATGGTACTTTGAGTGTTAAAGCCTACAAAGCCATCTCCTCTCATTTAACTTTTTTTTCCCCCCAAGTTTACCATCATGCAAACATAGCTCTTCAACTCTTTAACTGTAGTGCATCTTTATTCTTAATAATTTTTTTTAGATCAGTTTATGGGAAAAAAAAAAAAAACAACGAAAAAATCACAGCAGTACCAAGGCAGAACTCAGTCACAATCAAAATGGACTGGGTTTGTTACTGTCAGGGTCTAAGGGGTGCCCATGTAAGTAAACATAAGGCCACATCATTCTGCACTCCCCCTCACCACACCAGCACATTTCAGCCTCAAAAAGTCATTTGTGCCTGCAGCAGGGCAGGCCACATTTCTACTCTTCATGTGACAAAGACACAAACACATTGGTTTAGGCAGAAGCAGCTTTTGCCCTGATGTTGTTCTTTATTTTCCACTCTTTTTGTGAAATACAGAGACAATTTCTGAGCAAAGCCTTTCGGGAAAGAGCTTTACTCAAAATCACTAGTCCTCTGTCTAGCACAATAAGAGCAGAGAATGTAAATTAGTTTCAATAAAAGCAGCTGGCAATCAATAAGAAAGGGCTAGTCTCTAAGAGTAAAACTGGTTCCTCTAAGGATAAGAGTTAAAAGGAGAAAAATGTAAGAAGGAATAATGAATAAAGGAAGAATAAATGTAAACAACATAGGTCATGCACAGGAGAAAAAAATCTTACAATGCAATTAAAAAAATTCAGAGAAACTGTCAAAGAACAGCTGGAGTAAATAGGAACAAAAAACACCAGTGCAAATTAAAAAAAACACGAGAAAAAGTCTAATGGAAAACATGTGCAATCCAAACAAGATAAAATAAAAATCATGAAAGGGATCAGAAAAGAGGTTAGCTGGCACTAAGGCTTAGGGCACCAGTCACGAGTTCACATTCTAGCCTGGTTCACAGGCTTTGGTAAGTGCAATAATGAGTTTCAGCATTCCTGCTTCCACACATCAGGCTGTTTCACAAAACCTTGCAAACCTGTCTCTTCTGACCCTCTGCCGTAACACAGAAAGTCGATACCCACCTGAGCAGATCAGAACCCACCCACTCTGCATGCAGGCAGACTCCTCTGCTATGTCCCTTTATCTTCAGGTCCACAGGCACCTGCAGAGGACTGGGAAAAGCCCAGCATTATTGTTACTACCTATTTAAAGAAAAAAAAAAATTCCAAACACTCAAGACTGACATTTTCCCTGAATTTCCATATTATTGTGTCTCATTTTTATAAGTCAGAGACTGCACTATGGTCACAGAAGCAGCTCTTACAGACAGGGGAAAATACAAGTGTGACTCTGTTAGCAACCTGCACTCAAGAGAAACCTAACAGTCAAGTGCTGTGCATGCTGCAAAAGTCAGTGTCACAAATCTCTTACCCTCCATCTTCCACCTACAAATCCAGCCCAAATTTCTGGTTTTATCAACACCTCCCACCGAACCTCGGTTAAGGTGTAAGTAAGGTCCCTATCTTAGGCACATGCCTTTAATACAGTGTATGAGCAAACAGGAAAGCAGGCAGGTACTTAGCAGCTTTTTATCCCCAAAGAATCTCACCACAAAACTACACAATGTAACTCCTCTGGCCTCAAGAATGCAGCCACCATCAATGCAGTAGCTACTTAAATAGCACGCATAAATTGCAAAAAATGGCGTTTTCTACACTCGCTGAAAACTGCAGTGGAAAGTTCACTGCACCACGCACTATTCCATTTACATGAAGTTTTGACCAGCATACTGCTGGACTCGAAAGATAACCCCTCTGACAAGTCACTTATATACTTAAAATTATGTTTGTAGTTTCAGAACTTTAATGCAAAGTAATTTGACTGGGGTATGCCCTAACTTTTGAGAAATTCTACAAGATTGCTAATGACAACGGTGGTCAGAAACTTCTAGGTACGCAGACACCCAAAAGCTCACACTTTTAAGAAAGTAAGAAGTGACTAACTTCTTTGCATCTAAAATGGGTGTAGAATACAACAAAAAAAGAAGGATAAAAAAGACTGAAAAAACTCCCTCCTGAAACTAAACTAGTGACAGGGCAAAAGACAACAGAGAGAATATTATCACACATTCTCATCCCCTCAAAATACACATGTGCTCAAAGGGCTCACAACTATCTCATCTCTGACTGCTTCCCCCATTCATTATACAGAGCCTGGTTCCTCTATTACCTACTGTAATTATTTTATGGTTTGTCTTAACAAGTAAAGATCTCTCTCAAAAAACCCAAAAAAGCAAACAGAAGGGAAAAAAAAAAAAAAAAAAAAGGGTTGCAATAGGCAGTCTACACTGTTGCAGGATTTTACACCTACAATTTCATGGCCTGTAACTACTGATAAAACAATTACAGCATTTTAACAGCACATTTCCCTAAGGTGGTGAGCAGTAAAGACCTTTATATACTGAAAGAGATGCCTTTCCATATTTGCATGGCCTATCAGCCACAAACAGGATTAAGAGCTCAGCAAATCCTCACACAGAACACATCTGCCAACATAACTCTTTCCCATAATGAGCACAAAGGAAGGTAACTCCTCAGCTGTATGCAGGACTTACTGAGAAGCTGTTATGGCCGTAATTTTTAAAAAATTTAAAAACCAACAAAAAACCAAAACAAACCAAATAAGCCACAATGCAAAATGGCATCATGGACACCTCAGGATCTTTCACCCTCTAAAGAACATTCTCACCTGGTTACAGAACTTGTGGACTTATAGCCCTGCCACTGTTCTGGTGGCCCTGTAAAGCCATCAGCCTTGGGGATCTCCAGAGAAGACAATGGGCAAGATCTCTCTGAGGGACAATTTCTCCAAGCATTTTCATAATGAATCAAAAACTAGAGAAATCTGTATTGGCATGCAGCACAAATTGCTACTGCATGTCATGGATGTCAATCCACCCAGGAATGCTTCTCGCAGTTCATGATGGAGAGATTAGTATGGAGACAGAGATAATTTTATTCTGAGGCACCTGGACCTGAATGAGATGCCAAATCCATTCTCAAAGGGCTCACATGGCTTTGGGAGCAGCTGAAGCACCTCTGTAGCAGTAAAAGCAAAGCCCAGCCCAGTTCAGCAGAGAGAATTCGTGGTTAGTTCCCTCAAACCCTGCCAAAGATCAGTGTATCGCTCTAAGCACAGCCCCCATGACAGCAGTGCTGCCTGCTGAATCAGGACCCAACTCCTGTGACTTCATGCAGGAGTTCATTCAGCTTCTCCTCACTGCTACTTCTTGGTGGAACACCACCACTGGGACAAGCCTTGTTGGTCTTCAAAGTAACAGGAAAGGGAGAAAGACGATGGAGAAGGAAAATTTGTGAAAACAAACAAGGAAACTGCATTCTATTACACATTGCCACCATCAAAGATATCTACCATCCAGTAAGGTAGATTGTATCACCTAATCACCTAATCAGTACATGTATCTCGTATATATACATATATATGTGCAAGAGCATTTCTGTGTTTATTTAATGCATAGAAAAACATGATTAGATTTTTTAAAAATATTGAAGTTATTTTGCTAGCATACAGATCTAGTGAGCACAAGTGAGCACACAGTCCACTCCCTCCCTGCTAGTGCACCCACCCCCCTCTCCAAACAAGCAGCACGACCCAGTGATCAGCTAGGGAGCATTACTGAGGGTTGTCACCTCACACAGGCCCATTTCCACCCCAAGCTCTGGGGTAGCTACAAAGCTCAGATGGTGTTCCACAGACAGGAGGTGTGGGTATACAGCCACTACTGAACATTTGGTGTTCACTGGTTTGAACACAAACCAGTCCCATTAGACTGTGAACACCGATCATATCCCAAAAAGGTGTAATGTGTGCTCAGGACTCCCTGGCAGAGCTTTCCAGCGTCCACCCCTGGCAGCACCTGGAGTTGCCCACCTCTGCACATCAGTTGTCTTTATCTCTGTAAGTCTGTGAGTGCTGTCCATGCTCTTCTGGGCTGCCCTGCATTTGTGTCCAACAGCACTGCCAAAACCCTCTCGAGGAGCAGAATGGAGACCTATGCAAGTCCAGGCTGGAAAATGCACTAAAGAAACAGGTAGTTCTCCCAAAATATTGGGCAGTATTTGACAGCTTCACCTGAAATTCCTGTTGGTAGATGCCCCTTCCATGTTTCCCACAAAGCATTAGGGAAACCAGCAGCTAAAATTGCTGTGCAAGGAGCAGTTCATTTATCTGACAAGAATCAGTGAAATCAACAAAGGTTGAGAACAGTTTTCTTCTTAGCTTCATCTTAGGAGGTCTGTATGTTATAAATAGGCTACTAAAAGGCAATTAAGAGAGAGAGGGAGAGCAAAAAGTTATTAAAAATGTACCAACAGAAACTCATTTCACTTTTTTTCAACAGGGCATAGGGGAATTCCTGTAAGATTTCTAGTTCATTTCAAGGAGGAAATTCTGAACGAAGCTAAAAATAACTAACAATCAAATTTTCAAAACTGAGAGAAACACGGAAACCCCCAGAGCTTCGACTCAGGGTGGCACCACCCCACAGACCGATAAAAATATCATACAAATTTCAGGCAGGATAGAGACCACGGAACAGAAACTACTCTGACAAGAGAGCATTTAAAACAGTCGAAAAATAAGAGAAAGGGTTGAACTATAATCGGTTTAGAAACACAGCAAAAAAAATTTTTAAGGTAATCAACAATAAGGAGAACCACAAAACTATGCAGCGAACTCATGACAGCTCATCACAGGGACAAAACACGCACAAATTAGGGCACGGTGCTTTAAAAAAGAGACGGACTCCACGTTTTTACATTCAGAACAGATTGTTTTCTTTCTTTCTTGGGTCACCTTTAATGCTTTCCTGAGATTTGGTTTTTTTTCCAACAGGCTGCTTAAACACAGGTCTCGGTCGTTTTCTGGCACAACTGCCCTCGCGATGGGGGATCGAAATTAAGTAGATTTAAAAAAAAAGAAAAAGCAACACCACACAAACCCCGAAAATCTTCTGCGAGTCTTCGGAGCAGTTATTTTCCTCGCCAGCCTCTCAGCGGAGCTCACCGGGGGCTGCCACCCGGCCCCGGCAGCGTGGCCCGGCGGCGGCTCCCTCCCGCCGTCCCCAGCCGGCTCTCGGCTCCCCGCCCGCCCTCCGCCTTCCCAAACTTTCCGGGCTCATCCGCGGCACCCCGGCCGCGGGACGGAGCGCTGGGAGCCCAAGCCCTCAGGAAGTTGTCCCGCTCGGCAGCCGATCCCGCTGCCTGCGGCTCCCCCGGGACACCGCGGCTCGCCCAGTGCCCCGTCACAGCGCTCCCCGCCGCCCCTTCCCAGCGCCTCCCGCACCCGCCGGCCTCTCCCGGGACAGCGGGCGGGAGCGGGGCCGCCGCGCGCCCTTACTTGGAGTTGCGTCCTCCCGAGGGACGGGAAGGGCCGGGCAGCGGCGGGAGAGGAGCAGGGTCCGCAGCGCCGGCCGCCGGCAACTTCCCCGCTCCGCCGCCACACGTGGGGCTGAGGCGCGGGCTGCGCTGCCCGCCCGCCGCTAGCCGCCGAGGACGTGGCAGCCCCGGCCCTCCCCGGCCGCGCCGGAGGCTCCTCCCGGCCCCGCTCTGCGGAACGCGGCGCGCCCTCTGCCGCCCGCCCGG